>NC_083403.1:68659899-69316399 GCF_020745735.1 Hemiscyllium ocellatum
CAATTCCCGCCTCGGGCAACTATCTGTATGGAGTTTGCACGTTCTTCCCGTGACTGTGTGGGTTTCCTCCAACAGTCCAAAAATGTGCAGGTTAGATGAATTGGCCATGCTAAATTGCCCGTAGTGTTAGGTTAAGGGGTAAATGTAGGGGAATGGGTCTGGGTGGGTTGTGCTTCGGCGCGTCACCGAAGGGTTTCCACACTGTAAGTAATCTAATCTAATCTATCTAGTCTAATGTTACTCCTACCTTCCTCTTTCCACTGGCATTGGCTGTGTGTCTCCCGCAGTTTCTGTTTTTACCTGCATTGTGTTGCGTTATGAACATCTGGAGGCCATCTTTTTGGACCCCTGCCTAGACCTCTGTTGTTCCCTGGTGACAGGATCCAGCTGATTTGTGTCTGTGAGAAATCTAAAATTTTGTTCCATCTCAGACTCAGTTTCAAACCACATCCTTTGTCCATCAGCTCTTGCTGACTTCTAGCTCTGTAAAATTGCCTGCCTCTGCCCCTCCTTTTTTCTTATCGTCAGTGTAATTAAACCAGGCATTCGTCATCCTTATACATGGTTTTACCCATTCCACTCCTACTGGCCTCCCATCTGTCACATCCTCCAATGATTCATCTTTATTCTTCATCACCCTAATTTAAAATTCCAATGTTCAGATGATTAGATCCTTCTGTGTCCTTTTGGCATCTCCTCCTGCATAAATTCTTAGTTGACCTCCTTGCTCTCATTTTTGCGACCTGCTCTTTTTTGGCTCCTGTTGATAGCAGAATTTCAGACAAATTGGGTTCTTCTTGCTGATGTTTCTCCAATAAACCCTTTCCCACAGCATAGAGTCATAGAGATGTACAGCATGGAAACAGACCCTTCAGCCCAACCTGTCTTTGCCGAACAGATATCCCACCTCAATCTAGTCCCACCCAGCCCATATCCCTCCAAACCCTTCCTATTCATATACCCATCCAAATGCCTCTTGAATGTTGCAATTGTACCAGCCTCCATCACATCCTCTGGCAGCTCATTCCATACATGTACCACCCTCTGCGTGAAAAAGTTGCCCCTTAGGTCTCTTTTATATCTTTCCCCTAGAGAGAATGCTCTACAACTGAAGATCCGGTCACATAGATGACAGGTTAAACTGAGGCCTCTCTTCCATGTTATTTGTGTATTATAGATTCTGAGACCTCACTTGAAGAGCTGGGGAGTTATCTTCAACATTTGGCAAACGTGTATTCCTCATTCATTATGATTAAAACAATTGTCAATTATTTTATTTCATTGCTGTTTTTTGGATCTTGCTTTGTGCAGATTGGTTGTCAGGTTTCCCAGTGACCACTGTTCAGAAGAACTTTGTTTTTAAGCCCTCTGTTTGGACATGTTTTGACACCTCCATAGCCACCACACCCATTGGTGTGGCTTGAAACTTCTGTCATTATCACTGTGCCATAATGAATGTGAAGTTCTTTGGTAGGGAAAACAGTAGATTTGGTACGCTTTGGATCTGGTCCAAACTGCCTAACCAGTTGCATACAGAGGCGCTGATATTGAAAAATAGGATTCTTTTAATAATAATTTTTAAATATAGCAGCTGTTAACAATCTAATCTCAGAAATTCCCCACCACACATTTCTTTCCACCTCAGGTATATAAATCTAAACATGTAATTTCTGTCTCTTCCCAACATATATAAGCTTTATTTCAGAATAGTTCTGTTAGATCAATTCATTCAGTTCTGTCCTGTTAAATCAATTCTCTATGTTGACCATTCTTTCTTGTTTTCAATACCACGTCCTGTCTACCAAGCTCTTTTTTTTTCTCCCTGCTGCAAAGTTCTTGTTACATTTTTCTGTTATGTACTTACATGTTTCTAATCAAAACTGCTTTTGTAAATTTGTGATTAGAAATAACATGCTTCCTGCCAGTGAATGTGCTGTAGGTCTGATGCAATGTATCCCAGCTTCTTAGACTCTACTGCAGAGTTTGAACACCAACCGACCCTGCTTCCCAAACTGCTGTAAATTATTGTATTGATTACCAATAACCTATATAAAATAGGAATAAACAAAAGAATAGTTTTAAAATTATAAGTGAGGGGGTATCTTGGACAGGATATTATTACATTACTGTCGCTTCTTACTGTTTTCATTCAGTGCAACTTTATTTCCAGGGTGTATACTAATTTAGAATTCTGTGGAGCAATGGTGCCATGTACGTGAAAAACTACTTCACAAGGATTTAGAGAAAAGTACACTTAAGAATTGCAAACACATACTTACTTTTATCTGAGTGAACTGTTTGAAATATTTGGATCTGCTATGATTTTGATTTAACTTGCCTCAGCTTGTACTTTTTTTTTTGTAGTAAGATTAATTAGTAGTTTTGGCATCAAGTATTTGATTTATTCAAGTTAGGTTTCTCACCCGGCTTTTAGTGGTTAACAACGTATACCACTGAGGGAAATTGATAATTTTAGTTGAGGGGAATTTTGGGGAAACTCATTCCATTTCTGGTGTGGGTACAAAAGTAGATTGTTAAACATGAATACACTACAGGTAGTTCTGGGATAATGTGCATTTTGGCAGCCTGTTTTAGCGATAACATTGCTGAAGAATTAGGGAACGGTATTTTCTGGAACACTTACCTCCGTTCACAGCAACATAATTCGAGCGGGGTTGGGTTTGTGTGCTTTATTCTGTGCATGCACCAATGTCAGCTGCCAATAGAGCAGCTTTCTGTGAGAGCTACTGTACAGAGAGCAGCTTTCTTACATTTTTTAAATGTACTGTGTTAAATTTACTTTTTGTTTCATTAATAAATATGATTTCAACCTTCATTTCAGACTGTGCTACACTTTGTGTTAGACGTTTGGCTGATTTTTTTGAGCGATTGTGCATGATATTTGTTGCTGGTCTGCCCCAACCCCACTTTTCCCAAAGCCCCATTATTTCTATTAAGCGATTTTTTTTTTGTTTTAAATTAAGCTAGGTTTCACTAGAACGCAACTATAACATTATAAAGGAACTACCAGTATTCCAAAATATTCCATGCAATCATTCCAACTGAGATTCAGTTAGGGGAGGTGCATTGCTTTCAATGGCAGCTACCTTTTTTCGGCGAATTTGGATAGAGTTTAGATTGAAGAGGTTTCTTCCTAATTTTTTTTGTGATAGCACTTTTTGTACTGTATTATCCACCAATTAAGAATCATTTTATATATAATTTATTATTAAAATGCTTTTGAATAGCTCACTTAAAATGTCATTCCAATCCCTCCTTTGCCCCAGGACACAAACTAGATGAAGTTTGATTTTTGACTGCATGCTAAATGACCTTTAAATAGATTAGTATTTAGAGAAAAATAAAGTCTACCAAAATCTAGAAAAGAACACACAATGTCAAGTATTTCATTTTTTGACTAATGGCCTGTTTTAACAGGAGATGGATGTGGTCACACGCTGTTAGGCCCTGACAGTGGGACGTTGACATCAAGGAATTATCCTGGAACCTACCCAAACCATACCTTGTGTGAGTGGCAAATCCAAGTGCCTGAAGGAAAGAACATTTTTGTCAAATTTGGAGACCTAGATTTGCAGTGTACCTCTGATTACCTCAAAATCTTCAAAAAAACATCATCTTCAATAACTGAATGTGGTAAGATTATGACTGTAATTGTTCAAATCCAGTAAATGACAAGCCTGTCCTGAAGCGGTTGATTCAAGTGAGGTATTAATTGACTTCACTGAAGAACAATTACTTACAAATTCAGACTGGAGTAGGTTTACAAAAATGGAGTGAAAACTTCAAAGGGTTTTTATTTTTAATTGTTCATTGTTTAAATAACCAATGTTTTAAAGTAAGAGATGCCTGCACTGAGCTGAATCTGGAGCCAAATGAGTATTGTTAGAGTTTATTCTTTTTACCAGTGCTTGCTCATGTTCACTGCAAGAGCTTCCAGCGATCAAGCAAATCCTATATGACCCAAAACCTGCGTTTTGTTTTAATTTTGTGTTGTAAGCAGGTTAGCATGCACAGTTCAACTGTTAGCATCTATTTGTGATGTGTCAAGCATTGGAAACATCTGTTGATGCCCACCTCATTTTTGATATTCCCTCACAGGTGGAGACTAACATGTCCTTGATCATCAATTCAATTAAAATTACTCAGTAAAATTTAGTCATGGGTGAAAAATGCAAAAGCAGAATATTTTTAGCATGATGATCAACCTTGTGTAATACTAACCCAATTGCTTTGTAGTTCCTTTTAGGAAGTTCCTAATGGCACACACAACAGTAAAGCAAATAGGAAACTTTCAGTTATAGAGCTTTTTTTCCCTCTTGAATATCAAGACATTTCTTCTCAATAACCAGAAAATCAAAACATTAAGCATTTTGTAAAAATAAATGCTTAATGTGGGCAAAGTGTGGACTGAGGCACCCAGACAGCTAATGGTTTAATGCCTGACTGCAAAAGGAAACCTAACTTGATCAGTGTGGTTCGAATGGAATCTGCATGTGAAATGCTCCTTGTTCTTCGAAACATTTATGATGTGATTAATTTGAGTTTTAAGGTGGCTGTGACTTTATCCCAAACTCACCTCTGGCAGTAACTCAAGCTCACGTGAGATAAAATATCTGTTTTCATTGGAATTATGACTTAATTCCATTTGATCCCATGATTAGGTTCATGCACACTTTTAACTGCTGGTTGTTTGCCTGACAAAAATAGCTTGACTAATCTCAGTATTTTGCGCTTGACTACTTTGAAATTTTTGGAACAGAATGAAGCTTGTGACACCTAGTAGGTTATCTTTTACATTATTAAATCATTTAGAAAGTAAATTTCATATATGGTCCTGTGGCAAATGCATTATTTGTATCTGTACTTGTTTTCCAGATCTCCTTTTTATAGAGTATTATTGTCTATGTAAAAAACAGACATTGGTCCAGGCGCTTCACACCAGTGCTTATGCTCCACATGAGCTTCTTTCCACTCTTCCTCAATCTGTCAAGATGTCTTCTTTTCCATTCTGTCTCATTTGCTTTTCTAGTTTGTCCTTGGCTTCTTGTGTTTGAAAATTCCACATTCTAACCACTGTCCATGCAAAATATTTATTCTGACTTCCAGTTTGCACATAGTTGAGGAATGGAACTACCTTGGAAGGTACATTACAAATTCCTTGGAAATCCCCAACTTGCTGACCTATATAGTAATTGTCTGGGAAATTTAAACTTTCAGTAGGCAATTACCCGGTGTATGGAACCTTCCAAAAAGATTCCAACACCATGTTAATTGTCAGAGTTATCCAGTTACCCAGGAAATGATGGTGAAATTAAAATCTGTGCAGATTTCTGAGTAACTGTACAAAATTGACCACCCCAGTCCTTTCATTCATTCAGACCTTCCTGCTTCTCATCTCCCTGTGCTCCCCACTATAACCCATACCACCCTCTCCATTCATCCACCTACCTTCCAGTATACCCACTGAGCCACTGTGGGGCGGCACAGGCTCAGTGGTTAGCACTGTTGCTTCACAGCACCTGGGACTCGGGTTCAATTCCCACCTCAAACGACTGTGCAAACTCTACACAGACATTCTCCCAGTGTCTGCGTGGGTTTCCTCCGGGTGCTCTGGTTTCCTCCCACAATCCAAAAATGTGCAGATCAGGTGAATTGGCCAAGCTAAATTCCCAGTAGTGTTAGGTGCATTAGTCAGGGGTAAAAAGAAGGTAGGGGAATTGGTCTGGCTGGTTTACTCTTCGGAGGGTTGGTGTGGACTTGGTGGCCGAAGGGCCTGTTTCCACACTGTAGGGAATCAAATCATAATCTAATCTAATACCCATCTGACACCCTCACTTACCCCCTTAATCTGTCACCCATCCCCTCAACAATTTATCTGCCCTATACCCCCACATCCACCTACCACGTCTCTTCCTTGCCCATCTGGCAAAACAATCCTCTTACCCACTAGGCACCAACTTAATTTGTACTCTTGCCTTCACCCAGTAGCTTTGTAACTTAATGGCTTTGGGAGATTCGAACTGTGTTTACTGACTGTAATATGGCAGCTACTGCTATAAAAAGGGCTTCAGCTATGATTCACTCTAATGCACTTTGTATGGTTTGCTGCACTGAGTCTGTTGATGGATGGATTGTGCATTGGAGGTTGGGTGAGAAAAATCAGAGAAAGCTGCGATTCTTTGTGCCCTTTCTCATCACCTACCTCAATAACCACCTATATTTTGCAGCCAGTCAGATGCTGCAGAGAACTTGACTGCGTTTCATTATTGATTTACTAAAGTGAGGATTTCTCCCATCTTGTGAAAAGTTACAACCATATGCACATGGCCATTTATTAGGGAAATATTATGCACAAACCCAAAACAGGTAAACTGTTAGATTGGTCTGCATGTGCATGGGCACAGCTCTTTAATGCAGAAGTGTTAAAAAGTGGAAAAGGGACTTATTTTACCACTTTTCTAGGCTTACAGCAACACTCAACTTGGTACTTTTAAAATTATTTGTCACTCAGTTAGTTTGCAAATTTAAGGAAACACATAGCTTTGTGTTTCCACCCAAAAACAGGCTGTTTTCATATTCATGCTTTGACATGTACTCCCTCTTAAAGATAGACTGTTCTTGATTTTACAAATTTTTCTCAAATTAAAGTTTGTGGGCAGCACGGTGGCTCAGTGGTTAGCACTGCTGCCTCACAGTGCCAGAGACCTGGGTTCAATTCCCACCTCAAGCGACTCTCTGTATGGAGTTTTCACATTCTCCCCGTGTCTGCATGGGTTTCCTCTGGTTTCCTCCCACAATCCAAAAATGTGCAGGTTAGGTGAATTGGCCATGCTAAATTGCCCGTAGCGTTAGGGGAATGGGTCTGGATGGGTGGCACTTTGGCGAGTCAGTGTGGACTTGTTGGGCCAAAGGGCCTGTTTCCACGCTGTAAGTAATCTAATCTAATCTAAATTTATTCATATCGCTTTTCAGCCTGGAGAAAAAGTGACTGTGGAATTGAACCGAATCAAATGTATCCAACTGTGTTTAATAAACAGTGATTTATGACTCAGTCAGACTCGATGCATGTCAGAATAAGCATTTGGCATATTCTCCTGATACTTTACACTTACTTCAATTTGATAATTAACTGGTATTAGCTTCTACCCAACCCCCACCTTCCATTAGTCAGCGAACACTTTGAATCAACAGGCCCGGCTGTTTTCTTTGCTCATCAGCGTGCAGTTAGTTGTCTGCCTTTTGAAGCAAATGTGTGGAACACTATGAAATGGGTATGTTCAAATCTGATATAAAAACAAACTACTGTAATTTCTTCAAATTGAAAAGTAAAAACTGCGAATGCTCAACACATCTGGCAACATCTACGAAGAGAGAAACTAAGTTAACCTTTCGGATTGGTGACCCTTTGTCAGCATTAAATCTTTTTTCAGTACATTCATTTTTCCACAGTGAATGTTGTTAGCAAAGCTGGCATGTATTGTCCACCCATATTTCCCCTGAGAAGGTGGTGTTGGCTTTCAGAGATCAAGTCAAAAGTTAAGGAGATTAGTGAGGGACTAAATTCATGTATAGATCTGGAAAGGCAGATTGGTTTCCCTGAAGGAAAAGAATGAACTAGTAGGGATTTTACTCGGAATCTGATGGCTTTGTGATTAATTTTATTGAAGATTTCTGTTAATTTCAAGATGCATGTTCTCTAAATTACCATATTATTCCAATAATCAAATCATTACCCTGCCCTTATCACTGGACTTTGTTTGTCATGCTTGTCTGTTCTAATACCAGTTCTTGTATGAAACTATTTGTTATACGTAGTCTTTCCTGCCCTCCATACTAATACCGATCTGCCCTTTTCAAAAACCCTTCTTCCAAATCTCCACATCTTAATCCATCATAGAGATGTACAGGACGGAAACAGACATTTCATACTTTTCCCAGTTCTGATGGAAGGCCGTCAACCAGAAGTGTTAATTCTGTTTACCATCACCAGTGTCACCAGACCTGATGAATACTTATCACTTTTTCTGATTGTGTTTTAGATTTTCAATATCTGCAATATTTTGCTTATGTAAAGTCATTTGTTGTATTCCACTTTATTGGCTAAGCATTTATTCTTGGCTCAACTGCAAAGATCAGCTGTTCTTTCAATGATCAATAATGTAAAAATCAGTTTCTCATATTTAGTATTAGGGACCTAAGGTATTGGTTTCTATTTTGTACAAGCCGTGAGGAGGACTAAGAAAAAGTCTGAGCTGGAGGATCGGTGCTGGGTCCACTACTTTTCATCATTTATATAAATGATTTGGATGCGAGCATAAGAGGTATAGTTAGTAAGTTTGCAGATGACACCGAAATTGGAGGTGTAGTGGACAGCAAAGAAGGTGACCTCAGATTACAACGGGTTCTTGATCAGATGGGCTAATGAGCTGAGAAATGGCAGATGGAGTTTAATTTAGATAAATGTGAGATGCTGCATTTTGGGGTAGCAAATCTTAGCAGGATTTATACACTTGATGGTAGGTCCTAGGGAGTGTTGCTGAACAAAGAGACCTTGGAGTACAGGTTCATAGCTCCTTGAAAGTGGAGTCGCAGGTAGATAGGATAAGGAAGAATGCGGGTTTGGTATGCTTTCCTTTACTGGTCAGAGTATTGAGTACAGGAGTTGAGAAGTCATGTTCCTGCTGTACAGGACATTGATTAGGCCACTGTTGGAATATTGCATGCAATTCTGGTTTCCTTCTTATCAGAAAGATATTGTGAAACATGACCGGGTTCAGAAAAGATTTACAAGGCTGTTGCTAGGGTTGGAGGATTTGAGCTAAAGGGAGAGGCTGAACAGGCTGGGGCTGTCTTCCCTGGAGCGTCGGAGGCTGAGGGGTGACCTAATAGAGGTTTACAAAATTATGAGGGGCATGGACAGGATATATCGGGGTCAGGGAGTCCAGAATTAGAGGACATAGGTTTAAGGTGAGAGGAGAAAGATATAAAAGAGACCAATATTTTCAGGGGCAATATTTTCACACAGAGGGTGGGACGTGCATGGAATGAGGATGTGGTGGAGGCTGGTACAATTGCAACATTTAAGAGGCATTTGGATGGGTATATGAAGTGGAAGGATTGGGAGGGATATGGGCCGGGAGCTGGCAGGTGGGACTAGATTGGGTTGGGATATCTGGTCGGCATGGATGGGTTGGACCTAAGGGTCTGTTTCCATGCTGTACATCTCTATGACTCTGTGTTCCAGTCCAACAATAAGTAATGTATTGTAGTGCCTGGTCCTTGGAAATGAGATGAGCCAAGTGGATCAAGTGTCTGAAGGAACATTTCAGAAATAAATTAGATTAGATTCCCTACAGTGTAGAAACAGGCCCTTCAGCCTAACAACTCCACACTGACCCTCCAAAGAGTAACCCACCCAGACCCATTTCCGTCTAACTAATGCGACTAACACTATGGGCAATTTAACATGGGCAATTTGCCTGAGCTGCACATTTTTGGACTGTGGGTAGAAACCGGAGCACCCGGAGGAAACCCGTGCAGACTCCACACAGGCAGATACCCGAGTTCTGGAATCGAACCTGGCACTCTGGTGCTGTGAGGCAGCAGTGCTAACTATTGAACCACCGTGCCACCCGTAATGATTGTTGTTTTAAAAGATGGAGAATGACATGCAACAATTCAGAGTGAGAATAATCAATTGGTGGAACAGTGAAATTCACAACTAATCTTGGAGGAACTGTTGGACGAAGTTCACAGCACAGAATCAGATAAGTTAATTGTTGTTTTAAGTCTGTCCAGGAGAAAGGCTGCAGTAGTGAGTATAGTGGATTCTTTCGTGATTGTAAGTTTTTGGAGGTAAGTTTCTTGATTAAACTTAAAATATAAGCCATAGCTATTAATTTAACCTGGGGCAGTGTTTGTAGAGGGATAAGACAGAGTTATTTTCTGGATCTGTAGATTTGAAGGAACAAAAATGGCTTTTGCAGTGATATGTACTTCTTGTCAGAAGTGAGAGTTTGAAGAGAGTTTAAGGGTTACTGAGGATTATATGTGCCATAAATGCTGTTGGATGCAAATCTTATCAGATCGAGTGGATCGGTTGGAGAGACAGATAGAAGCGATGAGGAATTTGCAACAGCAACAGTATGTGATGGATGGCAGTTATTGGAAGGGGGGAATGTCTCAGATACAGTCACATAGATGGGTTAACTCCAGGAAGGGTGAGAGTCTTTTGTGGATATACCCATTTCAAACAGGTATACTGTTTTGGAAAATGTAGGGGGTGATGGATTCTCAGCGGAACATAGCATGAACAGCCAAGTTTCTGATATTGAGACTGGTTCTAATGCAACGAAGGGTACGTTGGCTTCCAAGAGATCAATTGTGTTAGGGGATTCTGTAGTCAGAGGTACAGACAGACATTTCTGTGGCCAGCAGAGAAAAAGCAGAATGGTGTGTTGTTTCCCTGGTGCCAGGATCAAGAATGTCTCAGAGAGCGTACAGAATGTTCTCACGGGGGAGAGGGGCCAGCAAGAGGTCATTGTCCACATTGGAACGCAAAGATATAGGAAGGGAAAAGGTTGAGATTCTGAAGGGAGATTACAGAGAGTTAGGCAGAAATTTAAAAAGGAGATCCTCCAGTAATCTGGATTACTCCCAGTGCTACAAGCTAGTGAGGGCAGGAACAGGAGGATAGAGCAGATGAATGCATGGCTGAGGAGCTGGTGTATGGGAGAAGGATTCACATTTTTGGATCATTGGAATCTCTCTTGGAGTAAAAGTGACCTGTACAAGAAGGACGGATTGCACCTAAATGGGAAGGGGACTAATATACTGGCAGGGAGATTTGCTAGAACTGCTTGGGAGGATTTAAACTAGTAAGGGGGGGGAGACCCAGGGAGATAGTGAGGAAAGAATCGATCTGGGACGGGTACAGCTGAGAACAGAAGTGAGTCAAACAGTCAGGGCAGGCAGGGACAAAGTAGGACAAATAAATTAAACTGCATTTATTTCAATGCAAGGGGCCTAACCGGGAACGCAGATGAACTCAGGGCATGGTTAGGAACATGGGACTGGGATATCATAGCAATTACGGAAACATGGCTCAAGAATGGACAGAACTGGCAGCTGAATGTTCCAGGATACAAATGCTACAGGAAGGATAGAAAGGGAGGCAAGAGAGGAGGGGGAGTGACATTTTTGATAAGGGATAGCATTACAGCTGTGCTGAGGGAAGTTTTCCCGGAAATACATCCAGGGAAGTTATTTGGGTGGAACTGAGAAATAAGAAAGGGATGATCACCTGATTGGGATTGTATTATAGACCCCCAAGGGAAATTGAGAAACAAACTTGCAAAGAGATCTCAGCTATCTGTAAGAATAATAGGGTAGTTATGGTAGGGGATTTTAACTTTCCAAACATAGACTAGGACTGCCATAATGTTAAAGGTTTAGATGTAGAGGAATTTCTTAAGTGTGTATAAGACAATTTTCTGATTCAGTGTGTGGATGTACCTACTAGAGAATGTGCAAAACTTGACCTACTCTTGGGAAATAAGGCAGGACATGTGACTGAGGTGTCAGTGGGGGAGCACTTTGAGGCCAGCGACCATAATTCTATTCGTTTTAAACTGGTGATGGAAAAGGATAGACCAGATCTAAAAGTTGAAGTTCTAAATTGGAGAAAGGCCAATTTGCCAATTAAGCAAGAACTTTCGAAAGCTAATTGGAGGCAGATGTTTGCAGGTAAAGGGATAGCTGGAAAATGGGAAGCCTTCAGAAATGAGACAACGAGAATCCAGAGAAAGTATATTCCTGTCAGGGTGAAAGGGAAAGCTGGTAGGTATAGGGAATGCTGGATGACTAAAGAAATTGAGGGTTTGGTTAAGTAAAAGAAAGAAGCATATGTCAGGTACAGACAGGATAGATCGAGTGAATCCTTAGAAGAGTCTAAAGAAAGTAGGAATATACTTAAGAGGGAAATCAGGAGGACAAAACGGGGACATGAGATAGCTTTAGAATTAGAATTAAGGAGAATCCAAAGGGGTTTACAAATATATTAAGGACAAAAAGGTAACTAGGGAGAGAATAGGGCCCCTCAAAGATCAGCAAGGCGGCCTTTGTGTAGAGCCACAGAAAATTGGGGAGATACTAAATGAATATTTTGCATCAGTATTTACTGTGGAAAAGGATATGGGAGATATAGACTGTAGGGAAATAGATGGTGACATCTTGCAAAATGTCTAGATTACAGAGTAGGAGGTGCTGGATGTCTTGAAATGGTTAACGGTGGATAAATCCCCAGGACCTGATCAGGTGTACCCGAGAAATCTGTGGGAAGCTAGAGAAGTGATTGCTGGGCCTCTTGCTGAGATATTTGTATCATCGATAGTCACAGGTGAGGTGCCGGAAGACTGGAGGTTGGCAAACGTGGTGCCACTGTTTAAGAAGGGCGGTAATGACAAGCCAGGGAACTATAGACTGGTGAGCTTCACCTCGGTGGTGGGCAAGTTGTTGAGGGAATCCTGAGGGACAGGATGTACATGTATTTGGAAAGGCAAGAACTGATTCGGGATAGTCAACATGGCTTTGTGCGTGGGAAATTATGTCTCACAAACTTGATCGAGTTTTTTGAAGAAGTAACAAAGAGGATTAATGAGGACAGAACAGTAGATGTGATTTATATGGACTTGCGTAAGGTGTTCGACAAGGTTCCCCATGGGAGACTGATAAGCAAGGTTAGATCTCATGGAATACAGGGAGAACTAGCCATTTGGATACAGAACTGGCTCAAAGGTAGAAGACAGAGGGTGATGGTAGAGGGTTGTTTTTCAGACTGGAGGCCTGTGACCAGTGGAATGCCACAAGGATCGGTGCTGGGTCCACTATTTTTTGTAATTTACATAAATGATTTGGATGAGAGCATAAGAGATACAGTTAGTAAGTTTGCAGATGACACCAAAATTGGAGGTGTAGTGGACAGCGAAGAGGGTTACCTCAGATTACAACAGGATCTGGACCAGATGGGACAATGGGCAGAGAAGTGGCAGATGGAGTTTAATTTAGATAAGTGCAAGGTGCTGCATTTTGAGAAAGCAAATCTTATCAAGACTTATACACTTAATGGTAAGATCCTAGGGAGTGTTGCTGAACAAAGAGACCTTGGAGGACAGGTTCATAGCTCCTTATAAGTGGAGTCGCAGGTAGATAGGATAGTGAAGAAGGCATTTGGTATGCTTTCCTTTATTGGTCAGAGTATTGAGTACAGGAGTTGGGAGGTCATGTTGCGGCTATACAGGACATTATTTAGGCCACTGTTGGAATATTGCATGCAATTCTGGTCTCCTTCCTATCGGAAAGATGTTGTGAAACTTGAAAGGGTTCAGAAAAGATTTACAAGGATGTTGCCAGGGTTGGAAGATCTGAGCTACAGGGAGAGGCTGAACAGGCTGGGGCTGTTTTCCCTGGACCGTCGGAGGTTGAGGGGTGACCTTATAGAGGTTTACAAAATTATGAGGGGCGTGGATAGGAAAAATAGACAAAGTCTTTTCCCTGGGGTCGGGGAGTCCAGAACTAGAGGGCATAGGTTTAGGGTGAGAGGGGAAAGATATAAAAGAGACCTCAGGGGCAACGTTTTCACACAGAGGGTAGTACGTGTATGGAATGAGCTGCCAGAGGAAGTGGTGGAGGCTGGTACAATTGCAACATTTAGGAGGCATTTGGATTTGTAAATGAATAGGAAGGGTTTGGAGGGATATGGGCTGGGTGCTGGCAGGTGGGACTAGATTGGGTTGGAATATCTGGTCGGCATGGACGGATTGGATCGAAGGGTCTGTTTCCATGCTGTACATCTCTATGACTCTATGACAGCTGACTCTAATGGAGTAAGAAGAGTTGAGCGGGATTGACTAGAGCAAGAAGTTGCCAGGAAAAACTATAACAGAACAATGGGCTACCTGTAAAAAGCAACAGTTCGGATACAGTGAAATATGTTCCCTCTAATGGAAAAGGTAGGATAAATAAATCCAGAATTCCCAGGATGACAAAGGTGGTAGAAATTACCAGGAGAAAGAAAATGTTTGATTATGACCAGTGTAAAGCTGGAAATACAATTGAGAATCAACAGGAATACTGAAGGTTTAGGGAGAAGGTGGAAAACCAAATAAGAGAAGCAAAGAGGAATTATGGGAGATGACTAGCAGCTAACCTAAAGGGAAATACCTTCATCTTCTATCGGCACAGAAACACTAGGAGTGGTTAAAGGAGGAATGGAGAGTATCAAACACTGAAAAAAAGAAATGAAAGTAGAAATAACTGAAGAAACTCAGCAGGTCTGGCAGTATCTGTCGAGAGAAAAATGAGTTAATGTTCCAGGTCCGGTAACCCTTCTTCAAAACCAACAAGAAGGTTAACACATGAAGGCAGCTGCCAGAGTTCAGGTGTTAAATGAATACTTGGTATCTGTCTTCACAAAAGACGAGGGTGTCGCCCAGGCCATGGTGACAGAGGAGGTTCAAAGTTTACAAGGAAGACTTCTTGGATAGGTTGTTGGTACTTAAAGTTGGTAAGGCACCAGTGTTGGATGAGATGCGTCCAAGGAGATTGAAGGAAGTGAGAGTAAAAACTTTAGATCACTGGCCACAATCTTTCAGTCATCCCTGGACTCGAGGAAGGATTCAGAGGCCTGAAGGATTGCAAACATTTCAACCTTCTTCTAACAAACGTTGTCAGGGTAATCCCAGCGATTGCAAGGCCAATCATAGAATCCGTGGAGTACAGAAAGAGTCTCTTCAGCCCATCGAGTCTGCACTGAGCCTTCGAAGAGCATCCCCCCTCCCAAACCCAACCAGTGTGCTGGGCCAATTTCAAAGTACAAATCCTAAAAGAATCATAAAATGTGAGGAAGTCGGTGTGGAACTTTGAAAGAACATTGACAAGTTGGTGGACTTGTGTTTCTGCCCTATTCACCAACTTCGATTCCAGTTGGACAATGATATCTATTGATATTTGGTGTTGTCCTGGTTGAGGAAAAACCTGCTGACCATTGTTGTCTAGGCTCCCACAAATGCGAGAGCCTCTTATGTTGATTGGTTGGAACCTGGGGCATCATACACCAGCAAGATTCGACCTCCTCAAAAAGTTAATCTGTCCTTCTGTTATTTTCAAAATCTCACTTTTTGAACATCATAGAAAAATAGATAATGTAACTGAAAATCCAGCATTAGAGATTAATTTATTCATGTTTACCAAATGATCTTTGTGGTACAATGGTAGAGTCACTGCCTCTAAGCCAGGTTCGAGTCCCACTGCTCCACAAATGTGTTGTAATATCCCTGGAGTGTCAGAAGCTGAGGGGTAACCTTATAGAGATTTATAAAATCATGAGGGATGGGGTGAATAGCCAAAGCCTTATTCCCCAGGCTAGGGGAAGACATAGGTTAGGGTGAGAGAGGAAAAGATATAAAATGGACCTGAGGGGCAACTTTTTCATGCAGAGGATGGTGTGTGTGTGGGGAATGGATTGCCAGAGGAAGTGGTGGAGGTGGGTGCAATTACAACCTTTATCAGGCATCTGGATTGGTATATGAGTAGAAAGGTCTTAGATGGATATGTGCCAAATGCTGGCAAATGGCATTAGATTAATATCGGATATCTTGTCGGCATGAACAAGTTAGACCAATGGGTCTGTTTTCTTGCTGTACAACTCTATGACTCTAATTGGTTAGAAAATATAAAACAACCTATCATCAAATCAAAAGGTGGCAAGGCCATGACGACCGATAGGACAGTGTTCAAACCTCAGACCGGCACTTTGAGCAAAACATTTTTTTTAGAATGCTACTCACTACCTTTTATTGAACACCTGGAACACCTATTTGTACTACGTTGTGAATGAAGTTTGAGAAACTTTGGCATGTGTCATATTTCAGGAAGCATTTAGGTATGATTCATACTGAAAACCAGAAATATTTAATTCCCTGCCTGTAGCTAGGTCTGGAGGCAGAAGGAGGAAAGGAGAAAGTCAGTGCGTGGATAAACTGGATGGACTGATCATTCCAATCTAATGGGGTGAATAAAGGAGTGGGACAGAGTGATGATGTTAAACTGTTCCTGTGGATCATTCACAAATCCTTCTGAAAATGAGTTATATTCAGGGAATTAATGGTAGGTACTGCTGAAGAGTTCAAATTATTGCTGACTCCTGTTGTTTACTTGTGAGAAAGAAGGATGCTGAGTCAAGTCCTGTTGTGATAAGATTTACTTTAGATGTTCATCAGTTCCCTCATTAATAAACAGTCATTGTTTTCACCTTGATGTTTGAATGATTAATAAAAGACTCAAGAAAAATAAACAAGGAAGCTTGCATTTATAAAGCAATGACTTCCAGTTAGGTCAAAGGGCTTTACAGTTCACAAAGTACCTTTTTGAAATGCAAAAGTGAGGACTGCAGATGCTGGAAATCAGAGTCTAGATTAGAGTGGTGCTGGAAAAGCACAGCAGGTCAGCCAGCATCTGAGGAGTAGGAAATTCAACATTTCGGGCAAAAGTCCTTCATCAGGAATGAAATGCATTCTTTGTCGTATTGTTCACAAACTCTGGTAAGATTGCAGTGGAGTAGGAGGCTCTAGCCGGAGCTCTTCAGCTCCACCTGTTTGGTTGCGACTCTTTCTTTTCTTCCTCACTCTCTCCTCCTATCTCTCAGCCTCGGACTCCCAGCCCCGGCCTCTGAAGTGAGATCGGTGGAGACGCCAGAGACAGGAGCAGGGACAGCAGTGACCAGAACAGGGGTGCAGTGGCCCGGTGTGGAAGTGGAGATAGCCCATTGTAGAGCATGGCAGCAGCCAGCGTTCAGACCACATGGAGGTGCCCTGCTGTGGAGAGCCTTTGGAGAGAGACTGTGATATTTGTCTTTTTTTTTTGTCTTGTTTTTTTTCTGACCTATGGTTATGCTGTGTATTGCTGTGACGTAACTTTTTTCTTCTTTTCTCTATCCTGTAACTAAGGATTGTACCAAGGTATCTTTGTATGGTGCTGCAAATGGTGATGTATAGACTTTTCACTGTACACATTTGATTACATGTGACAGCAAAGCAAATTCAATTCAATTCAGTGGTCAGTTTGGATGTAGCAGGATGCCACAAGCAGTAATGAGGGAATGATCTGCTTTTGTAACTGATTTCTGTTTTTGTTCCTGATTGAGGGATAAATATTGGCGAGGGAAGCAGAGAGAATATCTTTGCTGTATGAACTAGTGACATGACATCTTTTAATGGTCACTCTGAATGAGAGTACCCTTGTCAGTGCCCCTTAGAGGAGGGAGGATAAATACAGTTATGCTCCCTGGATGGAGATGTCTGGGCCTTGGGTCACAGTCACAGAGGTCTACCACACAAAAAGGCTGTTCGGCCAGTCAAAAGTTGACCCCCCCGAATACAAAGGGGATCTTTCTCTGGCAGATTTCCTCCAATATGATGGAGTTCCCAGAGATATTGTGGATTGGTGGACAATGGAAGCATCTATGTATCTATCTTGGTCAGTGGGCTGAAGTTTGAGTATGTGTGCTCCTTCCTTGAGAGAGTGAGCAACCTCGTGAAAAGTGATATGCAGCGCTACTTGGAGGTGGATGCAGCAGCAGCTCACTAATCTCTGATAGAGTGAAACTCTGGGGTATTTGGCCTTTCAGACCTGCTCCATCATTCAATAAGAACATGGCTAATCTGATTGTGTGATCTCAGCTCCACTTACCTATCTTACAGAGATGAAAGTTTGTTCCACTGCAATGTCTCTTCAAAGGATGCTCACTTTGAAGAAGTTCTTGGTCTCCCTCAGATGTACACTCAGTGAGTCCTTTCCTCACTGCCACAGTGCCTCAGTGCCCTTCAATTCTTTGACCATACAATGAAACAAACTCGCTACTACAGCTGTTGGCTTCCCAATTATCTCACTCCTCAAGGCCTACAGGTACATTTTAAACCGTCCAAATTTGGGCCCACCTTTCATGCTCCATACTTGCAATGCCTTCAATGCCTCCACAACCAATTCTCTCTCCCGATTCTCTGTTCCACCCTCTTGGCAATGCAAAGGCACCTCCCTTCCCTCTCTTCATCCCTCCCTCAGCTCAAGGCCTCCCTTTCCCAAATGTGTGGAGGGCCTCTACTATTCTACATCCAACGCGGAATCCACCAGCTCAACAAACAGTTTTTTTTTTGGTTTTATATCTGATATAAAAAGCCACTTACCTAACTGCCTCCCATAACCTTTGACTCTCTTCTCAGTCTATCTTACACAGCCTTGAATAAAGTTAAAGACCAAGCCTCCATTCCCATTATGGAAAGAGAATTTCACATTCTAATGACCATCTAAGAAAAAAAAATTCATTTTTGTCTCAAAAATGAAACTTCTTATTTTTAAATTGTGTCCCATAGTTTTGGTCTGCCACAGAAGACTAAACATCTTCCTGGTATCTACCTCATTCAGTCCCATTAACACTCATGTTTCAATAAGATCACCACTCATTCTTTCATCCCATTGATACACGAATATTTAAAACTCCCATCTTGAATATATGGAATATGATGTGGGAAAATGTGATGTTGTGCACTTTTGCAGGAATAATAGAGGAGCTGAACATTATTTAAATGGAAAAAGATTGCAGTAAGTTGAAGCCCAAAGGAGTTCTGCTCCTTGTACATGAATCACAAAATGCCAGCATACAGGTTCAGGTCATAGGGAAGGCCAATGGAATGTTGGCCTTTATTTCAAATGGAATGTGCAATCAGCAGAAACAGAAAGGCAAGGTTTTTCACAATAGTAAACACCAATTTCAGGGATAAAAAGCAATCACAAATTGATTAGATATTGATTTAATGTATTTATTTAAAATAATGTTTAAAAAGTGGAGGTGATGGCCTGGTGATATTAATGTTAGACGATTCATACAGAAACTTAATACAAAATTATTCCATTTTTAAAAAAACTGGAATAAAAAATCTACTGATGACCAGGAAACCATTCTGATTGTTGGGGAAAATTCATCTGGCTCAGTAATGTCATTCAGAAAAAGAAATCTGCCATCCTTACCTGGTGTGGCCGATGTGACTCCAGACCCACAGCAATGTGGTTGACTGTCAGCTGCCCTCTAAAATAGCCCAGGAAGCCACTCCGTTGTATCAGTCACAATGGCTCAATGAAGCAATGAAACTGGACAGACCACCTGACATCAACCAAGAAATGGCAGAAACAGCCCTATGGACCCGGCAAAGTCCTCCATACCAACGTGTGGGGGCGAGTGGCAAAATTGGGAAGGGTGACTCAGAGGCAAGTCAAGCAGCAGCCGCTCCAACCCTTAACCCATTTTAAAAAAAAGCAAAATCTGGCATCTTGATCTAGTTTGGCCTCCATGTGATGCTACAGAAATTTGGCTGAATTTTAATCCCCTCTGAAAAGGTCTTGTAAGTCACTTTGTTCTCTCTTTCCATATCCAGATGTGTTCTTACATACACTTGAAGGTTTTCTTTTACCCATTACACAATCACTGAAGTTTATTTAAACTGGAAAAGGTTTTGGTTGTAAGAGTTGCTCCTTTTTTGATTTGGAGATACTGGTGTTGGACCAGGGTGTGCAAAGTTAAAAAATCACGCGACTCAAGGTTATAGTCCAACAGGTTTATTTTGAAGCACTAGCTTTCGGAACACTGCTCCTTCATCATACTCCACAACCACCTGTTGAAGGAGCAGCGTTCCAAATGCTAGTGCTTTCAAATAAACCTGTTGGACTATAACCTGATGTTGTGTCATTTCTAACTCCTTTTTTGAGGCATGTTAGGTGTTCCAGGTGATTTCGTCAAATTCAAGGAGCAGCAATTACAGTTTTGTATGCTGTTGAATTGTTTAGGAACTTTGGGGAAAAAGATCAAAACAACGACACTTTGAAAAGGACAAAAGGTAGTGACCACATGGTCAGTGAGGGGAGAGAGAGAGAGAGAAAGAAACCTACACTGCTAACTAACATAGCAGTGAATCAATATAGTTACTGTCTTTGCTGTTTGAGTTCATATATCTCTGGATATCGGAGTGCCTCCAGGAAAAGTTAACAAATGGTAAAATTCACAGTTGATCTTGGAGGAACCTATGTGGGGAGCTCTCAGAACAGGAACAGATAGGTGCATAGTTTTTAGGTGTTAACTTGCTGTAAGTCTACAGTAGAGAGAAGAGTGGCTTCTTTCTTGAATATATGTTTTAATGAGATCTGTCTCTTGATTAAATTTTAAAAATATAAAACATAAGTACTGGAGCACTTTTTTTTAAAAGAGCAAAACTATGGTGCTATTTTCTGGGTCTGTAGATTGTGAAGGAGCAAGGATGGCCTTTCGAATGATATGCACTTCCTGTCGGATGTGGGAGTTTAGGGAGTTTCCATGTTATTGATGATTATGTCTGCGGGAAGAGTTTTTGGTTGAGAATCCTATCAGATCGCATGGATCAGTTGTAGTGGCAGTTAGAGGCAATAAGGAATTTGCAAGAGCTGGGGGTGTGATGGATGGCAGTTATTGGAAGGGGGAAAGAAAAATCACAGATACAGTCAGGTAGATGGGTTAACTCCAGGAAAGGTAGGAGGGGTAGGCAGGTAGGGCAGGAGTTTTCTGTGGCTATCCCCATTTCAAACAAGTATGCTGTTTTAGAAAATGAAGGAGGGTGATGGAATGAAACACAAACAGCCAAGTTTCTGGTATCGAAACTGGCTCTAATGTAAAGAGGGGTATGTCAGGTTCCACGCGATCAATTGTGATACAGTACTCTCTATACAGAGGCACAGACAAGGAAAAATCAAAATGATGTATTGCCTCCCTGGTTCCAGGATCAAGGATACCTCAGAGGGTGCAGAATGTTCTCAATGGGGAGAGGGACCAGCAGGAGGTGATTGTGCACATTGGAACTAACAACATAGGGATGCAAAAGGATGAGATTCTGAAGGGAGAATATTGGAAGTTAGGCAGGAATTTAAAAATGAAAGTAGTATCAGGAACAGTCATGGTGCTATGAGCTAGTGAGGGTAGGGGTAAAAGGATAGAGCAAATGAATTGAAAAATGTGATGCTGGAAAAACACAGCAGGCCAGGCAGCATCCGAGGAGCAGGAAAATCAACGTTTCAGGCATAAGCCCTTCAGGAATTCCTGCTGTGTTTTTCCCGCTTCACATTTTTCAACTCTTGTTTCCAGCATCTGCAGTCCTCACTTTCTCCTAGAGCAAATGAATGCATGGCTGAGGAGCTGGTGCAGGAGAGAAGGGTTCACATTTTGCGATCATTGGAATTTCTTGCAGTAAGGAATTTGAAACAGCTAGAGATGGATGGCGGTTATTGGAAGGGGTAAAAAACTGCAGATACAGTCAGGTAAGATGGGTTCACTCCAGGAAAGGTATGAGGGGAAGGCAGGTAATGCAGGAGACTTCTGTGGCGTAGAAATGACCTGTACAAGAAGGATGGATTGCATCTGAATTGGAAGGGGACTAATATACTGGCAGGGAGATTTACTAGAACTGCTTGGGAGGACTTAAACAAGTAATGTTGGGGCGGAGGGACCCTGCGAGATAGGAAAAAGATCAATCTGAGACTGGTACAGTTGGGAAAAAGAGCAAGTCAAATTGTCAGGGCAGGCAGGAACAAAGCAGAGAATAATGTAGGACTGATACATAAAACTGCATTTACTTCAATGCAAGAGGCTAACAGAGAAGGCAAATGAACTCAGGGTATGGTTAGGAACATGGGACTGGGACATTATAATAATTAGAGAGACATGGCTCCGGGATAGACAGGACTGGCAGCTTAATGTTCCAGGATACAAATGCTACAGGAAGGACAGAAAGAAGGAGCAAGAGAGGAGGGGGAGTGGCATTTTTGATAAGGCATAGCATTACTGCTATACTTAGGGAGGATATTCCTCGGAATACATTCAGGGAAGTCCTTTTGGGTGGAACTAAGAAATAAGAAAGGGATGATCACCTTATTGAGGTTGTATAATAGACCCCCTAATAGTCAGTGAAAAATTGAGAAACAAATTTATAAGGAAATTTCAGTTATCTGTCAGAATAATTCAGTGGTTATGTTTGGAGATTTTAACTTTCCAAACATGGACTGGAACTGCCATAGTGTTAAAGCTTTAGATGGAGAGGCATTTAAGTGCGTACAAGAAAATGTTCTGATTCAGTATGTGGATGTTCCTGTTAGAGAATGTGCAAAACCTGACCTACCCTCGAGAAATAAGGCAGGGCAGGTGACTGAGGTGTCAGTGGGGGAGCACTTTAGGGCCAGCGACCATAATTCTATTCGTTTTAAAATACTGATGGAGAAGGATAAACCATATCTAAAAGTTGAAGTTCTAAATTGCAGGAAACTCAATTTTAACGGTATTAGGCAAGAACTTTCAAAAGCTGATTGGAGGCAGATATTTACAGGTAAAGGGACGGCTGGAAAACGGGAAGCCTTCAGAAATGAGATAACAAGAATCCAGAGAAAGTATATTCCTGTCAGGGTGAAAGGAAAGGCTGGTAGGTATAGGGAAAGCCGGATGATGAGAGGCATTGAGGGTTTGGTTCAGAAAAAGAAGGAAGCATATGCCAGGTATAGACAGGAGAGATCCAATAAATCCTTAGAAGATTATAAAGGCAATAGGAGTATACTTAAGAGGGAAATCAGGAGGGGAAAAAGGGGACATGAATTAGCTTTGGCAAATATGGTTAAGGACAATCCAAAGGGAGTTGATAAATACATTAAGAACACAAGGGTAACTATGGAGAGAATGGGACCCCTCAAAGATCAGCAAGGCAGCCTTTGTGTGGAGTCACAGGAGATGGGGGAGATACTAAATGAGTATTTTGCATCAGTGTTTACTGTGGAGAAGGACATGGAAGATATAGAATGTGGAAATAGATGGTGACATCTTGAAAAATGTCCATATTATAGAGGAGGGGGTGCTGGACGTCTTGAAACACAGAATGTCCAATGGCTGAGAAGTGGTAGATGGAGTTTAATTTAGATAAAGGCAAGTTGCTGCATTTTAGGAAAGCAAATCTTAGCAGGACATATACACCTTAATGGTAAGGTCCTAGGGAATGGTGCTGAACAAAGAGATCTTGGAGTGCAGGTTCATTACCACTTGAAAATGGAGTCACAGGTAGACAAGGTAGTGAAGAAGGCATTTGGTATGCTTTCCTTTATTGATCAGAGTATTGAGTACAGGCATTGGAGGTCATGTTGTGGCTGTACAGGTCATTGGTTGGGCCACAGTTGGAATATTGTGTGCAATTGTGGTCCCCCTCCTAGCGGAAGGATGTTGTGAAACTTGAAAGGGTTCAGAAAAGGATGTTTCCAGGGTTGGAGGATTTGAGCTATAGGGAGAGGCTGAACAGGTTGGGGCTGTTTTCCCTGGAGCATCGGAGGCTGAGGGGTGACCTTATAGATGTTTACAAAATTGAGGGGCATGGATAAGATAAATGGACAGTCTTTTCCCTGGGATTGGGGAGTCCAGAATGAGAAGACATAGGTTTAGGGTGAGAAGGGAAAGATATAAAAGAGTTTTACAGGGCAAGATTTTCACACAGAGAGTGTACATGTATGGAATGAGCTGCCAGAGGAAGTGGTCGAGGCTAGTACAATTGCAGCATTTAAGAGGCATTTGAACGGGTATATGAATAAGAAAGGTTTGGAGGGATATGGGCCGGGTGCTGGCAGGTGGGACTAGATTGGGTTGGGATATCTGGTCGGCATGGATGGGTTGGACCAAAAGGTCTGTTTCCATGCTGTACAGCTCTCTGACTCAATGACATAAAAGTGGATAAATTCTCAGGACCTGATCAGGTGTACCCTAGAACTCTGTGGGAAACTAGGGAGTGATTGCTGGGCTCCTTGCTGAGATATTTGTATCATCGATAGTCACAGGTGAGAAATATACGTAGAGATTGCTGGAAAGCTCAGCAGGACTGGCAGCATCTGTGAGGAGAAGTCAGAGTGAATGTTTCGGGTCCAGTGACCCTTCCTTGAGGACCTGAAACATTAACTCTGATACCTCTCCACAGATGCTCCCAAATCTGCTGAGCTTTACAAACAATTAGTTGCATCTGTGCACACTGCCATGTTCTCCAGCTTCCCTCAACCCCCACCCCCAAAGCTTTGAAAGTGTAAATGCATCCCTTGAGGCACTGGGAACCAATGATGTTTTCTGAGCACACAATCTTACCTCCACTCCCCTGCATCTGGACTCTTCCTCATTGGAAATCCAACTTGCAAATTCTAAATTTGCAAGTATAAGGAATTATAAGATGGCACATCTAAGTTGTAATTAAATCATTTACAGAAACCAAAATATAGGTTTGAAAATACAGATGGAATTAAGTGATGACAAAATAATTAAAATTATGTTATAATTTTGTTAAAACCTCCATTAATTTTCTTGAGGTACTTCACTTGACACTCTTAAAATTAGTTTTCAGACTCATAGATCATTCAGAAGTAATTATTACCTATTCTGAGATTTAAACAATCAGTTGCTTTGCCCAATTCTAACATCAGTAGTTTTTGTTGTGTAAGTTCAAGTGATTAGGATTCACTTTAATACTGAGTTTGTCAGCAAAGTCTGCAACACAGCATACAGTCAAAGTAGGGATTTTTGACAGACCCATCTGGATTCCTTAGGTTATCTGCACATCAGGGACAAGATTTACTTTGACATTGGGGTCAAATGTAGGTTGCGCTGCCTCATGTTCGGTGTAAATTGTCCAGTAATCCAACATTGAATTTGACTGGATTGTACCAAAGGGGATGTTTGCTATCTAAAATTAAGGCTGGTTGGCTGACTTCCAAAACTGAAGAACCAATAGGAGGCAATGACTCATCAGTATCTTCATTTCCTGAGATAAGAGCTGTTAATGCAAACAAAAGGGGAAAGCGAGAGAGAGAGAAAGGAGATAGAAGAAAACGAATTTGTACAATGTTAAAAATCACACAACACCAGGTCATAGTCCAACAGGTTTAATTGGAAGCACACTAGCTTTTGGAACGACGCTCCTTCATCACCTGATGAAGGAGGGTCGCTCCGAAAGCTAGTGTGCTTCCAATTAAACCTGTTGGACTATAACCTGGTGTTGTGTGATCTTTAATTTGTACAAGTGTTAGTTGCATGGCCTTTACTATGGGATTTGAGCCACGCCCTGAAGGGCCACTTTGCTGAACTTTGGTTTGGCTGCTGTTTGGGACGTGTCTGCACATTGGAAAATTCCAGTTGACACAGATGTGTTCTAAATTGCCCTGTCATCGACTTCAATTGCTCGCCAATTTTCCCACCTCAATTTTTGCTGCAATTGACTCTATATCATGAAGAAGCTGCTATCTAACTTAATCCATGCTAATGATGAGTGCTGTTGATCTCATCATTATTATCCACCAAGTCAAATATGATATGTTAGTCATATGTTGTTTACTTCGTGATATTATTTGCTGACATTGAAATTCTAAGTGGCTATTTGTTTGCTGATCTCCTTCAGAAATTTGGCACTTCGTGTTTGACCTCTGGCCTGATTAATATAGGCACACTGTTTGTTTGAGCCTGTGGCAGGTATGTAAACTTGTGAATAAAACAAATTAGCTCATAATTTTTATTATTATCACTGGACTATTAATCCAGAAACTCAGCTAATATTCTCAGTATCAACCACTGTGTCATCTCAACAAAGAAATGAAACTGGATGGACCACCTGGCATTGACCAAAGCACCAGAAAAGACAGCAGTAGAAACAGCCCTGTCGAGCCCGCAAACACCTCCTTATGAACCCCTGGAAGCAGGTGTCAAAATTGGGAGAGCTGTCTCATAGTCTAACCAAGCAGCAGCCTGACATATTCATACTCACAGAATATTCATACCTTACAGACAATGTTCCAGACACCACCATCACCATCCCTGGGTATGTCCTGTCCCACCAGCAGGACACACCCAGCAGAAGAGATGGCACAATGATGTAGAGGGAGGAAGTTGCCATCACAGTTCTGAACATTAACTCCAGACCCCATGCAGTCTCATAAATAAGGTGTCGGTTACCATACACTGTCCTCTGTCAGCTGATGAATCAGTGCTCCTCCATGTTAACCAATACTTGAAGGAAGCAGTGAGAGTGGCAAGGGTGCAAAATGCCCCCCAAATGGGGGGTTTCAATACCCACCACGAAGAGTGGCTTGACAGCAGCACTTTTGATCGAGCTGGTCAGGTTCCTAAAGCTCATAGCTGCTAGGCTGGGTCTGTGACAGTTCGTGAGGGAACCAACAATAGGAAAGAACATACTTGGCCTAGTTCTTTCCAAACTGTCTGCTGCAGAGGCATCTGTCCATGGCAGTATCGGTAACAGTGACCACTGCACAATCATTATGGCGATGAAGTTCTGCCTTCACATTAGGAATACCCACCAACAAGTCGTGTGGCACTATCACCGTGCTAAATGAATCACCCTTTGGCCAAATTGACCAACTCAAAGCTGCATTCATGAGCTGCTGTGGGCCATCAACAGCAGCAGAATTATATTCGCGCACAATCTGCAATCTCGTGGCCCAGCATTTTCCCCACTCAACCATTACCATCAAGCCAAGGGAACAACTCCATTTCAATGATGAATGCAGGAGGGTATGCCAGAGTATGTGTTATAATGATAGGTGCCTGGACCCAAATTGTTGACTCTGCTTTCTCTCCATAGACCTGTTGTGTTTCTCCAGCAATTTCTGTTCTAGTTTCAAGTTTCAAATTTCCAGCATCCACGGTTTTTGGTTTATTATTATGCCAGGAGCAGCACCGAAAATGATGTCAACCTGATGAAATTACCAAATCGGTAGACTTACACACCAAACAGCAGGTTATAGGTAGAGTTAAGCAATTCTACAACCAATGGATCAGATCTAAGCTCTGCACTCCTGCCACATTCAGTCATGAATGGTGACGGACAATTAAACAATTCACTGGAGGAGGAGGCTCGAAAAATACCCCCATCCTCAATGATGGAAGACAGCTGCGCATCAGTGCAAAAGATAAGGCAGAAGCATTTACACAATCTCCTGCCAGCAGTGCTGAGTGGATGATCTATCTCGGCCTCCTCCAATGCTTCCCTGCATCACAGATACCAGTCTTCAGCCGAGTTGATTCACTCCACGTGATGTTTGGAGGCTCTACAAAGGTTTTGGGCCCTGACAAAATTCTGGCTATAATACTGAAGACTTCTGCAGCAAAGGTTGCCACACCCCAGCCAAGCTGTTCTGCTACAGCTACAAGACTGCACCTTCTTGACAATGTGGAAAATTGCCGAGATATATCCTCTACACAAAAAGCAGGACAAATCCAACCCAGCCAATTACTGCTCCATCAGTCTACTCTTAATTGTAAGTAAAATGCTAGAAGGTCTCATCAACAGTGCCATCAAGCAGCATCTGCTGAGCAATAACCTGTTCAGTGATGCCCAGTTTGGGTTCTGCCAGGGCCACTCAGCTCCTGATCTTATTACAGCCTTGGTTCAAATATGGACAAAACAGCTGAATTCCAGATGTGAGGTGACAGCGACTGGCCTTGACACCAAGGTCATGTTGAACCAAGCATGGCATCAAGGAGCCTGAGCAAAACTGGAATCACTTGATTTGATTTGAGTCCTTATTGTCACATGTGTGGAGACGAAATTAAAAGGATTGTTTTGTGTGCTATTCAGACAAAGCATACCTTATATAAGTACATCAGGATATTAGAACAGAAAGGAAAATATAGTGTTACAGTTACAGAGAAGGTGCAGAGGAAGGTTAGCTCTAATATTTAAGAGGTCCTTTCATAAATCTGCTAACAGTGGGGAAGAAGCTGTTCTTTTTATCTGTTGACATATGTTTTGTATCTTCTGCCCGATTGAAGAGAGTATAACTGGGATGGAAGGCTAGCTTTAGTGATGGACTGTGCTGTGTTCACAACTATCTGTAATTTCTTGAACTCGGAAAGAGCAGTTACCATACCATGCAGTGATGCATCCGGATAGGCTACTTTTTATGGTGCGTCTATAAAAAAATAAAGAGTTGTTGTGGATGTGCTGAATTTAATGAACCTTCTGAGGAAGTAGAGGCGTTGATGTGCTTGCTTGACTGTTGTTTCTACGTGAATAGACCAGGACAGATTGTAGGTGATATTTACTCCTCAGAACTTGACGCTCTTGACTATCTCCACCTCAGCACATTGTATTCACAAATGGAGTGGAGTACACACACCAGTCTGTATCAATGACCAGCTCCTTCATTTTGCTGACATTGAGGGAAAGATTGTTGTCTTTACACATTTCCATTAAACTGTCAAGACCGAGTACTGGAAAGAGATTGTCATTGTTTGAGATCTGACCCACAATTTGGCCATCACCAAATCTGTAAATGGAGTTAGAGCTGAAGTTGAGCACATGGTCATGAGTGTATAAGGAGCATACTAAGGGGATGAGTACACAGCTATGTGGAGCATTGGTGTTAAGGATTAGTGTGGAGAAGATGTTGTCGCCTGTCTTTACTGAATGCGATCTTTGGGTCATGATGTTGAGAATCCAGTTGCAGAGTCTGAGGCACCAGAGGTTGGAGGTAGGTTTTATTGGAATGATGATGTTGAAGGGGGAGCCAAAATCAATAAATAGGTATCTGACATAGGTGTTCTTGTGATCCAGATCTTCCAGGGATGAGTTCAGGGCCAAGGAGATGCTGTCTGTCATGGACTTATGTGACAGCAGGCAAGTTGTGGTTGATCAAGGTAATCTGGGAGGTTGGAATTGATGTGTGTCAATAGTGACCGCTCAAAGCACATAATAATAATAGATGTCAGACCCACAGGACAATAGTCATTAGGGCACATGCCTAATTTTTCTTTGGCATCAGGATGACAGTGGTGTTCTTGAAGCAGATGGGAACTTCACATAATAGAAAAGAGAGATTAAAGATGTCTGCAAATACTCACGCCAGCTGGTCCACACGGGATTTGAATGCACAGCTGGGGACTCCATCCGGAGCCCATTGTATGAAATACACTTTGGTACAGTCACTATGTGTTTGTGTGGTTAGTCTGGGACACTAGTCTGATATCGTCTCTTGGCATCGCTGTTAGATCTCATTTTCGAAGGAGAGTCAAAGTCCGGTGGTAGCTTCAGGTACAACTTTGTTACAACTTCAGATTTTTGTTTTTCGTAGTGAGGCACACAAAACCTTCAGAGTGTATACAATTGAAGCTTAGAGTGCAGGACCCCTATCATCTGCCAATGACCCTGGGTTATCCCTGTGTGATTGGCTCTTTGGTGCAGAGATGGGCAGGCTGTTGGTCCAGCCCTGGCCATGACTTCAGTGATAAAGGGGGGGGGGCATTTCTATTGGCTGAATCATTTGGTGATTTTTCATCTATATGTGGATCTACAGCTATCATGGAATCTATATCTATGATTATGTGAAGAACCCTAACTAAAATCCACTTTGATATTGAAACGGATTGATTAAAAAAATTCGAGAAACAACTTCTTAGTGCAAAATATCCTTTTCTGTATAAGAACGTGCAACTGTACATTCCAGCCTCGCCAGTAACCTTGATTAAACAGTCTTGCTAATGTCCACCTTACTGAGACTACATTAAGAAAATATTTTCCCAAGGCTCTCAATTACGGTCAGCCATTACTGCAGAGTTAGGTGGGGCATTTTGTGCTGCTCTGTCATGGGCAACCCTAACAGTCCCTAATGGCTTTGCGAAGATCATCTTTAGATATCTTGTATAGGTCAGGCTTACCTGACTTGAACGCCTCAGACCTGGACTTCAGTAGGGAGTGGGTCTTCCAGTTCATCCATGGCTTCCAGTTGGGAACACTCAGATTAATTTGAGTCAATACATACTAAGGGACAAACACTCCACCAGTTGTGGTTGATGGTTTGTGGTCAGTCAGCTCCAGGACATCGCTACAGAAGGTCCTCAGAATAGCGCCCTGGGCCCAACCATCTTAAGCTGCTTCATTAATGACTTGCCCTCCATCATAAGGTCAGAAGTAGGCTTACAACCTAATGTTTAGCACTATTTGCAACTCCTCAGAGCATGTTCAACTGCAACAAGATCTGGACAATATGTGCTCGGACTGACAGATGGCAAATAACATTTGCTCCACATAAATGCCAGACAATGACCATCTCCAATAAGAGACAATTAAACCACCTCCCCTTGATATTCAATAGTATCACCATCACTGAATCCCCACCACCACCAACATCTGGGGAATTACCATTGACCAGAAACTGAACTCACTGTATAAACACAGTGACTACAAGAGCAAGTCAGAGGCTAGGAACACTGCAATGAGTAATTCATCTACTGAATCCCCAAAACCCATACACCCTCTACAAACCACAAGTCAGGAGTGTGATGGAATACTTCCTACTTCCCTGGATAAGTGTAACTCCAACAACATTCAAGAAACTTGATAATGTCTAGGTCAAAGCAGCCCACTTGATTGGCACTGCAGCCACTATCATCCACTCCCTCGATCACTGACTCTCAGTAACAGCTATGTGTGCGAACTACAACATGCACGACAGAAATTTGCCAAGGATCCCCAGGCATGCCTTCCAAACCTACAACCACTTCCATCTGGAGGGGCAAGGGCAGCAGATACATGGCAACACCACCAACTGCAAATTCCCCTCCAAGTCACTCCCCATCTGAACTTGAAAATATATCACCGTTCCTTCATTGTCCCTGTGTCAAAATCCGAGAATTCCCTCTCTAATAACATTGTGGGTCTATCTACAGCACTTCTCTACTGTAAGATTTGTTTTTATCTCTTAGATACATCCCTATCATTCCTTGTAAATTTTGTAGTTGGCCCATTCCCTTATATGGAGGATTGTTAACCTTGTGAGCTAAGGAACCCCTCTCTGCTAACGCAGGTAGTTGTCCTATAATATCATCGAGGGCATCTTCAATCTTGTAAATGTCAATTATGGATGACAGCTGCCCTGTTGAAATAAACACTTTGTTCCTTGCAATATTCTGGATTTTTGGAGCAGGCAATTACTTTCCAATTGGTAGTGATTTTCTTTTCTATGCTTTCCTGGATGGTTGCACCAGCAGTTTCTTCTTCTTGACCATGACCTGGGTGTGTGGAGATTGGTTTGTCCCATGGAATCATCTGCATCTTATCTCACTCAAGTTGTTGACCAAGTCGAATATCTTCAGTTGGTATTTGTAATTATTTGTCTGGTGATATGGAGTCTCAATCGTGTTACTGAAAGATTGCTATTGACCCAGCACTACCCCTATCTCTAGTATTGTTCTGTGTCTGAAGATGATCAATGAAACAGTTTATAACTGGGCTCAAGTGTGTTGCGCTGCTAATTCTTGATCTCTGTATTCATTTGTGATCTGCCTTCCACGATAGAATGAGTACTATTTAAGGAAGAATATAACAAGATAAAGTAGTTGGTAACCATTATCCAAGCACCATTTCCCTGAAATCGTTCTTTTGCAGCTCGAGTTGTTTCTTTCTCTTTTAAATTAAACAACCCTGAGCAATATACCAAGTGAGGAACCTTAAAGATTGATATTGCATAATTTCACCTGACGCATCATCATGAAGACATAATTGGAATGTATGTTACTGCAATATTCTATATTTTTATGCATAATGTTCCAATAGCCAAGTGCTGAGAATTTCACTATCAAGCCAGGTCAGTGATCAGCATTCTTTCATTAGAATTGATGTACTTCTATGAGAGAACGCTCAAGTTCTGGAATCCAAATCTAATTAAATAATTTATAATAAGTGTTTTTGTTTTGTCTGTTGAAGTTGGTTATATTTAGACTCTCTGGGTTTGCAAATGGATGAAGTTATCGGCAGTGCAACTAGTTTGACTCGTTGTGGTTCCTGGATGTTTCTAGTTCAGGAAAACAATGCAACCTGGTTTGCTAGCTCAATCTGAAACTAATCAGCTCAACCTCCCAACATGCTCTGTAAATATTGCAGTATGTCAGTCTTCCATGCTGAATCTTTAGCTGGTGAAAATAATGGAGAACCATCTGAAATATTTATTTATACTGTACAAGTGTTTGGCAGAACAGAGTATTAAATTAATTGAATACACAAACATTTATGTAAGTCCATGACAAGAAATCACTTGAATTCATTTGTTCCTTTGCTACCCGAAAAACTCATTCCTTCAATGTTCAAATCTGATCCATCAGGAGGAATTTGTAATCTAATGGTCTGCTCAATTGATACTCAACCAAAACATCTGATGTACATTTAAGTAGCAGTGACACTTATAGGGCTTAAGAGGATTAAAGGTTTAGAGGAGGGGTGATATAAATAAATAAGTTCTAAATATGGTGCAGGAGCAGTGGGAACCAGAAATATTTCAATACAAATCATTGAATCACCCTGCAAGGCAGGAATCCTGAGTTTTATAAACTGGGGCAGATAATACCAGAGCGTGAGAATTCATGGTGAAGCTGGATACTGTAATGGTTTGCCCTCAACTGGAGTACTTCAGGAAAGATTGGAAGAGAGGGTGCCGGAACTCATCAAGCAAATATTTGTAGCAATCAGGAACTCCAGTTACCTTAGAATGAATTAGAATATTCTTTCCTGTGACAGGCATTCAATATAAAATACGGTGAAAAGTGTTTACTGTCGCCCATATATAAGCTCCATTCACGTTCACTTAGAAAAAACTGCCAGAGTGTTGCTCAGAGTTTCCCAGCCCACACCATCCTGCTGGGACCATCCCATTCTGGGTCACCCAGCCCACACCATGCTCCTGGGAGTGTCCCGCACTGCGTTTCCGAGCCCACACCATCCTGCTGGGAGTGTCCGGCTCCGGAGTTTCCCAGCCCACGCCGTGCTGCCTGGAGAGTCCTGCTCCAGGTTTCCCAATCCGTGCCATGCCATCTTCAGGGGCCCAATCCACGCCAATGTGAGAGACCCGCTCCTGACCTCACTGGCCATGAATGACACTGTAGCAACACTGCTTCTGATGAATTAAGTAGGATTGTTTTCAAGGTGAAGAGAAGATTGAGAGGACATTTAATAGAGACATGCAACGTGATGAGCAATTTGGATGGAGCAGATGAGGCGAAACTGTTCCTATTAATGGAATGGTTGAGGATACAGGATAGTGATTTAAAATGATTGGCGAAAGAAACAATGACACCATGAAGTATTTTTATGTCGGTTAGAATCTTAAGCAAACACAGAGAATACTGGAGAGACTGCACTTCTGAATATGTGTCATACTCGTCTTGAAAGGTTAACTCTGTTTTTCTCTCCTCAGATGCTGTCAGACTTGCTGAGTTTCTCCAGCAGTCTGTGTTATTTTCAAATTTCCAACATTCACAGTGTTTTGCTTTTGGCTCGAGTCTGAAGTACTCTGCCTGAAGGTGTGCTGGAGGCAGTTTCAATTTCAGTCTTCCCAAAGGAATTAGATAATATTCTGATCAAAATTAACTTGCAGGGCTATTAGGAAACGACAAAGAAGTGGAACTAGATAAGTTACTCCAGTATGTATTCATTTGATTGAATGGTCTGCTTTAGAACATAGAAAAGTACAGCACAGAACAGGCCCTTCGGCCTATGATGTTGTGCCGAGGATTAATCCTAATGTAAAATAAAATAACCTTACCTAGGCACCCCTCGATTCACTGCTGTCCATGTGCATATCCAGCAGGTGCTTAAATATCTCTAATGACTCTACTTCCACCACCATCATTGGCAACACAGTCCATGCATTCACAACTCTGTGTAAAGGACCTACCTTTGATGTCTCCTCTTAATATCTTCAAACTATGACCCTTCGTCCCAGTCAACCCTATCCTGGGGAAAAGTCTCTGGCTATTGACTCTATCCATGCCCCTCATTACCTTGTATACCTCGATCAGGTCACCTCTCTTCTTCCTTCTGTCCAGAGAGAAAGGTCCAAGCTTAGTCAACCTCCCTTCATAAGACAAGCTCTCCAGTGCAGGCAGCATCCTGGTAAATCTTCTTTGCACCCTCTCCAAAGCCTCTATATCTTTCCTATAGTAGGATGACCAGAACTGGACACAATATTCCAAGTGTGGTCTCACCAGGGACTTGTAGAGCTGTAGCAAAACCTCACAGCTCTTAAACTTAATCCCCAGTTAATGAAAGCCAAAATGCCCATATGCTTTCTTAACAACCCTATCTACTTGGGTGGCAACTTTGAAGAATCTATTTACTTGAACACCAAGATCCCTCTGTTCCTCCACACTGCCAAGAATCCTATCTTTAATCCTGTATTCAGCATTCAGCTTTGTCAGTAGCCATCCCCTAGATCCATACAAAGTTATAACTTGAGCATGGACATGTTCTCTCTGGAAAAAAGAAAGTTACATGATTGCTGATTTTAGTCTTCCAGATCAAGTAGAGCATGATAAGTGATTGAACTTCCAGCAGTTTGACAAATATGATGTTAAACTGACTCCTCCTCTTTCCTTTCTCATGAATGTTCAAGATGCTATTTCACTGTGTTTGAAGAATTGGAATTCTGTTTGATTGTTGACTGGATTTATCCGTTAACTAAACACATTCATGCAGACAATTGTTGGGTGGGGTGGGAGGAGGAGTCTGTATGTATCCATCCTTCGTGTAAGCAAAATGTTATTGTATTCACTAAGCTCGCAGTAACTACGTTTCAAAAGAACTTCTTCAGTGTGAATTTGCAACCTGCTGCAAATAAAAAGCTTGAATGTGTTAATATGCATATGGTTAGCATGCAAATGGATAATCATTTGAACATCTGTGGTGATTACCAGAAATGCCAGTTCCAATCTTCTCTGCAAGGTTATCACATTGTCAATATTGTTTGCCAAATATGTAAATTATTATCTGGCATTAGACAATCATTCAGATTATATTGCATTTGATAACATTACTCCCTTTCAATCCTGGGGTTGGTTATAGCGCAAATGGATTTTTTAAAAAGATTATTTAAATTCCCAAACTGGTATGAACTTGACAATACTAAGCTAAATCTCATGAATTATTAAGTGGAGAGTTTGCTTTTTTTTTGAAAAGCTCCCTCAGTTAAAAATATAAGGGCCATTAATAGGTAAAACTCTCCTGAATCATACAACACAGAGTCAGACTCAAATTCCAGTGATGTTTTGGGACATGCAAGCTGCTGTTTGTCTGAAAACAGTCTCTTTTAAACTCTAATCCGACCTTGTTCGGAGTGGCATATGAAGTTCCTTTCAAGTAGAATTCTTTAAGTCTTGTGATGTATTCCAAACTGTAACAGAAATATGGACCAACTTTAAAGATAAATGTATTAAGAGGCAGCTAATGTTACCGTTCGATATTGCAGGTCATCTTGAATGTTGCTGCCTGTTAGAAGTTTATAATCAAAGCTAATAAAAACACAAAATACTGGAGAAATGCAGCAGGTCTGGCAGTATCTGTAGAGAGAGAAACAAAGTTAACATTTTGAGTCCAGCATTTTCAGTTTTTACTTCAGATTTCCTGCATTTTATTATAAAAATCCCTTCTCGTAAGTGTGGGTTTCGGGCATATGCTAACTGACTATTGTCACATATTGAAGACAATCTGTATCAATTAAGGCATTTTAATCTGACACTGTGAAAGCTGTTAAAAATGCCATTGAAACAGATAGGGGGTGTCCTCAGCCACTCTTTGTATAATTAGTGATGATAGATCTGCTTTGTCCTTGTCAAGGTGTCTGGTGGCTTTTTGTCCTTTGATTGTTTTTGTGTGTATTTTCTAAGAGAGTTGAATCAATTGCAGGTATGAAACTTTGCAGGCGAACTGCCCAAACATGCTCCGTGGTAAATTCACTTGTGTGGCTGTGACTTGCAGGCAAGTGTTTTTTTGCAGTCATCTTAAAAATCATGTCTATGCAGCTCAAGTTGTTTCCTTCCTTCCCTTTTTGTTAAAACAACTCTAAGCATTTTACCACATAGTGAAACTAAAAATTAATATCCTATAATTGCACATGCACATTATGATGATGATATATTTTGCTGTAATATGCCATATTTTTAAGCGCATTTTTAAAAACAGTCAAATGCTGAGAAATTCAAATAAAGCTGTGCCAGTGATCAGTATTGTTTTTCCATTAGAAGTAGTTTATTTTTATGACATACAAAGAGAATGTTCAAATATAATCTATAATCCAAATCTAATTATATCAGATTTAATGAATGTAGATTTTTTTTTGTTTGTTGAAGTTGTTTACATTTGGAAGTTCTTGCTTTATGATTGGAGGAAGTAATATAAAGTGGACCAGTTTTGACTAATTGTGAATCCTGGATGTTTATAGTGCGGGAAAACCTGCAACCTGTTTTGTTAGCTCAGTCTAAAATTAATCATTCTATCTTCTTTAGCAGGTACCCTTTTAAAATTATAAATCCTTTCTAAGAGAAATTCAGTGCTTTTCATAATGCAGAAATCTGCTTAAAAAGTAAACGCGCCAATAAGAAAGAAAAGCTAATGTTTCTGCCACACTTTACCAGGCCCTCAAAATGCCTTACAGTGATTATTTGAAGTGTTGTGGCTATTATGTATTCAAATACTATTTTAAGAATGTAAATTTGCACTAATGTAAGTGTCATTAAATAGTTTTCTATGTATATATAGGTACTTATTGTGGAAGCCTAAACCTGGACTCCAGAGAAATCCACATAGACAGCAATGAAGTAAGCATTCAGTTTAAAAGTGGCTCCCATATATCAGGACGTGGATTCTTACTGTCATATGCTACAAGTAGCCATCCAGGTAAGACATTAAAAATCAAGGATTACCTTGATTCCAGCACTTTTTAAAAAATATTTTATTTGGTTCAGTAAAATGATTTTAAAAGACAACCAGCAATCACAGCACGAGGCACCCAGGTTCAATTCGGGCAACTAGGTAGAGTTTGCACATTGTCCCTGTGTCCCGGGTGCTCCGGTTTCCTCCGATAGTCCAAAGGTGTGCAGCGGAGGTAAATTGGCCATGCTAAATTGCCCATAGTGTCTAGGGATGGGCAAACTAGATGGATTAGCCATGGGAAATGCAGGGTTACAGCAATAGAGTAAGGAGGTGGGTCTGGGATGCTGTTCGGAGGATCACTGTGAACTCAATTGGCTGAACTGCTCACTTTCAAGTTATAGATTCTGTGAAATGAATGACAGTCTTTTCTACATATAAGTCAAATAGTTGAATGTCCTAAGCCGAACTTATTAACTATTTTAACTTACTTTAAACTAGTTAATGTATGGTTGAAGATAATTATCTTGGTTGAGATCGTAACAGAATTGAAATGAAGAGTGACACTTAACCAATTTCTTTACTTTGTCAGAAAGGGACTGTACTGTCTGTCAGTGTTTCCTAAATGACATGAATGCTTTTGTCTCTTCCACCCAGTTTTAAATCATCTCTGTGCTGTCAGATTGTACACTGAAAAATTTGCTTGCATCAATTCCAAATCTGCCTTTATCAGTTTTCCACATCAATGCTGTTTATTTGAAGTTATTTTGAGATTTAAGGATTTTCTAAAATGTATTCACTTTTAGAGTAGACATGTTGCATAACAAGGTTCAGGTTTGAACTGTGTAAATGGCCAGGTGAGGGATGAATCATGAACTCTGTGGGTCGCAACAAATATTTTAATGCTATTTTTAGCTTATACCTTTCTCTAATCACAGTGTACATATCCAATGTATACCCTATCAGTACAGAGACTATTACCAGGTGTTAACCCTGAGCAAAATAACACAGGCACAGTATCAAGCATACGAACACACTGGTGCAAAGCTTAAAAGAGAGAGTTTAAGCTGGAGAGAGTTTGGAAGAGATTTACCAGAATGTTGTGGGGTATGGAAGGCTGGAGTTATAAAGAAAGGCTGGATAAGCTGGGACTTTTTTTTTACTGGAGTGTAGGAGGTTCAGAGGTAACCTGATAGAAGTTTATAAAGTGAGAGATATAGATAGAGTTGATGGTACTTGTCTATTCCCTAAGATGGGGAATTTCAAGACTACAGGGGCACTTTTTTAAATTCAGAGGAGAGAAATTTTAAAAAGACATAATGGGCAATTTTATTTTTACATAGAGGGTGGTTTGCATGTGGAATGAACTTCCTCAGTAACTGGTGAATGCAGGTACAGTTACAATGTTTAAAAAACATTTGCATGGATACATGAATAGGAAATGTTTGGAGGGATTTGGGCTGGGAACTGGCAAGTGGGACTGGTTCAGTTTGGGATAATGTTTGGCATGGACTGGTTAGACCAATATATATATACCATTTCAGTGTTTCACTTTGGGCTTAAGAATACAGAACAGTGGTAACACGTATGAGATTGCAGGGGCAAAGTTCACAAAAATATTTAATAGTAACAAATCCCAGGTTATACTGTCATTTGACAAATTGTTACACAATGGAAGTGTGGCAATGCTGTGACTTTAAGAGGCGTACTTTGTCCTGGTTTATTTTAAGAGAGCGATTTAACAAAAGGCGGCGTGAAGCCTGTGGTAACATAAACAGCTCATAAGGCCTTAGGTATTTTTGAAAGTTGGAACAAAGAAGCATACTGGATGAGTGTGGGCTGCTCTTACATGCCAGGATTTCTAGCTTTTCTTTAGATTTTAGATTCGGCAGAAGTTGCTGGAATTTTGAAGAAGTAAAAGCTATTTTTTCCCCCCTCTTGGTCACAACTAGAAGTTGGGGTTTCTCTTCCAATGTGAACATTGCATGTGAGAAAATCTGATTTCTGAATTTGCCTTTTTGCCAAGGGCTGTTGATTGAATGTTACTTTTTTGGATAGTTACTTAGTAATAGTTGCTATATCAATTATTCAGTTATGTTTTCCAGTAGAGTTAAGTTATTTTAAGTTCTTTTTTCTTTTGTTGTATTTTAACTATAATGTTTGAATAAATTGTGTTTTGCTTACCATCGAGTAGTGTGACCAGTCACGTTGTATCTGAAACGCAGCACTTCACATTTGCTTTTAAAGTAAGAAAAAGTTAGTGACTAGGGACTACCTTCCTCAAAATATTTTGAGGAACTTTGGTATGGTCCATAACAAACAATATACTCCAAATCTTAGGGACCTGAGGTCCACTCATAGGAATGACTAATATTGGTGCAACTGTGATAATACGTAATGTAAATGCTGAAAGTTGGCAATTTATGTACCAGTAATCTAGTCAAATGTGATGTCTTATTATTTAACTGTCACATTGTTTAGTTATTCCAGTTGTTTTACAGTTTTTAAATAGTGTAGGCAGTCTCTGAAATATAAATGAGGTTGAATTAAAATTTTTAAATTATTGAACTCATTAACTTTATATTCACAGAGAAGTGGGTGGAATCATTAACAGTAGAATCCCCATGTAATAAAATACACAGTTGACTTAATTAACTGCCCTCCGTTATGTGTTATGCATTATGGATTTGTAAAAAGATATTCTGATTTGATATTTCACTTTCAAAGGTCGTTGTAGCTGTAGTACAGGCTGGAATTATAATGTGCATTGACATAGATTTTTATTCTATGCAGATCTAATTACCTGTTTGGATAAAGGAAACCATTATGATGAGCCACAGTTCAGGTAAGGTTCAAATCAACTGTTTTTCTCTGAATAGATACTTACTTTCTTCTGTATATTATTCTGCAGTATTAATTATGACATTTTGGCTGGGTGTTTCAAATGGTTGTGTTAGTTATTTTTGTCACGGTTAGATGGGAAAGTGGCCAAAAAAGTGCAAGACATTGCATGAAGAAATACAACTTAAATCAGTGAAAATTGAGTTTCCATGGTTTTCTGCATTAATTTAAGAAATATCAGGTTGAACCTGCAACTTGATAAGGTGGTGAGAAGGTCAGGGTCAGAATGGGGTCATTAGTTTTGATGTTAACAGATGCCTTGCTCAAAGAGAAGCAGGACTGGCTTTTAAGTATTCGTGGATGCAAGGTACTAAGGATGTATTAGAAGGGAAGGGTGGCAGTATGATTTCAGAGAACTAATGGTGCTACAGAGAAAGAACATTCTTGAAGAAATAATTTATCTATTTGGCTGAAACTAAGAAATAAGAAAGGTGCAGTTACATTGCTCAGTGTCGTCTATAGACCACCAGGTAATGGGGAAGATGTAGGGAAATAAATTTGCAAGGAAGTTACAGAGAAGTGGAAAAATTATACAGTAGATATAATAGGGTCTTTAATTGTTCAAAATTAGACTGGGATACTGATAATTTATTCTAACTTATAAGAGATTTGGATATTATAGAGGCATAGAGTCATACAGCATGGAAACAGATCCTTCAGTCCAACTAATCCATGGCGACCATGTTCCAAAACCAAACTAGTCCCAACCGGCCTATGTTTGGCCCATTTCCCTCCAAATCTTTCCTATTCATGTATTATCCAAGTGTCTTTTAAATGTTGTAACTGTACCTGAAGCCACCATTCCTTTTGACAGTTCATTCTACATGCAAACCACACTCTGTATTAAAACATTGTCTCTCATATCCTTTGTAAATTTTTTTCTCTCATCTTAAAAAATATGCCCTCTAGTTTTGAACTCCCCACCCTAGGGAAAAGACCCTTGCTATTCATCTTATCTATGCCCCTCATGTTTTTGTAAACCTCTCTAAGATCACTCCTCAACTTCCTATGTTCCAGTGAAAAATGTCCTAGTCTATCCAGCCTCTCTTTATAACTCGAACCTTCCATGTCCGGCAACATTTTGGTAAATCTTTTCTGAACCCGCTCCAATTTAATAATATCCTTCCTGTGGCAGGGTGACCAGAACTAGACTCAGTACTCCGGAAGTGACCTCACCAATGTTCTGCATAATTTCAACGTGACATCACAACTCCTATACCCAAATGAAGGCAAGCATGTAAACGCTTTCTTAACCACCCTGTCTACATGTGATGCAAATTTCAAAGAATTATGTACCTGGACCCCTAGGTGTCTCTGTTCTACAACACTGCCCAGGGTCCTACCATTAACTGCATAAGTCCTGCCCTTGTTTGTTTTACGAGAATGCAATTCCCCGTGTTTTTTTCAAATTAAACTCCATCTGCCGCTCCTCAGTCCAGTGACTGTATTAATCAAGGTCTCTAAGCATTTGTTGCCTATTCCAACTGCCCTTGAACTGCATGGTTTGCCTGGACTATTAGAGAGAGGAGTTGAGAATCATTGCTGTAGATTTCAAGTCACATGTAGACTAAATTTAAAAAAAACAAAAAGAATGGGCTTTTACAATAATTGATGATAAGTGTCATGGTCAAAATTTATTAAAAGTAACTTTATTTGCCAGATTTAATAATTGAGTTCAAATTCCATCAGTGCCCTAGTGGAACTTGAATCCATGTCCCCAGAACATCAGCTAGTGGGATTTGTAATCTAGTGACACTACAACTTGGGCATCATGTCCTCATTGTGTAAAGGGCAGAGAATTCCTAGCTTGTGTTCAGGTAAATTTTCTGCAGTAATACCACTCCTGTCCAATGAGAAAGCAGACATTGCTCGAACTCTTTCATGAGAATGAGGAGGATCAAGTGGGTCAAGTCGCAATCAGGAAAATCTCAAGGACAATGATCGTTGCATTGTAAGATTTATTTGTGAATTTGGTTATGGAGAATGGCAAGGAAGAATACCCAGAGAAAGAGCAACTGATTAAAGCAGCCCACTTGGTTGTCACCTCATCCCTAAACTTCAACATTCATCCCTCACATCACTGATACACAGTGGCAGCAGTGTTTACCATCTAACAATGTCCTGCATCAACCAACGCCCCTTCAACAGCACCTTCCAAACATGAGACTGCTGACGCCTAGAAAGACCAAGGCAGTCGATATATGGGAATGCCACAAGCTGCAAGTTCCCCTCCAATCCACACACCATCCTGCTTTGTAAATGTATTGCTGTTCTTTACTATTACCAGGTCAGAAGCCTAAAGCTGCCTTCCAAACAGTACTGTGAGTGTACCTACCTCCCAATGGGCTGCAGAGTTTAAGAAGAGGGTTCATAACCCATCATCCTAAGTCATGATTTGGAGATGCTGGTGTTGGACTGGGGTGTACAAAGTTACAAATCACACAACACCAGGTTATAGTCCAACTGGAAGCACTAGGTTGAATTGGAAGCACTAGCTTTCAGAGCGCTGCTCCTTCATCAGGTTGCTGTGATGAAGGAGCAGCGCTCCGAAAGCTACTGCTTCCAATTAAACCTGTGGACCATAACCTGGTGTTGTGTGATTTATAACACCATTCTAAGGGCAGTCAAGGATGGATAATAAATATCCACATCCTACAAAATAATTTAAAAATAACTAATCGGGGAAAGCCAATTTCAACAGGGTAAAATGGTATTCTACGATTCACCATCTAGAGCTGCTTCATAAATAATACAACCTCCATCATGTCAGAAGGAGGGATGTTTGTTAATAATCACCATTCATGACTCCTCAGATACTGAAGCAGTCCGCATCCAAATGTGGAAATACCTGAATAATATACAAGTTTGGGCTAACAAAAGGCAAATAACATTTGTACCACACAAATGCCAGGCAATGACCATCACCATTAAGAAACAATCTAACCATCATTGCTTGACATTCAATGACATTACCACCACTGAATGCCTCACTATCAACACCTGGGAGGTTACCATTGACCACGAACTCAACTGGACACGTCATGTAGCGACAAGAGCAGGTTAGAGGCTAGAAATACTGCAATGAGTAACTCACCTACAAGACACAACTTAGGAGTATGACTCTCCTGAATAAGTACAGCTTCAACAACATTCAAAAAGCTTGACAACATCCAGGACATTGCAGTCCATTTCATTAATAGTACATCCATAAGCATCCATTCCCTCACCCACCTACAAGCAGTAGCAGCAGTGTGCACTGCAAAAATTCACCAAATTTCCTCACACAGCACCTTCCAAACACATGATCACTTCCATCTAGAAGGACAAGAGTAGCAGACACATGGGCATCTCACCACCTTCAAGTTCCTCATCAAGCCACTTACCATCCTGACTTGAAAATATATCACAATTATTTCAGTATTGCTGGGTCAGAATCCTGGAATTCCCTTGCTAAGGGCATTGTGGGTCGAGCTACAGCATGTGGACTGCATCTCACCACCACCTTCTCGAGGGCAATTAAGGACGGGCAATAAATGAACTCCTGGCCAGCTAGCGATGCCAACATCCCACGTGTAAATTAAAAAGGACAAAGTACATCAGAGGTTTGGAATCCTGCAGTGTGTAACCCACCTCCTGACATCCCAAAGCCTGTCCTTCATGAGCAAGGTATGCACCAGAAGTGCAATGGAATGCAGTCCACTTGCTAAATGAGTGCGGGTCCAACAACGCTCAAGAAGCTTGACATCATTATGGACAAAACAGTCTGCTTGATTAATCCAAATCTATAAATATTCTCTCCCTCTGCCACTGATGCTTAGTAACCACAGTGTCTACCATGTACAAGAAATTCACCAAAGTGCCTTGGACAGCACCTTGCAAACTGATAACCATTATGATTCGGAAGAGAAAGGCAGCAGCTACATGGGAACAATACTGCCTGCAAGTTCCTCTGATTTCAGTCTCCATCCTGTTTAGCAAGTATGTCAGTGTTCCTTCTTTGGCTTAATCAAAATTCCAACAAGCCATCCCAAACGTCATTGACTAGATACCTACACCAAATAGACTGCAGTGGTTCAAGCAGCCAGCTCATCATCTTAATGGCAATAAATCATGGCATAGCCAATGACACCCATATCCAGTGAAAGAATTTTACAAAATCGATGACTCATAAATTGGATGAAAAATTATCAGTCAAGTTTGTAACTGAAGAAAGTATTGCCCTTGAGAAAGAGAGAGTTCAAATATAGTCATGAAGCTTTCACATGTAAGGAAATGAACCAGGAAGTCTGGAGTTCCCTGGACGATACTAAGTCCATAAGAAAAAATGAACAAAGAGTAGACCATTCAGCGCCTTGATCTTGTTCTGCCATTCAGTAGGATCATGGTTGATCCACCATTTCTCATGTCCATTTTCCTGTCCTTTTTCCGTAACCCTTGATGGGAACAGAAGAATTAGAAGTGGGATTAGGCAATAAGCAGTCCTTCGAGCCCGCTATACCATTTAACATGATTATGGCTGATCTTATTCTGGTTTCAATTCCACTTTCCTGCCTGCTCCCCATAGCCCTTTATCCTGCTTTTCATCAGAAACATATCTATTTCTTTCTTGAATCTGTTGATTGATTCTCCCTCCACTGCACTCTGTGGCAGTGAGTTCCACAGATTCACAACCCTCTGAGAGAAGTGGTTTCTCCTCCTCTCAGTTTTGAGCCTCCCTCCTCTCACTCAATGTCTATGACTACTTATTCTAGACCAACCCACAAGAGGCAGCATCAACTCAATGTCCATCTTATCAATCCCCTTCAGCATTTCATACACTCCATGAAACTCCCTTCATTATTCTGAACTCCAGTTAATCCAAGCCCAAACTATTCAACTGCTTCTTCTATGAAGGGCCTTTCGTCTCTGGAATAAATCTGGTGAATCTCCTGGAACTGCCTCCATTGTCACCATATTCTTCCTCAAGTCGGGAGACCAAAACTGGACACAGTGCTCCAGGTGTAATCTCACTGATGCCTTTTAAAATTGTAACAATGCTTTTTCACTTTAAGAATCCAGTCCTTTTGCAATAAATGTCAAGATTCCTTTTGATTTCCCTAGCTGATTAACATTCTTTCCAATTCCACCTTAAATATACACAAGAGCTCTGCTCCCACAGTTCTCTTTGGCAAGGAATTCCAAAGAGTAAAAAGTGAGGTCTGCAGATGCTGGAGATCAGAGCTGAAAATGTGTTGCTGCTTAAAGCACAGCAGGTTAGGCAGCATCCAAGGAACAGGAAATTCGACGTTTCGGGCCAGAGCCCTTCATCAGGAATTCCAAAGACCTTCAACCCTCGAAGAGAAGGAACTCCTCCGCATCTCAGTCTTAAATTGGTTAAACATGCTGAGACTCTATTCTGAGACTATACCCACTAGTCCTAGACTATCCCATGAGGGGAAATATCCTCTCAGCATTTACCTTGTCAAGCCCCTTAAGAATTCTGTATGTTTCAGCGAGATTGTTTCTCATTCATGGAGACAGGGGCACTGTTGAGGATTAAATGAATATTTTGCATTTGTCTTCACTAAGTAAAATGCTGCCCAGGTTGCAGTGTACTGGCAGGTAGCTCAAACACTTGAAACATTTAAAATTTAGAATGAAGAGGTATTTCATAAGCTATCTGTACTTAAATTTGATAAAACACCAGAACTGGATGAGAGAGATCCAAAGCTACTGAGAAAAGTGATAGTAAAAATTGCAGAGCCACTGGCCATAATTTTCTAGTCTTCTGGAGACTTGGATGATGCTGGAAGACTGGGCCGATGGGGAAGGAGGTCCAGGAGTAGGCCATTCAGCCTATCAAGCATGTTCTGCATTTCAGTTAGATTTTGGCCAAACTCCATCTCTCTGCCTTTGACCAACATCCTTTAATACCTTTTGATTGACAAAATTAATCTCTCTCAGAATTAAAATTCACATGGTGCAGGAGGTGCAGCATTAATTGTTATTCGTGGAAGAGTGTTTCAAAATCGGCCACTTTTTGTGTGCAGAAGTGTTTCCTAACATCTCTCCTGAACCATCTGACCCTAATTCTCAGACTGTGCTCCCTAGTTCTTGAATCTCCAAGCAGTGGAAATAGTTTATCTTTATCCACCCTGTCTTTTCCTGTTAATGTCTTGAAGGCATACATGTTCACAACAGGATGTAAAAATGAGCCCAGCTATAGGTTACTCATTTTAACCTCATTGGGGAATTTTTTCAAAGTGATAACTTGGGCAAAATTAACAGTCATTTTGGCAAATGCCATTCATTAAGAAAAACCAACATACAACTTTTCAAGGGAAAGCATGGTTAACTAAGTTGGTTGAGTCTTTTTGATGCGGTAACAGCGTGTATTGATGAGGATAATTCTGCTGATGTGAGGATAAGGACTACCAAAAGACATTTGATCAAGTGCTACATAACAGACTTGTGTGCTCAATTATAAGAAGGATAGCAACTACATAGGGCAAAGTGTTTTGGCGACATCCCCCATAAAATTCTTGCCTGTGTTGCAACTCTCCCTCTTATTCCATGTGCTCACAAGTCTTTAATGTAGCATTTATTACAGCCCCTCAGGTGCTGATTTGGTGAAGCCTGAATGGCAGCCCTCCTGCACCACAGGTGAGCTAAGTTAATAGCGAGTCAGACTTCCTCAGACTCTGTGGCCCCCTCACTGAAATGAAGTACCCCTTTGGAGTTTCTGCCAACAGTTCTGGCAGTGCCTAGAACTTGATGTTTGCTGCCAGGACTGTAGGAAAGAGCACAAAGAAGACTCAATGGATTACAGAGCAAAGTAAATCAGTCAGATTCAACATTAACGATGTATCTCTGCAAATGATACACGTCCTGCTAAGCTTCTCCAGCACTTCCTGTTTTTATTACCCCTCCAAACCTTCACTGCTCCAAAGAAAACCATTGGAGCCAATCCAATCTTGCCTCACATTTAGATCCTGCAGCCCAGGCAATATCCTGGTAAATCTTCTCAGCATCCTCTATAGTGCAATCACATCTTTCCTGTATTGTGCTGACTAGAGCTGCACATGGTTGTCCAGTTGTTGCCTAACCAGCATTTTATACACTTCCAGCATAATCTCCATGCTCAGATGTTCTCTTGTGTTGAAGAGCAGTGGGCAAGGTGAGGACCCTGTGACAACTAGTCAGTGTCAGTGAGAGACGCAGGAAAGGGTGAGGTTTCTCACAGAGAAGCAGACAAACTGGCAGCAGACTTGGAAGAACTCGAGACCTGAACAAGAAGAAGAGGCGGCACAGTGGCACAGTGGTTAGCACTGCTGCCTCACAGCGCCAGGGACCTGGGTTCAATTCCCACCTCAGGCGACTGACTGTGTGGAGTTTGCACGTTCTCCCCGTGTCTGCGTGGGTTTCCTCCGGGTGCTCCGGTTTCCTCCCACAGTCCAAAGATGTGCGGGTCAGGTGAATTGGCCATGCTAAATTGCCCATAGTGTTAGGTAAGGGGTATATGTAGGGGTAGGGGTATGGGTGGGTTGCGCTTCGGCGGGTCGGTGTGGACTTGTTGGGCCGAAGGGCCTGTTTCCACACTGTAAGTAATCTTAAAAAAAAAATGTTTTAGTCTGTACTTAAGTAGGACTAACATAACGTAGAGGCTCAGTGATTAGCACTGCTGCCTCACAGCACCGGGGACCCAGCTTCAATTCCAGCCTTAGGTGGCTATCTGTGTGGAGGTTGCACATTCTCCCCGTGTCTGCATGGGTTTCCTTTGGGTGCTCCAGTTTCTCACCATAAGCCAAAGATGTGCAGGTTAGGTGAATTATCCATGTTAAATTGCTCACAGTGTTCAGGGATGTGTAGGTTGGGTGCATTAGTCAGGGGTAAATGTAGAGTAATAGGGAATGGGTTTGGGTGGGATCCTCTGCGGAGGGTCAGTGTGAACTTGTTGGTGCAAATGGCCTGTTTCCATACTGTAGGGATTCTATGATTCTACAATTCTATGAGCAGCCGAATGGTGTGTATTCTGTTTTGTTAAGGGGAAGCTCCAGCTAGTGATTTGCACATTCTGCACTACGTGGGAAATGCTGGTCACTCTTGGATGACCAATGAACAGGCGGTGCCACCTGTTGGAGACCACTGTAGTGCATTCACGTGGCTGAGAGATTCATGGATAACAGGTTTCAGGATATCCTCTCCTTGCAGCTTAAAAACCTACCGGCAGAGAGGGATGGATGCCCATCAGGCAGAAGGCAGGTAGTGAGGGAATCCCTGATTGCATTTCATTTACAAACTATCTCTTGGCCTTAGGAATTGCTAAGAGTGAAGGTTTTTCTGCGGAGGCCAGCCAAAAACCAGAACTAGGTATTGTAGGTGGTCCAGCTGATCAGAGTCAGGGAGGAAAACATGTGGAAGGACAACAGTGGTAGGAGATTTATCAGTGAGGAGAGTAGGCAGGCACTTATGTGGCTATAGATGGGATTCCAGGATGGTTCATTGCCTACTTGTTGCCAGGGTCCAGGGTGTCATGGAATGGAATGGTTATAGGGTGTTCTGAAGAGGACAGGTGAAACACCAGAGGTCATGGTCCATGTTGGGAACAGTGAGATCAGAAGAAAGAGAAATGAGGACCTGAAAACTAATGATAGGAAGTTAGGGGTCATAAATCAAAAAGCAAGATTACTCCTGGTACCATGCAGAATTGAGTATAACAGAAGAAGGATAGAAAGATGAATGTCTGGATGAGGAGAGGTTGCAGGAGAGAGGGATTTAAATTTCTGAGGCAATGGGACTGTTCCTAGAGAGGTGGGAACTGTACACATTGAGCAGCTTACGTATGAGAAGAAACGGGATCAAACATCCTTGTGGGGAGGTTTGCAAATGCTGTTGGCTTAGATTTAACTCAATTGTCAGGGACCTTGGATTCTTGTAAGTAGTTCAGAGGAGCAAGTGATTCAGATGGAATTAAAACTCAAGTGAGTGAGGATGCAAAGGAAATATTGGTTAGATAGGGCCTTGCTCATCTCAATTCTAAATGGAGTACATTTTAATGCAAGGTGTTTGAGGAATAAAGTAGATTAACTAAGGGTACAGATAGACACTGGGGAGTGTGATATCATAGCTATGTTTGAGACTTGGCCGAAAGATGGGTAGGATTGGTAGTTCAACATTCCTGGTTGTAAAACATTCAGATAAGATAGACCAGATGATAGAATAGGCGAGGGTTTGCAATCAAGGAATCAATTATAACAGTAAGGAGGCTTTTATTTGATGATTAAATGAAAGCATGTGAGTAGAAATAAAAAGAAATACATAAAAGGGACAAACTCCGTTGGGTGTCACCGTAAGACTCTAAATAGTCAAGGAGAGATAGAGAATCAAATATGTAAGCAAATTTCAGAGAAGTTTAAGAATAATAAGGAAGGAATGGCATAAAAATTTAATGAGCCTGATATTAACTGGGGTAGTTATAGTGTGCAGAATAAGGAGGGAAAAATTCTTAAATTGCATCCAAGAGAACGTTTTTAGCCAGTATATAGCCCAAGAAGGGAGGGGTCAGCTCTGGATATTAAATTTGAAATGAGCTGGGGCAGAATGAAGGCATATCAGTTGGGGAGCATTTTAGAGACTGTCATCATTGCCTAGCTAGATTTAGTTTACTTTTAGAAAGGGATAAGGATGGGCCAAAAGTAAAAATAATCTAAACTGAGGAAAGGTAAATTTTATTAACATTAATTATTAAGGATTAATATGCAAGTGAACTAGGAGCAGTCACGTGCAGATAAAACTGTCTTATAGAGAATTAGGAGGCATTCAAGGGGGATATCGTGAGAGTACCAGGACAAATATATTCCCTCAAAGTCAAAGAGTGGATCCAAGACCAGAGTTCCTTAAATGTCAAGATTAGGATTAAGAAAGATAGCAAAGCTATGGCAGATATTGAGGGGTCAATAATGGAGAATTCCAGGAGGAGTATAAAAAGTTCAAGGGGGTAATTATGGAAGTTAGGAAAGGTAAGAGAGTGCATGAAAAAGCACTGGTGGATAGGATAAAGGGAGAAATACACAAAGTTAAAGAGTTGGGCCCACTGGATGTCATAGAGGTAATCTGGATGTGAACAGTACTCACTGAATACTTTGCATCAGTCTTCACAATGAAAAAGGAGGATACAGGTATAGACATCAGGGTTGAGGACTGTGTAAATAATAAAAGAATTTAACATAGAGAGAGTGATGAAGTACTGGTTTTAGCAGCCCCATAGTGTATAAATCCACAAGCCCAGATGACATGTGGCCAAGGCTGTTGAAGCAGGTAAGGCAGAAGACATTCGGATCTCTGGCAGTAATTTTCAAAACTCTGAGGTACCAGACGAACATTTTCACATGAGTAAAGTAATTACCTGGTAGAAGCATGAAAAGTCCAGTGAATGGATGGAAAATTGGCTGAGAGGCTGGAAGTAAAGTGTAATTAATGGTGAAGCAATTATTTTATAAATTGAAGGAAGGTATATATTGGAGTTCCCCAGGGATCGGTGATAGGATGTCTGTTCTTCCTGATCGATATTAATGGCCTCAATGTACACAGCAAAATTTGTGGAGGGTACAAAACTTTCAAGTGTGTGGACCATGAAGAATACAGTGTCGAACCTCAAAAGGTTAACGACAGGTTGGTGAAGTGAAATGGCTGGTAAAAGTTAACTAGGCAATAGTGAGGACTGCAAATGCTGGAAACCAGAGTATAGATTAGAGTGGTGCTGGAAAAGCACAGCAGGTCAGGCAGCATCGTCCTGCTCCTTGGATGCTGCCTGACCTGCTGTGCTTTTCCAGCACCACTCTAATCTAAACTCTGGTAAAAGTTAGCACCGAGAAGTGATTTTTCGTGACTAGACATAGGTAACAGAAAATTTGAAAATTATGATTCTAAGGAGGTGCAGGAGCAATGGGATCTGATATATATTTGCATAAATAATAGAAGCTGGCAGGACAGATTGCAAGCACAGTTAATAAAACCTACAGTAGCCTGGACTTTGCTGATATGTGTATAAAATACAAAAGCAAACATTTTAGAAAGAAAGTGGAAAGGATAGAGAAAAGATTCATGAGAATGGCCCCAGGACATGTGTGAAGATGGAGAACAGCCCAGACTTATCCCATAGAGATAAGAAGTCTGAATGGAAATTTGATCAGCGTACAAAATAGAATAGGTAGGTGAAACTGTTCCTGTTGATGGAGGGTTGAAGCACCAGTGGGTACAAATCTGAAGTAATTGGCAATGAAAGCAGTGGCAACTTGTAAATGTTTTGATGCAGTGAGTGGTTAGGATCTGGAATGAACAACCTGTTCACAAGCTGTTCAACTGAGGCTTTCAAAAGGGAACTTGGATCTTAATCTGAAATCCAAAGATTTGTAGGGCTGCTGGGGAAAAGGAAAAGAAGGGCACTTGGTGAGTCGTTCTGCGGGCTAATACAGAAACGGGAGACAAAATGGCCTTCATTTGCGATGTAAACATTCGTGATTCCTCAAAGACAATCAAGCCAGATTTTAATGAATTTATTGTTTCCCTCTTACTCTTCAACCGTGGAGAAATGCTTCCAACTTATTTAAAACTCTTTACTGAAATGTCAGACTAATTGAGCTTTCTCTGAAACATTTTCTGCTTCAGAATATGTGTGCTTTATAGCTCGCATCTAAGCAAATTAAAGTACTAAGTTTGGATTAATTTGGATATTGTGATCACTATATAGTGACCCACGTATATAGTGAAGAGTTGAGTGAATGCTACATCATCTACCACAAAAAAATCACTGAGGTGGAAGCAGAAATTAGTGGAAATACCTGATAGGTCTAATCACCATTGAGTAAATGGGTGAGGGGAGGGATGAAGAGTCTACATTTCCAGTTAGCTTTCATTTGAACTGCAAGAAGATTGCAGATCATAGGCAAATGCAGAGCCAAGGTTATGAGGATTGGAGGAAAGAACAGTGAGGGAAATCTGTGATAGAATGGTAGGAAAGTGTGACTAAATGATAAAAGGGTGTTGCAGGTGGAAAATGATGGTGATGCTGCAAGTTTTAAAAAAAAGGTAGATCTCGACAAAGTGTTTCTAACAACAGACAGAGCTCATGTGAGCATCTATTCCCTGAAGAAATTGTTGAACTCCACATAGCATTCAGAAAGTTATGAAGTGTCTAATCAAAAAGTGATGTGCTGTTTCTAAGCTTGCATTGGGCTCTGTTGGAACAGTGTATGAGGCTGAAGTCAGAATTGAGTGAGATAGAGAATTAAGATGGCAAGCAACCTGAAGCTCAAGGCCTCATGTGAACCATAGCAAGGTGTTTGGTAAATGATCTACCCTGTGCAAGGGAGACCACATTGTGAATGGTAAATGCATCGCATTAAATTGTAAGAAATACAAGGGAATCATTGTTCACAGTTCTTGCAGCTCTGGGAGGTGGGGGAGCAGGTTTTGGGATGGTGGAGAAATTGACAAGAAATGAAGTGGAAGAAACATTTGTGGGATCATACCTAAATGGTAAAGGATAGAAGCTGTTGGTGTAAAAGAAAGAACACGAGGAAACAATATAATGGATTTGATAGGGCAGGGAAAAAAAGTGAATGGCAGTGCAGGAAATTGGATAGACAGATTGAAGAGCCTGTTTATCAATGGAATGGAATTCTCATCATAAAGTAAAGGAGGAAATTTTACAGGCATTAGTTTTGGAAGGTAACATTATCTGCTTTGAGATGGAAAGATTGGGAGAATGCCAGTCCTTTTAAAGAAGTATGTTTTGAAGCAATTTCTGATAGAAACCTATTTACCAATCTCTTTAAAAAAAAAACTATTGTTCCTCACATCCAAGACATTTCAAACTTAGAATCTCAGCCAAGTACTTTGTGTAGACAAGTTTTAAACTCAAGGACTGTTTTAGCCTGTTACAAACCTTGAGTTACATTTCAGGCCAAGTAATTAATGTCATCTTTGACGAGTGAGTTGCAGTGTCTTCTACATGAGTAGATCTTTGTGGATGATGATCATTTTAAAGCATAGTAATCTGTCTGTTGGAATTTTTCTGATTCTAAACCTGGAGCAGACCTCCAGTTATACTGCCGTTTAGGGAAACAAATTAATTTGATACTTTTCATGTTTGTTTTAGCAAGAATTGTCCTGCTGGTTGCAAAGCTGTGATAGGAGAAGTCTCTGGTGATTTTTCTCAAGGATATAGGCATGTGAGTAACAAATGAGAAAATTTTACTTTTTAATTCTCTAACTGTTACATTTCATAGATTCTGCTTATGAAAATAAAATGATGGGGAGCTCAAAGCTATACCGAAACTGATCCAGGTTTTGCAATTGATCAAAGATAGGCAGAAAGGTAGGCTGTGAAGAGGATGTAAGAAGGCTACAAAAGGAGAGAGGTATGTTGAGTGAGTGTGTAAAGATCTGGCATATGAGGTATAATGTGGGTAAATGGTCATTTTTTTTCGCAGGAATAAAAAGAATCTTATTTTCCAAACGGTAGGAGATTGCACAGCTCTGAGATAGAGGGGAATCTGGGTGTTCTAGTCAGTGAATCATAAAATAATAGTGCAGAGGTACCACAAATAGTTAGGAAAATTAGTAGAATATTATAAATTATTGTGAGAAGGATTGGTACAAAAGTAGGAAGGTTATGTTTCAGTTATACAAAGCAGTGGTGAGACTTCATCTCGTGCTGTTGAACACCTCACTTTAGGAAGCTTGTGAATGTGTTGGAAGCAGGACAGAGAATGTTTACCAGACTAAAACATAGAATGGACAGGTTGGCTTATGAGAAAGGATGCTCAGGCTAGATTTTTCCTGCTATAGTTTAGCAGTGTAGGAGCTGACTTCGTTGGAACATACAAGACGCCAAGGGGCCTTGACAAGGTGAATAATATTTTAAATACAACATCAACTTACATTTTCATGACACCTTTTAAAATAGTAAACTATTGCAAAATCCATCACAGATCCACATGATGAGTGTTTCGGAGAAACACCCAAAAGATTGGTTAGCAAGGTACATTTTAATAATTAACTGAACACAAAAGGAAAGCTGCCAAAACTCAGTAGACAAGAGAGCATCTGCAAACAGAATTAATATTTCAGGTCAAATTTCTCTTTCGTGACAACTTGTTTTTGTAGTAAGCTTTAAGGATTCTCCTTAAGAAAGGGGAAAGAGGAAGGCAGAGGGAATAACAGGGCCTAAAAGTAAGGCATGTGGAGGCATTGCTGAAAATGTGTTGCTGGTCAAAGCACAGCAGGCCAGGCAGCATCTCAGGAATAGAGAATTCGATGTTTCGAGCATAAGCCCTTCATCAGGAATGAGAGAGAGTTTGCCTGGGCTGCATAAAACACAAGAATTCGAGATGTCTCAGAGGATCATAGGGATTGAAGATTGTGGATAGAGAAGTACATGGAGAGATTTAGAAAAAAAAAATGAGAATTTTAAATTTGAGGTGTTCCTGGATCAGGAACATAACCATTGGAGTAGGAAATTCTAGAGAAAACAAAGTCAAGAGTGAATGTTTCAGCAATACTTCATTGCCAGTTCTTCCCACACAAGATAGTTGGAATGTGGCGTTCTTAGCCACAGGTTGTGGTTTAGACAAAGGTCATCGTTACTCATCCTGTCAGCTGTCTAGTAATTTAGCAGCTGACACAAATGAGGAGTCAACTTAATATTTGTAATTCAGCAAACTTTTGTACATGCGGAGTAGGTCAGGAGATGTATCAGAGGTTGCGATATAACTGAGATTTCCTAACTGTGCGTCACCATTCCGGGAAACCAGTAGGTGGATTGATATTTGTTAAAGTGGGAGCAGGATAGGAGGTGTAATCCTAGTCTTAATCAAATGTGTGATATTTTCACCCCCCCCCCCCTTAGAATGCACATTATGCTATGATTTAATGTTTCATCTAAATGGCAGCACCCCCTCTGTACTGTTTTGGGAGTGAAACTTTAATTATTGGTTCAGTATCGAGAGCAGGACTCGAACTCAAGTTTCTGAGGTGAAGTGTTACCACTGAGATGAGGCCTTTGGCAAGACTGAAATTCTTCACCAACTTTGGATTTCCCTTTAACTGTCCCTATTTCAATGAGGGTAGTCCCAGGATCTCAAGAATCGATTTATCATGGTCAAAAACAGAATAATGCAAATGATGGGAAACTTTGATTATGAAATATTTGTTTACCTTTTTGTAAATGAAATAACAAATTTATTAGCACATTGAAGTTGCCCATCTAACTAACTTTGTTTCTTTCAGACGTCACCCCTTTGCAAAGCTGCCATTCATGCTGGTGTAATACTAGACAGACTAGGTGGCAATATAGACGTTGTTCAGCATAAAGGTCTGAGTCGATATCCAGGTATCCTGGCAAATGGTGTTTTGTCAAAAGAGTAAGTAATAAGTTTCCTTTGTTTCAGTTCAAGTTCAGATTCAAATCTGTTAATGAAGAAATAAATTTATTGTGGTAGCAAAATATTTTAAGATAAATTGAAATGTTTAGTTTCTCCCCACAGCCCCTTAATCCAAGGCAACTTGGAAATCAAAAATTGTTGTTGAGAATTGAATCAAATGTATCATTTTCAGTAATAATTTTTTTAGAAGATTGGGAATAATTAGCTTGTGCAACAAATCTTCAAGCAGAGCTATACAGCTTTACATTGACTCTTCAGTGGCAGAAGGTACTCCAGGTTGCTATCAGCACTCCCTTGTAGATTTCCTCATTGATATTGTTGCCAAGCAACGCATGGACTTTGCAGATAACTGCTTGTTGTGCCATCTGCCCCAGGGAATCACTACAGTCAGAGTAACTCCGCTTAAAGTAATTCTACGCCAACACATCTTTGTCTCTCGTTACCTTAAAGAAAGGAAAAGAAAAAGAGCAGTCAAAATTTATTTAGTATTTCACTCCAGTGTTGTCTTAGATTGTGCACTGAAATCTGTAGCAAGGTTTGAAGCTACAAAAGAGTAAGAGCACTGAGCCCAAGCTACCATTTGGGGTAGAAGTCATTTATGTTTACTTTATTTAAATGTCTGACTGAAAATATATTGTAATAATATTTCTCCTCCTCTTGTTGCATTTTCAGTGGATCTCTGTCAGATAAACGGATTGTGTTTAACACTAATGGTAAGCTAGTATTGTTAAAAATATTAACTTTATAAATTGTTATGTTTGTGAATGACTCTTCATTTTGGGTAAAATGGAGGAATGAAGGAGGTCATATGAGCAGTTCTAACTTCTTCCCTGACATAAGCTTGGACTGCTTGGTTATCGAAAAGTTAAAGTGTGACCCAGGTTATTTATCCTGGGAAGAAAGTACAAGATATTCACGTTCTGGAATAAGGGCATCTGTGATGACTTTGTATAGTCATTTGGTCTCCCAAGTCTCACAATGAGCTGTTAAGAATATCAGATTTCATGAATGATTCTACTCATTCCAAGAAAGAATGGACTTGGATTTAGAAGGTAGTTAATCAGCATTTGTTCTAGATACAAAGTATGTGTGATTCACATTGCTGTGGATGTGGAAGGGAAATGATTCAGTTCCCTACAATGTGGAAACAGGCCCTTCAGCCCAACAAGTCCACACCAACCCTCCAAAGACTAACCCACCTAGACCCATTTCCCTCTGACTAATGCACCAAACACTGTGGATAATTTAGCATTGCCAATTCACCTAACCTGCACATCTTTGGACTATGGGACGAAACTGGAGCACCTGGAGGAAACCCATGCAAACACTGGGAGGATGTGCAAACTCCACATGGACAGTCACCTGAGGCTGGGATTGAACCTGGTCCTTGGTGCTATGAGGCAGCAGTGCTAACCACTGAGCCACCACACCACCCCTGAAACAGGTAATGGAAAGCTATTGTGATGTAATGTTTGTTAGGACTTCCCTAGAATGTTCTTGAACCTTTCAGACAAGACAAATGAGAATTTGAGGGTGAGAGAGTGGAGGAATAGAGGCAGCCTATGTGTATTGTTTACCACATAAAATATAGGTAAGAGCTTTGATTGCAAAGACCAATTCCAGGAAGATTTAAATGAAGCTGGAAGATTAGCCTTTGACTCAAGGAAAGGAGTCCAGAGAAACCATCAGCACCAGAGTCAGTTCATGGATTTGAATTTGACAAGTGGAAAAGGGAAGCAAGCCATCAGGAGCTTAGACCAGCTTTGGACTGGCTTCTGCAGAATGAAGTGTTCACTTAAGGGTCAGGATAAACTATAATCACAGAAAGGACTTAAAATCATTCTAAAAGTTCCCCCCTTTCAGGGGAAGTTCACTTCTAAAACTAAAGTACAATTTGCCTACAAAATTAGAAACAATACTGGATGAATACTAATTTGTTTTGCTGCAATTATTAGGTCACTTAACAGCCTGACTTAGGACAATGGCTTATAGGCCGCCTTAGGCCTCACCTGACTCACATAAAATTGCAAAGAAGTCAAGAGGAAGCAAAGGGTGCTAGGATGGTCATCAGAGGAATTCTATAGGCCCTTTCCCACCTGCAAACCTATTGGAACACCACTGAGAAATTCTACTCCTCATTTTGAGACATAATGCACCATAACTTAAAAGCCTTCTGCAGTGCTTTGAGGAGTTAAGAATGCTAATTTATGACTGTTATTCTTATGTAACATATTTTCAGAAAGCCTTATGCAAATTTCTTCATGTGTGGCTCATGAAAACATCTTAAAGCTTGTGGAATAGTCAGTAGTCTAACTGATGTGGCAGTTGAAGACAAGTTGGCGAGAGTGCAGCTCCACAGGAATCTTTGCAGAAATCTGTTTGCAATGTGAATGATTGGCAACTGAGTTTTTGTAATTTGATAAATATGCCAATGGTGCAAAACCTCGTGGGCAAATGATGAGAAAAATTAAGAATGATTCTCTCCAGAGAGACTATGGAATTGAACTGAGTGTGACAAATACATTTTCATGTGCATAAAGTCAAAAGGTTGTGTATAAAAAAATTGCAGATGAAACTTGCTGACTACTGTTACCTTCCACGGCAAAGCTTGCTTTCTTGCACAGCATCAATTATCTTAACGTTAACTATACTGCAACTGCTATCAGGAAACAATGGTTATAGATTAATTTTAGAAATTGATATTGTTCAGTCTTTACCACTGTACAGGCTGCTTGAAGTTTTGTCATTCAGGGCTGCTACTATCTGAAAGCAAGATGTAATAGTTTGAATTTTCAATCACATCATTTTCAGTCTAGTCATAAAATAATGAATATCAGAATATGCTTTTTTTTGGTGAGGTCCTTATTTATTAAATTTCAAGAGCTGTTCCTGTGCAGAACATTAACAGCAGAATTAAAAAGGACATTGATGTAAAAGGATCAGCAAAAACCAATAAATATTCAGTGTGGTAGTTGTGGTTTGCAGGACACTGGGACTTGATTACCTTCTCAGTGGGTGTATGGGTTCCTGGAGACTATCACCAACTTGGTTTCTTTGCAGAAAATCTATTCGAAGTCACACTGATGGTTCCATCCAGTGCTGAATAGGTTTTTCCGTACAGGTTTAGATTTGATGTAACTCAAATGAGAATAATGCCAGTCTGAAACAATATTTGCTAAAGTAATACAGAAGAATGATTTTAAAAGATCAACAAAGAATTTATAGCACATGTAAATGTCAATTGACTTAGTGGATTGATCTCATTGTTTCTACTCTATATGAGCTTCCCCCACCCCTATTTCACTGAAACATTTCAGCATATTATTCCCAGGTACCAGCTGCCCTTAAAGGCATCTATGCAGTTTGTGGTAGTTGCTCTGTGTGGTGAACTTCCTATACCAATAGAGAAGGGAGTTATCCTGAACTCCTGATTGGATTTACTAGTTACTGCCTTAAATTTGGACCATCTGGTTTTCAACTGTGCACAAATAGCCACAACTCACCCCTGTCTACCCTGTCAAATCTCCTTTATAATTTAACTCTTTCAGATTACCTATCAATCTTCTGTAGAGAAGAGATTCAGTTGGTTCACCCTTCCCTGATTGTAAACATTTCAGGCTGTATTTCCCCTCCCTGCAATGCTGAGGAAGTTTACAAAATTCAAGAGTGTAGAAATCTTGAACCTGGATGTCAGGAAAAGGTTTTGCAATTTTCCCCTCCAGCTTTGAAAGACAACTTCAGATTCTTATGATTATTTTTATGCGTTGTGTCTTGTCATCAGCCACACTCACCTTGTTTCTTTGCCATATCCAAATCTCCTCCTCTTCCTGAGAAACTAAACACCGATATGTAAAAATGAAGCAGATACCTGACAGGCACGGCTCACTAAATGTTAGTCCTGGCATCATCTATCTGTGTCTCCAGCATTATGTATTGCACACTCCCATGTTGTGTGGCTGCTATCTTCATTAAGCTTTTGTTGACAAATTGGTAGCAGCAAACTACCAGCCTCCCTGCACCTACAGTGGCACTCAGATAAACTGTTACACCACTCCAGCCCTTCACACTTTTCATTGGAGTAAAGGGTCACCTATAAGTTGAAAACTTCTGTCGGATCATGTTATACACAGTGACAAAGCCATTTCTCAGGCATCTACAAAGGATACATCTTCTAGCTCTTAACTTGATTTCTAACTTGACACTTTCTTGTCTTTTAGTGCAGTGGGAAAGGTATCCAGCTGGTCATGGTGGTGAGCAAAGAACTGTCAAAGGGAGTGGACATGTTGCTGTATGGCACTATATCACAGCTACAGTATGCCCCAGCAACTTAAATGGCAAACACTGTGCATTGCTTCAACTTAGTGACTATGTCTGAAAGTCAAAAGGGTGCAGTCTGATGAAAGAGGGGGCATTGTTACATTATGTAAAGAAGTTTGTCTGATTCCAATCCAGGCGATTGGTCACAGTCAGTCAGACACTTTGACTTCCTAGATTCCATGGATCTATATCCTTGCAGTCAATCTATTGGGTCAAGTGCAACCAATCCTGGGATGACAGTTCTGTTGGTCAGGCCACCGTGGAAATTTCAGACCGGTGGCTGAGCCTTGCTCAGTTTGAGTTGACCTGCAAAGTCAGTCAGGGCATGGACCTGGCTCAGTTCCAAAGTCTTGTCCAATAATGGTCAAAGGGCTTATCAACTGGCAGTCCAAAGGTCCATTCAGATCTGGGGATAGACTTCATTGCACTAATATTTCGGCAATAATCCTGATGACTTGTGCTCCAGAACTTTCCCTATCCCTCACCAAGCTGTTCCAGCTAAATACTGGCATCTTTCGGACAATGTGGAAAATGGTCCAAGTATGTTCTGTATCCAAAATGCAGCACATATCCAAACAAGCCTATTACTGTCCTATCACATTTCTCTCGATCATCAGTAAAGTCATGGAAGGTGTCATCAACGGTGCTATTAAGCACACTTGCTCAGTAATAACCTGCTCAGTGACACCCAGTTTAGGTTTAGCCTGTGGCCACTCAACTTCTGACGTCATTACAGCCTTGGTTCAAACATGGACAAAAGAGATGAATTCCAGAGATGAGGTGAAAATGACAGTTCTTCCCATCAATGCCGCATTCAATGAAGCCCTAGCCAAACTGGAATCAGTGGGTATCAGAGAGCAAACTCTGTGCTGTTTGGAGTCATATCTGGCACACAAGACAGTTTGTTTCTTAGAGGTCAATCAGTCCATGTCATACTTGCAGGAATTCCTCAAGGTGGCCTTCTCCCAGACCATTTTCAACTGCTCCATCAATGCCTTCTTTCCATGATAAGGTCAGAAATAGGGATGTTTGCCAATGATTGCACAATATTCAGTATAATTCATGATTTTTCAAGTAATGAAGTAGTCCATGTTCAAATACAACAAGACCTGGACAATAACAAAAACAGAAATTACTGGAAAGGCTCAGCAGGTCTGGCAGCATCTGTGGAGAGAAATCAAAGTTTTGGGTCAAATGATCCTTTCTCAGACCATTAACTCTGATTTCTGTCCACAAATGCTGCCTGACCTGCTGAGCTTTCCAGCAATTTTTGTTTTTATTTCTGATTTACAGCACTTGCCGCTCTCCAGATCTTTTAAAAAAGCCAAAAGGATAACCAGGCTTACGCTGTCAAGTGACAAGTAACATTTGCACCACAAAAATGCAATGATTATCTCCAAAAGAGAATCTTCCTACCATTACTTGACATTAAATGGATTTGCCATCACTGAATTCCCTTGCTATCAGCATCTGGTGGGTTACCATTGACCACTGAACTGGACTAGCAATATAAATACAGTGGCTACAAGAGTTGGATCAGAGGCATCTCACCTCCTGGTTCCTTAAAGCCTGTCCAGCATCGACAAGGCACACATCAGAAGTGTGATGGCATACTTTCTACCTGCCTGGATGAGTAACGCTCAAAATGTTTGACACAATAGAGGACAAAGCAGTCTCTTGATTTGGCACCACATCCACAAATATCCACTGCCTTCACCAGCAACTTTCAGTGGCAGCTGTATGTATTATCAACAAGATGCACTGTAAAAATTCACCAAGGTGTTAGATAGCACATACCAAGTCCATAACCTTTTCCATCCAGAAGCACCAGAGCAGCAGATATTATGGATGCACCACCACCTACAAGTTCCTCTCCAGGCCACTCATTCAGATTCTTCAGTATCTTTAGGTCAAAATCCTTGAATTGCCTCCTTAATGTCATTGTGGGTCTACCTACATGTGGACTGCAATGTCCTCGCCTTCACCTTCTCAAGGGTACTTAGGATGATCCATCCCAGCCAGCGACATCCACATTGAATAAGTGAAGGTTTTAAAACCTCTGCTGGAAAAAATGTAGCTAGTCTCCATTACTCCATGCATCAGGGCCTGTAGGTCCCTGACTTCCAGGGAACCAACCTGCCTTTCTGAGCCATATTCTTGGGGATAGTAACGTGAGAGCCAGTTCCTGACTTGCAACATCTGAAGTGGCGGGTTGCTGGGCTTTAGATATATTGCCCACAGAGTGAATGCCGGAAAGGCCGGCCAGCGATGAGCATTTCCACCTCTCCAGCTGTATTAAAAAAATGCTGCTGAGTCACTTTGATGCATTCGTAATAAGGTGAGGAGCAGATGATTGTATGAGAAAAGTCACTCTGAGCCATGCAAGACTGGATCCGTGAATCTTTCACCAAAACACTTCAGCTGAAAACGGGGAAATCCTGCCTTCAGTTCTAACCTTATCTTTGCAGACCTTTATTGCACTTTCTCTAGTGCATCTTTATATATACAAGATATCTTTATGAAACATCATTTATAATCTCAAGATGTCATGAAGCGTTTTATAATCAGTTAAGTATACTTTGTTTTGCAGTGTAGTTCATCTTGTGATGTTGAAAACAGCAGCCAATTGCATGCACAGAAAGCTCTCTCAAACAATAATGCGATAGAACTTAATTATTTGTTTTTTCAAATATTGAGTGAGGGAACGAATATTGGCCAAGCCTCACTTTTCTAAGATTCTGTACAAATTTAAAATAACTCTTGGCTTTTCAAGTCTGATCATCTTAACTGAACTCCAATGCACTGTTGCTATATTTTACAACCTAGTCAACCTGCATTGTTCCCTGAAATTATTTGTACATCCATACCCCATTTAAACTCTTATTTCCCAAAGATTATGTGGTAGCCTTGTGCCATTAAAGGGCATCACCTCCTCATTCTGCTGGGGACTTTTTTTTTTAGCTATTTGAGTTATCAATATGATAAACTAATGTTCATTAAGACATGTAGGCTTGGGAAGATTCTAGAAGTGAAAGTGTGACTTGGATACTTTTGGATCCATAGCTGAGATGGCCTGAATTGGACTGGTCCAGGGTCTTTATTCATTTGAGTAAAATTAATGTAGAAGTGAAGAGTGCAGTGACAAGTCTTAAGGAGCCAATAGCAATTATTGTCTATCTGAGGAATCCGGTTAAGGTAAGCTCAACTGGACTGCAGTAATTGCCACAAGCTGACTTTGAGGAAGAGTTTGCCAGAGGCAGATAGTGAGTTCGGCCGTTTCGTCAGACTTGTTTTATCCAGGAGGCATGTTGAGGCAGTTTGGTTACTGAGTGAATTATTTCCCACTGTTCCTCATAAATGATAAGTTATCCCATGGTTTACAGGCGCAAGAGAATCCAAGAGCCAATAAGAGAAAGGACAGACAACTGTGAATAATGTGCTAACCAAACTGTTCCATTTCTTGCTCATTATGCATAATGATGGTGAAAACAAGGTATCAGAGTACAACCTCTGAAATCCTCAGGAATGTTTCCACATAACCTATGAAATGTTGAGACACTGGAGGGTTGGCACAATTCTCTACAAAGATGCGTTTGTGTATATGAATAAAGTCAAACTTGTAATTGTGGTAGCTATCAGGAGTCGTTGAATGATGTGAGTTCAGTATTTTTCTCAATGGTGTAATATTTGCCCACTATCTAGTCCTCGGTGCAAACTGAGTTAAAACTAGATTCTACTACAATAATCCAGTTGGCTAATGTCCATCAGTCCATGTTCTTTTTGAACACCAATTCCACACTTTTCTCATATATGCATCTTATCATTACTTAGGTTGTAATCAACCATTGGGAATGGAATTGGGACACATTGCTGAACATCAGATCAATGCCACGTCATTCTGGCAACGGACAGACGCAAATGGTCAAACTCTCAGTTGGTCACCAAACAAAGCACGACTTAATGTTCTAGGACCTAGCTGGGCTGCTGCTGAAGGTGAGAACCAGCAGTGGCTCCAAATAGATTTAGGAGACAGGAAATGCCTCACAGGTTAGTCTTCCATTTTTAATTATACAAAATAAGAGTTTAGTCAATATTTTCTAGATTATTGATGTTGAAAATATATGCTGGTTCAAATGTAGTTGATGACAAGCATGCATTTTTATTGATCACCATGAAGTAACTTTTTCATTCTAAAAGGGTGATAAATTTATGTGGAATTGTTCTAGTCATGATTCTGTTGAATGGAAGAGCAGGCTCGAGGGGCTGAATGGCCTGCTGCTGTTCCTATTTCTTATGGTGTTCTTGTCTAATAGCTGTGCTCCTAAAATTAGTGAAGAAAGATGCTGCTTACATGATTGTATAAGTACACTCACTCATATTTACCTGGTGGATCATAGCAACCAAGAGTTTCTTCAGTCTAAAACAAGTGTCCAAATTTGTTCAATGAATATTACAAATAAATTTAAAGCTTTAACGTGTCACACTGAAACAAGATTGACTGAAATCCCGTTGCCTACTATTGTAAGATTTAGCATTAACTAAAATTTAAAATAAATTCACCCTTAAAATTGTAAATACTGAAATCATAATGTTGCAAATTGAGTGAGTATAATAATATTCAAAGATCCTCATTTCAAATGTATAAATTATTAGCACTTAACCAGCATCATGAATTGATCAATTTCTGGTCCTCTCAGTATATAATAAAACTTAATACTATGGTGATTCTTAGTGGAAATCAAAAACTATAAAGCATTTGATTTGGTGTGAGGTGTGGAATTACCATAATTTTTTTAAGGCCAGGTTTGAAAGTCTTTCCCCATCCCAACCCAATGGTGAATGGATAGGCTGTGGGCATCGACATATTTGGTTTGTGCTTTTTCCATTTTGTTTTCTGATCCTCATTCCAGATCACAGATTTGCCTGAGGAAACATATCCCATAGACCATACACTCTTTCAGTCAGCACAAGGATAGTGTTCAGAAGGGTTTTAAGATTTTAACCTACTGCGAATCCTCTTGCAAGGATGCCTTCCTTGAAGAAGCTCTCTTCCTCCCTCTACAAGGATTTCAATGAGTCTCTCTCTCACTACACCCCCCAGGTCATCTCCTCTGCACAGAAACTCTTCAGCCACCTATCCCACCTCCATCGCCCCTCCCCCAAGTCCCTCCTCCCTACCTTTTATCTTAGCCTGCTTGGCTACTCTCTCTCATTCCTGATGAAGGGCTTATGCTCGAAACGTCGAATTCCCTATTCCTGAGATGCTGCCTGGCCTGCTGTGCTTTGACCAGCAACACATTTTCAGCTGTGATCTCCAGCATCTGCAGACCTCATTTTTTTACCTCTGGTAGGAACTAATGTTTATGATTTCTGAAGTGCTTTGCTGATGGTCTTGAATTAAAGAAGCAGAGTGGCCATTGGAGATCTGCTAGTGGGAAAATATGTCTCGAGGCAGTGTTAATGAAGTTCTTTCAAGTCAAAAACAAATGTATCGCAGAAGAGACCTTTTGGGTCCATCAAGTCCGCACTGGCCTATCTAATCCCACTTTCCAGCACCTGGCCCATACCTATGAATGTCATGACATTTTAAGTGCTCGACCAGGCACTTTTTAAAGGATGTGAGGTTTATGCCTCTAACTACCCTCCCCAGGTAGTGCCTCTGAGACTCCCACTATCCTGGGGGTGAAAAATGGTGTCCTCAAATCCCTTCTAAACCTCTTGGCCTTCACCTTTATAATTATGACCCCTTGTTATTTACCCTTCAACTGAGGGGAACAGCTGCTTCCTATTCACTCTCCCCTTGCCCCTCATAATCTTACAGACCTCAGTCATATCCCACCCACCCCCATCTTCTCTGCTCTCAGGAAAATACCATAAACATATCCAGCCTCTCTGGAATTAAAACATTCCATCCCAGGCAACATCCTGCTGAACCGCCTCTGTGCACTCTCCAACACAATCACATCCTTCCTTTAGTGAGGTTATCACAACTGCACACAATACTCCAGCTATGGCCTAACCAATGTTTTGTCCAGCTCCAATCTAACCTCCCTGCTCTTACAATCTTTTCCTCAATTGAAGAAAGCAAGTGTCACGTATGCCTTGGTAACCTCCTATTATTGTGTCCTCCCACCTTCTGTGGATGAGCACTCCAAGATCCTTCTGTTCTTCTGAGCTTCCTAGTACCCTGCCATTCTTTTTGTACTCCCTTGTCTTGTTATTTCATCAAAAGTGCATCACCTCCCACTTTTCAAGGTTAAATTCCATCTATTATTAATCTTTCCAGCTGATCAATCTCCTGTAACCTTCTTCCTCATTGTCAACCACCAGCAAATCCTCACTTTCATGTCATCCACAAACTTACTTATCATTACTCCATTTGCCACCGTCACATTCGCATCTTTATCATTTACTTGTCTCCAACTTCTAAGACAGTTTTGGATCCGTTTTGACAAATTACCCAGTCCTTTTACCTTTTTTTCTCAATCCCCCATGTGGGACCTTGTCAAAGACCTTGCTGAAACCTATATGATGTATCAACTACATGACCCTCATCTACACACCTGATCACCTCTTTGAAAAATTCTATCAAATTTCTGACACATGACCTCCCTCTGGCAAAGCCATGCTGACAATCCCTGATCTAACCTTGCCTGTCTAATCTCTCCTTCAGAATTTTCACTAACATTGTCCCATCACTGATGTGAGACTCACTGGTGTGGAATTCCCTGCTTTATCTCTACCACTCTTCTTGGAAAGTGGAAACCAATTAGCCGTACTGCAATTTTCTGGTACCTTCCCTGTGGGCAGAGGAATTAAACAGTTGGGTCAGAGTTCCTGCAATTCCCACCATTACCTCCCACAGCAGCCTGAGATACAATTATCCACACTTGGGAATTTGTTCATATATTCATAGAAGTGTACAGCATGGAAACAGACCCTTCGGTCCAACCTGTCCATGCCGACCAGATATCCCAGCCCAATCTAGTCCCACCTGCCAGCACCAGACCTATATCCCTCCAAACTCTTTCTATTCATATACCAATCCAAATGCCTTTTAAATATTGCAATTGTACCAGCCTCCACCACTTCCTCTGGCAGCTCATTCCATACATGTACCACCCTCTGCGTGGAAAAAGTTGCCCCGTAGGTCTCTCTTTATATCTTTCCTCTCTCACCCTAAACCTATGCCCTCTACTTCTGGACTCCCAAACACAGGGAAAAGACTTTGTCTATTTACCCTATCCATGCCCCTCATAATTTTGTGAACCCCTCTAAGGTCACCCCTCAGCCTCCGATGCTCCAGGGAAAACAGCCCCAGCCTGTTAAGCCACTCCCTATAGCTCAAATCCTCCAACCCTGGAAACATCCTTGTAAATCTTTTCTGAACCCTTTTCAAGTTTCTCAACATCTTTCCGATAGGAAGGAGACCAGAATTGCATGCAATATTCCAACAGTGGCCTAACCAATGTCCTGTACAGCCACAACATGACCTCCCAATTCCTGTACTCAATACTCTGATCAATAAAGGAAAGCATACCAAACGCCTTCTTCACTATCCTATCTATTCACTTTTAAGCCTGCCAAAAACAACACGTCCTCATACCCTGTGTCAATCTGCTCAGGAACCTCACATTTGCTCTGCTGGAATTCTGTATCTACATCTCCTTCCCCCAGACAGAAGTGAAGAAATCTCTTAAATACTCTACCAGTGTCCTCTGGCTCCACATAGAGATTGTCCACTTGGTCCCAAATACACCCACTCTTTCCTTGGCTAACCTCTTCTCCTTAATATACTTATATGCTTAGATTAGATTTGATTCCCTACAGTGTGGAAACAGGCCCTTGGCCCAAAAGTCCACACCAAAACTCCAAAGAGCAACCCACCCAGACCCATTCCCCTACATTCACCCTGACTAATGCACCTAACACTACGGGCAATTTAGCATGGCCAATTCATCTACCTGCACATGTTTGAACTGTGGGAGGAAACCAGAGCACCCGGAGGAAACCCACATAGACATGGGAGAATGTGCAAACTCCACCCAGACAGTTGCCCGAGTTGGGAATTGTACCTGGGTCCCTGTCGCTGTGAGGCAGCACTGCTGACGACTGAGCCACCATGCCGCCTTATTGGGATTGGGATCCCATGCTATTGGGATTCTTCATCATTTTACCCACCAGGGTTCTTTCATGCTCCCTCTTTGTATCCTAATTTTTTTTTTTAAAGTTCCCTCCTGAACTTGTTATACTCCACTAGGGCCTCCTCCTGAGTTGCTCTCCCTGTGCCCCATCTGCAAGCCTGCTTTTCCCTTCTAATCCTGTCCTGAATATTGTCAGGCAATCAGGCTTCTCCTGATTTGTTGCTCTACATTTCCCCCTAAAGGATCTGTTCTCTCCCCCTTTTCCTCCTTTTTGCACATTCCACACTGTGTTGCTGTAGTTTTTCCCACAACTTGGGTGTACTAATCGACTGGTCATCCTAGTTTACTCTGGCTGGATCCTGTCCAATTTAAAAAATAAAATCTGCGTTCCCCGATCCAAGACCATTTTGTGCAGATTGTCTCTGTTATTTCCATTAAAGTGTTGTGGTTGCTAAATGTTCCCTCACTGCCATCTCAACCAGCCTTCCAGCTTCATTCCCCAGAATTGGGTCCAGCTCTGCACTGGGCCTTCTATGTGTTAACATAAAAAGCTGTTCTAAATATATTTCAAGATCTCTACCTTCTCCAAGCCCTTTACATTACGACTATCTCAAATAATGTTTGGAAATTTGAAATCCCCAAATGAAATTTTGGTATTACACACCTCAATGAATTGCTCCTCTATTGCCCACTTATTGTTTGAGGATTTATAAAACAACAATAGTGTGACTGACCTTTTTTATTCTACAATTCCACCCACAAAGGTTCAGTTGAAGATCTTTAAAAGAACATCCCTGCTTACTACAGAATGAGACTCTTTAATTAATTAATAATGCAACACGTCCTCTGTCTTACTTGAAGATTACATGTGTCAATACATGCCGTTAACTCTACAGGCTTACCTATCATACTCCTAGTATTAAAATACAGGCCATCAAGTCTCATCTTACTCCATTGAGTTGCATCATGGCTGAGCTCTGTCTCTCCTAATTTCTTTACTATATTATACTGTATCCCCATTATGTTAAGCCCTATCTGTCCTCCCCTGCTGAACTAGGTTAGGGTCTTCCCAGTTATAAACCTACCCACCAGGATGTTGCTCCAATTCTGATTCAGGTGCTGACCATTTCACTTGTACACAGAAAGGGTCCCAGTGGTCAAAATATCTAAAACCCTGTCATTTGTATCAACTCCTGAGTCATGCATTCATCTGTCTTATTCTTTCATTGTTGTATCACTAACATGTGCAACTAGGAGTAATCTATAAATTACTTTGTTGTAGAATCAGGAAGAAAATGGGAGAAAACGTTCCTTCCACCATGTGAACAGCAGGGAAAACTGTTCTTTGAGAGTTGTAAACAAATAACTAAATGATTGGTCTCATAAGCAAAAGCAATTGAATTTGCTTTTTCTAGTATATATAATAGGATAAGAAGGTCTGTTACTGCTTCTGAGGGAATTGTTTCTTTTCAAACTGTTACATGAATACCATTATAAATACCAGCAAAATTTACACTTTTAGTACCATTTGGTTGAGAAACATACAGATGTACAGCACAAAAACACACCCTTTGGTCCAATTCACCCATGCCAACCAGATATCCTAAATTAATCTAGTCCCATTTTTCTGCATTTGACCAGGATCTCTCTCAACCCTTCCTATTCATTTATCCATACCTTTTAAATGTTGTAATTGTGTCAACCGCCCACCATTTTCTCTGGCAGTTTGTGATGGTGCTGCTCCTTTAACAAGGTTATGTTGTCCTTGTTTTTTTCCCCCCAGAGGGGTTGTAAAGGGGGTCTGTTATGTCTGGGAATATTTACTTGAAAATGCTTTGAAGTGTTTTTTTTAAAACACTTGTACAATGAAAGGGGAGTGGCCAGTTCTCTCATTTCAGGGTTGGGCTTGGTTTGCGTTGGTTTTAGCAAGCTATTTTGTTTGTAGCTGCTGGTCAAGTTTTAGCTGGGGACCCAGAGAAGCAGCTCCATGCTGATCCTCGCTCTCTGACATCTCTCCTGTAAGAACCTGTGTTTGATTTTACCCTTTTTTTTTGCCAAGGAGGTGTTTGCGGAGATGTTGCAAGTATTTGTAATAGCATCATTAAGTTGCGATAGAGTCGATTAAGTTTTCAGTTAGGTTAAGTTATTCTAAATTTAGTTCTCTTTTGTTCGTGTTTCATTTAGTAGTCTGTAAATAAATTCTGTTTTTGTTTAAAATTGAATGGTTGGGCCAGCTGCATCACCCCTGGAAGATCCACTTGACACCTGCTTAAAACAACGAGAAAAGTTAGGGTCTGGGCTGCCTCCTTGAAATGTTTTGAGGGAGTCTGGCCTGGTCCATAACACAGTTCATTCATACATTCACCACTCTCTATGTGAAAACATTACCCCTTAGGTCCCTTTTAAATATTTCCCCTCTCACCTTAAATCTATACCCTCTAGTTTTGGACTTCCCTACCCTGGAGAAAAGGCCTTGACTATTCACCCTATCCATGTCTCTCATGATTTTATAAACCTCTATAAGGTCTGTTTAATACTCGTAAAGTTCTGTTTATGTGATCCTGTGAAATATTGTTTAGTGAGTTTGTTGTAAGACAATAATGGAAAAACCCAAATCGCAATATCAATTTCCAGATCCAAGTAATGTAAAGCAAGTCCTGAGAGTGACAGAACTCCTTTTTTTCTCTGCAAATGCTGCCAGACCTGCTGAGTTTCTCCAGCAAAAAAAAAATTCATCTGTGAAAAATCACACCAGTTAATATTGCCATTCAATTGAATAGTTATCCTGTAAAAATGCTGCCTTAAGGAATCATCTCCTGGTCTTACACCAAGCGTTTAATGGTGGTTGAATCACATTCCAAGGTAGACTTTGTACAGTAGTGCACTGAAATAAAACCAATAACTGCGGATGTTAAAAATCTGGAACAAAAACGGAAATTGCTGGAGAAGCTCAGCTGGTCTGGCAGCACCTGTGCAGAAAAAGCAGAGTTAATGTTTCAATCCACTAACCCTTCTGTAGAACTTCTCAAAAAGTGCTGCTCTGAAGAGGGAGCACTGGATTTGAAACGTTAACTCTGCTTTCATTCCACAAATGCTACCAGACCTGCTGAGGTTCTCCACCAATTTCTGTTTTTGTTTTGTATTAAGCATAACGTGTCAGGTATGTTTGTGTTTTGTAGCAAAGATAGAAAATTCACAGTATCAGTGAAATTGCTGCTTTATTCACATGGTATTGCCATGATCATAGTAATTTGAAGCTGAGTATATGAAAGGGTCTAAATAAGTGGGAAATAAACTGAGGAAGCTGTAATGATTAATTCTGGAGAGATTTGGGCAGACAGAAGGAGAAAAATCTTTACATCCAGAGATGTGAGATTGTTGAATACACTATTGAAGAGTTATTGGAGACCATAGCAACATTTAATAAAATGAAAATTGAAAAATAAAGAATAGCTAGATAAATGCACAGAGATATCACATTGGTATCCTCATGTAGAGGATAAACACTAACACATTGGCTCAAGTAATGTCTTTCTATAGAACATAGAACACCTACAGTATGGAAACCGATCATTTGGCCCTACAAATGCACACATACTCTCCAAAGAGTATCCCTCCCAGACCCATCCACGTAACCTATAATTCTACATTTCCCATGGATAATGCACCTAACCTACACATCCCTGAACACTGTGGAAAATTTAGCATGATCAATTCACCTAACTGCACATCTTTGGACTATGGGAAGAAACCAGAGTACCAGGAGGAAACCCACACAGACACGGGGAGAATGTGCAAGCTCTACACAGAGATTAGCCTGAGGCTGGAATCGAACCTGGGATCCTGGTGCTGTGAGGCAACTGTGCTAACCACTGAGCTACCATGCTGCCCAATTGTAATTTCTTTTTAATTGACAAAGCCAACGGTTAAATAAAATCAACTATCAAATATTGCATTGTTAATGCAAGTTATCTACATTTTTATAAACTCTGACAAAACAAAAATTTTAAAACCTATGAAATGTTTCCTAAAACAAAACCAGAAAGTATATATTTGGATGAAAGGCTGTGCCTGAAACATCAGCATTTTTCCTTTCATTACAAATGTGGCCTGCCTTCGTGAATCCTTCCAGTATGTTTTTTTTAAATTCCTGAAAAGTAACTTGGAAAAAGTTTTAAGTGTGGAAGAATGTTTAATTTTCTAATGTCCTTTTTATTTGGACAATGCTTAAGAAATTAAGTATCAACCATCTCTCCCAACCTCCCATTCTAATTGCTGTGAATGTGATCTCTGCAAAAAAAAAGCTATGGTGTTAAAATACAAGTGTTAGGATTTAATTGAACTTTAGCTAAATATGGAATAGAATGAGAAGAGAATGAAGAAAATATGGCTAACATATGCTGGAGTGTTGTATGCTAATTGTATACCAAGGTCAGAATTAAATCATGGATTAGGGAAGATCAAGGATGTACTTGGTAATTAGATTATTGTAATTTGATTGGAATGTGAAGATAATCCTATATGCAATATGACTCCATTGGAAATCTTTAATAAAAACCAATGTTAAAAAGAATTTGTATTTTTCTGTCTTCTCTTTTGTGAACCATGTAGATTCACCATGAATATTTTTATAGGCAGAAATAATATTTCATGAAAGTGCTATATTTATTATTTTGTGATCTTTTCAGGAATCATAACCACAGGTTCCACACTTCCAAGCTTTCACTTTTATGTAGAAACTTATAAGGTATCCTTCAGTAAAGATGGCCAAAAATGGAAGATCTACAAAGACAGCAACAATAATGTTGGACAGGCAAGTGTGCTTAGGAAAATATATTTCCCAACAATTTGGAAATCTCAGCTGATCATAGCAGTTCAATATTTCACTGCATTTTGCTTAAACATCATCTTTTTAAAAAACACTCTTGTAAATCTATATTTGTTGTAATAGGCTATTTATTATTATTTATTATTTCTCTGTTTTCAAATATTAAATTGCTGTAAGCAATTCATTATGTTCTAAAGTTACAGCTGCCAATGTCTCATGCTTAGTGAAAATTGACTTATATTTAGGGTGTATTTAGTGCTCTTCACAAAAGAGAATAAATAAATGTTAATGTTAATTGCAGATATTTAAGGGCAATACTGATTACTATCAACTGACCCGCAATAATTTCATCCCTGCCATCTTTGCACGTTACATTCGTGTCATTCCTCAAAGCTGGAATCAAAGAATAGCCATGAAAGTGGAGTTAATAGGATGCCAGCAAATAAGATGTGAGTACATTTGGATTGAAATCAAAATATGAAGGGTGTGTTGGCATGAAATTGACTAGAGCTTTTCAACCAAATCCAATCAATGCATTTTGATGTGTAGTTTTGAAATATATTTGCACAAAATCGATGTTTTTAAATCACTTTATCTGCAATTTTTCTATTATAGTAATCAATTGTTCCGTATGAATGTTCTTTTAACTTAATCTGATGTTCATTGACCATTAGAAAGGAAGAATTTGCATTTATACAGTACTTGACTCTAAGCAGTTTAAAAGCAACTAATAGCTTCTTAGCTTTTTAGCAAAACTACAAGTTAGTTTTACATTATTAAGGATGAGAGTTTGAAATAATTATATTGAGATCAAAGTTAAGAACTGAGCATTCAGGGTCTGCGACCTTTGAAAGGACAGGCAAGATATGCATGCAATTCTGGTCTCCTTCCCATTGCAAAGATGTTGTGAAGCTTGAAAGGGTTCAGAAAATATTTACAAGGATGTTGCCAGGGTTGGAGGATTTGAGCTATTGGGATAGGTTGAATAGGCTAGGGCTGTTTTCCCTGGAGCTGAGGGGTGACCTTTATAGAGGTTTATAAAATCATAAGGGGCATGGATAGAATAAATAGACAAAGTATTTTCCCTGGGGTCAGGGAGTCCAGAACTAGAGGGCATAGGTTGAGGGTGAGAGGGGAAAGATATAAAAGAGACCTAGGGGCAACATATTCACACAGAATATGTATGGAATGAGTTGCCAGAAAAAGTGGTGGAGGCTAGTACAATTGCAACATTTAAATGCATCTGGGTATATGAATAGGAAGGGTTTAGAGGAATATGGGCCAGGTGCTGGCAGGTGGGACTAGGTTGGGTTGGAATATCTGGTTGGCATGGATGGATTGGACCAAAGGGTCTGTTTCCATGCTGTACATCTCTATGTCTCTATGGGAAGGGTGTGGGGTGGCCTTGTTTGTACAAGATGGAATTATTACTTTAGCACAAAATGATAATGGGTTAGATGATGTAGAATCCAAATGAATGGAGGTAAGAAATAACAAAGAAAAGAAGACACTGATAGGTGAAGTTTTTGATCAGTTAGCGGTAGTAGTTCTACAGGACGAAGAATAAATCAGAAGGTAATGAAGTCTTGCTAAACTGAATTGCATTAATCATGGGTGATTTTAATCATCATGTAGGTTGGAAAAATCTAATTGATAGAGGAAGCCATAAGGAAGAATTCATAAATTGCATTTGGAATAGTTTCCTAGAACAATATGTTAGGAATTCAACCATAGATCAGGTGAATTTGGATCTGGTAATGTGTACTGAGACAGGTTTTATAAATAATGTCAAAAGTAAAATATTTCCTCAGAACAGTGTTCATAGCATGGGAGAATTTAGTTTGAGAATGAGGAAGTTGGGTCAGAAACAACTGCATTATATGCTTAAATAAGGGTAGCTATGTGGGAATGCAGATACATTTCGCTGAAGTCGAATGGGAAAGGAGTTTCACAGAACAGATGATTGATGAACCTTTAGGAAAAATAGTTCATGATGCAAAGCAAGGATATATGTGAGGAGGAAGGATTCTAGGAAGAAAATACACCAGCCATGGTTAACCAGGAAAGACAAAAACAACATCAAATTGAAAGTAAAAAACATATAACAAGCAAAGATTGGTGGTAAATCAGAAGATTGGGGAATTTTTAAAAGCCAACCAGTAAGTACCAATAAAATGATGAATAAACTGAGGCAAACTAGCAAGTGATGCAAAAATGGATAATAAGAGTTTCTTCAACTAGCTAAAAAGGAAGAGAAACGCAACAGTGAACTTTGGACACTGAGTGAATGAGGCTGAGGAACTAATAATGGGGAGCCAGGAAATTGCAGAGAGGATGAACAAATATTTTTCGTCAGTCTTCACAGTTAAGCATAATAGCATTATAAATGTGTGAAGTAATGAAGGGCCTAAAAGAGGGGAAAAGAAATAAACACAATAACTATCACCAGAGAACAGGTACAATGGAAACTAATGGGTCTAAAGGCCAATACATCCCTTAGACATGATGGGTTGCATCCTGTGATTTTTTAAAGAAAATAGCTACAAAGATAGTGAATGCTTTGAAAATAATCTCCCAAGAATACTTAGCTTATGGAAACATTTCCGAGGATTAGAAGACAGCCAATGTAACTGGTTGATTGGAAAACAGTCAATCAACTGACCCACAATAATTTCATCCCTGCCATCTTTGCATGTTGCATTCCTGTCATTCCTCAAAGCTGGAATCAGAGAATAGACATGAAAGTGGAGTTAATAAGATGCCAGCAAATACAATGTGAGAACATTTGGATTGAAATCAAAATATGAAGGGTGTGTTGGCATGAAATTGACTAGATCTTTTCAACCAAATCCGATCAAAGCACTTTGATGTGTAGTTTTGAAATATGTTGGCACATAATCGATCTTTACCTGCAGTTTTTTTGTTATAGTCATTAATCCTGCTGTTTGAATGTTCTTGTGACTTAATCTGATGTTCATAGACCATTAGAAAGGAAGAATTTATATTTGTACAGTACTTAACACGAAGCAGTTTAAAGACAAATAAAGCTTGCCTATTATTCGAATAGGCAATGTTTGAATTGCCTATTCAAAAAGGGAGGGAGACAATAAACTATAGGCCAGCTTAACATCTTTTGTTGGGAAAATGTTAGTTATCTATTATAAAGGATGTAGTAACAGAGCATTCAGAAAGCCAAAATATAATCGAGCAAAGTCAGTATGGGTTCACGAAGAGGAAATTTTGTCTTAAAAATGTATTAAAATTCTTTGAGGATGTAACAAGCAGGGTAGATAAAGGAGTAACCAGGAGTTGAAATATATTTGCATTTCCAAAGGGCATTTGACAAAGTACTGCTCATAAGGCAACTTAATTGGATAAGAGTTTATGGCATTGGGGATAGTACATTAGCATAGATGGAGGATTGGCATACTAATAGAAGATAGGTAGAAGAGCTGGATATTGTTTAAATGGGGAAATACTGCAGAAAGCTGCAGTAAAGGAATCTGAGGTCCTCATGCATAATTCACAAAAAGCTAACATCCAAGTTCTGCAGGTAACCAGGAAAGCAAATGAAATGCAGTATAAAAATAGAGAGATCTTGCTCAAACCATACCAGGTGCGAATCAGATGCTACAGTATTGGGAACAGTTCTGTCCCCTCATTCTAAGAAAAGACATACTGTCATTTGAAGCAACCAAAGATTGATTGATAGATTGATCCTGAGTATGGAGTAGGCCATTCAGCCCATTGAACCTGTTCTGACATTATATAAAGATCCTGTCTGATTTGTTACCGAACTCAGTAGACCTACCTTTGGCCCATATCCCTTAAAACCTGTGCATAGCAAAAAATTATCGATCTTAGATTTAAAACTAACAATTGTTCTAACATCAACTGCCACTTGTGAAAGAGAGTTCCAAAACTCTACCAGACTTTGTGTGCTAAAGTGCTTCCAAATATCTCTTCTGAACAGTCTAGCCATAATTTTCAGACTATGTCCCCTAGTTCTACAATCTCCAACCAGTCAAAATAGTTTATCTTTACCTATCCTGTATTTTCCTATTAATATCTTGAAGACTTTAATCAAACCACCCCATAACCTTCTAAATTCTAGAAAAATATATCCTTCCTAAGATACGGTGTCCAAATTGGCTCTCAATATTCCAGCTGGGGTTTAACCAGGTTTTGTATAACTGCAGCATAACGTTTGCATCCTTATACCCCATCGTTCAAATATAAAGGCCAATATTCCATTAACTTTCTTGATTAGTATTTGCACTTGTTTATGACATTTTAAAGATCTGTGTGTCTAAACAACCAAGTCTCTTTAGCATTAACTTCATTCCATCTAGACAGAACGCTAATCTGTCATGTTTGCGGTCCAAAAATGATATCCTCACACTTGCTCACATTAAATTCCACCTGTCACAATTTTGCCTGTTCATCTCGTCTATTAATATCCCTTTTTATAATTTTGTGCTATCATACACATTGTGCTATCTACTATGCTGCCTAACATTATATCAAAATCAGTTACCAAAATTATTAATAAATAATGTGAATAGTTGAGGTCCTCACACAGATCCTTATTGGTTACATCCTGCCAATCTGAGTACACACCCATCATTCCTAGTTTCTGCTGCCTACCAGTTTCCCAGTTGTGTCTGTTCCAGCTATGTAATTTTCCCTCAAATGCATGGGCTGCTACCTTAGTTATGTGGGACTTTATTAAATGCCTTTATTAAAGTCCATATAAACAACAATCAAATACATTCATTTAACCACTACCTCGGTCACCTCTTCAAAAAATGCAATAAAGATTGTCAAATATTGCTGACCTGCCACTTTTAAGAACTTTAATTTCACACATCCTGATGCAGTTTAAAAGTGTCATTGCTTATTAAGTAACATCGAAATATTTTGTAAAGCAGCCAAAACGGGCAGCCAATATTCACCCAAGCTCCTATAAGTGATCAAATGTGGAGTAGAGAGAAGCGTATTGGCCCAAATAGTATTATGGCTTGCTAACAGGAAATGGGTCTTTTTCACATTGGCAAGATGTAATGAGTGGTGCCGGGACCTCAACTGTTTAAAATTTATATAACTGACTTAGAGGAAGAGATGGTTGCTAAGTTCTATTGCTGACAATATTAAGATGGGTAGGAAAGTAAATTGTGAAAAGGTTTAAAAATATATAGGGCTTTAGTGAGTGGGCAAAGGTATGGCAAATTCAGTATGGTGTGGAAAATGTGAAGTTGTCTGTTTTAGGAGGAAGAATAAAACTGAAACATATAATCTAATTGGTGAGAAATTGCAGAGTTTTGAGATGCAGAGGGATTTAGGTGTCCTCATACATGAATCACAAAAGATTTGTATATAGGTGCAGCAAATAATTAGAAAAATGAATAGAATGTTATGGGCGGCATAGTACAGACCACTGTTGCCTCACAGCGCCAGAAACCCGGGTTCGATTCCCGCCTCAGGCGACTGACTGTTTGGAGTTTGCATTCTCCCTGTGTCTGCGTGGGTTTCCTCCCACAGTCCAAAAATGTGCAGGTGAGGTGAATTGGCCATGCCAAATTGCCCATAGTGTTAGGTGAAGGGATAAAATGTAGGGGAATGGGTCTGGGTGAGTTGCGCTTCGGTGGGTCGGTGTGGACTTGTTGGGCCAAAGGGCCTGTTTCCACACTGTAAGTAATCTAATCTAATCACTTATTGTGAAAGACATTGAATACAAAAGTAGAGAGTTATATTTCCGTTATACAAATAACTTGTGAGACCACATCTAAAATGTTGTGCATGGTATTGGTCAACTTAAGGAAGGATGTAAGTACTTTTGAAGCGGTTCAGACAAAATTTAGTAGATTTTTTTTTTTTAGATTAGATTAGATTACTTACAGTGTGGAAACAGGCCCTTCGGCCCAACAAGTCCACACCGACCCGCCGAAGCGCAACCCACCCATACCCCTACATATACCCCTTACCTAACACTACGGGCAATTTAGCATGGCCAATTCACCTGACCCGCACATCTTTGGACTGTGGGAGGAAACCGGAGCACCCGGAGGAAACCCATGCAGACACGGGGAGAACGTGCAAACTCCACACAGTCAGTCGCCTGAGGCGGGAATTGAACCCAGGTCCCTGGCGCTGTGAGGCAGCAGTGCTAACCACTGTGCCACCGTGCCGCCCTTAATCTAGACTAATCCCTAGAATTATTAGGTTATTCCTATGGGAAAAAGTTTATTTTATTAATTCATTAGCTGAGCCAGCATTTATTGTCAATCCCTAGTTAGAATTGAGAAGGTGATGGTGAGTTGCCATCTTGAACTATTGCAGTCCAAATATTGTAGATTGACCCATAATGCTGTTGGGGTGTTCCAGGATTTTGACCCAACATCCCAGAATGAATGGCAATTTATTTCTAAGACAGGAGAATGAGTAGCTTAGACGGGAACTTGCAGGTGATGATATTCTCATGTGTCTACTTTCTTTGTCTTTCTAGATGGTAATGGTCAGGAGTTTGGAAGGTGCTGTCTGAGGAGCTATGGTGAATTTTTGCAGTGCGTCTTGTAGGTAGTACAGACCACTGCTACTGAGCATATCTGGTGGAGGGAGTGAATGTATATAGAAGTTGCACCAATCAAGAGTGTTGCTTTATCCTGGATAATTTCAATCTTCATGCATGTTGTTGGAACTGTACTTATCCAGGCAAGAGGGCAGCATTCCATTCCACTCCTTTGTAAATGGTGGACAGGTTTCAGGGAATCAAGAAGTGAATTATTCGCAACAGGGTTCACAGCCTCTGCCCTGCTTTTATAACCACTGTATTTATATGAATAGTCCACTTCACCTTCTAGTAAATTGTAAACCCCTCCCCCAACTTTATAGTAAGGGATACAGTGATTTTATTGCCATTGAATGTCAAGGCCTAGAGCTAGGTCCTTTCAGAGATGGTTATTAGAGTCATAGACATGTACAGCATGAAACAGACCCTTTAGTCCAACTCATTCATACCAACCAGCTAGCCTAAATTAATCTAGAGTCATTTGCCTGCACTTTGACCACATCCTTCTAAACCCTTGCTATTCATATACCCATCCAGGTGCCTTTTAAATGTTGTACTTGTACCAGCCTCCACCACTTCCTCTGGCCACTCATTCTATACTTGCATCACCCTCTGTATGAAACAGTTGCTCCTTAGGTCCCTTTTAAATTTTTCCTCTCACCCTATACCTATGCCTTCTAGTTCTAAACTCCCCCACCCCAGGGAAAAGAACTGATATTTGTATGGCCATTTGTCGGCCCAAACCTGGATATTATCTAGGTGTTGCTGCATTTGGATAGGCTAAGCTTATTTCCGTTGGCGTTTAGAAGAGTGAAAGGTAACTTGATTGAAACAAGACTGATTCTATGAAGAGGATTTTCCTTGTGAGACTGATTGTCACAAATCAGGTATTGGACACTCAAAGCAGAAATTGGGCAAATGTTTTTTTTTCTAAGGGTTGGAACCCTCTTCCTGAAAGCAGAGGCCTTGAATACTTTTATATATTTTTAAGATAAAAGTAGATAGATTTTTGGGGTGGGCTCCTGAGCGGGGAATTCAAGTCCGGGGAAGGAGAGGTTACCTTCCACTTCATAGAGTCCCGACAGTGTGCTCTATGTGGCCACTTAGCCCACTGAACCTATACCAACCCTCCCAAAAGCATCCCACCCAGATCCACCTCATTCCCTGTTACACTACATTTCCCATGGCTAATCCACTTAACCTGCACATCCCTGTGGGAAATTTAGCATGGTCCATCCAACTAACCTTCAAATCTTTGGACTGAGGGAGGAAACTGGAGCACCTGGAGGAAAACCACGAAGACACAGGGAGAATATGCAAACTCCGCAAAGACAGTCACCCAAGGGTGGAATCAAACCCATGTCCCTGGCACCATGAGGCACTGGGCTGCTGTTCTGCCTATCATTAAGTCTCATTAGGTTATTAAGCGTCATTAGATTTCGAATTCCAGATTTTTTAAAAACATTATTCAAATTCCACCATCTGCCATGACAGGATTTGAACCCTGGTCCTCCGATGAAGGTGGTGCAGTGGATAGTGTCTGCATGGATTTTAGTAAGGCTTTGAACAAGATCAGTTGCAGATATGGGTGGAAAAATAGCAAATGGAGTTTAATCCAAGTAACTGAGGTTCTGCGTTTTGGGAGATCAAATGTTAAGGAAAAGTACACAGTTAATGGTAGCACCCTGAACAGCATTAACATATAGAAGGATCTTGGGGTTAAAATCCATAGCTCCCTGAAAGTTAGAGTGGTAAAGAAGGCATATGGCAAGCTTGCCTTTATTGGTCGGGGAACTGAGTACAAGAGTCAGGATGCCATTTTCCAGCTTTATAAGACTTTGGTCACCCCATTACCAGAAGGATGTGAAGGCTTTGGAGAAGGTGCAGAACAGGTTACCACGATGCTGCCTGATTTAGAGGGTATGAACTTTAAGAAAAACTCAGGTTGCTTTCTCTGGAGCAGTAGAGACTGAGGGGAGTCTTGATTGAAATCTATAAAATTATGAGGTACATTGATAAGGTTGACAGTCAGAATTTTTTTCCCAGAGTTGAGATGTATAATGCTAGGGGCATGAATTTAATTACGAGGGGGAAAAGTTCGAATGAGATGTGAAAGGCAAGTTTTTATTTCAGAGTAGCAGGAATCTGGAATGCACTACCTGGGTGGTGGTGGTAGAGACAAGATACAAATAGGAGCATTTAAGCCCATGATAAGCACATGAATATGCAAGGAATGAAGGGATATGGACCAAGGGCAGGCAGAAGGAATTAGTTTAATTAGACTTCAGGCTCAGCACAACATCGTGGGCCTGTTCCTGTGCTGCACTGTTCTATGTTCTAACACTACAGAGACTCAGAATTAATAGTCTAGTGATAATAGCAGTATGCCATTGCCTCACCATCTTTCCTCCATTTCTCCCCACCCCCATCATGTTTTTCCTCTTCATTCCCTTGTACTCTCATACCCTTTCTCTCCCCTTCAAGCCTCCCATGTTTCTCCCATGCACCTTGTGCACTTTCAATTCTTACTGTTATTCTCCACCTTCATTCTTATGTACCACCAGGGTCCAAATATTCCCTATCCTTGCTTCAACCAAATACCAAATTTAGCCTTGACATTCCACGCACAGCGATGCTGAGCATCAGCTAGTAACGTTTCTTCAAAAGTGTTCTGTTGATAAAAATTAATTGGATATCAACCATGTCAATATTTCTGTTCAATTTTTAATTAATAGTATTTATTCACCCCAAATCCATGCATTCATAACATTAATGGTGGATTAGTCTATTTGTTTAAATTATCAGATATCAGTGCGCATTCAGTGTTCCAATGTTAATATTACATAAGATAATACTGCTGGAATTCCAACCCTTCTTTGAAAACAAGACCGTTGAATCATAAATGCAGCTGAGAAAGGAGGAGATTGGGGAAATGAATGAATAGCGTCATCAAAAAGAAGCAAAATAAAATGAAAAATGTAGGGAAGATGGTGAATTATCTTTATCAAACATGTGCTCTTAGTATTAATGAGCAGAGGAAAGATCTAGCTAAAGTTAAAATATCACTATCACTTACATGTTTACCTGTTATCTCTGTGTAATGGATATGTGGGTTTTTCCACCTGAACACCACAGATGTGAGGTAACCCTTGCAAGGAAACATGATCTGCATTTGCTAACTGAGAATTGATGTAATTAAGTTTGTGTAATTTTAATAAGACAAATTGTTTTGCATTTTTCTAGCAATTACAGGTAATAAACAAAAACCTACTCATCCTATTGACATACAGGACAAAGAAAATGTGAACAGTACAGATCGTGTAATTACAAAAGATATAAATTGTGGTAAGATGTTAGTATAATCTCTTTCTTCGCTTATTTTAGTCAGGTTAAACAACTGATTGTCAGGGCTTTGTGCCTGAATTGGTGAGCTTGTAACATAAATACATGGATGTTATATAAGATTTTTTTTCTGTTAAAATTAAAGTTTGAAGTTCTGAAACTCGGCCAGGGTTCTCCCGGTCTACTGCAAAAATGCCAGCAGGTGACCATAGAACTCTAAGAGAAGGTGTATAAGTGGATGTTGTCATATTTCCCTGGCTGTATTAAGGATATTTCATCAGAGTTATGGATGGATAAACTGATAGAACGTTAACCAACTTCCAGGGATCAGTGCTCATCTTATTGTCAGTTCAGCTAAAAATGGACCATTTCAGAGATTTTAAATTTATTGACAAATGAGCATTTGATTCAGTCAGAAATTTTCTGCTATGAAGATTTGGTTTCTGATTTTCTGATGCTTTTTGCTTTGATAAGATAATTGTTTTGTGTGAAACCATAATTCTTGAGAAAAATGCTGCGACCATTAGATCCAGGAAGGAATTATATGATTTACCTATTTTTCTTCTCTCCCCGTTCAGGAATATTACTCATAGCCATTGTGGTTCCGTTTGTACTTCTTGTAGTACTTACAATATTGGGAATTTACACTTTCAAGAGTTTAAAAAAGTAAGTTAATAATATTAGGAATTTACATTATCGAGAGTTTAAGAAAGTAACTGACTGCAAAGTTTAACCAGTATTTTCCATAACTTCATAAATTGACTGAAGGAGAATAGTTTACAATGAGCATATAATTCATGTTTTATTAAATATTCTTTTACACATGCCAAATAAGAATTTCAAGTCTGAATTTTCTCACTACCGTTCACTTTTTCTACTCCTTATCCCAGTCCCCAATGAAACAATTTTAATGTTTTCTTCCATAGTGTATTATATTTACTACAGGAATGTTAATTTAGAAAATCTTTTTTAGTTAAGATCATGAGGAGAACATGTTGCTTTTTTTTAAAGTCTAGGCAGATCTTTGGTCTAGATCTGTTTCTTTTGCAGGATGATAAAGTCACAAATACTTGGCCGATATTATTTCTCCAGTTACGCATTCTACAAAGTAGTCTTGGAGACTGTTTCTTGTCATGTAAAAATCAGTTGTTGTTCTATTTTGTTGTAATTTTAAGAGTTGCTATTACCTTGCAGAAGGAAGACACAAGATACTGGCACCTTTGGTCAAAAAACAGGTTAGGAAGAACTAAATACATTGATATTGGACTTGCATTTCTCAATGAACTTTATGGCCAACAAAATAATTTTACAGTGTGGGCATTGGATTGGAGAATTGTAGACGTTAATGCTCTTGTTTAAAACAAGAAGTATAAGGGACATGGCCAGCATTTACAGAGAAGCTAGTTCACCTTCAGCAGTGGGGAAGCTTCTAGAAACAAAAATTTGAAATGGAATTAATAGTCATATGCAATTTGAAAGGGAGAAAACTGTAGCTAAGACTGGTATTTTAAACCTAAATAAGAACAACTGTGTGGGTTAAAAGCTCATCTGGCTGAAATGAACAGGGATATTAGCCTCAGGGATAGATCAATAAAGACACACTGACAGATTTTTAAGGTGGGTATTTTAAACTACTCAGAATGAATATATTCCTTAAGGACCCATCAACTAAAGAAGTTAATGCATAAATTTTAAGAAAAAAAAATTGCAAATCTGAGTGGCAGGTCAGATGTTCAGTCGAAATATTTTTTAAATGATTTAAAGGTTAAGGAGGATCAACTAAGAGTATGCAGGAAAGTGATCCTGGGATGTAAAAACAGCAGGAATTTCTACAGATATTTAAAATGTAAGAGAGTAAGTAAAGTGGGTGTTGGGCCTCTAAAGAGCACGAGGGAATGAGGAGTTAACAGTATACAGTGGAGAAATGGGAATGATTGGAAGGATGTGACGAGAGGAATCTCACAGGGGTCTGTGCTGGGCCTTTATTTCTTATGATTTACAACAATCACTTAACGGAAAGGGGCCATGTCATGGTAGCTAAACTTCCTGCTCCTTGAATGCTGCCTGAACTGCTGGTTTTTTCCAGCACCACTCTCTAATCTAGAATCCAGCATCTGCAGTCCTTGTTTTTACCTAGCTAAAATTTGCGGACAACACCAAGATAGGTAGGATAGTATATTGTGATGCAGACATAAGGAATTTGCAGACAAATATAGATAGTTTGAGCGAGTGATCAAAACTCTAATAAATGAAGGATAAATGTGGGAAAATGTGAAGTAGTTCACCTCAGCAGGAAGAATAAGTAAGGAGAGAATGACTAAAATGGAGGACAATTGCAGAATTCCAAGCTGTACAGGGAGTTAGGGGTTATGCATGAATTATAAAATGTTATTTTGCAGGTATAGCCTGTAGTCAAGAAAACTAAATAGATGCTATCTTTCATTATGAGAGAAATTGGCCATAAATCAGATGTTCATCGCAAAGAAAAGAAACATTATCCAGGGAGGGATTAGACAGCCATGCCTGACAAAGGAAATCAGGAAATGTGTCAAATAAAAAGAGAGAGCCTATAAACTGGCCAAGAGCACTGGGAAATCAGAAGATTGGGAAGACTACAAAAACAAACAGAGGATAACAGAGAGAAATAGAGAACGAAAGGATCAAATATGAAGGTAAGCTAGCCAGTAATATTAGAAATGACAGTAAAAGTTTATTTCGATACATAAGAAACAAACAAGAGGCAAAAGTAGACATTGGACCACTCCAAATTGCTGCTGGAAGGCTAGTGCTGGGAGATAAGGAAGTAGCTGAAGACTTAATAAGTACTTTATGTCAGTCTTCATAGTGAAGACATGAGTAATATCCCAACAATTGAGGAGAGTCAGGGAGCAGAGTTGAGTATGGTAGCTGTTACAAAAGAGAAAGTGCTAGAAAAGCTAAAAGGTCTAAAAATCGATAAACCTCCTGGCCCCAATACGTTACATCCTAGAGCTCTGAGGAAAGTGGCTGAGGGAATAGCAGAGGCGCTGACTGTGATCTTCCAAAAATCACTGGAGTCAAGGAAAGTTGCAGATGATTGGAAAATTGCTGTTGTAACCCTCTTGTTCACGAAAGGGTCAAGACAAAAGATGGAAAATTATAGACTGATTAGCCTTACCTCAGTTGTAGGTAAAATTCTAGAATCCTTCATTAAGGACGAGATTTCTAAATTCTTGAAAGTGCAGAATCTGATTAGAACAAGTCAGCATGGATTTAGTAAGGGGAGGTCATGTCTGACAAACCTGTTAGAACTCTTTGAAGAGGTAACAAATAGGTTAGACCAGGGAAACCTAGTGGATTTTATCTACCTAGACTTCTAAAAGGCCTTTGATACGGTGCCTCACGGGAGGCTGCCCATAGTGTTCAGGGGAGCTACTGACCTGGATTGGGGATTGCCTATCTGACAGAAGGTGGAGAGTTGGGATAAAAGTTTCTTTTTTGGAATGGCAGCCGGTGACAAGTGGAGTTCCACGGGGTACATTGTTGCGGCTGCAGCTGTTCACTTTATATTATTAATGATCTGGCTGAAGGGACAGGGGGCATTCTGGCAACGTTTGCCGATGATACGAAGTTAGGCCAGACAGGCAGATAGTACTGAGGAAGTGGGGAGGTTGCAGAAAGATTTAGACAGTTTAGGAGAGTGGTCCAGGAAATGATTGATGAAATTCAGTATTAGAAAGTGTGAGGTCTTGCACTTTGGAAAAAAGAATACAGGCATGGACTATTTTTTTAAACGGCGAGAAAATTCATAAAGCCAAACTACAAAAGGATCTGGGAGTGCTAATACAGGATTGTCTGAAGTTGTTTTGCAGGTTGAGTCCATGATTAAGAAAGCAAATGTAATGTTGTCATTTATCTCAAGAGGATTGAACTATAAAAGCAGCAATGTGTTTCTGAGACTTTATAAAGCTCAAGTTAGGCTCAATTTAAAATATTGTGTCCAACGTTAGGCCCCACACCTCAGAAAGGACATACCGGCACTGGAACGTGTCCAGTGGAGATGCACACAGGTGATCCCTGGAATGGTAGGCCTAACATATGGTGATCGGCTGAGGATTCTGGTATTGTATTCATTAGAGTTTAGAAGGTTGAGGGGAGATCTAATAGAAACTTACAAGACAATGCATGGCTTAGAAAGGGTGGATACTGGGAAGTTGTTTCCTCCAGACGGGGAGACTAGGACCGTGGGCACAGCCTTAGAATTAGAGGGGGTCAATTTAGAACAGAAAAGAGGAGACATTTCTTCAACCAGAGAGTGGTGGGCCTGTGGAATTCATTGCCACAGAGCACAGTGGAGGCTGGGACATTGGGTGTCTTCAAGGCAGAGATTGATAAATTCTTGATCTGGCAAGGAATTAAAGGCTATGGGGAGAGTGCGGGTAAATGGAATTGAAAGGCCCATCAACCATGATTAAATGGCAGAGTGGACTCGATGGGCCAAATAGCCTTGCTTCCACTCCTATGTCTTATGGTCTTATAAATTAAGGATGGTATGCTTTAGTATACAGGGCATTGGTGGGACTGTACATTATCAGGATCAATAGTCCAGCAATAATACACTAGGCCATCGCCTCCCTTCCTTTCTTTTTTCCATTCTCCCCTCCCCTACCATGTTTCCATGAGTTACTCACAACCTATGCCTCTTTCTTTGGAGCTGCTATGTTTGTAGATCCAGTACTTGATCATGGAATCTTTGAGTCAATGTCACAAGTCAATGATTTGCTTCTCTATCAATCAATATTTTCAAATATTCATTCACTTAAAATGAATTGAAACAATATTCATATTATTTAACGCAGCTTGCTGGAAACAATTCAAACAGTCTTTCAAAAGACCCCAGTCAACTGAGTTTACCATTAACTACAGCCATGAAAAGGAGATCTTGCAGAAACTTGACATTGTCAGGAGTGACTCATCAGGTAAAAGGAACTATTGTGAACTTAGACACCCTGAAAGCCTATTTATTTAAGTTTGTGCAGGTACACTTCCTCAAAACTGGCAGCCTCAAGACTGGATTTTTAAAAAAACTAGAAAAAGAAACTAATCACATGCCCAGTGTGGATAGGCAAAAAAATGCTAGCACAGTCAGTGAAGCCCACATCCTTAAACTGATAAAACCAAAGTAAACTTATGCATTTTTTACTGGCTGCATGCTGAAACCCAAGTACTTATAATACTTTTGAGATCGCAATTGCTTATACAATGTACAGAATTCCTTTCTTGGCAAGTCCCATAAACAATAACCATTAAAACAGCTCTAAAATCTATTTGTGTATTAAGGCTGAGAAATGTTGTCTTACAGTGTGGAATAGTATGGAGGAGTGAAATTATGCACTAAGTGTTTGATTTGGCCTTTGTTTTGAAGATTACCAGCTCTCCGTGATGTTTGGAACAGTAAGAGTGGCGAGAAAAGGCTCCACCTTTAAACCAATCGACACAGACGATAATGATGGAACTGGTGGAACAGATTCAATGTGCCATTATGTCATCCCACTTATTGAAAACCAACATGAATATGCAGAACCTTTAACTAATCAGGAACCAGTATATGCAACCCCAATTGTTGACAAAGTGCAACACCTCAGTTCTTCTACAAGAAAGAATCAATGCTCAAAAGAAGCTTCCTATAATGTGCCAGTAACATCTTTAACAAAACCACCTTTGTCTTCTCAAGTGACTGATTTTCACATTGAACCCAACATTCCTAACGGTAATGGACTACACCCTTGTAGTGTATTTTATAAAATACCACAAGGTGTTACTAATTATTCAAAGAATGGCAAAGCAGAATATGATCAGCCAGCAAGTAACAGCACTCCAAGTGTTGGCAGATTTTGTGGTAATTGAAATTTTCACTATTGTCAGTGAAACGAATCTGGCATCCCTAAAGAAATCGCTAAAGCTGTGAACTGATAATTCAAGACTTTACTTGTCGTTGCAAAACAACAATAAACTGCAAGCATATCACCAAAGTGGAACATATGAGTAAGCTGTAGCAGTTTCATGCCACACCTGGTATCAGTCTCTCAGATCCACCATTGTTAGAATGAAATTCTATTTTCTGTCAATATGTAAATTTAGTATATATTAGTAAAAAAGGAGATGTTTCAAAAGAGAAACTGTTCGAAGTTGCACCTGTTTATTATATCCCATGCCTTAATTGGTATAAATATGCTGCTAAAAATACAATGTGCAATTTGATTTATGAGATGCTGTTAATGTGGAGATTGGTTACATGCTTTTGCTTATTCATAGTAAATTTTTATATGTGCATATTTTCCAATTCTCAGCACTGCAATATAGGGATTTTAACTTTTAAGCAATGGAAATAGACAGAAAATTTAATTCAGTTTTTTGCTGTTAAAGAATGAACTATTATTATGAGAAACCTTTCCTTATTGTATGCAAGTTTTTGTTTCAATTTATTATTGGTAACTGGAAAGAGTTTTTAATGTTTTTTTCTCATATTGTGTATGCTAATATAGTTCATTGTAATAGTTTGTTGCTGGCTCATTCGATGACCTATGGAAGTTGGCTGTAATTTTTTATTTAATAGCCAATAGTTCAATACCAACCACTGTATATAGTATTCTTACCATATTGTATTGTTCAACTTGACAGGCTTCATTTTAACTTCCTCAAGATAACAGCTGTTTCACAAAACAAATCTAGCCAATGTGAAAATTAGTTTTGTTTCAGGTTTAACCTAGTTTAGCCTAACATTGTTGGACTCTGCCTTTAAATGGTTATTCACTATTGTGATGTCATTCTATAACAGTGCCAAAGGTGCTGGAAAATGTGGTTATAATTAAGTTAGAAATCACACAACACCAGGTTATAGTCCAACATGTTTAATTGGAAGCACACGAGCTTTCGGAGCGTTGCTCCTTCATCAGGTGGTAGTGGAGGGCTCAATCCTAACACACAGAATTTATAGCAAAAAGTTACAATGTGATGTAACTGAAATTATACATTAAAAAATTGATTGTCTGTTAAGCCTTTCATCTGTTAATTTTTTCATATGTAAATCACAAAACCTTTTTTTAAGAAGTTGCATTCTCCGGTTAGCTGTTAACAACGGTGTTAGCTAGATAATACATTGAAGGTGTTGGCCCCCTGTGGTCTCTGCCTATGCTATGAAGTTTAGATTGATTCTAATTTAAAAAGTGAGATAACGGAGTTTTACATGAATTCATGTAGTTTTTGAGCAAAGTACAATGTAACCCTGCAAGTACAAATTCTTACTCACCATCCTGCCCACTCACCACCACCATCCTGCCCACACCTCACCATTATCCTGCCCACACACCACCACCATCCTGCTCATACACCACCACCATTCTGCCCACACACCACCACTATCCTGCTCACACCTCACCGCCACCCTGCTCACACCTCACCACCACCCTGCTACCATCCTGCCCCCACCTTACCACTATCCTGCCCCCACCTTACCACTATCCTGCCCCCACTTCACCACTATCCTGCCCCCACTTCACCACCATCCTGCCCACACCTCACCACTATCCTGCCCACACACCACCACCATCCTGATGGCTACTAGTGATATAGAGTGTTCACTGAACTTTGATTGCCTCAAGGTCTCCTCAATATGTATCTACGAGGAGATGCTTACTGACTCAATCATAAAGCAATAAGACTGTGTTCAGTCGGACAGTCCGTGAGTTACTTACTGGGTCACAAACACGTGCATTTTTGAATTTGAAACAGCAACTCATCTTGAAAACTTTAAATTAGCTCCAGAAATGGCTGAAGGCTGAGGCCCAGCAAAAAAATCCTCTGACGAAATGGTGAATGGAGAGAGCACAGCAGATGCAGCGGTTAGCTGGTAGTCATGACGTGCCTGATGCTTTTAGCATAATGAAGACTATATGATCCATACACCCAAGCCCAACTCCATGCTGGCCAAGACTCTGAGGCAGAGGTAGACAAGCTGTCAACACTGGCTGGATGGAGCACATTGAAAATCTCCTCGAGAGAGACTGTCTTTAACACAGATATCCTTACTTCATCTTATCACCATTTCAACACAACTGCAACCTGGAGATAGAAAAGGCCATTCGACAGCTAAAGAACAACAAGGCATCAGGGGCAAGTCAGGTCCCCAGTAAAGTGCTTAAAATACGGTAGAGAAGCACTATTTAATATTATTACATGACCTCATTTCCCACATCAGAGAGAAGGCAAGTATGCCAGGAGATCTCAGAAATGCCGTAATTGTGACTTCCTTCAAGAAAAGTGATAGGCCCAACAGCAGTAGCTACACCGGAATTGCCCTGTTATCAGCCACATGGAAAGTTATTACAAGCATCCTCCTCAGTCACCTTCTCCCTGTGACTGAAGAGCTCCTTCCTCTGTATTAGAGTCTGCCCTGTGAGGGGCACAGTGAACATGAGAATTATATTGATATCATTTTGATTTTAATACCTGGCATAAATAAAATTACAATGTCTTTATAATTCCAGCTTAACTAAACTCTGTATAACTTAAAATGGTGGGTCATGCTCAGATAAAGGTCCACTATAAACTGTTTGATAGCAACAGTTAATTAAGGAAGCTGATTTAAAATGTTTGTTTTTTTAACTGGGGACTCAGAAAATTTTTCAGTTCAAAACATATAGTGTCCCAGTGCGATTTAACATGGAGTGTGACTTGAACAGGTGCCAGGAGGTGGGTGAGATGAGGGAGTTAAAAGAGAATTGGAAGGAGGTGCTGCTTTATTTTTAAAACCATTTTTGTACTGTAGGAATTGGTTCTCACCCTTACCCTTAAGCATCCGATTTATAGGTCCAAGGGGAGTTGTTTGGGGAGTAATTCTGCTTTCTACTCTTTAATCATTAGTTTATAATAATAGTCTAAAAGTACAACTTAAAGCATGGCAGCTCAGGCATGTGGAATGTTGGTGAGGGATTCATGAACATTTTATGGAACTCAAATTAGCATGTTCAGCCAGTATCACCATCTGCGGAAATATGAGCTCCAGGTTGGAGTCTCTGTGCTGCATCTGCAAAGCAAAGAATTGCATTGGATAGAGCATAGATGAGCAGGGAACAGGCACATGCTACTGTGGCTCCAGACATGACTTCAGAATGCTATGTTGTCTCCTAGTGCCAGACTCAAAAATGTCACAGCAGCAGCAGGACACACAATTTGGGGAGGGTGATTAACCAAAGGTCATGGTGCATATTGATACCAGTGTGGATAGGAAGGAAATGTACTGCTGCAGTCAGAAGTTAGGGAGCTAGCATGAAAATTAGTTGTTAGAATCTCACTAGTAAATAATATCCAGATTGCTCCTCATGCCATATAAAATTCACTTAGAATTGCTGAAACATACACACACTGGAGTACTCCTATGTCATTCTGACTTAGGCATACTACTCCACACAGAGTGTGGGGCTGACCAGTCTCTTCAGAAAATGACTTTGAGGGGTTCCTGATCCCGGCTCCATTGATTTTAGCACTTAAATGGGAAGATAAGACAAATGAATGTGGCTGGAAAGCTGATGCAGGAGGCAGGGCTTGAGGTTTCAGGGACACTGGGAGAGGCTTTAGAGAAAATGGACCCGAACAGAACTGGGATTGAGTTCCTTGTGCAGCATTTTTCTAATGCTGTGGAGGGATTAAACTAATTCAGTGGTATGGGAGCAAGGAGAAAGAATATCAGAGAGGAATACCAGGGCGCATAAAATACTGTGAGAGACAGATAACACAACAATAGAGGATAGTAAGTTAATAGATAAAGTTGAAATAAGGATAGAAATATTCTGCATAGCAATTACTGTGAATACACCAAATATAGACAATTAGACTGGTGAGTTACAGGTACAGATGACATGGATCACAGCAAACATTAAAAGTCTAAAGGGAGACTTTACCACTATTCTAGACTATATTCAAATAATTAATGTAAAATGGAAGAGGAGGCAACTGTTATAAATTGTGTTCAAGAGAATTTCCTACAGCAATTTGTGTCCAGTCCAATGAGAAAGGACACATTGCTAGATCTGGTTCTTGGGAATGAGATAGGCCAAGTAAATGAAATGTCACTTGGGATCATTTAATAGACTGCGATCGTTGAATCATAAGGTTTTGCATGATGGTGCAAATGAACAATGAGCAATCCAGAGTAAGAATAATGAACTGGGAGAAAGGTAACCTCTGGGTCACGAACAGATTGAGCTACATAGATAGAGCCAAAGGTTGATGGGACAAACTATAACTAAACAGTGGGCTATCTACAAAGAAGAGGAGCAAAGTCAGATAATGAATGAAAACTGGCAGCTAATGAGAAAGGGAATCTCAATCTCCTATAAGCCGTAAATAGTAAGAGAAGAAATTAGGCTATTGAGGTGTTAAATATTTTACCGAGCAAACCAATGCTACCCAGGCCAAGGCAACAGAGAAAGAAATTCAGGCACTAGAAATATTGAATAAATTGTTAGTACCTAAAGTTGTTGAGGCAATAGGACCAGATGGGATGCATCCAAGGGTACTGAGGAAATGAAAGTGGAAAGTACAGAAGTAGTGGCCATGGTTTTTCAGAGTTTCTTAGTCTTGGAAGTGGCCTTTGGGCACCACAGGATTACAAGCATCAGACCCTTGTTCAAAAGAAGGTGTAAAGATAAGCCCAGCAATTACAGATCAGTCAGTTTAAATTCAGGGGTGCAGAAACTTCTGGAAACAATAATTTGGAATTGAATTTTTAGTCACATGGTTAATTAAGGAGAGCCTGCAAGGAATTCATAAGGAAAAATCGTGTTTAAATATCTTCACACTCTTTTGAGATAACTAGAAGATTGATGAGGGTAGTGTTGTTAATGTATTTCATACAATGTTGTACATCAGATTTGTGAGAAAAGTTAGAGCTCATGGAATAAAAGCAACAGTAGATGTGGTACAAAATAGCTGAGTGATAGGAAACAGAGTACCGGTTAAGTATTATTTTTCAGGCTGGAGGAAGATTTGTAGTGAGGTACATAGATTTCAATATTGGGAACTTTGCTTTGCCCAATGCATGTCACAGAGGATAATTTCAAAGTTTGCAGATTAAAGAAACCTCCAAAAGAACATTGAACTTTATCTGCCACCTATCTGCCCAAATTATCAACTTGCTAATGTGAAGAAGTGAGAAGTGATACCTTTTGGTAGAAATAATTTGCATAGTGTCAAGTAAAAGATGTTACTCTAAATACTGTGCAGGAGCAGAGTGACCTGCACGTACGTGTGCATAAATCATTAAAGGTAGATGGAGAGAGCATCCTAGGCTTTATTATGAGGGTACAGAATGTAAGAGAAAGGAGCTGAAGATGAATTTATGTAAAACTTTAATTAGACATCAGATGGAGTATTGTGCATATATTGTGCACACTTCGAAAATAATGTGAACATATCCGGGAAGCAGAAGAGGTTTGAGAATAGTTATAAGAATATTATTAAATGGAGAGGGTTCAGAAAAAACTTACTAGGATGTTGTTATGAATAGAGATGCAGCATAGTTATAAAAATTGGCTGGATACTCTGGAACTTTTTTTTTGCTGGAGTGTAGGTGGTTGAGGGGGTGACCTGCTCCTGTAGCCATTGTGTTTATGTGATGAGTCCAGTTGATTTCTGTTCAACGGTAATCCCAAGGATGTTGATGATGGGCGATTCAGTAATGGTAAGACCATTGGATATCAAGGGCAGTAGTTAGATTATCTCTTATTGCAGACGGTCTTTGCCTGGCATCTGTGTGCTGCGAATGTCATATACCACTTGTCAGCCCAAACCTGTATATTGTCCAGGTTTTGTTGCATTTGAACATGGACTGCTTCATCTGAGGGTTCGCAAATGGAACATTGCATAATCGTTGGAGAATATCCCACTTCTGACCTTATGATGGAGGGAAGGTCATTGCTGAAGCATCGGAAGATTGTTGGGCCTAGGATACTACCTTGATGAACTTCTGCAGAGATGTTCTGCAGCTGATATGACTGACTAACAACCACAATAATGTACCTGGCATGACTCCAACCAGTGGAGAGTTTGCTCCCTGATACACATTGATTCCAGTTTTGCTCATGTTCCTTGACACCAATAGATGCTGATATCTTGAAACATGTCCATATTACAGAGGAGGAACTGCTGGATGTCTTGAAACACATAAAAATGAATAAGTCCCCAGGACCTGATCAGGTGTACCCTAAAACTCTGTGGGAAGCTAGGAAAATGATTGCTAGGTGTCTTACTGAGATATTTGCATCATCAATAGTCACAGGTAAGGTGCAGGAAGACTGGAAGTAGGCTAACTTGGTGTCACTTACCAAGAAAGGTGGTAAGGATAAACCAGGGAACTATAGATCAGTGAGCCTGATGTCGGTGGTGGGCAAGTTGTTAGAGGGAATCCTGAGGGACAGGATGTACATGTATTTGGAAAGGCAAGGACTGATTAGGGATAGTCAACACGGCTTTGTGCATGGGAAGTCATGTCTAACAAATTTGATTGAGTTTTTTGAAGAAGTAACAAAGAGGATTGATGAGGGCAGAGTGGTGGACGTGATCCAAATGGACTTCAGTAAGGCGTTTGACTAGGTTCCCATAGGAGACTGGTTAGCAAGGTCGGATCTCATGGAATACGGGGAGAACTAGCCATTTGGATACAGAACTGGCTCAAAGGTCAACGACAGAGGGTGATGATAGATGGTTGTTTTTCCAGACTGGAGGCCTGTGACCAGTGGAGTGCCACAAGGATCGATGCTGGGTCCACTACTTTTCATCATTTATATAAATGATTTGGATGTAAGCATAAGAGGTATAGTTAGTAAGTTTTCAGATGACACCTAAGTTGGAGGTATAGTGGCCAGGGAAGAAGGTTACCTCAGATTACAACAGGATCTTGATCAGATGGACCAGTGGGCTGAGAGGTGGCAGAAGTTTAATTTAGATAAATGCGAGGTGCTGCATTTTGGGAAAGCAAATCTTAGCATGACTTATACAATTAATGGTAAGGTCCTAGGGAATGTTGTTGAACAAAGAGACCTCGGAATGCAGGTTCATAGCTCCTTGAAAGTGGAGTCACAGGTAGATAGGATAGTGAAGAGAGTGTTTGGTATGCTTTCCTTTATTGGTCAGAGTATTGAGTACAGGAGTTGGAAGGTCATGTTGCGGCCTAATGTACAGGACATTGGTTTAGGCCACCGTTGGAATATTGCGTGCAATTCTGGTCTCCTTCCTATCAGAAAGATGTTGTGAAACTTGAAAGGGCTCAGAAAACATTTACAAGGATGTTGCCAGGGTTGGAGGATTTGAGCTATAAAGAGAGGTTGAATAAGCTAGGGCCTATTTCCCTGGACTGTCAGAGGCTGAGGGATGACCTTATAGAAGTTTATAAAATCATGTGGGCATAGGTAGGATACATAGACGAAGTCTCTTCCCTGAGGTGGGAGAGCCCAGATCTAGAGGGCATAGGTTTAGGGTGAGAGGGGAAAGATATAAAGGAGACTTAAGAGACAACCTCTTCACTCAGAGGATGGTATGTGTATGGAATGAGCTGCCAGATGAAGTGGTGGAGGCTAGTACAATTGCAATATTTAAAAGGCATCTGGATGGGTAAATGAATAGGAGGGTTTGGAGGGATATGGCAGGTGGGACTAGATTGGTTGGGATATCTGGTCGGCATGGATGAGTTACCGAAGGGTCCGTTTCTGTGTTGTGCCTCTCTATGACCACACTCGGTCAAATGTGAATGTCCAAAGCTGTCACTTTCTCCTCACCTCTGGAATTCTGCTCTTTTGTCCATGTTTCAAGTGGGTCAGGAGCTGAGTGACCCTGGCAGAATCTAAACTGGATGTCACTGAGGCTATTGCTAAGTGGGTGCTGCTTGAAAGCACTGAATTATTGAATCCCAACAGTGTGGAAGCAAGCCATTCAGCTCATTGAGTCCACACTGACCCTCCAAAGACCATCCCACCCAGACCCATCCCCTCACCTATTCCCATAACCCTGCATTCCCCATGGCCCATCCACCTAACTTGCACATCTTTGGACATTGGGAGGAAACTAGAGTGCACAGAAGAAACCCACACAGACATGGGATGAATGTACAAACTCCACTCATCAATCCCTGGTGCTGAGGCTGACTACTGAGCCACTATGTCATCCCATGGTTGATGATAATTTCCACCACTTTACTGATGATCAAGAATAGACTAATGGGGCAGAAATTGGTCAGGTTCAATTTGTCTTTTTTGTTTATAGGACACACCTGGAACATTTTCCAAATTGCCAAGGAAATGCCTGTCTTGTAACAAATCCTAGTTAGGGGGAGTGGAGAGTCTGGAGCACAAGTCTTCATAACTATTGCCAGAATGTTGCCAGGGCCATAGTCTTTTGGAGAATCGCTTGCTTCCAAGCACTTCTTAATATCATGTGGAATGAATTGAAATGGCTGAGGACCACTGGAGGAGGCCAAGATGGATCATCCATATCTGGCTAAAAATTGCTGCAAATGCTTCAGCCTTATCTTTTACATTAATATATTGGTGTCTTCCATCATTGAGGATGGGGATATTCATGCAGCCTCCTCATTCCTTGAATTATTTAATTGTCCCCATTATTTATGAATGGATGTGGTAGGACTGAAGATCTTAGATTTGATTCTTTGATTGTGGAATCACTTAGCTCTGTCTAGATTAGATTAGATTCCTTAGAGTGTGGAAACAGGCCCTTCAGCCCAACAAGTCCGCACCAACCCTCTGAAGAGTAACCCAGCCAGATACATTTCCCTCTGACTAATGCACGTAACACTATGGGCAATTTAGCTTGGCCAATTCTCCTGGCCTGCACATTTTTGGACTGTAGGAGGAGCACCCAGAGGAAACCCACGCAGACATAGGTAGAATGTGCAAACTCCACACAGGCAGTCACCCGAGGCTGGAATCGAACCTGGGACCCTGGTACTGAGAGGCAGCAGTGCTAACCACTGAGCCCACCATGTGTTGCTTATGCTGTTTGATATGCAAGATCATCTATTTGGGTGCTTTATCAGGTTGATACCTCATTTTTGCATATGACTAGTACTACTCTTAGCATGCCTTCCTATAATCTCCATGAACCATAGTTGATCCCATGACGTAACGCTAATGGTTGAATGGGGGAATATACTAGACCTTGAGGCTACAGATTGTGTCAGAATACAATTCTGCTGCTAATGATGATCCATAGCATTTCATGGATGCCTAGTCCCGAGTTGCTAGATCTGTTTGTGGTCTGTTCCATTTATCATGGTGACTGCATGGGTTTCCTCCCACAATCCAAAGATGTGCAGTTTAGGTGAATTGGCTGTGCTAAATTGTCCATAGAGTTCAGTTATGTATAGATTAGGTGTATGTGTAGGGAAATGGATCTAGGTGGGATATTCTTTGGAAGGTCAGTGTGGACTTGTTGTGGCAAAGAGCCTGTTTCCACACATTCATATCCTCAGGATCCCCCAAAACTCCATACCCAATGTAGTACTTTTGCCAAAACATATAACACAAATCAAACTTATTTAATGAATTATTTTCCTTGCAGTGTTGTGATGCTGTTTTAAACCTCAAGAGAAATCATAGATAGCCTCAGTTCAACGTTTGATATGTCAGATAGTACCTCAGTATTGCAGTGAAGTGAAGCTACACTGAAATCTTGCATAGGATGACATTTTTTGATTCAGAGATAAAATTACTATCACGGAGTCAGGCACTATCTGGTAAACAGCAAGCAACTGTCAGTGTTTTAGATTGATTGAAAACATCAGTCAACCATCTCAGAAACAGGTGAGACACGAACCTAAGCTCTCAGGTACAGAGGTAGGGACATTATGAAAGTATCACGAGAGCCCTTCTGCTTGTGTTCTTTTCAATTTTATTACCTGTAATTACTGTTGAGTAACAAAGAAGTCTGAGGCTATATAAATGAGAAGTATTTTCTATTCCTTCAAATTATTTTGTATCTAATATTTCCCACTTCTCTTGAACTTTAAATAGTTATACCATTTCCACTTGCCCAAACAGGAGAGCTGTTTTTATCACTTGCTGTGGCTGAATGGGTAAAGAATCCAATAGCATATGGGCCTTGCGAGCAAGAGAATTCAAATACAAGAGCAGAGATTCTTGCTGCAACTGCACAGAGCCTTGATGGGCTCATTCCTGGAGTATTGGGCACAGTTTTTGGTCTAGGAGAAAGTGAGGACTGCAGATGCTGGAGATCAGAGTCAAGAGTGCAGTGTTGCAAAAGCACAAATTCTCCTGCTCCTTGGATGCTACCTGATCTGCTGTGCTTTTCCAGCACCACACTCTCGCAAGTTTTTGGTCTCCTTATCAGTGGAAGGATGTTCTGGCTATTGAGGGAGTGCAATGAAGACTTATCAGACTGATTCCTCAGATTGCAAGACTGATATATGAAAATCCTGGATTGGGTTGACTATATTCAGAGGAGTTTAGAAGAACAATGGGAAAGATCTCATAGAAATCTATAAAATTCTAACAAGACTAGACAAGGAAAGCTCAGGAAAGATCTTTCCCATGACTAGGAAAGTCTAGAAGCAGGGTCACAATCTAAGGATATGACTTAGTCATTTCTCCTTATCTCCATCATAAATGGTCTTCAAACAAAGTGGTGAGCCTGGGAATCATCTGCCACAGACAGCGATTGAGGCTAAAACATTGAACTGTTTTCAAGAAGTTACAGTTACTGGGACAAAGAGGACTTAAAAAGGGATAAAAGTATATAGGGAGAAAACAGGTACAAAGCACTGAGTTGGTGAATCATCCATGATCATACTGAATGGCTGTTCAGGTCTTGAAGGGCCAAATAGCCTACTTCTATCCCCATTTTCAATGATCACCTGTTATAATAGCTGTATAAATTAAAAGTTGTTTTCAGTCATTGAAACAGATTATTTGGACCTACTAACTCAATCAGGTTTGATTACTAAATGTATTAAAGGTTTGACATGCTCTAAATCAGAATTCTGACAGTTTTGGTTTGAGGTTTGTCAATAAAAATGAAAGGATACAAATCGTTTTAAACTACTGCTTACCCACTTCACTCTCTAAAATTACCTAGTGTCTACTCTTTTGCCACTGACTGAATCCATGTCCACAAAAGCAAGCACACAGAAATTACATGAACGACAGCTATTACATTCTTTTAGGTCTTTGGGCCATCTGAACATTGATCACTAGGGCTAACAGTTAAATCTAATATATTCAGAATTGAAGTGTGATTGGAGGGAACAAAAAGTTAGCCATAGCTGTAAAATGTCTTGAATGTTGCCTTGTATGCACCCCGAAGAAAAAAAAACTCAGTTTTGATGTATTTTACTAGCAATTCAACCTGCCAACATGTAAACTAGACTTATAATAAGAAAAACAAAACTCAAATCTTACTCAGATAGAAGTCCTGGCCCATTCAGCCAAACTAAGAAAATCCGTGCTCACTAAAAATTTTTTATTCAACCTATTTTTCTAATCAACCTGGTCAGAGAGATGTTATTACACACACCTTGAACCCACCGCCCACTCACAACTCTAAAATAGCACCAAGAAAAAAGGAAATCTGCTGATAAAAGCTCTGAACTGAAATTCCTAATTGTCATACTGTTTCTCAATAATTCAAGAAAGCAAAATGTTATCATAATGCATTAAAAATTAAAATAGAAGGTAAACCCTACAAACAATACAGTGCTAATAGCAGACATTATATGTTGATTCTCTTGACATCGAAAGGTATTTCTAAAAAATGATTTGTAACCTTAATGCCTCCTCCGATGAGTTTTAGATGTAGTTAACAGGACAGAAAGACAGAAAATGCCTCTAGTTTAGAATCAAATGGTTGATACACAAACTGGAAAACAAATCCATAATCAATTAAGTAACAAGTATAAACTTCCCTCATCTAGATGAGCAAAATTAAACTGTTAACACAAATAATTTCAATGCTCCTGCTTTTTATCTTCCAATGAAACTTTATGGACAAAACCTGCTTCACATTTAAAGAAAAAAAACTTTCATACAAAGGCATTTTTTTAAAAAATACATTTGCCATTACATAACTAATTTTACTAGCTGCTGTTTTTGAGTATAAGGAAACGTGTTGACTTTTATGTACCAATATTCATAAACAATATTTCATCTCATTATACAGATGCATATATTATGTATTATATTCATAAACATCAATAATTTAACCATCCCCTAGGGAACAAAAAAGGAACATTGAGGGAGAAAGCAATATTACAAGATGTCCCTGAAATTCATTCTGCCACTAAAGGTGAAATATAGTTGATAACTGATCATAGCATTTGGCCAGCACATCAATTAGGCTTACCTTTTTTTTGTATTGTAATTCTATGTACTCAATAATAAATGAGAGAAGATTCATTTTGAACTTTCAGGATGAAACACTTAAGTAAGGAATATTTTCATATATATATGACACTGGAAATCAAGCCATTTAAAGTAGAACGATGTACAGTCATCTGTCCTTCATTCTCCAGTGATATTTGAACTGGAATACAAATGTCTACAAATTATTTTGTACAAGTCTCAAGTACATCCATAATATCATAAAATTAGAATCCACACTTCAGATACTTTTGCCATGGTTTTCATGGCGTGCAGTAGTTTATCTGCACCATCACTGTAGATTTTGCTTTGATTCATTAACAAAACATCAGACATCAACTGCTGGGAATATGACAAGGAGAACACATTTCACCTCAGTTCTTTTATACGTTAGTTATGTTGCACCTTCGTATTGATACAAATCACTTTCAGCTTTGGTTCCACAGAAAGTATGTACAGCAACTCCAATGTGAAGCTGCTTAATTGAATGTAAACTTTCCAGCAGGTAGCTTCACTTCAACCAGTGCAAGTCAAATAACCTGGGAGTTTTTTTTAAATATAACTGGAGTAGTAGCAATTTTTCCAGCTTTGTGTCAACATTAAAATTCAACTTGCCTTTCAACACAACTGTACAAAGAGTGTTGCTAATGCTGATCACAGAATGAACAGAGAATGTTGATGTAATTCTAGTCCACCAGCTCTACACTACTGTATACAGGTACTGCACTTGAAATAAAATAAACACTCCTAAAACAATATTATTGGACACATTACTGATCAGAAATCTTCAGAAATGGAAGAACGGAATATTTAGCATGACCAGTGTTACATTTAAATTTGCTCCAAGTTCTACAGTTTTGTTTTCTTCTTCAAAACATTGAATTGATACTATAAAGAAAATTTTTTAAAAAGTAAATGGTTTCCAGACGATTAAATAAATGAATCAGAGGCTAAAAAAAGTGTTTAAAAATAGAAACATTGGAAATGAAAATATTCCCATATGCCATCCATTTTGCACTTGTGTAATTGGATGCTTCCTGTACAAATTCACATTTGCAGTTAACTTTCAGCCTCTAATCCTCCCACATCCCTCGCTTCCCAGCATAGTATGAAAGATTTAATTCATTTTTAAAATCTTAAGAAAATCACTTTTTCCCATTTAGTCTATTTTTGGTTTTCTGTAATTATACCTGGATGTAAAACTATAAAAATTATATTCTCATCCAAATTAAGACTTCCCAATTCAAAAGGAAATGAATATAAGCCATAAATATATTGGAGTGTTAAACTAATGTAAACAATACATTAAACACTTTATAACAAGTGAATATGAAATAAATTACACAGAGCTTTTCCATTTTCTCCACTGTTTCACTAACAAAGCCAGAATTTTATGCTGAGGCAAGAAGCAAAGATCACTCAATGAATGAAATTCACTGCCAGTATTACTGGTGTTAAAGAATATTAAAATGAGTTGTTATGTAAAAGAATATTCCAGTACAGTCTGTAATGAGACAATGAGATGAGACATTTTCCAGCTCAGTAAGAATGCCACTACCACGTGTGTTATCATGAACATTGCAAAATCAGAAGTATAAGATCTTGGTACATCAAAGGGTCCTATGCATTCCATTTGGCCACTTGTAACAGGAAATGAAATTGCAAGAAACAAAAATCTACATTGCCACAGATGCACAACAAATTTATTAAATCTCAAATTACGTGCACCTATCCAATGGTGACTCATTGTCATCAATTGACAAAAGACAGCAAGCTTAGAAATGGTATTGCTATTTCTGTTGAGGCTTCAGAAGCAGTGGAGAATGAATTTGGTATTTAAAAGTCAAATCATCATGGAAAATAAGTGGATGATATAATATGGAAGAAATTTCAAGCTGCTTCAGCAAGCAACTAAACCCAAATGTCAGTGTGTAATAGCAGTCAACAGTCACCTACAGTACAATTTTAAAGTAATGAAAGGGGTTGGGTAGGGACATAAAAATAAGCATAAACTGTAACTTTATAAATAGTTAAAAATCCAACAAAGATGTATGTACAATAGAGTTGCTTATACAAGAATGGTGAGGAAATCACTGCTGAGAATGAACTTACACTATAAAAGTGAAGTATATTTTCATTATAATATATAAATAGAAAGAGTGTGAACTCTAGTGTGTAAATATAGATAAAATGGGAGAAGCAGGAACTTTTTGGGGGAGTTTTTTGTTCAGAAAGTAAGTTATTTTCATCTAACAAAAAATAATATGACTGAAATGCAAAGCTTGTTGCACCCCCACCCCCTGCGCCACCACCTCTCTCCTCTCAAATGCTGCCTGACCAAAACATTTAATGCATTTTCTGATTTTATTTTAGGTTTCCAACAACTACTATATTGTGGTTTTAAAAACAATTTTTTCCACCTAAATAGCTACCTGTTATAGTACTGTGAGCTTTCCCCAGCCTAAATTCTTGTTATTAAGTATCCTTAAGCATGTCTGCACACATGGGAAATTGTTTTGAATTTCAATGGAATATGGACTTCATTCTGCACCTGCACTACTTGAAAACCAAATTCATAGGTCATATTAACTAATTGCAAGAGATCAATGAATAGAGGCTGGTTCATACAACATTCATCTCTTCCAAGGATGCAATGCACCTGAAGAAATGACCCTATATCAAATATGTCGAGGTCACCTTAACTTTACTCGATGTTCTATTTTATGTCCTTAAAAAGGCTAACCTGATCATTATAAATAGTGCATTTCAATTCTGGATTGAAGATACATAAGAATTGAGTACTTACAATAAAGTAACTGTCAAGGTATCATTAAATAATTCTTCTTGCTGAATTAAGGAATGTCCTTCAAGAAATTAGTCTTTCAATGAGATTCAGTTATACAACCTAATAATCTATATCTCACTGACTCATTATTTCTGTATCGTAAAGTTTAAACACAAGATATCACACTTTTTCTATTTGTAGATATTAACTATTTGTTAACAGTGAATTTCTATCTACATTAATACCAACATTTAGTACAATGCAACTACATTCTTTATGGAAAAGGCCAAGGGTGAGGACAGTTCTACTGTACCTTTAGGAAAACCAATTAACAGTTCTGCATATATTTCAAGAAAAAAAATATAGATTTTCCAATTAATCACATATGAAAAACAAGGAGCAAATGCAATATCAAATTTTCCCCAAAGGCCTACGGTTTAATTTATAAGCAACATCACTGAATAGATTGATAGAACATAACTATAACAGGATGAAAGTGCTTTTTTTTGTGCAAATATTGTGCACAAAAGAACCCCCAAGGAGAAAGTGCAACTGGCAGTTTGAAATACCCCAAAAGACACCAACTAGTAAGTTAGCACCTAGTACATGCCAAATCTCCTACTAATTTCAAAACTTAAGTTACCTGTAACATCAGAACATACAGACCCAACAATTTACTTGTGTTTGTTAATTAACACAACATCAAATTATTTTCATACATGCAGAACCATTAATAATGCAACTCTATGGTGTACAATATTTGGAACTCCTTAGGCACATAAGATAATCATGGTGATCCCTTATAGACATTATTTTCAAATATAGGTATACACAGTTGATCACGTTCACACAATGTTCCTTCGGTATTGCCAGTCAAGTGCAGAAATATCACTTTAATGTTCAAGTAACATAGGGACAATTTAAGATGAGCTTTCTGCACACTCTTTCTGTTTCGGTGTTGCATCTTCTGAAGCAGTTTCACTGCTTGTTCCTGCATCCCCATTTAAGATGGCATCTAGAACTGGTTTCTGTTCTGTTACTATTAAAAAAAAAGTCAGTGTTAATATCTTATGCGAAAATGCATGAAACTGGTAAAGACATTTTAGAATTTATATTAGGTGACATTTTTCACTCTGCAAAAAAAAATGTAATTATGTTATATAAATTATAAAACAAATTTTCAGGAATACTGAAGTGGTTAAGTTGGCACACTGACTACCTGCGAGCATCTGGCAACAATCAAAAATACAGAGCTGCCCTGTCACATGGGAAATATGCAGTCATTTAGCAGAAAGAAACAAAAACGAATTTCCAAAACAGAACCTCTAGTGAGAAAGAAGAAATAATATTCACCCAACAATTTGGCTGTTAATGCCAGCATTAAATTCAGTTCACAGATCAAAAAAACTTGATCTTTGTTGAAGTACATACCAGCTGCATAATAAATGCCCATAATGGCCTCAGTGCACCAGAATACAAAAGGAGAAAAATCAACCAGAATTTTTAAAAAGGGGGTAAAATATAGCTTGATTGTTGATAGATACAATAACTCTGCTGGCACACAAGTCTGGCTTCACTTGAGGATTATCCAATTTGGCAAGGTACTGAAATGTAGCAAGTTCCAGAACAACCAGATTATAATTTCTATTCAATCCCAAAGAGTGGTCATCAGCATTAACTCAGTGATAGAACTCTTGTCCCTGAACCAGAAAGTCATGGATTTGGGTTCAAGTTCTAATTCAGATCTGGAGCATACAATTCAGTTTAAAACTTGTGATGGTACACCAAGAAGTCAGCTAGCTTTCAGACAGAAATGGCACTATTTGAAACAAAGCAAGGCATTCTCTCAGTCCCTTCGCCAAAATACATTCCTTAACCAATATGACTCAAACAGATCAACTGGTTATTATCACAATGTTGTTTATGGGTCCTTGCTGAACACAAATTGGTGTCACATTTCCCTACATAACAACCAATGCTGTGTAATAAGTGTTGTAAATTGTTTGAAGAGTCTTTAGGCTGTGAAAAATTCTGTGCAAATGTGCAGGCTCATTCTCTCTGTAGTATTTAAAATGATTTTAAAACACCTTAAGATGTTTAGTCACTCAAGGTGAACATTTTGAAATGTCTACCTGCTAGGGGTTTGGCGTCACCACTGCCATCATTTCTGCCAACAGCTGCATTTCTGCTTTCTTCCAGCTCATCAAGATATAAGCGATATCGGTGCCCAGTCTCATCTTCGTAATCCACATTTTCATCATCAGAGTCTATCTCTGGAGCAACATACACCACTTCAAACTCAATCTCTCCTCTCTTTAAAACAAAAAGTTGTTTTTGTTTTAGTCCTGAATTAAGTAATTCTACAATTTAAAAAAAAAATTACGGGCATTGCTGGAAATCTAAAATAAAAACACAAAACATTGAAAAAATTCAGCCAGTCAAATAGAATTAATAGTCAGGAAGGTAGCAATTACATTTCCGGTCTTTGACTCATGTCAAAACTCCCACATGATACTTCAGAAAATGCTGAGACATAAATTTAAATGTCTTCCTATGACAAATAAAACTTCAAAGTGAATAAAAGTGTGAAGTAGTACAGTTGGTTGAAGAATAAAGTGACCTACTACTTAGAAAATATGTTTAAATGAGGTAAATGAACTTTGAGATCTGGCAGTACAAATACTTAACTCATTGAAAGTAACATTATAATTCACTTTTTGGGAAAAAAAATCACAGGTTCACTTCTAATGGAACAGCAATGAAGGGCAGCTAGGTTATGCTGAACTTGAATTATACTTTTTAAAACATTTATTCATGGGATGCAGGTGTTGCTGGCTGAGCCAGCATATTTTTTACTGAATGACAATTCTGTATCAAACCTTGATTGGACCAAAAAGGGGCCTGTGAATAGTTATAAAAAGAGGCATGGAAGGGAGATGTAAAACAATTCACTAGAGTTTTGGAATTGTAAGGAAACATTCCACAAGCTGAGATCATTTTTCATTAGAAAAGTTATGGTATGACCTAATACAGGTTTTTAATATTATGAAAGGGTTTGACAGCATGGACATATAGCTAATGCATTTCCACTGCAGTTGAAAATCAGTGACAGGGATCATAAAGTAGATATTACTAAAATAAACTGGGAAATTCAGAAGAAACTATTTCAAACATTGCTTAGAATATGGAACTGCCAGGGAAAAATGAACAGCTGAGGTGAATAGCACAAAGGTGCATTCAAGGGAAACCTTGATAAGCAGACAAGGGATGAAGGAATAGAAGGATATGTTGACCTTAAACAAGGTGATCTGTATGGAGCAGCAACATTAACAGATGTATTGGGTTGAATTGCATGTTTTTGTGCTGTTAGTAATTTGAAATGTTTCATTTATGCTTTCAGAAAACACTTAAATATTCCACAGTTGAACACTGAAAAAAGGTTATTGTAACCTTCTGTTGCTAATAAAGCAGAATTATTAAATTATATGAAAAAAGCAGAGCATTCTTAGATTTGCAAGACAGTATAAATGGACTATAAAAGTTCCTCATTTGAGTTCTTAAATATATCTTTTTGGCAAGATAAGTGCCAGTCAAAATGCAGGAAATACATGGTGGCAAATGTCCAGCAAGAAAACATTAAAATTACACATGTAACTTAAGAGGAGGTCAGTTTAATTACCTGCTGAGAGAGAATTGTAACAGCTTCTTTGTGTTTGGCATCTCTCAAATCGATTCCATTAACAGCTAATATGGCATCTCCAACATGCAGGCCATCGCATCGCTCAGCAGGTTGACCTGGATGGATTTCTGATATTAGAATTGGAACTCCATGCTCCTTGCCACCCTGTTTTGTATTTAAAACACATTTAGTTAACATCTAAATAATGCAGTTTTATTTTCGTATTAATCCCGTAAAATTATCCCATTACATGTATGCTACAAAATGTTACAACAGCTCCCAACAGAGTAGTAGCATTCAAATAAGCTAAACTCTAAAATCTACTGTAGTGTTTTTATTGATTTACAAGTTTAATGTAACTTCGCTTATTAAATTTTTTTTTGTAAAATCTGACATTGTGACTCGATGTTGTTATGGGAACCTTCTTAACATGCATATAAAAATATCAATGCATGCCCAATATTAGGAAATATAATATAGATCAGAAGGAATACTACACTTGTAAAAAAATCTCACTCTCACATTTGAACTACATTTTGCACTTTTGACTGAAGATGGGATTATAGACTGCATGTTAATATTCTCAGGCAGCATTAAAGCTCCTTTACGGAGGTGCAATTTCCTCTAGACAAGTATTTGTAAATTTGTCATTATGGTCTTTGGCTCCCAGTCACACCCTGTTGCCATTGCCCAAGATTTAAATAATCTCCCAAATTGCTACCTTAAAACTAGACTAGGAGTTGCAAACATCAGGCGTCCTATTTAAACTCGAGCTGAGATTCATTTATCATTCTGGATCAGTGGTGCTGGAAGAGCACAGCAGTTCAGGCAGCATCCAACGAGCAACGAAATTGACGTTTCAGGCAAAAGCCCTTCATCAGGCTTTATTCTTGATGAAGGGCTTTTGCCCGAAACGTCGATTTCGCTGCTCGTTGGATGCTGCCTGAACTGCTGTGCTCTTCCAGCACCACTGATCCAGAATCTGGTTTCCAGCATCTGCAGTCATTGTTTTTACCTCATTCATTTATCATTGCCAACATTTAAGCTCAGAATTTTCCTTGCCTTTGTTCCCAAATTTATGCTGTTGCCAAGTCCCTGTTTTGTCACTCCAAGATTCAATTTCTTGAATACCTTGAGGTGACCTCCTTTTCCTTTCAAACTACTTAGCTAGATTGCATGATTTGGAGGTTTCGGTGTTGGACTGGGGTGTACAAAGTTAAAAATTACACAACACCAGGTTATAGTCCAACAGGTTTAATTGGAAGCACTGGGTGGTTGTGCCTGATGAAGGAGCTGCACTCCAAAAGCTAGTGCTTCCAACTAAACCTGTTGGACTATAACCTAGTGTTGTGTGATTTATAACTATCTCGATGTTGCAAACCACAACTTGCTTGTTTTCTCCTTCACTGCCCAACAATTTCATCCTCTGCAAATTTCAACTTATCATAAACAAGGATGAATAAATCCACTTGGGTAAGTCCCTCATGTATTCACCTACTCTACCTCATCAGTATTTCCAGCTGCATATCTGCATGCACCACCCATTCTCCAAACATTGAGTCCAAGAAAATGAGAAATTAATCATTACCTGTTTATTTAGCTACAATAAAATTCTGGGTTCCATGTCAAAACTCCTTCAATTCATCACCAGCCTACTTCCAAAAACTTAATTTCAACCTTCTTCTTCAAACTTAACTTTGCCTTTTCACTATAGTCTCTGATGGTGCTTTTTATTTAGTGTACACTTTACAAATTGCTGAGATTTTGTTCTCTATTCTTGTATTTAATGGATGTATATTCTTGTTATATTAGCTGGGGAATCACTACATCAGTTGTTTCAATACAACCTTTTGCAACTTTATTTCATAACTAGACAATATCAGTTATTAGCTTGAATGAGATGAAAAGTCAGATTACATTCACAAATTCAATCATGAATCATTCATTTTAATATACATTACAACAGGAGGCTCTAATCTGTTTAACTTTGTATGCCTCATGGAACATTATAAAACTCAATGTTTAAGTAAATATTGTCATTGATTTGCTTATACCTCAAATCAATAGGCAACAGACATGGTATCCATCAATCAACAAAGCAACAAGTACAAAATAGTCATTTACAAACTTGCTGCATTAGAGATTTCAAAAAATCAAATCAGAGAGCCCACAGGAAACCAAGTAGCCTACTTTCTGTGACACAGAACCTAGAGTTTCTTGAGCTCATTTGTCCCATTGCAGTGAGACTTTGTACTAGAGGTGGTTAATTGACATCTCCTACATTACTTATCACACAATCAATACAGACCCACAATGTAAAACACTTGACACACAAAAAAAGAGTAAATCTTGAGACACTAGGTGCTACTGCTCATAGAGCTACAGTATATTGCAAGATTGAAGATAAGTGGTATATCATTTTCAGATCATAGAAATCAATGAAAAATTTGTCCTTTACAAGATCTACCATTTAAGCCTCCTAAATAGAGACAAAATTGAAGCTCTTGCATCTGGTCTTCAGCATCCCTTGGTTCTGTCCAAACTGATGTTTTCCTGTTCTAGATAGTTGTGTAAATCTCAGTATGTAGATATGAAAGCAGACTTACTGTAATTGATATGCCAAGACCTTCATGATCTTCTTTTACTAACAGGATTTTCCGAATTGGCCCAACACCTTGGGACTTCCTTATAACATTTGGATCCTATTTTAGGAAGAAAAGAATGGTGAGTAATTCCAACAAATGAAAATAATGACAAACTTAACGAGCCCAAATAAGTATAAATTGGAGAAAATAAAATTACATGATTTGCTGAAGCACTGAAAACAAAGCCCTAATGAAACCTAATCTTGGGACCCAACGATAAATTAAAACTCTAATCAATATTCTGCTCAATTATTAAGAGATAAGACAAAACATGTTATACTTTCAGGATTTTTATTATTCAAAAATTCCAGCATTGGGAGAACTGTGTACAGAGATGATGCATTTCATGATAATGCCTGGTACCATTCCAAAAAATCCTTTCTGCTCTCTCTTGAAGGCCTTGATATCTATCTTAAAATGTGGTGCTCAGAATTGAATACAAAGGTGTTTTCGTGTAAATTATTTTTAAATTTTCATGTCAATATTTGAGGGGAAGGGATTCCTCAGAGATGAGAATTTGTAGACGACCATGGCCAACTTGCAAAACTGACCAATCACCAATACTTTATCAAATGCCTACTGGAAATATATTTATGCCACATTAACTACATCATCCATAAGAATTCTTTTGCTACTTCATTGAAAAACACAAAATGTTTAGTGTACATAATTCATTTTCCTTAATTTTGTTAATTTTCTCCCCAGTTTATTGTTTCTAAAAGCTTTCCCACCACCAGGTTAAGCTAACTGATAAACAGTTGCTGGGCTTATCCTTACACACCTATTCAAAAAAACGTGTAACATTTAGAATTCTCCTGTTATCTGGTATCAATTCTGTATCCAAGAAGGATTTGAAGGTTACAGGCAGTGCCTTTTCTACTCTGACACTGACTTCCTTCTGTATCCGTGGATGCAGCTGATCAAGTGCTGGTGACAAGTCAACTTTAAGTATATCCAGACAATCTAATACTTTCTTTCAACCAAAGTTTAGCCCATCGAATGGCTCTATGACTGAGACTTTCTCAGCATCTTCCTTGGTTAAAAAAGTAGTTGTAAAATAGTCATTTAGCATCACGTGCTCTGGCTCCATACACAAAATCTCAAACTGCAGAACTCCAGGGAATTTTCAGCCTTTGGAAGGTTTTTAAATTTACATGCAAGTAAATATCATCTTTTATTGAAAAAGTGAAAACTTAAATTTTACATACGTGCCCAGGTGGCATGGGCAGAGGTCGTTTTGGGTCATTGCGCCCTCGGCATGCCCTAATAACAGTTTTATGTCTGTGAAGATGTATTTCTGCTTCCAACTGGTTCCAGAGTTTGTCATGAGCAGGTCCTTTCATGTCTCGACCCAACAGCTGGATTTGTTGCACTCTGCACAAAGTATTAAATATTAGAAAGATTGATGTTTCTGAAATGTGTCAACAAAAACAAAATAGAGGCTGCTTACTTGCTTGCTAAACCAATGTGTGACCCAGCTGAAGTTCCTGTTCACCTAAATGGGAACATCAATGTGACAGGAAATAAAAATAAAAGGTACAGAGTATGTACAGTGGACATCTAAGGGAGAGAAACAGGCAAGTACCTCGGGTGCAACCATTTCGCCTTTAGAAACTGAATATTGTCTTAGGCAACATTTTCAGCACAATGAGTTTATCTAAATTTCATGGATTGTTGTGGTTACAGAGGGTGAATAATTTCCAGGGAAAATTAAGGATATCAAATGAATGCTGGCCTTAGGGTGTTTCTCCTTGTAAGACAGGCTAGGGCTAGAAGGCATAATCTCAGAAGAAAAAGGTTTTTCTCTCAGTGGATAGTGAATTTGTAGAATTCTATACTAGAGCTGTAGAATCTGGGTCATTAAGCATATTAAAAGCTGTGATAGATTTTTAATTAGTAAGGGAATCAAGGGTTAAGGGGAAAAAGGCAAGAAAGTGGAGCTGAGGACTAACAGATCACCCATGATCCTACTGACTAACAGAGCAGACTAGATGGGCTGGAATGCCTGCTTCTGCTCCTGTTTTAGCGTGTTACATTTCTCTTACCCAGAATTCATGGTGAAGTCTGCATAAAATCTACCACATGAATTAAAAGGTGTTTTATATAGAATATGCTAATTGAGATAATCTGAAACTCTATATAAGATAAAGATTATGCTCATCAAATGCACCACTGTAAAGTGTATGAATTCCAATTTCCTTCGACTCAGGTTGTGACAACTTAATTTTGTTTTAACACCTTAAAATGCTACCTTATCGGTGCATCACTATTGCAAATGGTAAAGAAAGGTGATTTTATTTATTGGCGTCATAAGTTATCACAACTGAGATATTAAAGGAAGATAAATAATTTATGTCTGCAAAAGTCTGGTTTGCTTTCTGTTAGATACAATAACATACATTATGAGTGACTCCTCACCTGCCTGCCAGCTCTTTATCAAGGTACTTAGCAGCCAGCCTTGCACCATATACCTCAGCTTGCAGAACTGCTATATGGCGACGCAAGGCTTCATTCTCTTTTCTCAGCAGTTTCACATCAGCTTCTAGCTTTGCTTCCTTCACTTTTTCTTTTTTATTGGATTCTAGTTCTTTCTCCTTTCCAGAAAAATAGACACACTGGTTACCAATACATGTAATTTCCCTCATTAGTATATATATTGCCCTTTGAAGTTGCAAGCATTGCCAAGATTGTGTTGTCTTCACACTTAATATCAAAGTCAAATCCTAAAGGATGAGAACAACTTTGGCTCAAATGCAATAAGACAGTCCAACATAGTGTTCTAATAAACTACTCAAATGACAAGAAAAATATTTCATGAGATTGCAATACTTTAGGTAAAGTAGGAAATAATAAATGTTTAGCTATCTTAATTTTTAATCTTCAACTGTATAGAAACTGAAAAAATATTATATGAATTAATAGCAGAGATGTGGGAAGTGGGAAAATACATACGTTTAACATCATTAATTATCTTAAGCATCAAATCTACTGGCTGTTATGGCTCGTAAGATGAAGAATATTCACTGCACTTAGAATAATTTATAAAGACTAGTTTTATTCTGATGAATGACAAACTAATAAGTAGTTTCTAGCAGATCTATTATACCTGGGTTAAAAGCCTTCTGAGAAATGTATGAAACTATGGTTTTACTAAAATACTCAAAATTAAAAATCTTCAACTAACTGAAGTTAGCAGAAATGGTCAATTTACATAGCTTCAGTAAATCATTCTTAAAATATGTTTTAAATTATCATTGTTGCTCACAGCAGTAAAAATAGTCAAAGTTTTACATTTATGAAAGGACACATTAAGTATTGTACGCTGTGCCAACCATTAATCCAGCACTCCAGTTCAAAAATTATCCTGCATGACTTATAATGAAAGGGTAAGATCGATGGAAGGCAGTGACAGTTGCCAGTGAATCCACAGAAAAGTAGTCACAATTGTGCACTCACTTACCAGCTCATCCACTGAAAGGACAGACTTAGGGCAGGAAAGAAAATAGTATCAGGAAGATAGCAGACATTTTAATACATTTTAAATAGTTAAAACTCATTCACAGGAAAACAAAAGGGAGTAATCAGTGAATTTTGTCTAATATCAAAGCAGAGATTACATTTCAATATTAACACAAACTTACAAACTAGAAGGTGGTCATTCGTACCTTGAGCCTGCTCCATCATCTAACAAGACTATGGCCTCCGCTTTCCCCTATAAATTTTCACTCGTCAGTCAATAATCTAACTAGGCTTTATCTAACTTTATAGGTTCCACTACGCTCTGGGATAAGAAGAATTCCACAGGCTAACAATCCTCCCCTATCCTCAATGAAAGATCCCTTATTTTAAAAACTATGTAGCCTAGTTCTACTGTCTCCCAAAAGAGAACACATTTTCAATACCTGTCTTGTAAAGACCCTCGGCTCTTAAGATTGCCTTTCATTCTTTGGAAGTCCAATGTATGCACGCATAACCTGTAGAAACTTTGCTTATAAAGCAATTACTTCATCCCTGGCAGTCAAGAGAACCTCATCTGCTCTGCTTCTAATACAATTGTATTTTATTTTAAAATAGGTGATGCAAACCGTACACAATGTGTGAGACGTGATCTCATCCATACTCTTACATTCCACATCCTTTGCAATAAATAACAATATCCCATTTGCTTTCCTAATCACTTGCTGTACCTCCATACATTGTGATTCCTGTACCAAGACAGTCAAATCTCTTTGTCCCTCAGAGTTCGGCAGTGGTTCAAGAAGGCAACTCACCTTCTTGAAGGCAACTAGGGATGGACAATAAAGTGATGCCCACATCCCATGAATTAATTTTAGTAATCCTCTCTCCATTTAATTAATATGGTGCTTTTGTAGTCTATGTACCAAGGGGAAAGGTTCCCAATTTCTTACATTATGCAAACCTCCCAAAGTTTTGCCAATTCTCTGAATCCATCTACTTTTCACAACTTGCTCTTCTTTGTGTCATCAAGTTTAGCAACTGGTGATGTGGCAGTGCCCTACCTCAGAGCCAGAAGGCCTAAGTTCAAGTCCCACCAGCTCCTACCTACCTATCATAACATGACTGAAAAGACTATTTAAATATATTTCCAGAATTTCATGCAAGTCATCAAAGGCTGTATGATTAAGCTGTGTGATTACATTAGTGAATAAAGCAACACTTCCAATAAAACATCTAAAATAAACCCTGCTTATGGCAACATAAAGTGAAGAAAGATAACCATTTACATGGGCCACTGCTTAGAGAAAACCTGAAAGACTACAAAGTCGCAGTCCACCTCCAGTTTGCCACCATACAACAACTTAAATATTATTGACTTGTGTTTGAAGCCTCAGAAAACCCAGCTGATGAATTAGGACTGTTTCTTGGAAAAACCAAATGTATTTACAGTACAACTTTGGCATGGAGAGGAAGGAGTGTTTCTCCTCAGTCTACCAAGTCTACCTACCCCAGCTTACCATCAGAACAAGCTGAAGATCACCCATCCATTCCTATACCTCCGCCCAGGATTGGGGATCAGAACCTCCTCAACCGATTAGTGACCATCCACTAAGTCCAGATTCCAACCCACACTCTGATGAATGCAACTGCAATCTCATGGTCTATTCCTGAAGCTAAGGTCTCTTCATCTACATTCTCTGCTTAGAGAAACAAGCCTGCCAATCAGGCTAGATTGCAGGAAAGAAACCTGCCTGAAATTAAAAGATGCACAATGTGGAGTTAAAACCCTGCAATATGTGAACAACTTAGATTCCAGAAGAAAGCTGCTACTCATCCCATTTACTCCCATCACAAAATTCTCCTCTATCAATAACAAGGTCACTGACAGTGTTTCCAGAGAAAGCCTGTACAATATCTAGTATATCCATTTGACTGCATCTTAAAAGGTCAGTAGGAGTGGACTCCAATTTTATTACATTAATGTTAATGGATGGAAAATCACAGCAAATTTTAAGCGGTTGCATCTGATTTCAGAATCATCCTTCAGGACTCTCAGCTGAGAACTGTTTTAAGAAGAAGATTGAGCAGATTAGTGTTTCAGTCCACATTGGAGTTATTTATCCAGCATAAAACAGCTTTGTGAAGTTGCAAGGTTTTAGTGAGTAATATACAACATGACATAAGACTAAACTGTGCCAATGAAAAAGTGTCTCGGGTTTACTGATTGAGTTGTCCCAAATTAGCTGATCTCAGAAGGCAGCAGTAGAGAATAGTAACTGACCTCAATGTATCTAAGCTACCTGGAAATGCAGTCTAGAGTGGGAGGTACAGCAACAAAAGTTTCATTTTTGATTATCATTCATCAGTCTCTCGCTGAATATATGCATGCTCCAGTTTCCATGAGAGCTTAGAGATGTCATTACTTTCTATGGTTAAAAATTTGATCAGAATAAAATATCACAAAATGAAATAAACCATGAAAAACCCAGCCTACAGAAGTAGTAAATGTCTCTGGGGAAGCAGACTTTTTTGCTAGTCTTTTGAATATTGAACTGTGGCTTGATAGGCTCAAGGAAAATTGATCTGAAAATATAAACCCTTGAAACAATTCATCCTAAATAAGGCTGAACAAAACAATTTTCATTGTTTGAGAACTAAAGTAGCTTTGTTGCTAGGACATACTAGTTTAGCCTTGATTGAACTGGAGTCAACATTCTGCCCAGTCTTAGCATGCAGCTGCAGTTGGACAGCATGAAGCTGGAGAAGTTGATCATGTACTTCTTTCTCTAGCACAGCCTTCTCAGCTTGGGTGTCGATTAGCTCCGATTTCAAATCCAGTAACTGAGCCTACAGGGGAAAATGAAAAGCAGATGGTTAACAGCTGAAAACATTGTACAAAATGAAAATGTGATCATTACAAATCTCAAAGATTTTATTTTATTTGTTTGCAATGAATATCTACAGAATATATATATGAGGTTCTATCTGGTTCCCACATCAATTATATAAAACTACATATATCTAAGTCTTGCCTTCAGAAGTAAACTTTCCATAGTCTATCAGGAATTCAACCAATTCAAACAAAGCAAACTTTTCAGAAAAAAAACACATTATACTCAATTTGCTCATGTTGCAGTTCAGCAGCAATAAGATACTCAATATATGAAGTTCACCTCATGGTTTAGTTTAATTGAATGTCGATGTGTAGTTTACAGCATTATTTTATCATTGAATCAAAGATTTTTTAAAAAAAATTAATGTTCTAAAACAGTGGTTCTCATTTGGTGCGTCATAGCAATCAAAAGGTGAGAAGTATGCTATGAAAAGTTCTCGAGAAGCAGCATTGCCCTAACTGAAGGTCAAGGCTGTATGTGCGCTTCCAAACTGCTCTGGAGTCTCAGTGCCGATTATTGAAGGCAGTACTTGCTGACACCAGCCACCACTATTTACGGTGTATGTGCAAGTCTCCAGAGCCCTGTATATGTAGACTTCCCCACACCACACATGAGGTGTGAGAAAAGTGGGTGTGCTGGGGAATGATTTGTCTTATTGGAATGTGTCTTGGTACGGAAAAAGTTGGGAATCACTTCTAAGCTCTAGGCAATTTCATCACAACAGCATTAAGCATACAAAAAAACCATGAGAAGAAAGTACATGCCCCAAAATATTTTCCTTATAGCTTAAAACAGTAACTGGAAAAAAGTAATTTCTCCCACGAGCAGTACCACACTATATGATAGCTGAAAATGTGTTGCTGGAAAAGCGCAGCAGGTCAGGCAGCATCCAAGGAAAAGGAAATTCGACATCTCGGGCATAAGCCCTTCATCAGGAATGAGGAAAGTGTGTCCAGCAGGCTAAGATAAAAGGTAGGGAGGAGGGACTTGGGGGAGGGGCGATGGAGATGTGATTGGTGGAAGGAGGTCAAGGTGAAGGTGATAGGCTGGAGTGGGGTGGGGGCGGAGAGGTCAGGAAGAAGATTGCAGGTTAGGAAGGCGGTGCTGAGTTCGAGGGATTTGACTGAGACAAGGTGGGGGGAGGGGAAATGAGGAAACTGGAGAAATCAGAGTTCATCCCTTGTGGTTGGAGGGTTCCCAGGCGGAAGATGAGGCGCTCTTCCTCCAACTGTCGTGTTGTTATGGTCTGGTGATGGAAGAGTCCAAGGACCTGCATGGCCTTGGTGGAGTGGGAGGGGGAGGTAAAGTGTTGATGATAAAGTAGAACATGTAACACACCCATGTTTGACATTCTGGGAGCTTGCCAAACAAGTCACCACCATACCTGATTCTCAGCATTAACTGTACTACCACATCCTGCAGATGCTCACAAGTTGTATTAGCAATTTAACCCTTGTGCCAATGTGTATATGTGAACATGTTTCTTGACATGACGTAATCATTAATTTTTAAACTCTTCTTCCACCTATTTCCAGCATGATGATTTACTACACTACATGTATTGACTTTCAGCTTGGTATTAAATGTATAAAGGCTGCGACAAACCCTAATACTGCCATCAAAAGATTAAATACTTAACACAGAGGCTGAAGAAACATCAATAAACATCTTAAACAATAACATTAACTGAAAAAGAGGAAGCATGAAATCTTCTTTTGTCTCAAAACACTTATCAATTTACTCACAAAGATGCAATGCTCTCTGCCTCAACAATTCCTTGTGGCAAAGTATTCCATGCTCCAGCAACTTCGTGAACAAAGATTTCTCAACCATTGCTCAATTAGATTTAAATCAATCACATCATTGGTGCACTAACCAAAGGAAACAGGTCTATAAATTTATCCATACAACTAGATGAGAAACCACTTTGACTACAATCAGATAGCCAAGTGTGGAATTAAACTAGGGCAGGACCACGAAGATTTTCAAAATAGAAGAGGATTTTGAGGAGGATGGCCTGCTCAATTGTGTCAAACGCTACAAGGGTAACGTACTGCACACATCGAGGCTCTGTCTTCGATTGGGATGCTTCCAATGCTCTGCAGAGGCAGAAACTGGACTCAAATTATTTGAACATTTTATGGAAAAACCAGAGGAAACATCTAACATGGAGTCCTTAAAAATAAACTGATATTTTTTTGATGGAAAAATCAATCTTGGATGGTGTGCAGATGTCTTATATATAACAAAAAAAAGCATAATTGATCATCTTGTGTATTTCCCCAAAATATAGGTGGCCAACAAATTATTTTTAAAATTTATTTTCCAGGCATTGATAATATTGACAAAGCCTCCTTCTTGGAGTCTAATGTTTTTTACCTTAAAATCAGTTCTGAAAGGTGATCATCTCTGTCAGGGTCAGTTTTTGAGAATATTTGTATCTCAGGTTTATGATATGTACATTAGATCGCTGAGCTAGAAGGAAGGTTTGTTTTCAGACATTTCGTCACCATACTAGGTAACATCATCAGGGAGTGTCCCTGGTGAAGCACTGGTGGTATGTCCAGTCTCTCTATTTATAGGTGTTGGTTTCTTAAAGGTGGATGATGTCATTTCCGGTTCTCTTTTTCAAGGGAAGGTAGGTTGGTTATAAGTCAATCCTAAGGACTTCTGGTTAGAATGCCATGCCTCAAAGACACGCACGAGAATTCTTAGGAGGCATGGCATTCTAACCAGACCTCCATCAATAAACACATTGATTTAGATCCCATCTACCTTCCCTTGAAAAAGAGAACCAGAAATGACATCACCCACCTTTAAGAAACCAAGACTTACCACCAGTACTTAACCGGAGACTCTCACTGATAATGTTCCCTAGTATAGTGACAAAACATCTGAAAACAAACCTTCTAGCTTAGTGAGCTAACTTACATACAGACCACTATGTATTTCCAATTCCCAATTAACACAAGAAAGGTGATGGAGAAACACCTCTTTGGCTGACACAGTGGCTCGGTGGTTAGCACTGCTACATCACAGCACCAAAGTTCGATTCCAGCTCGGGCGACTATCTGTGTAGAGTTTGCACATTCTCCCTGTGTCTGCGTGGGTTTCCTCCGGGTGCTCCGGTTTCCTCCCACAGTCCAAAAAATGTGCAGGTCAGGTGAATTGGCCATGCTAAGTTGCCCATAGTGTTAGGTGCATTAGTCAGAGGAAAATGGGTCTGGATGGGTTACTCTTCAGAGGGTCAGTGTGGACTGGTTGGGCCGAAGGGCCTGTTTCAACACTATAGGGATTCTAAGCTAATCTTTATACTGTGCTTTCGCCAGTGTTGTACATGTACACCATATGCTGTTAAAGTAGGAATCCCAGAATTTTGATCCTACAATAATGAAAGAACAACAATACATTTCCAAGTCAGGACAATTACTTGGAGGACAGCTTGCAGACGGCGATGTTGTGATCTCCTCGCTCCCTTTTATTTCACAGATGATAGAGGTCACAGGTTTGGTGGTGCTATTTAAGAAGCCTTAGTAATGTACTGCAATACATCTATACTGCAATAGCCATGATGCACAGTGGTGGAGGGGTGAATATTTAAGCTTGAAGAAGGGACCACAAATTAAGCAATCTGCTTTGTGGTGCCTGGTGTACGTAGATGGTGTTGTGTAGGAGAATAGTTCTGAAGGGTTAATGTTCTGTCACACTGTCTCAATCTACTCTAATGTCACACAGTCTGCTACTGAAGAAAAAGAGTCCTACTCACTTCGAAGGGAGTAGAGAGACCTCCCTGAAGATTAATAATTACGCTTCAAACACAGGGTGCATTTATTAATATCAATCAATTAACTTCCTTGCTACTTCAGAACAGTGTCTGCTGTCTAGAAGCTCTGTCTATCACTAAAGCACTCAATAGGCTCAAGACAAAATGAAGACAAAAGGTAAGTTGGTGACAACCATTACCCTAGATTGATGATCATCTCAAAAGACAAAGAGAAAAGATACATGGGATCACCACCAACAGCAAGATTTACACAAAACCACTCACCACCCAAGCTTTGAAACATATCACTAATTTTTCAGTGTCATGGGGTCAAAGGCCTGGAAGTACCTTCCTAAATGTATTTCTACCGACAACAAACAGACTGCAGCCGTTCAAAAAGGGAACTCACCACTACCTTCCCAAGTGTAACTTCAGATGGGCAATAACTGCTGGCCCAGACAGTAATGCCCAAATCCCATGAGTGAAAAAATTAAAACATATGGTTGGGCCAGTTAATTTCCTAGTTAATAGTGGCTGCAGGATCTATGAAGGATTAAGCAATGGTAATCCCACTGAATGTCAAAACGACATAGTTACACTCTCCTTATTATCATTATTTTGGTCATTATTTTGTATTTGTGTAAGAAAGGTGTAGCTTGCCCCTTATCAGCCCAACCCTGCAGGTTGTTCCAAATCTGCTGCATGGAAGTCTGAGGAATTGTGAATGAAATTGAAAATTGCATAATTATTACCAACCATCTCTACTATTTATCTTAAGGCAGACAGAAGATTTTTGATTGAGTTCATGAAGATGGCTGGGCTTGGGACACTACCCTGAGAAATGCCTTGCATGATGTCTTGGTGATTAGATGGTTATCTTCCAATTAGCATTGCATCCTGAACTGACAATAAATCAATGGACTCAAAGTGTTCACTCCATTTTTCTTTCCACAATACAGAAACAGGACTGAGAGGCCAATGTACAGGTTTTATGAGAAAATGTTTTTAAAAAATGTAGGATAAGCCTGTCACTGGCTAAGCAGCATTTATTGTCCATTCCTAAATGTCCAGTGGACAGTCAATAGTCACCTACATTGCTATGGGTCTGGAGTCACATGTAGGCTAGACTAGATAAGAAAGGCAGTTTCCTTCCCTAAAGGATATTAGTGAACCACATGGGGTTTTCTGACAATCAACAATGGTTTCACGATCATCATTAGACTCTTAATTCCAGATTTTTTTTTAAATTCAAAATTCCACCATCTGTCATGGTGGGTTACAAACCCAGGACCCTAGAACTTTATCTGGTTCTCTGGATCAACAGTCCAGCGATAATACCTCCATTACCTCCCCTCTAAGACAGGGAGTGAAAGAGACATATCCATACAGAGAAAGAGACACACACAGTGAGACACACACACAATGTTGACAAAGAGAGAGATTGTGGATTATGAAGAAGTATTAAATCTGAAACCGTACACTTGAGAATGTTGATTATCTAATGCTTAGAAAGTAGTATGCCAATTAGTTTACTAACATTTTTGGTTATCTGTCAAATACCACTGCAATGACTCTTTTAAGACACAACATAAACAAAATACCTTCTACTTAGGAATGCAGAATCAGATACTTCGTTTCTAATTATTAAGTGCAATGTGAGAAATAGACACTTGTTGATGTGATTGGCAATAGACATACATCATTTTACATTTTCCACATTTGTTAGTAAAATTGAAAGACTGGAGACAGACTATATAACTATTGTTTCAATCTTTGTGCTTACTTTCTTGACTTTTGCGTGGCAGTTGAGGTTCATTTAGTAGATATATACACATGGTGCCTGTATTGTAAAAGATATCTTACACGGACAAAAACTACTGTATGTGGCTTAAACAGTGTCGTTGTCATAACACCTCACAACAGTAGGAGATTGCTCCAGTAATCTCATTGGTTTTGCGACTTAGCTCTGGGTAAGAGTATGGTGGAGTCATTTTCAATTTAAACCTTCCAAAGGGAACTATACAATTCTCTCAAGTGAAAAAAAAATGGAGGCTATGGGTGAAGGACAGGATAATGGAGCTAGGTGAATTGTTCTTCCAAAGGGCCACCCCAAACATAATGGGCTGATCGGCCTTGTCTTTGTCATAACTATTCCATGACTCCTCATTTAGAAATAAAGCCACACTTAAAATATGGCAAACATGCCTGATGGAAGTAACTTTACAAAGCAGAGGCAATTGTAGCTATGCTTTGAGAAGACTGCATTGCACCACTATTACAAAGAGCCAAAGCGAGGTGACAATCAGTTAGGCATGAATTTCAAGCAGAGAAAATACAATCTTAATCAGTTACTACACAGAATATGGCTGAGGATGTCAGTTTGGATTTTGAAGGAAAGGCATGTAGAAGATTTGCCTTAGATTAGATTAGATTACTTACAGTGTGGAAACAGGCCTTTCGGCCCAACAATTCCACACCGACCCTCCAGAGAGTAACCCACCCAGACCCATTCCCCAACATTTACCCCTTCACCTAATACTGCGGGCAATTTAGCACAGCCAATTCACCTAACCTGCACATCTTTAGACTGTTGGAGGAAATGTCATTAGAAGACTAAATTTGTGTGGTTCGCATATGGCTTTGTGGCAGAAAGTAGAATTAGCTTAGAAAGCTGCGGTAAGGCTATTAGATATCTACTAGCAACCTTTACAAGTGGCAGAGGCATCCACACAGTTGTAAAAAAGGCGGAAAGTCACATAGCCAAAAGCCAATGGAAGGATCTCCACAGAATCATAGAAGAATCGCTTTACTAACAAGAATTAAAGCAAAACAGAGAGGATTATGGGATATTTTTGGAGTAATCCCAGAAGCCTTCAAAAGCTGTAATGTTAATTTCATAGTGCTTATTTTGTTTAGCTCTTTTTGAGGCATGAAAACATGAAATCTTGTGCTGTGGTTCTATTGATTAATTTCAGGGTATTCTGATTTCCGTCCTAAATGCTAGTGGTCCTGAACATGATTGCAACATTTGCAAATCAGCTCAGTTTGGATAGCATTACAGATTACAGGCCTGTAGCCTCACAGGCCTCACAGGCCAGATTACAGGCCTCACAGCGCCTGTAGACCCGGGTTCAATTCCCGACTCAGGTGACTGACTGTGTGGAGTTTGCACGTTCTCCCCGTGTCTGCGTGGGTTTCCTCCGGGTGCTCCGGTTTCCTCCCACAGTCACAAAGATGTGCGGGTCAGGTGAATTGGCCATGCTAAATTGCCCATAGTGTTAGGTAAGGGGTAAATGTAGGGGTATGGGTGGGTTGCGCTTCGGCGGGTCGGTGTGGACTTGTTGGGCCGAAGGGCCTGTTTCCACACTGTAAGTCTAATCTAATTACACATACAGGTGCAAGCTATCATGGCATTATTTTCTTGGTGCAAGTACAGGTCTACAGAATAGTAGATTTAATCTTTTTTCAACTACTTATACCTCTCTGTGACAATCTACCTGCTGCAGTCATTACCAAATTATCATTTAAGCATTTCAGTCTGACAATAAATGTGAACAGAACGATAACAGGAAGTTAAACAAAAATATATTATGATTGATCTCAAGTTCAATGTCAGAGGAATGTCAATTTAACAAATATAAAGTTGTGCAAGAAAGCAGCACAGATCAAAGGATGGTCCTCCATATTCTTTAAACAGACAGGAGGGTTCCCTCCTAGTTGGGAACACTTCAGTGGTCCAGGACATTCAGCCTTGGACCTTCGGGTGACCATCCTCCAAAGTGGACTTTGGGACAGGCAGCAGAGAAAAGTGGCCGAGCAGAGGCTGATAGCTAAGTTCGGTACCCATAGGGAGGGCCTCAACCAGGACCTTGGGTTCATGTCACATTATAGGTGATCACCATTGCACTACACACACTCTCATATATACACGGACACAGGTACACACAGACGCGCACACAGACACCCACACACACCCATACGGACACACATGCTCCCACACTCACACATGCACCCCCTCACAGACTTAAGACACTCTGCACTCACTACACACACATACATACACTTTCTCACACTCACAACCCCCATCCCAGACAGACACACTCACACAGACAGACAAAGACCCACATGCACACATATATTTTGTGGGGTGAATTTGTACTTGCAGAGTTACATTGTACTTTGCTCAAAACTGCATGCATTCACGTAGAACTCTGAGCTCAAAAACTGCATGAATTTATGTAAAACTCTGTTATCTCACTTTTTAGATTAAAATCAATCTAAACATCATGGCATAGACAGAGAACACAGGGGGCCAACACCTTCAACAAATTGTCTAGCTATCACCATTGTTAACAGCTAACCCGACAATGCAACTTTAAAAAAAAGGTTTTGTGATTTATCCATGAAAGAAGTGAAACTATCACTGTATTCTAACAGATGAAAGGCTTAACAGAATCAATTTCTCAATGTATAATTTCAGTTACATCACACTGTAAATTTTTGCTATAAATTCTGTGCTCGATAAACCCTCCATTATCACCTGATGGAGCGTCACTCCGAAAGTTAGTGCGCTTCCAATTAGCCTGTTGAACTATAACCTGGTGTTGTGTGATTTTTTTAACTTTGTACACATTCTTAAAAGGTAGACTGGCCAGCTTTACAGGTTCCACTGGCTGTTAAAATAATATTTACCACATTTCCTGCTTATATCCATTTTGGTAAACTGACAGCAATTTTAGTGAACTCTCAGTTTCCACATCTTCAAAACAATTATATTTATTTTCTTACCACATTTCTCTTCCTGACAACACAAAGTTTCCGGCAGCATGTTTACATCATCATGAGGCATCTAAAGTGGCCATGCTTGATCATCAACCTCTCTGTTACTGAAGGTTATTTAATCCTTCCTCATCCAACGGGCGGCACGGTGGCACAGTGGTTAGCACTGCTGCCTCACAGCGCCTGTAGACCCGGGTTCAATTCCCGACTCAGGCGACTGACTGTGTGGAGTTTGCACGTTCTCCCCGTGTCTGCGTGGGTTTCCTCCGGGTGCTCCGGTTTCCTCCCACAGTCACAAAGATGTGCGGGCCAGGTGAATTGGCCAAGCTAAATTGCCCGTAGTGTTAGGTAAGGGGTAAATGTAGGGGTATGGGTGGGTTGCGCTTCGGCGGGTCGGTGTGGACTTGTTGGGCCGAAGGGCCTGTTTCCACACTGTAAGTCTAATCTAAAAAAAACATTCATTTCTAATACAACTTGCAGGTAAAATTCACACCTATGCAACGGAGGGCCAGGTAAGAATAGAAATTCAACTCAGGTCTGGAATCACATCTGCAACTTTCTTAGTTATTGCATGACTCACTAGAAAAGCATGTTTCATTAGAAGTGAAGCATACCTCACCACAGGAAATTCCAAACCTATTTAATATGTTTGATCAAAGCTCCCTGCTAGAATAGAGTTTTGTTTTCCTTTTTGTTTCACATTGAGGGGAAAGAAAAGTATGTAGTTTTCAGGTCATAGAGACGTACAGCACCTGGCCCATATCCCTCCAAACCCTTCCTATTGATATACCCAGCCTGATGCCTTTTAAATGTTGCAATTATACTAGCCTCACCACTTCCTCTGGCAGTTCATTTCATACACGTACCACCCTCCGTGAAAAAGTTGCCCCTTAGGTCTCTTTTATATTTTTCCCCTCTCACACTAAACCTATGCCCTCCAGTTTTGGACTCCCCCACCCCAGGAAAGAGACTTTGTCTATTTATCCTATACATACCCCTCATGATTTTACAATACTCTATAAGCTCACCCCTTAGCCTCTGATGCTCCAGGGAAAACAGTCCCAGTCTATTCAACCTCTCCCTATAGTTCAAATCCTCCAACCCTGGCAACATCCTTGTAAATCTTTTCTGAACTCTTTCAAGTTTCACAACATCCTTCCAAAAGGAAGGAGACAAGAACTGCATGCAATATTCCAAAAGTGGCTGAACCAATGTCCTGTACAGCCACAACATGACCTCCCAACTCCTGTACTGAAACGCCTTCTTCACTATCCTATCTACCTGCGACTCCACTTTCAAGGAGCTCTGAACTGCACTCCAAGGTCTCTTTGTTCAGCAACATTCCCTAGGACCTTACCATTAAGTGTATAAGTCTTGTTAAGATTTGCTTTCCCAAAATGCAGCACCTCGCATTTATCTAAATTAAACTCCATCTGCCACTTCTCAGCCCATTGGCCCATCTGATCAAGATCCCATTGTAATCCGAGGTAATCATCTTCACTGTCCACTACACACCTCCAATTTTGGTGTCATCTGCAAACTTATTAACTATACCTCTTATACTCACATCCAAATCATTTATATACATATGGTGAAAACTAGTGGACCCAGCATCAATCATTGCAGCACTCCACTGGTCACAGGCCTCCTGTCTGAAAAAAAACTCTCTACCACCACCCTCTATCTTCTACCTTTGATGGAGAACCATCAGGAATGAAAGGCTCCTGCCTGAAAAGTCAATTTTCTGCTCCTCAGACGCTGTCTGACATCCTGTGCTTTTCCAGCACCACTCTAATTGTGACTCTAACCTTCTTCACCATCCCCTACAACGCCAATTTTGGTATCACCTGTAAATTTACTAACCATATTTCCAATGTTCACATTGAAATCATTTATATAAATGATGAAAAGCAGTGGACCCAACACTGATTCTTGTGGCACAATGCTGGTCACAGGCCTCCAGTCTGAAAAGCAACCCTCCACCATCACTCAATGGTTCCTACCTTTGAGCCAGTTCTGTATCCAAATGGCTAGCCCTCCCTGTAATGCATGTCATCGATCATTTCTAATCACTCTGCCATGAGGCACCTTGTCAAATGCCTTACTGAAGTCAATTTTGATCAAGTCCACTTCTCTGCCCTCATCAATCCTCTTCATTACTTCTTCAAATGTAAACACCAATCAGTTCAGACATGTTATGAATTTCCTTTAGAGTAGGTGAGATATGAACCCAGGCTTCCTGGCTCAGAGATAGGGACACTACCACAACAGCTCTTATGTTACTCTTTCAAAGACCTCCAATAAACATGATTTTTGTTTTTAAACATCTATCAGAAACTTTTCCTAATTGGTTTTACATAATAACATTAACACATTGTCACCCTCAGAAAGGGGTTGATCTAACCAGGTACCTCTACTGAGATCGTAGCATGAATGTTTTTACCATCAGTAAAAGATTGATCCCATGGCGGTGGGTGTTGAAATACGATCATTAATATACTGATCATCAGTATATCAAATATGTACTATACATAGGCTGTTTCAATGATTTGGGCAGAATTTTTTGTTGAGATACTGACATTAAGGCATTGATCCTCCATAAAATCTCTATAGTTGGGCCAAATGGCCTGTTTCCACACAAGTCCACATCAAACTTCCAAAGGACATTACGCACAGATCCATCCCCCTCCCACTACCCTGTGTTTCCAGTAGCTAACACATCTAATTTATGCTTCCCTGGACATAACAGTACAATTTAGCATGGCCAATTCACCAAACTCGCATATCTTTGGACTGTGGGAGGAAAACCATGCAGACATGGGGAGAATGTGCAAACTCTGCATAGACAGTTGCCTGAGAATGGAATTGAAACTAGGGCCTGGTTGTGTTAGCAGCAGTGCTAACCACTGAGCCACTGTGCCTATCCAGTGCCAACGACCATCAGTAAGAACAGAATTCAACTTGTGGTCTCTAGTGAGATATTAACATATGGACCCTCAGTAAGTGGCATGATCCAGTTTGGAGAGAGGTTTTTTCTTAATTCATTCACTAAATGCAGACATCTCTGGCTAGGCCAGTTTTTATAGCCTATCCCTGACGGTCCCGAGGGCTGTTAAGTGTCAACCACAATTCTGTGGGTCTGAAGTCACATGTAGGCCAGACCAGGTAAGAATAGCAGTTTCCTTCCATATTAGTGAACCAGATGAATTTTTTTCAACGACTGACAATGATTTCATGCTCATCTTAAGACCTTTAATTCCAGGTATTGTGTTTCGGCCTGTTGCAATATTCACAATAATATATTGACCTTTAGTAAAAAAAATTGACCTAATGTGAGAGGTTTTCTGAAATCTTCACACCAATTTATGGACCCTCAGTAAGGGTCTGATCCAATGAAAAACCTCTGTATATGTGGGCACCAAGGAAGATTCTGGACAATGGAAGGGGGCCTTTATTGACATATCAACATAATTACATTGATCCTCAGGGGCTGACCTAATGGAAGAGACTATATTGAGGTACAGTATTAACATGAATGTACGTCCCTCAGTAAGGGGCTGATCTAGTGTGGTGGATGGGATGTCTGCTGAGATATTCGCAGTAATCTGTAGATCCTCAGGAAGGGAGAAGGGGTGGGGGATTCTCTAGTCCCACCGTCACATTAAACCACTGGCCTCACCTCCAGTTTATGGTTGATCTGGAAGACGGTCTGCGCCTTGTGACAAAGCTGTGCGAAGCAGGAGCTAAGCGCCGTCATTTTCTGGCGGCCCTCGTAGGTAATCTCGGACTGGTCGGGGTCGATCTCCCCCAGGAGCAGGTCCACATCCACGAAGGCCTTGTCAAACTCCTTCTCCAGCACCTCCAGCCAGCGGAACATGGAGGGGCCGGTTACCGCTGCCGGCGCAGCCCCGGCTGAGGAGGCCATAGCCGATGGAGTGGGACGGGAGAGAAAGGGGCAGGTGACGGTTGGTGACTGAGACCCCGTAGCCTGAGCCCTGCCCCGGAGTTTCCTCTCGCCTCCTCCCAGGAGCCGGCACCACCTCCGGTTCTGGTTGTCAAGGAACCGACTCTCGATTGCTCGCGCCTGCCACAACAGTAGAAGGCCGAATGAGTGGCGCGTGGAACCGTCGTTCGAGCCGTCACCATGGAGAAAGGGGCGGGGCAAGAACATGCGTTAGAAACATCGCCCACGCGCTGTGGCTCGACCGACGGTCACACTGCAGCGACAACAACATTAACTTGCATTTATATAGCACCTCTCCGCAATAACAGTATTTACATGGTTCCTCGCTGCAACAACCGTAACTTGCATTTATATAGCGCCTCCATCATGAACAATGTCTTCTTGGAGGTACAACACAAAATAGCCCTTTGAACCAAAACTTTACAATGGACCAAAAACGGCATGGATGCTGAAGATCTGAATTGAAAGGAGAGATTACTGAAGAAAGTCAGAAGGGCTGACAGCATCCACGGAGGGATAACCCTATTGTTGGGTTTCTCCAGGAATTTCCTGTTTTTGAACCAAAACATTGGAGGTCAGACATAGATTCTAAGGAGTATTGCGAAGAAGAAAAGTGAGGTGGTGGGGCAAAAAATTTTATGGAGTAATTTCAGAAATCAGGGACAAAACCGCAAGCATGGCCACTGGTAGTAGAGTGCTTAATGTGCAGGAATTAGAGCAACTCAGGTGATCAGAGGGTTGTGAAACTGCAGGAGATGAAGAATACAGGGAGAAAAGGGGGCATGAATATAACTTGATGTAAATAAGTGGACGGGCAGCGAAGGGTTGGATAACTTCAGGTTCACAAAGGGTAGAAAACTCTTTGAAAGCCGAACAAGGATAGCTTTGGAATAGAATGTGTATTTGCTCACTGAGCTGGAAGGTTCATGGTTTCAGGGGCCTCTGAGAAAAAGAACAGGAACCGACATCACCACAGGAATGACATCACTAACCCAATGAAACCTATACACATACCTAGAAATTGGGTCACTAACACCAGTGCTTCACCAGAGCCTCACTGATTATGTTACCTGGTATGTTAATGAAACGTCTGAAAATGAATCTTGCAGCTCAGCGAGCAAATGCACATCCAGAACCTCAACCTAAGCTACAACCCTTCTCAAAACTCGCTAGCTCTGAAATAGTCCAATCTGGAGGAGAGGTTGTTTGGACATTGGTGAGGAATGACCTACCTGTCACAAATTCATGTGGACTCTCCTTGATTAACTAAAAACCCTTGAGGTATTCAGTCATCCTATTCTTGACTATAGACTCCAACAATTTCCCCACCAAAGATGTTAGACTCACTGGTCTGCAATTCCTGAGTTTCCTCTTTCACCCTTCTGAAAAAGCAGAGTGATATGCAATTTTCCAATCCAGAGAGACAACACTTCTATCTATGGAACTCTGAAAGTTTGACTATCTGTCTTGTGTCAGTGATGGGTCTTAATTTAAGTGTTATATTTTATACCAAGGAGAGGATGAAAGGAAGATTTTGAACAGAAGGCCCATTAAGCTACGAGGTGCTTCACCAAATGGCTATTGATGGAGTGTTTTGAATGTCGTTGAAAAGGATATTGAATCACTATTGAAAAGGTAGAATAGGACACAATCTGGGAAGACTGAGTTTATAGAAAAGGGTACAAATATTGAGAGTCAAATAATTTTAATCATTATCCAAAAGCTTTCCTCAATATAGAGTCCAGATTTACAGTGGTTAACAAATATTGGTTCTGTAAGAGGTTTCCCACACATTGAGTTCATGTCCTTTTTGTAGCCTATTGATTTAACCCAGATTAGTTGTTCCCGAATGGTTTTGATATGTCAAGTCCAAGTACATAAAGGGTATGATTGATGCTCCCAGGTCAAATTTGTCACATTTACAGAGAGTATCAGTGCAACACATGTGCAAAGGATAGGGAGATAAATCAATATACATTCCTGCAGAATTGACAGATATTTAATCTTTAACTATATTTAAACCATGAATCTGTTGTTGATTGTCGGAAAAATCTACCTGGTTCACTTAAGGAGGAAAACTGCCATCCTTACCTGGTCTGGCCTTCATGTGACTCCAGACCCACAATGTGGTTGATTCAACTGCCCTCTAGGGGATTAGAGATAGGCAATAAATGCTGGCCCAGCCAGCAACAACCTAACCATGTGAATGAATAAACTGTATTAAAATATTTCGTTTTAAAATATGATACACATGTTTGATGGTATGGCATTATTTTTGAGGAAAGTAATTAATAGCAATGTAAATCTTTTTTTTGATTGAAGTGTTTCTCTCAACGGCTTCACATATCTCGATGTTGCTTCCACTGGTATGGAAACTTTTTTCAGCAAGCTCACCTTAGTGAGAGTAAGCGATGGTGTTACTCACAATCATTCTACTTTCATTATCATGTTTACTGGATGGATTGCATGTTCTTTTGCACAGAATTAGCAGGAACCTACTTTAGAATAAAGGGTATTAAGCTCAAACTAGCCTGACATAATGAATATTTTTATGTACAAGTAAAACAAAAAACTTGAAGCACAATACTGCAGCAGATCATAAAGGTGGAAATATATATGGACAAGAAAGTTTAGAATTAGGTACATCACTTTAACCATAAAAACAATCCATTGTGCCCAGATTTGGCCACCAACCCTGTTCGAATTTATATGGCATTAAGCCAAGATGTTCAGGACAGAGAATGGAAGATCTACATATGTCATTCTCTTCAGAAATAAACTTTCAAAGGTATTTGCAAATTGTAATTTATTTAGGATTCTTTGTGTTTTGAATTATTGATATAATCAGATCTTTTGATCTAGTACGATATAAATTCAAACAAAGCTAACTCCGTTTCAAAATCAATGGTTATTTTATTTCTTATTTTACAATGGACAGCAGCACTGCGCATCAAATTTCTGTTTCATTGTAAATAAACATTAGCTACTTAAGGCAGGTTTGAGATTAATATTGGCATACTTTATAATTTACTCTTTCAACCTGTCCTGTCACCTCTAGTTACTCCTGCACATATCCACACAGGTCTCTTTGCTCATGCATCCCATTTAGATTTGTACCTTCTTTGTCCCCCATGCTGTTCCTACCAAATGAATCATGATAATGTTCTTTTTGCATGTATATCCTGGATTACTGAAGAAAGCATACTTATATCTGAAGTTCAGGAAGCCTCCTTGGTTTATTTGCGAGATAACGTGTCGCAAGGAACAGCTGCAATTATGAATTTATTTTATTAATCCTGGATCAGTCGATGAATGAACTGACTGCCAGGTAGTGCTGCACTGTGGTGCTACCATCATTCCAGTTCGGAGTAACAGTCCACCTTTTGCCGTCTTTGGACAGTTTAATTCAAGGTATAGATTATTTATTTGATAACATTGATCAGGGTTCGAGCAGTTTTTAAATCTTTAATCGCAGCTATATAGATACATGAACAAACACCGTGAATAAGGAACAAGGGACATATTTTTCTAAACCTCCTTTATTTTTTGCTTTGTTCTAATATTCTCGCTCCCTTCTGTCCTTTCCACGGCCATTCTCTGCAGTAATTTAAAGCTAAAAGTGCAAAAAGTGAGCCCGGTCGAGAAAGAAGAAGCGTCAACTGTTGCCATTTTTCGGCAACGTCGGAATTAAAGTTTATTGTAGCGCCTCCTTGCAGCTTGTGGAAAATTTCTCATTTTTTCATTTGCCCTTATAACGAAAATTGTTCGACATTTGCTAGTTGTCCTGAGTGAGCATTTTAGGATTTTTGACATATCGACTGGATTGGACTTCGTTTAGTTTTAATGGACGAGGGCTGGGGGGGAACCAAAGGGGGTTAAAACCGGTAGATTTATTTTCCCAGCTTAGTCATATTCCATACCTTCACTCCACAAAAGCAAATGAATTAATGGTATTCCCCACGCGTGTAAAATAAAAGTAGTTTAATTATTTGGTTTGCTTCCCCTCAAGTTTGAGGAAAAGTAATCGGAAGGGGGCACCCGGATTTGAACCGGGGACCTCTTGATCTGCAGTCAAATGCTCTGCCACTGAGCTATACCCCCTCTCGGAAATCACCGTTCGGAATGGCCCTGATGACTGTGTAAGGAAGGGGAGGGGAACATTGTTGTTGGCTCTGAGGCTGAATGAGCGCATCCCACTCCAAGGTTCCTTTATCTTACCACTTCTTGCCTTTCTCAGAGAGACATATTTATTCATCACTTGCAACAACTGTTCCTTAAACAGTCTCCACATGTCTATAGTGCCTTTACCATTGCTCCCAGTCTATGCTTCCTAACTCATGTCTAATCGCATTATCGTTTCCTCTTCCCCAATTAAATATCCTCTCACTTTGCCTAATCCTCTCCTTCTCCATAGCTATGTAGAATGTGAGGCAGTTGTGGTCACTATCACCAAAATGCTCTCCCATCACAAGATCTGATACCTGCTCCGGCTCGTTTCCGAGCACCAAGTCTAGAATGGCCTCTCCCCTCGTCGGCCTGTCAACGTACTGAGTTATGAAACCCTCCTGAACACACCTTACAAAAACAGCTCCATTCAAATCTTCTGCTCAAATGAGGTTCCAATCAATATTGGGAAAGTTAAAGTCACCCATTACAACAACCCTACTACATCCACACTTTTCCAAAATCTACCGACCTATGCTTTCTTCCATCTCCCTAATGCTATTGGGGGGCCTGTAGTAAACCCCTAACAAGGTGACTGCTCCCTTGCTGTTCCTAATTTCCACCCATACTGACTCGGTAGGCAGATCTTCCTCGACAATGTAGCTGCGATACCCTCTGATTACTAGTGCTACATCCCCTTCTATTACCCTCCCCCCCCCATTCTTTTTAAATGCTCTAAACCCTGGAACATCCAGCAACCATTCCTGCCCCTGAGAAACCCATGTCTCTGTTATGGCCACAACATCATAGCACTAGGTACTGATCCATGCTCTAAGTTCGTCACTTTAATTCCTGATACTCCTTGCATTAAAGCAAACACACTTTAACTGATCCCTTGGTTCCTTCCCACAAAAATCCTTCCCACTAGCTGGTCTACTTCTTGCTATTGGCTCATTTTCATCAACTCTCACCTCCGGTATACAGCTGTGTTCCCACCCCCCTGCCATACCAGTTTAAACTTTCTCAAACTACTCGATCAAACCTTCCACCCAGGACATTGGACCCCTTCCAGTTCAGATGCAACTCGTCCTTCTTTAACAGGTTCAACCTTCCCCAGAAGGCATCCCAATTATCTACATATCTGAAGCCCTCCCTCCTACACCAGCTGCGCAGCCACGTATTAAGCTGTGCCCACTCCCTGTTCCTTGCCTCGCTATCTCGTGGCACCGGTAGTAAACTAGAGAACACTACTCTGTTCGTCCTGCTTTGCAATTTCCATCCTAACTCCCTAAAATCACTTTTTATATCTCCGATCCTTTTCCTGGCTCTATCATTAGTGCCAATATGTAACAAGATTTCTGGCTGTTCGCCCTCCCCTTTTACAATCTTGTACACCTGATTGGAGACGTCCCGGACCATGGCACCAGGGAGGCAACATACCTTCCGGGAATCCCAATCCTGACCACAAAATCTCCTGTTGATTCCCCTAACTGTTGAGTCCCCTACCACGAGTACTTTCCTATTCTGCCTCCTTCCCTTCTTTGCCACAGTGTCAGGCTCAGTGCCAGAGAACTGACTGCTATGGCTTTCCTCTGGTAGGTCATTCCCCCCCAGCAGTATCCAAAATGGTATACATATTGCCAAGGGGAATGACCACAGGGGATCTCTGCACTGTCTGACTGTCCCCTTTCCTCTCCCTAACTGTAACCCATCTATCCTTGTGCTGAGCCTTAGGAGTGACCGACACCCAGTAACTCCTCTCAATTACCCCTTCAGCCTCCCGAATGATCCGTAGTTCATCCAGCTCCAGCTCCAATTCCCTAACACGGTTTTCAAGGAGCTGGAGTTGGGTGCACTTCCCACAGGTGTAGCCAGCGGAGACGTGTGCCATGTCTTCCACCTGCCACATTCTGCAGGAGGAGCAAGCAACTGCCCTAGCATCCATACCCGTCTTATCTGAATGCTTTGCTGAAGTCCATATAGACAATGCCCACTGTTCTGCCTTCATTAATAACCTTTGTCACCTCTTCAAAAAACTCAGTCAAGTTAGTGAGACATGATTTCTCACATACAAAGCCATGTTGATGATCTCAAATCATTCCTTGCCTTTCCAACGCATGTAAATCCTGTTCATTGGAATCCCCTCCAGTAACTTACCCACCACTGACATAGGGCTTATCAATCTTTAGTTCCCTGGCTTATATTCACAGCCTTTCTTAAATAATGGCACCACATTAGCCAACCTCCAGTCACCCTACAGGGAATTCATCAATATTCCTTGAACAGCATCTCAGAATAAGAAATTGTCCTTTTCAGATTAGGATGAGGAGAAATTCAATACCTCAGAAGACAGTGAATTTATGAATTCTTTACCACATAGGACAGTTGAGGCTGTGTCATTTAAGTATATTCAATGCTGAAATAATCAGATTTTTAATCAGTAATGGAATCACCAGATGAAATGAAAGATCTTGGTGAGGGTGCTGGGCTGAGTCCTGCATGGGGTTGGGGCTAAGGTTGTGTTGATAGTAGTTTCCCCACACAGATTACCAAAGGTCAGGAGCATATCAGTCTTGTGCCAGAACTCCTGTTTTATGAAGATCATACCCATAATCTCCCGGAGCATTTATACACCCACTTGTACCCATCTCCAGTACTTTCATCCCAGGATCCCTTTTCTCAGCACCTAGCCACACCAAAGGAGCCACGCACCTCATAGGTCATAACTGTGGTTACTGCTGTCCAGTCATCTGCTACCACATGGAACCCTAGTCAAGAAAACACCATGCAGGGTCTCTTGGAGTTCTGACACTGTCAGCTGTCATCTCTCAAACAGTGAGGATGGCCAAAGTTGGCACACATGCCATGTGAGCAATGGGAGCTGAGGCAGTAAACAAGAAGAGACAATGAGCACTTCCTCAGGGCAGTGTGAACAGAAATGCTATTGCTGACCACCACCATTGCTGGTGTGACACTCGCTCATATTATTCTCTTGCTTTGGGCTGTAGTTCTGCAGTATCTCCTAGTGGTCACTCTTCCTCAGTATGTGCAGCACCTGGCCCCTTTCTGTTTTTATGATGTTTGGCTCCTGCTGCACAGTGCTGAAAGGGAAGATGCCAAAGCCCATACTGTGGAAGATTGGCCAAATGCAACTTCCAGCAGGGTGGTCAAGTAAGATGCTTGGGTCAACTGACAGAAGGAGGAAGATGTGAGAAGAAGGCATTGGTGCACCAAGGGTAAGGTTGATGTTAAAGGAGGGGCAAGGATGAGGCAGACATCAAGGGATGAGCAATGGTATGTTCACTGGGGAAGAGGAAGGATGCAGGCATTGAGAAAGTGTTCATGTGGTCTGGTAGTAGTGATTTTACCTCTCAGCTAATTGCTGGCAAATGGGACTAGATTAGGTTAGGATATCTGGTTGGTATGGACGAGTTGAACCAAAGGGCCTGTTTCCATGCTGTACATCTCAATGATTCTATGATTCCATAACTGGGTTCAAGTTCCACATGTTCCAGAGGTGTTCAAAACCTCTCTGAGCAGGATAATTAGGAAAATATCTGCAGACTTTGAGGGGGCACTGAGGACACACAGATTCAAATGGCAAATCTACATAAATGTTGAGATCATCATGTTATAATGAGGCATGCAGGGTATGGACACAGCACTATGAATTTATGTAATGATTCTATGCCAGAAAAATGGGCTTTGTGGGCAGAGTATGCAAACAATTCAGAGAAAGCAACACCAACCTCAGGTTTGAATGAAAAGCCACTGTACTCAAAACATTAACTTTGCTTTTTTTGTCCCACAGACCTGTGGAGTTTCTTCAGCAATTTCTGTTTTGTTTCAAATCTCCAGCAACGACAGGTCTTTATTAACATGACATGAAACCGGAGCTTTCTGGCTTTGTCTCCTGAATGTTCTTGCATAGAAACACTGACATCAAGCTAATGTTCTTCTCTGACCACTGCCTCCTGTTGGGCGACTGTCATCTACAAGTCAACCAGCAGCTGACAACAGAACGTAGAAACTGAATGTGAAACTTTTGACCCCAGGAATCATCGAGGAACTCAAAAGGGACTACAAAAGTTTAACAAGTGTGAAGCGCCTCTTTGAGTCTCCAGCTAACTGGTGGGAAACAGTCAATGGGAACATCATGAGATTATTCATCCTCAAAGGTGTTCAGAAGATGAGAGAGAGAGATGGGGACAACTGTCTTTGCCTCAGAAGCCTCCACAATAATCTTCCAGGTCAGGGTCTGCTCTGTGCAGAAGGTGCGTAGGGAGGACTCTGATCATTAGCCTGAAGGAAGAAGATGGCTCAGTAATGTCATCTCAATCAACATTTAAGAAGTATTTGGATGGGTATATGAATAGGAAGGGTTTGTAGAGGTATGGGCCGGGTGTTGGCAGGTGGGACTAGATTGGGTTGGGATATCTGGTCAGCATGGACAGGTTGGACTGAAGGGTCTGTTTCCATGCTGTACATCTCTATGGCTCTATGTCAGTCTGACATACTGAGGATCAGGAAATTCTTTTGTGTCAGATTGTATGACATGCAGTCCACAGACAGTGTAGCCACCCAGCATCCTGTCCTCTATCATGGAGGTCTTAGATGGCAGTCCATGGGAGAGACTGGACCATCAGTTGTCTTTTAATGAGCTGGCCAAGGCCATCAAGTCTTTTGAAATGAAGATAGCTCCAGGAAGCAACACCTTACCAGCCAAGTTATACTTTGTGGGACTTGATTGTCCAGGAACTGCTGGAAGTGTAAGATCATATGCTTCAATCAGGTGGCATGTGTAAATCCATGAGAAAGGTATCAATGCACTCATCTGCAAGCTTAAGGAGGAGGAGGAGGAAATTAGAAATTACCGACTATTCTTACTATTGCATGCAGGTTACAAAACTCTGTCTAAGGTCAAGTGGGTCAGGTCTGCTGTGGGATTGGCGATTCATTTGACAGCCTTGTGTTCCTCAGGGATACAATGGCATACACGTAGGAAAGGGGCTGGATGCCTGCCTCATTAACCTGGACTAGGCGAAGGCCTTTGACAGGATATCACACGCATACATGTGGTATATGGTCTCCAAAATGGGCTTTGGGCAGGAACTCCTCAATTGAATCAGACTGCTCTACACTAACATCATTAGTGCAGACTCAACCAAAGGGTAGGAATCAGAAAACTTCTCAAACAGATACGGGGTCTGGCAAGGCTGCCCAGTCTCTGCTGCCTTGTTTCTGTACCTTCCTGAGTCCGTCAGGAATGATACAAGCCTGGGAGGGGTAAGTATTCTGCAGATCAAAGTTTGCCTGTGCATAGTTGACATCACAATTTTCTGCTTGGATCCACTGTCAGTGCGCAGACTCTGCATGTGACAAGTTCAAACTGGCCTTGGGAGCCAAGGTGAATCAAGGCAAGAGTGATGTCATGTTCTTTGCAACTGGGCTGACCAATCCGTTATCCCTTTCACCATCAAGACAAATTATCTGAAGGTACTTTGGAGGGTAGAGGGCATTTGCAAAATCTTGGGAGGAGCCAAGGTGAGGCATAATTAGGATTATGGGAGCATCACTCCCTCTCCATTGCAGGTAAAAACATGGTCATTGGTGTTGCTGTGTGTGGGACAGGTCTGGCCTATTCCCCAAGTCTGCCCTATTGCAGTCCCCGAGCCATCTGGAGGGAAGAGGCTGTCACACATCTCCTTCTGGAATGTCACTTTGCAAAGAAGATCAGGAAAGAGATGCAGTGGTACTTGTTGAGGTTTGTCCCAAGCAACTCCATGACGGAGGACCTTGTGCTCTCTAGGCTGGTCCCTGGGACATTCGCTGAAACAAACATTGGCTGCACCTGGAGGACCATCAACTCAGTAAAAGATGCTCTTTGGTCTGCCTGAACATGTTGGTATTCCAACGTAAAGAGATGGGCTCAACCAAGTGTTGCAATTTGGCACATTCCAAAGCCCCAAACTATATATTGAGGGATATGTAGTTAAAGCTAAGGGCAGCTGTCATGAAGGTGCAGTGGGGAAAGGCCACTGTCTAAGGTCTTTCTGCTGATATATAATGAGGGTTTGTTGAGTTATAAGACTCTCTCTTTGCCTCATGTTCTGCATGAGAAATGCCTTTGGTTTTTGCAACTGCAGGAATGTCAAATTTGAATATTTGTTTTTCTTGATATACAACTTCTTTTCAGAATCTCTTTAGCATCTGTGAATGTCAATAAACATTTTTTATGAATAAAGTATATTTTTGCAATTTAAAAATCAGATGAGAATTCCTGTATCTATCTACCCACAACACAAAAAATGTAAAACTTTCTTTGTATCTATTGAAATCTATTTTTAAGTCTCTTTGTCCCCACTTATAAAAATAGATTAGAATTTATTACAGTGTATATCAAAAAATCCCCTTCATGGTTGTGGAGGTAAAAGCTTCTTTGATAAAGGGAACAGTTCAGTTGATGATTCATTGCAAAGGGAATAACCCAGATATTGTAGTGGTGATAATAATGAAACTCAGTGTTCACTTACATTATAATTTGAAACTCCACTAAAGTCCACATCTGTTAACACTGTCAGGGATTCTACTCTTCTCCGTGTGGTGCACTGTTTAAGTTCCCACAGACTGTAATCAATTGGCAAACAGTGAACTGATAAAACCTGCTCTTTCACGCTGTCTTTCTATAAAAACCCTTGATAAAGTTAATTTGTTTTCTCAGATGTGACTGCTTGAAACAGCACTGAGTTCATAATTATTGCTAAATAGCATTTTCTCAAATTCTGAAAAACAAATCTATAAAAATAAAATTTAAGATATAATTTTGTTTCTAACCTAACCACCCAGTTACAACAATGTATTTGACTCTGTGATATTAAAAAGTGAAGAAAATCAGTGCATTTTACTTCCTGATTTGCGATCTGTGAAATTACTTCGATATGGCTCCTTACCCAGCTTAATGGTGTCACTACTGCTGGATACCTCAAGATCCTCTTGATTTGACTTCAGATTCAAACTTTATCTTGGGAAAAATGCAAATCCTGCAAAATGCTAGATTTTAAGAAGAAGTTGGCTTGATGTGAGTAATGAATGCCATCACATTGCAACTCAATATCTGGACCATGAATGTACTGAATGAAAAATGCAAAGGCCAGAAAATCAACTGTTTGAAACAAAGTTGTAAGCAACTTGAAGGAGATGTTTTCCACTGAAGAAAGTAGTGTTTGAAAGAAGTAGGGAAATGTAGACAATGAAGGAAACAAAATAGTGAATATATAGGTCTTCTCCAAGACCTGGGAGTAGACAGCCATATGGGACAGGGAGAAAGGGATGGTGGAGATCAGAATCAAAGAGTATGGTGCTGAAAAAGGAAGATGAAAAGTCAAGAGAATGGTGCCAAGTTGGAAGTTAGCGTGTAGAGGTTGGTGTGCCAAACTACCACCAGTGTCCCCCCACTTTGTCTGCTGATTTAATGGTGAGATTGGAGTTGAAACGAATTGAGTGGAGGGCTGCATGTTGTGAGGGTGAGAGGTTAGAGTGGGTGAAGGGGGTGGACAGGTCCCCCTTCCACCGCTGTCAATGTCAAGCGGTGAATAGTTCAGTGCACCAAACTACCACTATGGCCTCCATGTCTGCTAGTTTAGCGGTGGAGAGGTCAGCGCTCAGCACCGCCCTCTTGGCTTGTCCTACCTTCCAACTTCCTTCCCACCTATACACTCCAACCTCCTCTCCAACCTATCACCCTCACCCCCACCTCTATCTACCTATCACATTCTCAGCTACATTCCCCCCAGCCCTACCTCCTTTCCATTTATGTCTCAGCCCCATCGGGTCACCCCCTCATTCCCGATGAAGAGCTTATGCTCAAAACATCAATTCTGCTGCTCCTCAGATGCTGCCTGACCGGCTGTGCTTTTCCAGCACAACACTCATCAAGCCACATGGGACAGCAAATTTAAGGGATATCTGTAAATATAGTTGACAGAATTTATATGCAGAAGTAGGTTTAGTGTATATCATGTCATAAAGATATACTTAACATCAAAAATTATTGTGTATATTTACTGACTGAAATCTACTTAAGTTTTAGTACAGAATCTTAATGAGTTAAAACAGAGAAACAGAGTTATGTTTTGAGTCCTACATGACTCTATTTCAAAAAGGAGTAAATCTATTTCTGTTACCACAGATGTTACCAGACCTGTTAAGTTTCTCTAGCATTTTCTATTTGTATCTCAAACAATGTACTCTAGCTAAGAAAGGAATTTGTAATTTGTCCAGCATAATCTAACCATGTAAGCCATAAGCCTTGAATCCAATAGCCATGATCCAAAATTTGGTGGACCAGTCAGTTGGAGAGAGAAGTTTATATGATAAGTCATTTAAATCTTTTTTTGTGATTAAGAACTTGCTTTATTTCAGGCCACAGAACAGATGCGGAAGAGATGCTGAAGAGGTTGAATCCTGAGTGGGCCATTGGCTCTTTTATTCTCTTCATCCATCTGCAAGTTTAGTCTCTGTCTGCTGAGTGACTGTCCACCCACCACAAACAGAATATACAGAAGTAATCCATAACAAATATCTATTGTCCATCAGCATATTTTAATCATTTCAGTGTTAAATTCAGAAGGGCAATTGAGATGAGCCTGAAAACAAATATTCATATACCTTTTACTTATAAGACAGCTTAAGGAATTCTCCCAAACTGTAGCTTGCTGGTATATGTGAATATTGGTGTGTGTGTGTGTGAAAATCAGAACCTTTTTTAAAAATTATTTTGATGAAACTAGGTAAATCATTTAGTGCTAATGTAATTGGCCAAGTCTCCAAGTAGTGAAACTTTCTGCTCTGGGACATAGGTTCAATCTAACCACAGCACCTGGTGGAATTAAATTCAATTAATAAAATCTTAAATTGAAAGCTACTTGCAGTAATGGTGACCATGAAACTAGCATTAATTACTGCAAAACCTGTCTTGTTCACTCATGTCATCCAGGAAGGAAATTTGCTGACTCCCCCTGGTCTGGCCCCAGATCAACAGCAACGTGGTTGATTCTTAACTGGCCTCTGAAATTTCATGGACAAGAAAAGGCTGAGAACCCTATTCACTTCAAGGGTGTTTAAGGTTGGGCATCAAATACTGGCCTTACTCATCATGCCCACATCAGATGAAAAAAAATTAAAATATTTGGATGAGATATATGTGCAAGGCTAACTGCTGATCTTCTAAATGAAGGTAAGCATTTTTCTCATCCTCCTCAATTCACATTTCTAGGACAGACTGCTAACAGATAGTACTTGGACACTGTAAACACTGTAAGTAGTTTCAATTTGCATGTGTGAATTTAGAGTCAGCACCATGCTTGATATTTCCACTAACTTGATTTGGAGATGCCGGTGGACTTCGGGACAGGCAGCAGAGGAACATGGATGAGCAGAGGCTGATAGTTAAGTTCGGTACCCATACGGAGGGCCTCAACCAGGACCTTGGGTTCATGTCACATTACAGGTGATCACCATTGCACTATTCACACACAGAGATATTCCTACACACACACACTCTCACATACACATGGACACAGGTACACACAGACGCGCACACAGACACCCACACACACCCTTATAGACACACACACTCCCACGCTCACACATGCATCCCTCGCAGACTTAAGACACTCTGCACCCACTACACACACACACACACACACTTTCTCACACTCATAACCCCCACTCCAGACAGACAGACAAAGACCCACATGCACACATATATTTTGTGGGGTGAATTTGTATTGCACAGTTACATTGCACTTTGCTCAAAAATTGCATACATTCAATGTAGAACTCTGAGCTAAAAAACTGCAGGAATTTATGTAAAACACTGTTATCTCACTTATTAGATTAGAATCAATCTAAACATCAGGTCATAGACAGACAACATAGGGGGCTAACACCTTCAACATATTGTCTAGCTATCACCATTGTTTAGCAGCTCACCGGAGACTGCAACTTTAAAAAGAAGGGGTTTGTGATTTACACATGAAAGAAGTGAAACTATCACTGTATTCTAACAGTTGAAAGGCTTAACGGACAATCAATTTTTCAATGTATAATTTCAGTTACATCACACTGCAAATTTTTGCTATAAATTCTGTGTTACGATCGATTCCTCCACAATCACCTGATGAAGGAGCGTCGCTCCGAAAGTTAGTGTGCTTCCAATTAAACCTGTTGGACTATAACTTGGTGTCGTGTGATTTTTAACTTTGTCCACTAACTTGGTTTGATTTCAGTGAAATTAGGCTCAATATGTAGAATTTAAAAAATATTTCATACTGATGTAATTGTAATTATTGTATAGATTCCGAATTATCCGTTGGGTTCACGGGTATGATGATAATAGAATTTAGAATTGATGAGAATGTAATGAGTCAGTAATTGACCGTGATATCTAACACATGAAATTGCAACGATCACAAATATTCAGTATCCAGAATCTTTCCTCTCATTCCCAGCTAGAGATGCTAAAACTGCGCCTTGCAGTTCAGCTGGCTAGAATTCCGGATTCTTCTTCGACACTTTTAAATGCAACGAGGGTTAATGACGAGGTGTACTTTTCCCTTTAAATTGTAAGGGACACAAATTCATTCCCTCTAATCTTAAAACTTTGCAGCTCACCTGTAGACCCCAGCCACCTGTGGCAACAAATGTTATTGGGCTTTTGTTTACCTCTGCAGGTTAGAAAGCACAGCGAGGTGCTGGAATGTAATATGATTGTAACTATACAAAGTGGTGTTATCTCAACGTTACAGCAGAAACAGGTCAGAATCGAAAAAGAAAACCAAACGGAATGTTCCTGTTTGCAGATGGACATCCCACACAATAGCCAATTGAGTAATATGGCCACAACGTTTCTGTTAGCACTACGCTTCTTTGCAAATATCAGGGCAATATACCATTCTCTGGTATTGGCTTTTCCGTTTGTAACAAAACGTTTGCTTACTTTTTAAGCCAGATAACATAGTTTTCAGGTATTCTTTTGATCGATGTTTTCTATCAAGCAGACATGCTCATTCTATGAGCGTCTGATGTTTAAAAAGGGGGGAGATACAAAGACACTTTTTTCTCTCTCGAAGTTGAAACAGATTCTTTCGAGGGAAAGCAGAACTCCTTCCGCATTAATCTCGATTTCTCTGCTTGGTAGACTGAGTCACCAATAGATAATATTGGGAGCTCTTGAATGCATGAAAAAAATGTTATTAATTTATTTGCTTTCAATTTTGCCTTTTCTGATGTTCTGCCAGAGCGACTGCCCCACGAGATGTGTCTGCGACCCCTCCAAATCGGTGCAATGCTACAGAGTTACAACAGTGCCCAAAGCCATCCCATCCGATACCAGGAAACTGCACCTCGGGCACAACAACATCAAGCAGCTGCGGGTGAGAGAAAGACCCTCACTGAGTTTGTCAGCATCATTTTGCACAGGTTTTGAAAAGCAGGATTTTGGTTTTGTTCATAATCATGATATCGATGTGAGTTTAGTGTCATCCATTTGCATTGATTTATTTCGTTTCCTACATTCAATTGTAGTTTTAACATTAAATTGTGAGCGGGTTTGTGTTTCGGTGCGTTGGAATGAATTACAATTTCCAATTCTTGAGGTAAATGTTCTTTAAAGCTTCGGACTTGCTAAATTCAATTTGCAGGATGAATTAAGACTGGTAATGTTTTTGTGAGTATTGTAGAAAGTCTGAATGCAGTAAATGAGATGACGTTTTGAAACAAATGTGTAAGATGTAAAAAAAAATCGCATTAAATGACTTTCCCTAGAGCAATAAAATCACAAAAAAAGTGCTGCTTTTAGGCATCAGAATCTGCCTGTAAATGCAGAGCAGATGGGTGGGAGTTTATAAAATTGAGTTAGATTTTTTTTGCTCCTAGATTTTCGATTTTTACGCAAGAAGCAAATATTTTTTGAGCCAGGATTATGTTCTCACTTTATACAAAAACTTTTACAATGGTGGTATTTAGTGCAGACACATTGATAATTTCTCTCATTATCCTCATGCAAAAGCACTTGATCAGTGACAGATTAAAGTGCTAATCTGAATATTCTTATTCACTTCTAGCATGCTTTTTGAAGATGATTAAATACAGGGAAATCAAATTTATATTTGAATATATCCAAGGAAGATGACTATTAGGGTCTTGATGTATATTCTGGCTTTTGGAAGGATCTAGTAATTGTCATGCTGTTTGCTCTCTGTCTCTTTCCAATTAACTTCTACCCTTTACAAAGTTATCCACATTCTCTGAAAAAGAACTACCGATTTTGCCTCAACTATTCCCTTTAGCACTTTACACCTCAACAATTCATAACCTCCCTGCTCACTCTTCATTGCAATTTTAAAGTGATAGCCTCTTATTGTTGTCTAGCTAATGAAAGTCTATTTTTCTAGTAATTCTTACAAAGCCTTTCCTATTTTTTAAACAGATCAATTAAGTCTCCTTAGTACATAAAACATTCAAATTAGGAGCAATAGTCAGGCCCTCCTGTCTGCTCCACCATTCAATAAGTTCATGGCTGATCTGATTATAACCTCACGTATACATTCCCTCTTACTTCTGATTAACTATTTATCTCCTTGATTAACAAAAATCTATTTACCTCTACCAGATAGAGTAATAGAGTCATACAGTGCAGAACCAAGTCCTTTGGTTCAACTCACCTATGCCAACCAGACATCCGAATCTGACCTCATCCCATTTGTCAGCATTTGGCCCATATCCCTCCAAACCCTTCCTATTAATATATGCATCCAAATGTTTTTTAAATGTTGCAATTGTACCTGCTTCCACCGCTTTCTCTGGCTGCTCAATCCATACACACACAATTCCCTTTCCGTTCAACCAATCCATGCCAGCAGTGTTCCCAAACTAAATTAGTCCCTCCTGCCGGTGCTTGGCCCACATCCCTCCAAACATTTCTTCTTTATGTACTTATTCAAATGCCTTTTAGATGTTGTAACTGTACTTGCTACCACCACTTCCTCTGGATGTTCATTCATACACCGTTAAAAATCACACAACACAGGTTATAGTTCAACAGGTTTAATTGGAAGCACTCTCCTTCATCAGGTGATTGTCAGACTCTTTCAAAGCATCGCTCCGAAAGCTAGTGTGCTTCCAATTAAACCTGTTGGACTATAACCTGGAGTTGTGTGATTTTTAACTTTGTACACCCCAGTCCAACACTGGCATCTCCAAATCATTCATACACCAACCACTCTCTGTGTAAAATGTTGTCCCTCACGTACTTTTCAAATCTTTCTCCTCTCACCTTAAACATATGCCCCTTATTTTGCACTCCCCCACCCCATGACAAAGACCCTTGTTATTCACCTTATCAATGCCTCTCATTATATTATAAACCTCAGTAAGGTCACCACTGAACCTTCTACACTCTAGTGAAAAAATTCTCTGCCTTTCCAGACTATTTTTATATCTCAAACACTCCATTCCTGGCAACATCCTGGTAAATCTTTTCTGAACCTTCTCCAGTTTAATAATATCTTTCCTATAACACCACATTCATTATTAAATTTAAATTTAAATCATCTATATACTCAGAGAGAAAAGCTGAAGCTATCACTTACAAGTCTCTTTAAACCAAGCAGGATCCATTTATTATAATCATTTTGTCATCATATAATCTGTCTCATAATTTCTTATTTATGCAATTACATTTTTCTATACTATGCACTTGACTTATTGCAATGACAAATGCTTGATGTACATCTATTGCCTTCCCAACATGTATACAGATAAAACTGATAAAATCATGGAACTTTCAGCACAGAAGGATATCTTGCAGCATAATGTTTCTTTGCTGCCTTTTGTTGAAAAGAGTTATCAAACTAAACTCACTCGCTTGGTCTTTTTGACAATTTTCTCCTCCAGTATATATTCAATTCTGTTTTGCAAGTTACGACCGAATATATTCTAGGTTTTTCTATGTTCAGACATTATAAAAAAGTAAGCTAATGGTGAGAATGAAGTTCAGTGGTTGCACATGAGCACAAACCTACACCAGAAGTAGGATGGGAGAAAGATGTGCTGAGATTTGTAAACAAAACTGCTGAATTATGCACATCAAAAGACTGCCTGGTAAAGGGTATAGTGATATCACAGTGGAAGTCAATGAGAATGGGTTAATGGTCAAATGACTGGTGACATTTTAAATGCATTGTGAAATAGCTATGGACAAGCAAAACACTGATTCATGAGGTCAAGGGTATGCCAAAAAAAGGTTGTAAAATCTGCAACTTAGGACCCAGATTAAGTTCAGTGTTCCAATGTCACCGCATTCATTTTGTCTTTTGGAGTATTTTCTTGTTAACCAATAGAAATTGTCCTTTCTCAAGTACTGTACTTTCAGATAATGCATGTCTGTCTTTTCCGGAGAACTCCCAAAATTCAGCTAATGCAGTGATTGACCTGCCAAAAATATCAAGTGACTATACAGTTAAATGAATTCAGGAAAAAAACTTGCAAGATGAAATGCTTGGAGTAGGCATAATATATTATGCAAGTCAAATAAACTTAAAAGCACAGCATATTTAAGTGGAAAGTTATCTTTTATTCCAAATTTCTTGTTTGTTCACTTTCTCTAGTTTTATTCCTATATCCTTTTACACCTTTCAGTCATTTTGTCCATAACATCTACCTCTTGCTCACTCAACCCTGCTTCCATGAAACTGCTGTGATTTCTGGAAAAAGGGCTGGGGGTATTGGGTTTATTTTAGTTTTTCTTCATTTGTACTTTTCTTTAACCTAATGTTATATTAATGTGATTGGAATAAACCAAGATTAACTCTTGGTGCAAGGTAATCACTGCTGACTAAAATTACACGTCAGTGTCTATTTTCACACAACACCAGGTTATAGTTCATCAGGTTTAATTGGAAGCACACTAACTTTCGGAGCGACGCTCCTTCATCAGATGATGGTGGAGGGCTCAATCCTAACACACAGAATTTATAGCAAAAATTTACAGTGTGATGTAGCTGAAATTACACATTGAAAAATTGGTTGTCTGTTTAGCCTTTCATCTGTTCGAATAGTGATAGTTTCACTTCTTTCATGTGTAAATCACAAAACCTTTTTTTAAAAAAAGTTGCATTCTTGGGTTAGCTGTTAACAATGGTGATAGCTAGACAATATGTTGAAGGTGTTGGCCCCCTGTGTTCTCTGTCTATGCCATGATGTTTAGATTGATTCTAATTTAAAAAGTGAGATAACGGAGTCTTACATAAATTCATGTAGTTTTTGAGCTCAGAGTTCTACATGAATGCATGCAGTTTTTGAGCAAAGTACAATGTAATCCTGAAAGTACAAATTCACCCCACAAAATATATGTGTGCATGTGGGTCTTTGTCTGTCTGTGTGTGTGTGTGTGTCTGTCTGGGTTGGGGGTTGTGAGTGTGAGAAAGTGTGTGTGTATGTGTAGTGAGTGCAGAGTGTCTTAAGTCTGTGAGGGGGTGCAGGTATGAGTGTGGGAGTGTGTGTGTCCGTAAGGGTGTATGTGGGTGTCTGTGTACGCATCTGTGTGTATGTGTGTCTGTGTGTATGTGTGTATAGGAGTGCGTGTGTGTGTATAGGAGTGCGTGTGTGTGTGAGAGAGTGTGTGTGTGTGTGTGTAGGAGTATCTGTGTGTGTGTGTAGTGCAATGGTGGTCACCTGTAATGTGACATGAACCCAAGGTCCCGGTTGAGGCCCTCCCTATGGGTACTGAACTTAGCTATCAGCCTCTGCTCGGCCACTTTTCTCTGCTGCCTGTCCCGAAGTCCACCTTGGAGGATGGTCACCCGAAGGTCCGAGGCTGAATGTCCTGGACCATTGAAGTGTTCCCCAACTGGGAGGGAATCCTCCTGTCTGTTGATTGTTGTGCGGTGCCCATTCATCCGTTGTCGTAGCCTTTGCTCAGTTACCCCAGTGTACCATGCCTCCAGGCATCCTTGCCTGCAACATATAAGATAGACAACATTGGCTGAGTCACATGAGTACCTGCCATGTACAAGGTGGGAGGTGTCCCCACACATAATGGTGGTATCTATGTCCACACTCTGACACGTCTTGCAGCATCTACCGTGGCAGGGTTGTATGGAGTTGTCCTGAGAGCCGGGCAGCTTGCTACAAACAACGATCTGTTTGAGGTTTGGCGGTTGGTTAAAGGTAATGGAGGTGTGGGGAAGGTCTTGGTGAGGTGCTGTTGGTGAGGAGCCCTCCAATATCACTGATGAAGATGCTTCGCTCCGAAAGCTAGTGTGCTTCCAATTAAACCTGTTGGACTATAACCTGGTGTTGTGTGATTTTTAACTTTGTACACCCCAGTCCAACAACGGCATCTCCAAATAGTGTCTATCTTGTATTCATTTTTTGCAGGCATCAGATTTTGGTGGACTTTATGGCATTGAAGAGCTTGCACTATCTTCATGTGGAATGGAAGCAACGGAGGCACACACATTTTCAACCCTGACAAATCTGAGGACCTTAGAACTGTGGAAGAATAAGTTAAGGAGTGTTCCTAGTAAGCTTCCCTCCAATGTGGAAGTGTTGAAACTGGGTAATAATCGGATTCAGGCATTATGTGAGACTGACTTTGAAGGTTTGGCAAAACTGAAAATCCTTGACCTGCAAAATAATAAGATCTCCAAAATACATTCTCGTGTTTTGTCATCTGCTCTTAAACTGGAGAGTCTCATTTTGGATAGTAATAGTCTTGAGCTACTGTCAGGACCATTAAAACTTCCTTATCTGAAACGTTTAAGCATGCAAAATAACAGGCTGTCTTCCCTACCTTCAAATTTTTTCAGTTTTTTACCATCCCTGCGCTTTCTTAGTTTGTCAGGAAATATGTTTTGCAAAATCCCACAAAAAATGCCACCTTTATTGCGGTCCTTAAAGATGGACAAAAATTTGATCAATGAATTGCAGCTACAAGACTTAAACTATCTCAGTTATCTCTTTGAACTCTCCCTGTCTGAAAATCAACTTTCAACAGTGAATGATGCACTGGCTTTGACCAACTTATCCATAGTGGATCTGTCTAAAAATCAACTAAAAGCAGTTCCTTCTAGACTGCCAGCACAACTGCGAATGTTGGATTGCAGTCACAACTTCATACAAAAAATTTCACTGCAAGAATTCTCCAGATTGTGTGAACTGAAACATTTGTTTCTGGAATATAACAACATTACATTTATTGGCATTGATGCATGGCAGCAGTGTTTGCAACTTTCAGACCTTGCACTGGAGCAAAACCAATTGTCATCCTTCCCAAAAGGGTATGTTTGTAGTATTAGGATAGGAGAAGGACAATATTAATGTTCTGAAAGGGTGGAGAGGAATGTTTCTCAATATTAAGTATTTTTACCAATGCATTATCAAGCAGAAAATCACCTTGGAATTAAGAATTTTTCTCAGTTTTACGACCAATTATAATTTCAAACGAGGGTTTATAATTGCACCAAATTGTCTCAAGGAGTGGATGTCCCCACCCCTGTAAGAGGACAATCATATCTAGCAAATTTGATTCAATTATTCAAGAAGGAGGCTAATTGTGTAGATGAAAGTCATGCTATTGATGCAGTTTACAAGATCTTTCACTGCAGACTGGTTAAGAGACTAAGAAACCTGGGAACCAAACGAATTTGGCAAATTGGATCCAAAATTGGCAAGAGACAGGAAGCAGGTGATATTTGAAGAGTGTTTTTGTGACTGGAATGACATACCGTAGGTTTTGATACCTGTTCCTTTGCTATTTGTTATGTAAATTTAATTATCTAGACATGAATGTGGGAGATATAATCAGTAAGTTTGCAGATGACACAAAAATTGGTGTTGGAAATAATGAGGAAGAATACCTCAGATCACAGCATAGTTTGTCAAATGGGCTCATCAGATGAACTGAACAGTGGTAAAGGGAATATAATCCTGAGAAGTGTTAGGTAATGCATCCTGGGAGGTCTACCATCAAGTAATATATTTTAAATGGTAGAATATTATGAAATACAAAGAATCAGAGGGTCCTTGATATACCTGTCCATGGGTTCTTGAAAGCAGCAGGGCAGGTAGATCAGCTGGTTAAGAAGGTATGTAGGATACTTGCCTTTATTGGTCAAGGCATTGAATGTAAAAGCAAAGGAGCTATGATGGAGTTATGTATAATATTAGTTAAGCTAATATTATAGTATTTTGTACAGCTTTGGGTGCCATAGTATAGGAAGAATGGTATTGTACTAGACAGGGTTCAGAAGAGATTCACCAGGATTTTATCTGGGCTGGAGTGTATCAGCTATGAAAAGAGATTAAATAGGCTGGGGTTGTGCCAAGGAGTATCTGATGAAGGTGTACAAAATTCTGAGGGACATAGATAGGGTAGGTAGGGAAAAATTATTCCCCTTAGTAGAGGGGACAAAACCTGGGGGACAACGGTAAGGAGCAAGTGATTTAGAAGGACTTGAGGAAAAGAATTTCACCCAAAGAATTGTGGGTGTCTGGATCTCACTGCCTATAAGTGTGGTAGGGACCGAAACAGTCAAGACATTTAAGAAGTATTTAAATGACCACTTGATATGCCATTGGCATACAAGACTATATATCAAGTGCTAGAAAATTGGTTTAGAATAGATAGATGTTAAATGACTGGCACAGATACAATAGGCTGAAGAGCGTAATTCCATGCTATTTAAAAACCTCTATGATTCTATTAGAAAATAAGGAGGTGTGGGTTTGATGGAGAACAATGAAAGAGAAACATAAATATAAGTCAACTGAAGTTCTTCAATCTTGCTTCTTCCACACAATATAAGACTCAGACAAAATAGTGCTCAAGAGGGCAGAGAACTCCTCTAATGCATTGCATTCACAAGGAACTGAAAAGAAACAGGTTTTCTTTGGGCTACAAATCAATTCTCAGTACAATTAGTTCAATTCATAATTTTGGGATAGAGGAGGGGAGGGGATAAGAGATGCTGAGAGTTAGGTAGTCACTGATGTTATTTCATAAATTGTGCAAAGAAATGTACTTACAGAAAATCACAGGTGTTTATCATCTCACAAACATGCCATTTTAGAAAATTATAGCAATGTTGAAGGAGGAGAGCTGAAAACACTTTTTAAGGTATTGAATTGTGAGAAGTTATCTTGACACAGACATAAATTCACACAATGGGGTTGTTTGGGACCTTGGAAAAGCTTACAACAAAAGATGAATCAGAGAGTTTTGATTTGTCACTAGGGAGGAGTGAGGAGGGCAGGCTGGTAAAATGAACAGGTCAGATTCCTGGCCAATAAGGGGGTATCTATTGCTGAAGGTCTGCAGAAACGCACCAGTGGATGTGTTCTGAAAAATGTGTGAGGCAAAAAGGAACACTGAACAGGAAAAAAAATGATACACCATGTATTAATTATCAAAAACACATTGTGTTCTTCTCTTTATTGTATTCATTTACAAATCTCCTAAAAGGTGGAAAATTTTGAATGGAATTAATGTTGCTACAGAACTGTCTAACAGTAAATGAGGCTTCCATGTATTTTTAAAATTATTTTAAATATGATTTGATAATCCATGGTGGATTTTGCTCATCGCAAAATATGGCACCACAGCACCACCTCCAGACATAATTCTAAAGCGATATTAATAATTTTATACAATTTCATGATATATTCAAAAATTTCAATATTGAAATGTTGCAGATAAGCTTGATGAACTTCCTTGAAATGTGTTTGCTGTTTGTGAACAGTGAAAAGAAATTTAAGCTTCTTAATCACGTTACCTTTCCTTTACCTTTTATCACGAGTTATGTCAACTTCTTTATACCAACTAGCTCAATTGTATGTGTGAAATCTGACTAGTTTCAACTGAGATCTGACTGGATTACTTACCCTCTGACAATGGTGAGTATAAACTTGCTGATGAAATGTGACGTTTCTTTCTATTGCCTGATGACTTAGCAACCTCATGGAATAAGTTACCCGTTCTATCTCCAATTTGTGTATTTTTTATTATTCTTTCATGGATATAGGGGTTGTAGGCAACCCTAATTGTCCTTGAGAAGCCGGTGCTGTTCCATGTTCCTGAATTGCTGCAGGCTATCTGGTGTGAGTATATACACATACACACACACACACACAGTTGTTTACATGGGTGATTATATGATTCCAGCAAGGGTGGTGATATGATTCCTGAAGCTGTCCTCTAGTCCCTCAATTTTCTTTAGAGGATGAGAACACATATTGGATTAACTTTTATGTGGAGATTAATACTTTGAGTGTTGCAATAGCATGTCTTCAATTTTCTTTTTCAAAGCACTCAAGATTTTTCAGTTTGCTTTATGAAATCTGCAGCATCTACAAATAAAGAAGCATTCCTTAAATTCAGCTTATAAAATGATCAAAGAGGTTACAATGCAAGCACCCTTTCAGTATTCCAGGGAACTGTTTTTGACAGAGGTTATAAATTGTGGTGTTCATCAACCTCTTTTGTAAAGATAGTTCCATAAATTTTTTAATGAAAACTTTCTCAAGCTTCTTCATACAAAAATGAAAAGGAATCCAGGAATAACTTGCATAAAAAGGATCTCTACCAAAAGCTGATCATCAGGAGTCTCCCTGAAGAAACACCCTTCTTAGAGACCTTGCAATGACCTTGCTAAATTTTGAAAAAATTATACTGCCCCACACAAGTATCTATTTATCAATTAATCCAAACTACCCTGACTCTGTATCCTATTGTACATTTATCTCAAAATCCTTGTATCTGTTTACGAATGTCTCTGCCGAAGTTTGAAACCATGTAGGTAATGTTGCAGATGAGATGTATTTTCCTCCCTTTGGTTGATTGTGAAGCCTCCCTTGCCACCAATTAATTGTTGGCAACGTGTTTTTGGATCTCCAGCGTAATGGAGACAGCCTATTTATGCTAAAATTACATCCTCCCATTAGTGTTGGTGCAGTAATAATGTCTGTTTACAACTAATAATTGTATATGTTTATCTCATTCTGGGACAAAATTACTATAATTGTTATGCTTTGTCCTTAGGCTTCCTGATACTCTTGTGAGACTAGATCTGAAAGGAAATAACATTACAGACATTTTCAAAGAGTCAGTTGAAAACTTGAAGCGACTGCGAGTTTTGAATCTGCGTAATAACAGGTTGTTATCTCTCACCCCTGATGTGTTTGGATATTTACCTCGACTGAGACAGCTTTACCTGGATGGTAACCCCTGGAACTGCACATGTGACCTCATGAAAATCAGAGTCTTATTGACTGCAAGGCAAGTGGAGATCAAAGGTGGCTACTGTGCAACTCCAGACTATTACCAAGGTGAGACTTGGCTATCTTCCACCAAGATTCTAAACACCTGTGGATATAATACTCTACTTGGTACAAAAGGAAAGGCACTTCTCAAAATTGCTACAAAGACAGCACAGGAAGACGATAGCTCAAATGTTAATGGTCCAGCTGACAATGAAGATTATTATGACTATGATGCAGACTGAAAACCAATAACCAGTCTGACTTAAAATCTGATTGTGTGATGTAATCAATGTTGCATTGGAACCAGGTTCTTAGTCTTCTCGTTGCTTTTTAAGTCTTATATATACTTCTAGAATAGGTAAACATGGTTTGAAGTATCTTCCTTGAATTTGTTATTTGTTGATCTACAATTCAAAAATATTCCGGGTGATTTCCTTTTGTTACTGCATGAATTAGTTATGAGTTGCATCAACATTGATTCAATTCTGCTGAGCAGAAAATGAAGAAGAATCAAAATTATTAGTTTGATATAACTTTTATAATAGGATAATGTTTTGCCTATTTATTTTTTCAAATTTGATGCCAGGCAAATAGTTTTCTTTCATAATTTCAACTGAAATGCCTATTACAATTGCTAATATTGAAGTCAAACAATAGGTATCTTGAATTCAAACCAGAATTTAAATCAATGGCATTACATCATGCAGAACTGGTTTATAACTAGTGGCACAGTTTAACATACATTACTGTTTTAGTTTTATTTTTAAAAAATTACATTAAAATAATGTTATTGTTTCTGCCCATTACTGGTTTACTAATATTGAACAGAATTACAAAGAGCAAAAGGAAACTGAAATCAGCAATGTTGTATTTACTTTGCACTGACCTTGGAATCAAGATTTTCTTATTAAAACATTTTATTTCAAGAAATTATCCATGACCTTGTATGTAAATTACCACAATCTACCTTTAATTCGGCTACTTTTTAAGCATTCCTACAGACATTCAAATATGGAACAAATTAATTAAACTTTTTATTGCATGTAGCAACCAAAATAAGACCCTTCAAGTAAGCAAGTTAGCTAAATTCCATCATTAATTGGGTAATAGCTATAATTCCAAATAACAGCATAGGTCTTTGGATGTCCAGGGTTCGATACTTGTGCAGTGCTGTTCTCCAGATTCCTGCTGCTGAAGAATCCTCAAGTTGAATTCCGGTTGGATTTTCTATCTTGTTAAGCTTATGATATGAACTTTGACACTTCTGAAGTCACCAAGTTCTTAGCTTTCTTTCTTATCAGGAGCAGCTTTTCTGTTCTTTGTGACATGTTGCTTTTAATTCCTTGTCCCTTTATCTCAGGAAACAACTAATTCTAGAAAATCATTGCTGATTATTTAAATCTATGAAAGTTACTGAAGTTCTGACTTGTACAGTATCACATGAAACAAAAGGAAAGCAGAACCTAAAATACAGAAATGTTCAATGTTTAATATTTCACATATTTTGTTTTAAAAATTTACATCAGTTTTCATATTGACCAGTACAGAAGAATGACACTCTATGTTTAGATCAATGGTACCCACTCAAATACTTTTAATAGGTTTATCAGTGTAAATTTCTTCTAACTTGGTCTCTTTTCCAGCTCAATGTCCTGCAGAGGGGAACCTCTGGCATTCAGAAGCAACACTAAGGCTCTTCAATGAATCAGTATCAACAGGATCCAAAAGTGGGGAACATGAATCGGATTTAATTGATTATGGAAAGCCAAATAATGACTGGGAAACATAGAAAGGGTTAAGGAAAAAAATTAAACATTCAAGTCAAAACAAACATTTAAAACTTCCTAATACATATTTTCTTTTGAGGGAATGTGATTGTACACTTTTAAAAGTACCTTTTTTTAGGCCAGCAAGACTGTTCAGTAGAAATTATTGCTAATTATTCTGAAATCTCATATTTTTGAATGCACTAGTCCTAACTTTTTCAACTACTCATAGTGCAGAACAAATGGGTCAATACAGCAAGTTCATACAGTTGACATTATTTTCAGTGACGAGGTTATTGGCAAGGACTGGGACAGAAAACACTATAGAGGAATCAGACAAATCTGACTGCAGCTTCTGCATTTCCATGCACAGCTTTGGCCAGATTTCCTTCAATACAATGTGAGAGCAATGACAGTGTCACCATTGCTTTCATCACAATCTTAAATTGGAAGCCCCCAATTTTGAAGCTATGTAACTGAATCTAGATACCTCCACAACAGTTCTGAAAACTCCTCATAATTTAATACACTAAAGTAAGATTGCTCATTTTTCTAAACAATAATGAGAAGTCCAACTTTTCATCAAAAGCCAACTCTTGCAACTCAGGAATAAACAGATGTAACTATTTCTGAACTGTTTTCAGTGCAGTATATTCTTAAGTAAGGAAATCAAAACCGTAGAGTATTCCAGGTATGGTCCCATCAATACGCCGTATAGGAGTAACAATCTTGATTATTGCTATTACCCAATCCCTTTGTAATAAAGGGCAATACTCCATTTATCTAACAATTTGTTGTATCTGTGTGCTAACCTTTTGTGATTCATAAAGGCACCTAGCTCCCTTTGTACCATAGTATTCTACAGTCTCGACCTACAGAGTCATAGAGTCATACAGCACTGAAACTGACCCTTCAGTCCAACTCATCTGCACGGACCAGACATCCCATTTGCCAGCATTTGGCCATATCACCCTACACCCTTCCTATTCATATACCCATCCAGATGTCTTTTAAATGTCGTAGTTGTTCCCACCTCCATCACTTCCCCTGGCCATACATTCTCATTCCATACATGCACCACCTTCTGCATGAAAATGTTACCCCTCAGGTTGTTTTTAAATCTTTCCCTTTCCACCTTAAATCTATGCCCTCTAATTTCATACTCCTTCAACCTAGGAAAAAGTCCTTGGCTATTCACCCTATCCATGCCCCTCATGATTTATAAACCTCTTTAAGGTCAGCCTTCAGCCTCCGAGGAAAAAAGCCATGGCCTATTCAGCCTCCATCTGTAACTTAAACCCTGCAGTCCCGGCAACTGCCTTGTAAATCTTTAGTGCGCCTTCTCAGGTTTAACAGCATCCTTCTTATAGAAGGGCAATCAGAATTGTATGCACTATGCTAAAAATGGCTCATCAATGTCCTGTACGGCTGCAACTTGACATCCCAATTCGTATATTTCCGATGGCCAGGGAGCCATTTTACAGTGCAATCTGGAGTCATGCATCAAGACCATGTAGAAATCCCATGTAGAAACCTGTGCAAGAGTTGCTCAGATAACATGAATTTCTGATTGTAAATTCTGCCATGTCTGGAACTTTCCAAATAAGTCCTTAAAGTTGGGGATTTCTGAGGGTTCCAACTCATTGGAGTTTAACAGTGAATCAGGAAACATAGATTAAAAATCTGCTCTAAGTTCTGGATGATGATTAAACTGAACCCCAGGAATACCACTAATCCCTGAAAAACAGTTACAATTTTCTTCAGGATCCTGTCCAGCAAGACATTGTAATTGTTGTCGATATGCATTTTTGGTATAGCAAGAGAGTCCTTCTAGACTTAAATGGAGTATGTTAACTGGTAGGCCAGTATCCAGGAGAATGTCTCGGAGAGTTCATATTTTGGAACCTCACTTTGCATCTGGTTTGGGGCAGTTAAATTGCTTAGCAACATCCAAATCCGAGCCATTCAAATATGAACTGCTTAAATGCCCATCCGGTTCAAATGGAGGTGATACCAGCGGAGCTGTATGAGTGATTGCAGAACCAGTTTTTAATAAAATTAGCTTTGGGCTCCAGCCCTTAAAATTTGCACAAGAATTCAGCTGGGCTGAGATTGTATACTGGGAAACCTTTACTGATTGGTGTTACAACTTCAGTTCCGGTCTCTTATGAAAGGCAGCTGGTACAGTTACTCGTGATTGTAGTGAAAGGTTCAGGCCCAACATTGATGGGGTGAACCTGGTTGAGAAAGATTCACCTAGATTGGCTCAACGTTTTTTGATCAGAAAATGGCTGCCTGATTGAAGTCCTAATTAAATACCTTTAAGTTTTCCAGAAAGGTCTAGGGACCATCAGAAGAGTTAATGTGACAAAGCAATTCTGCGATTCTGCAAGGCCTGTCCAGTACCATTTGCCTTACAGGCAAAAGTAGAAGCAGAACTCAGAAGATTGGAAAGTGAAGGAATTATCTAATTCATGGAATTGGCAACACTGGTCATACCAATTTTGAAGCCCAATGTGTCAGATCGCCTTCGTGGGCATTTTAAACAAACACCAAACTGTCTTACACAGTTTAATAAATACCCAATACCTTAGCTAGAGGATTTGTATGCAAAGCTGGCAGGAGGTTTGTCCTTTATGAAGTCTATACTTACTTGCAATTGTGTTTAGACCAGGAATCTCAGAAAATGCTACAATTAATACGCACTAGGGATTGTACCATTATACAAGACTGCCACCATGCTCCTGATCTCTCGGCACCCGGTACGGAGGGGGGAGGGTAGGTCAGAGGAACTCCTCGTGGGTCTGCTCCTGGGCCTGTCCAAACTGGCCACAAACAGGTCCAGGCAGCGGGCTGTGGAGGGAGTTGTTATGGCCTACTGGTTGCCCCTCTTCTGTGGGTATGTCAGAGCCCAGGTGTCCCTGAAGAAGGAGCATGCGGTATCCACCAACACCCTCGAGACTTTCAGGGAAAGGTGGGCACCGCAGGGTGTGGAGTGCATTATTTCCGGCTCCAACTCCATTTTGAGTTAATCCCTGCCTTCTCTTCTCCTTCACTATTTGATCACACAGCATTGCCCTTTGGATGAGAAGAGCACTGCTTGTCATTGGCCATTTGAGTGTTTTCTTTATTCCTGGTTGTGGGAATTGGATAAAGATTTGTACACCTGTTGTCTTTCACTGTGTCTCACACCTGCAAACACACAACATGGGTGCTAGGGTAAATATAAGCACTACCGCCTAACTGTGGTAGTGTGGGAGTTTCGAAGAAAAAAAATATAACCAGAAGATTCAGAATAAAAAATTTTTTTTAAAATACTAGACTGCCATTCAGCATAGCATCAGCCTGTTCAATGTTTCAGTAGGTAATGGAGAACATTTTGAGAGATCTACCTCAGGGTCGCCGTTTACCTCAATGACATCCTAATAACAGGGAAAACAAGTAAGGAACACTTAGAGGACTTAAATATAGTTGTAAGGCATTTTTCTAACACAGATATATGCCTAAGAAGGGAAAACTGACTTACTTGGGCTACAGGGTTGATAAGATTGGGTTACATCCGTTAGAAGATAAAGTGAGGGCAATCAAAGGTGCCCTGGCCCCCACATCTGTGCAGGAGCTTAAGTCATTTCTGGATCTGGTAAATTATTATGGAAGGTTCATACACAACCTGACATCCACCATTACATCAACTCCTAGAAAAGGGTCAGCCTTTGGAATTGGTCTCATAGACAAACCCGAGCTTTTGAAGCAGTAAAGAAATAACTATCATCCTCTAATGTGTTGGCACATTATGATCCCAAGAAAGGTCTGTGATGCTTCTCCATGTGGCATTGAGGTGGTATTAGTTCAAACATGGGCCAGTGGAGAGGAACACCCAGTAGTTTATGGATTCAGGAAATTGGCTAATGCAAAGTGTAAATGTGCACAAATAGAAAAACAAGGATCGGTGTCAGAAAATTCCATCAATACCATTATGGAGGAAAATTTATGATAATTATGGAATACAAACGCCTTCTTGGCCTACTTAAAGAGGATAAGGCAGTGCCATCCATCACTTTGGGCCACATTCAGCGGTGGGTTCTAATATTAAGTAAATGTAATTATAAATCAGAACACCATGCAGGCAGCCGAGTAGTGAATGTGGATGCACTAAGCTGCCTTTCACTGGCAGATGCACAGAGGAACCTTGATTCTCCAGCATTCGATTATCCAGTGTGACATTATCTGACAAGATCGCAAGGTCCCGATGCTTGGCTAAACTATGTTATCTGGCATATGATTATCCAGAATTTGATTAACCGAATGAAATATTGTCTGCATGTCCTTTGGATAATCGAGGTGCCTCTATATTACCATGGTACCCCCAATGGAAGACACTGTCATAACATTGAATTTTCTGGACATGCTACCAGTTCACAGCAAACAACATCAGGCTTTGGACGCAGACATAGCCAGTCCTTTCCAAACTGAAACAACTGGCATTAATGGGGGAAAGCAAAGTGCTGTCTCAACTAGAATTAAAACCTTTTTGAACCCAGAGAGTTCACAGTGGAGGACTGCATATTCCTGTGGGGAGCAAAAGTGACTAGCGAGCAAAGATCACCGTCAAATACTTGCTGAACTCTACCAGGGCCATCCAGGGGTATCTAAAATGAAGATGTTGGTGATGAGTTATGCTTGGTGGCTGGGTTTGGATGCAAACATAGCTGCTTTGGTGGGGGCAGTGTCCAGACTGTCAACAAGGACAAAACCTACTGCCAGCAGTTTCCTGGGAATGGCCAGGAAAACGATGGATCCAGTTGTATGTCGACTGTGCTGGTCCTTTCAATGTTTTCTGTCGTTGAAGATGCCTACTGGAACTAGTTGAATGTGCATAGAGTCCATTTGTCAAATATTGAAATGACAATAGAAAAGTTGTGCACATCTTTTGTGACATATGAGTCCCAGAGGTATTGGTCATGGATAACAGGCCATCATTTACCATCAGGGATTTCAGTTGCTTCTTAATGTTAAATGGGATTCAACATATTAAGGCAGTTCCATATCACCCATCATCTAATCGCCTGACAGGAAGAGTGGTGCAAACTTTGAAGGCTGAAGAAACAGTCTATAGCCTCACTAGATACCAAGCTGTCACGGTTCTTATTTGAAGAAAGGACCACCCCAGAGGCAACTAAAGGGACAGTACTGGCAGAGAGGCTAATGGGTAGAAGATTTCGCACCATGTTAAGCCTGATCTTCCCAGACCCGGGGGTGGGTGTCTGTGTGTGTGAAATTGCATCAGAAACTTCAGTGGTGGATTCAAACCTCTGACAAGTGAGAGACAGTTTGATACAAGGGACGAAGTTTGGTGCAAGTATCACGGAAATGGCCTCACATGGATAAGAGGCAAGGTCAACACTAGTACAGGACCAGTGTCTTACCAAGTTAGGGTAGGTATGGCTATTCTGAATAAGCATGTTTGAAACCTGCACATTCACAGGTTGTGTGAAAGCAAAACTTACCCTGCTCCTCAATCTTCAGAAATACTTCAGGGATCTATTGATTCACCTTCTCGATCAAACAGTGGCACAGTGGTTAGCACTGCTGCCTCACAGCCCCAGAGACCCGGGTTCCATTCCGGCCTCGGGCAAGTGTTTGTTGTTTGCACATTCTCCCTGTGTCTGCGAGTTTCCTCCGGGTGCTCCGGTTTCCTCCCACAGTCCAAAGATATGCAAGTTAGGTGAATTGGCCACACTAAATTGCCTGTAGTGTTAGATGAAGGGGTAAATGTAAGGGAATGGGGTCTGGGTGGGTCCCTCTTTAGAGGGTCGGTGTGGACTTGTTGGGCTGACGCGCCTATTTCCACACTGTAAATAATCTAAAAACACCATGGCTGAGTCCTCTGATGTAGAGGTATGCCTGATGAAAGTGGCTGCCTTGACATTACAGTAGTTCGAGTGAGGTCAGAACTAAGGTTTCAAGGTCGCAAGAAGGCACTGGCAAGCAAGAAGTTGGTTTGAAGTGTGTCTACTTCAACGCCAGGAGTGTCCGGAATACGGTGGGTGAACTTCCAGCACGGGTTGGTACCTGGGATTTCGAGGTTGTGGCTATTTCGGAAACATGGGTAGAGCAGGGCCAGGAATGGTTATTGCAGATTCCAGGATTCAGATGTTTCAGTACGAACAGTGAAAATGGTAAAGGTGGGGGGGGGGTGGAGAGTGGCATTGTTAGTCAAGGACTGTATTATGGTTGCAGAAAGGACGTTTGAGGATACGCCTCCTGAGGTAGTTATGGGCTGAGATTAGAAATAGGGAAGGAGAGGTCACCCTGTTAGGAGTTGTCTATAGGCTTCTGAATATTTCCAGAAATGTAAAGGATAGAATAGCAAAGATGATACTTGACAGGAGCAAGCATGACAGGGTGGTTGTTATGGGGAACTTTAACTTTCCAAATATTGACTGTGATTACTATAGTTCAAGTACTTTAGATGGGTCAGTTTTTGTACAATGTGTGCAGGAGGGTTTCCTAACACAGTATGTAGACAGGCCAACTGGGGACAAGGCCACATCAGATTTGATACTGGGTAATGAACCCAGTCAGGTGTTAGATTTGGAGGTAGGTGAGCAATTTGGTGAAAGTGACCGCAATTCAGTTATGTTTACATTAGTGATGGAAAGGGATAGGTATATACCTCAGGGCAAGAATTATAGCTGGTGGAGAGGCCATCATGATGCAATTAGGCAAGATTTAGGATGCATAGGTTGGGGAGGGAAACTGTAGGAGATGGGCACAATTGAAACAGCTACTGCGGATCCTTGATAAGTATGTACCGGTCAGGTAGAGAGGAGGTTGTTGAGTGCAGGAGCTGTGGTTTACTAAGGAATTTGCATCTCTTGTCAAGAGGAAGAAGAAGGCTTATTTTAGGATGAGATGTGATGGTTTTGTTAGGATGTTTGAGAGTTACAAGTTAGTCAGGAATGACCTAAAGAGAGCGCTAAGAAGAGCCAGGAGGGGACATGAGAAGCCATGGGCGGATAGGATCAAGGAAAAGCCTGAGGCTTTCTATAGGTGATCAGGAATAAAAGAATGACTGGAGTAAGATTAGGGCCAATCAAGGATAGTAGTGGGAAGTAGTGCATGGAGTCAGAGGAGATAGGGGAAGCACTACATGAATACTTTTCATGAGTATTCACACGAGAAAAAGACAATATTGTCGAGGAAAATACTGAGATACAGGCTACTAGACTAGATGGGATTGAGGTTCACTGGGAGGAGGTGTTAGCAATTCTGGAAAGTGTGAAAATAGATAAGTTCCCTTGGCCGGATGGGATTTATCCTAAGATTCTCTGGGAAGCTAGGGAGGAGGTTGCAGAGCCTTTGGCTTTAATCCTTATGTTGTCATTGTCTACTGGAATAGTGCCAGAAGACTGAAGGATAGCAAATGTTGTCCCCTTGCTCAAGAAGGAGAGTAGAGACAATCCTGGTAATTATAGACCAGTAAGACTTACTTCGATTGTGGCTAAAATGTTGGAAAACGTTATAAAAGATAGAATTTATGATAATCTAGAAAGGAGTAATTTGATTAGGAATAGTCAACACGATTTTGTGAAGAGTAAGTTGTGCCTCACAAACCTTATTGAGTTCTTTGAGAAGGTAACCAAACAAGTGGATGAGGCTAAAGCAGTTGATATGTTGTATATGGATTTCAATAAGGCATTTGATAAGGTTCCCCATGGTAGACTATTGCACAAAATACAGAAGCATGGAATTGAGGATGATTGAGGGTGAAATTGGCTAGCTGAAAGAAGACAGGGTGGTGGTTGATGGGCAATATTCATCCTGGTCTTAATAGTGGTGTACTGCAAAGATCTGTTTTGGGTCCACTGCTGTTTGTCATTTTTATAAATGACCTGGATGAGGGCATAGAAGGATGGATTAGTAAATTTGTGGATGACATGAAGGTCGGTACAGTTGTGGACAGTGACAGAGGATGTTGTAGGTTACAGAGAGTCATAGATAAGCTGCAGAGTTGGGCTGAGAGATGGCAAATGGAGTTTAAAGCAGAAAAGTGTGAGGTGATTCACTTTGGAAGGAGTAACAGGAATGCAGAATACTGGGTAATGATAAGATTCTTGGTAGTGTAGGTGAGCAAAGAGATCACAGTGTCCAGGTACACAGATCCCTGAAAGTTACCACCCAGGTTGATAGGGTTGTTAAGAAGGCATACAGTGTTTTAGCTTTTATTGGCAGAGGGATTGAGTTTTGGAACCAGGAGGTCATGTTGCAGCTGTAAAAACCTCTGGTGCAGCCGCACTTGGAGTATTACATACAGTTCTGGTCACCCCATTATAGGAAGGATGTGGAAGCTTTGGAAAGGGTTCAGAGGAGATTTACTAGGAGGGTGCCTGGTATGGAGAGAAGATCTTACGAGGAAAGGCTGAGGGATTTGAGGCTGTTTTTGTTCGAGAGAAGCAGGTTGAGACGTGACTTAATTGACACATATAAGATAATCAGAGGTTCAGATAGATTGGACAGTGAGAGCTTTTTTCCTCGGATGGTGATGGCTAGCACAAGGGGACATAGCGTTAAATTGAGGGGTGATAGATATACAACAGATGTCAGAGGTAGTTTCTTTACTCAGAGGATATTAGGGGCGTGGAACAAACTGCCTGCAACAGTAATAGACGCTCCAACTTTCAGGGCATTTAAATGGTCATTGGATCAGCATATAGACGGTCATGGATAGTATAGGCTTCAAACTGGTTTCACGGGTCGACACAACATCGAGGGCCAAAGGGCCTGTACTGTAATGTTCTATGTACTGCCTCTGAAGAAGGGAGTGAAAGTCGACAGAGGTGTTTCTGACAGCAGAGGTGAGCTCTCATTCATTACATGCCTCCTCTGTTGGATTCTGAATTGGAGGAACCTGATCTACTGCTCAAACACCCCAGGAACTCTCAACGAAATCAGACCACCCTGCACCAGTGGACCCACAGTGACTCGGTGATTATAATGAGCTTAGCCAGCTAGATCTCAAAGAATATGAGTTACCTGATTGGGGTTGTTAATCTGGTTCAATGAGGGAGACCTGGCTGACACAAAAGGATGAATGCCAATGGATATAGGGCACTGTGAATGCCTGACTCAGTCAGAGACAGTGACATTGTCAAAGGCTGCATATTTGCAGTTAGAGGGTGATTCATCTTGGGATGCCAGCCTCTGAAGAGTTATTTTAGCTGGGTGCTCTGGTTTCCTCCCACAGTCCAAAGATGTGGGTACAATTACAATATTTAAAAGGCATTTAGATAAGTACATAAATAGGAAAGGTTTGGAGGGATATAAGTCAGGAGCAGGCCAGTGGGACTAGTTTAGTTTGGGATTATGTTCAGCATGGACTGGTTGGACCGAACAGTCTCTTTCCATGCTTATGACTTTATGTGCAGTTGAGATGGATTGGCCACAGTAAATTGCCCCATAGTGTCCAGGCTTATGCAGGCTATGTGGATTAGCCATGGTAAAACTAAGGTTACCAGGATTGGGTGGGATGCTCTATGGACTCAATGGGCCGAATGGCCTCTTCCCGCGCTGTAGGGTTTCTCAGTTAAAACTGAAACCACGCCTACCTAATCTGATGGACGTAAAAATCCCAAAGCACAGAAGAGAACTAGGGGTTTTCTTTTCGGATTGTTGCCTCATCAACATCACAATTGGGAAATAGTAACCATCACATTGCTGTGTGTGGGAGAATTCGCTAACGCCCTTTCAATGTTTCAAAAGTTGTTTTGCAAGCAGTTCCGCAGATTTATCTATGGTGTGATTTGCTGTGTCCCTTTCAACATTGCATTGACCGATGTTGAAGCTGTAATTTGGAGATGCTGGTGTTGGACTGGGGTATACAAAGTTAAAAATCACACACCAGGTTATAGTCCAACAGGTTTAACTGGAAGCACACTAGCTTTCGGAGCGCCGCTCCTTCATCAGGTGATTGTGGAGGGCACAAATCTAAGGCACATAATTTATAGCAAAAATTTACAGTGTGATGTAACTGAAATTATGCATTGAAAAGTACATTGATTGTCTGTTGAGTCTTTCATCTGTTCGAATATCATGATAGTTTCACTTCTTTCATGTGGTAATCACAAAGGTTTTTAAAAAAGTTGCATTCTCAGCTTAGTTGTAGCAATGGGTGTCAGCTAGACAATATGTTGAAGCTGTTAACCCCCTGTGTTCTCTGTCTATGCCATGATGTTTAGATTGAATCTAATCTAAAAAGTGAGGTAACAGAGTTTTACATGAATTCATGCAGTTTTTGAGAAAAGTACAATGTAACTCTACAAGTACAAATTCACCCCACAAAATATATGTGTGCATGTGGGTCTTTGTCTGTTTGTGTGTGTAGTGAGTATAGAGTGTCTTAAGTCTGTGAGGGTGTGTGTGAGTGTGTGTATCTCTGGGGTGGGTGGGTTGTGAATGTCTGTGAGAGAGAGTGTATGTGTGTGTGCATGAGTGTAGAGTGGTCTAAGTCTCTGAGAGGATGCCTGTGCGAGTGTGTGTGTCTATAAGCTGAAAATGTGTTGCTGGAAAAGCGCAGCAGGTCAGGCAGCTATTCCAGCAACACATTTTCAGCTCTGATCTCCAGCCTCTGGGTCCTCACTTTCTCCCATGAGTACCTGCCACGTACATGGTGGGAGGTGCACCCACGTGTAATGGGTGGTATCTATGTCCACACTCTGACACGACATGCAGCCCCTACCGTGACAGGGTTGTATGGAGTTATCCTGAGAGCCGGGCAGCTTGCTACGAACAGCGATTTGTTTGAGGTTTGGCGGTTGTTTAAGCTGGAGATGAATCCAGCTCTGCCGAGTTAGGGGACGCTGCAGCACCAAGCGAGCAGTCTTCAGAGAAGTGCACTCCTCTTGCTGAATTTCAGCCAAGGCCGGCGTGCACCTCCGGGTTGGGCTTTGTGAACCAATCCCAGCGCTCCATGTGTTGTTTCAGTCAAAGGTGAAAGTTAACAAGTAGAGGCAAAAAAACCGAGTGAAGATGGCGGCGGGCGTGTTGGGGAGTTGGCACTGACTCACGTCCATTCAAAGACAGACTTTGGCAAAGCTGGCCTTCCTCCTCCCCATGTGAATCTTTACAACCTTTGTTATTTAGCTTTGGTTTCACACGCTCCCGTTTTCCTTCCCACCCCCACCTTTCTCCCCCCCCCTTCTTTTCCAACCCCACCCCCTCTGTCTAATCGCATGGTAAGGTGATGGCACTGTTTGAGTTGCTCTGGAGGGTACTGCACGCAATGCTGTGCCTGCACCGGACGCTGTCGGCCTGGCTGCGCCATGGAATGTGGGCCTGGAGGCGCTGGAACCCCGCGAGCCTGGCGTTCCGGTTCCAGAACGCCAAGAACAAAGGCAAGAGCCGGCGCGCGCGCTGGCGCTCGGACGGCCGCCGCCTGAAGAAGCTGCCGCTGCACTTGGGGCTGGTGGTGACCGAGGACGAGAGCAGCTACACGGACATCGCCAACCTGGTGGTGTGGTGCATGGCTGTTGGCATTTCCTATGTCAGCGTCTATGACAACCAAGGTGAGCCGGAGGTGGGGTGGGGGAACGCTGCCCAAATGTAAACGAGCCATCCTCCTTCCACACACAGTCTGCCTGCCCGTAAACTCGCGAGTTGTGCTCTGAGCATTGGTACAAAAAGGATGCTGTACACTCATTGCTACAGCTTTTTTTTTGCAAAGGGAGAGCAAGCCGCACTCCGCCGTAGAAATCATATGTACATTGCGCAGGTGGGCGGGAATTTTTTTCTTTGAATGTTAAAAAACCGGAATATCCGATCCGAGGTTTGTTCCTTTTAACCTTGTCTGTGGATGATTGAGCAACCGTTGCCTTTCCAAGTCAGTCGTGGCTTGGTGATTGTTCCTTGGTTGTCCAGGCCAGGTGGGCGTCCGTTTAAAATAAAGGGAAATAAACTTTTTCGTTTTTCGTGCGTTTTACAGTTGCAAGCTCTACCCGCGCTCAGTAAATTCTTTCGGTTTAAAACTACTTTTTTTCATGTGCTAAGTGCTTTACTTAATGCCATCAAACTAAATGTGACTACAGCTATATAACAGCAAGCTCGGATTGTTTAGGTTCACGTCACGTGAATGGGTTGGTCACCTTAGCACTGCTGGTGTTATCAGAATCCATGTTACGTTCAAGCCACAGATTTGAGGGCATAATTCAGACTATTTTTAATTTGGCATGGTGTGTGCTTTGTTGCAATAAAATGATATTTTGGAGGAGGGTCTTTTCAAATCGGCCTGTTTCATGGGAGGTGGGACAAAAACCCAGTCGAGCGGTACTGCCCCCTTGGGAGAGGCATCACTTCGCACTCTTTATTGTCAGAACTGATCTCCTTGACACTTCTTCTGAAGATTGAAAAAGCCTGTTAGTGTCACAGGATATAATGATACATTGCCATACAAGTAGTTATTAATTAAAGTTTGTGAGAAGATTTGTAGCTCGGGTGCTCGTTGTTGTGGTTCTGTTCACCGAGCTGGAAATTTGTGTTGCAGACGTTTTGTCCCCAGTTCAGGTGACATCCTCAGTTCTTGGGAGCCTTCTGTGATCTTTCCGCCAGCATTTGTAGTGGTTTGAATCAGTCGCTTCTGGTTGCCAGTTCCACCCGTCCATTGTAGTGGTCAATATATTGGGTCCAGATCGATGTGCTTATTGATAGAATCTGTGGATGAGTGCCATTCCTCTAGGAATTCCCTGGCTGTTCTGTTTGGCTTGACTTATAATAGTACTGTTGTCCCAGTCGAATTCATGTTGCTTGTCATCTGCGTGTGTGGCTACTAAGGATAGCTGGTCGTGTAGTTTCATGGCTAATTGGTGTTCATGGATGCGGACCATTAGCTGTCTTCCTGTTTGTCCTATGTAGTGTTTTGTGCAGTCCTTGCATGGGATTTTGTACACTACATTGATTTTGCTCATGCTGGGTATTGGGTCCTTCCTTCTGGTGAGTTGTCTGAGAGTGGCTGTTGATTTGTGTGCTGCTATGAGTCCTAGTGGCCACAGTAGTCTGGCTGTCAGTTCGGAAATGGTAGTGTGGCTAGTCTTTTGGGTTGTGGCAATCCGTCTTTTCATTGTCTTTCCCTTAGGCATCTGTTGATGAAGTTGCATGGGTATCCGTTTTTGGCGAATACATTGTATAGGTGTTCTTCTTCTTTTTGCAGTTCTGGTGTACTGCAGTGTGTTGTGGCCCTTTTGAATAGTGTCTTGATGCAACTTCTTTTGTGTGTGTTGGGGTGGTTGCTTTCATAGTTCAGGACTTGGTCTGTGTGAGTGGCTTTCCTGTATACCTTTGTGGTGAATTCTCCGTTCGGTGTTCTCTACCCCATGTCTAGGAATGGAAGTTGGTTGTCCTTTTCTTCCTCTCTGGTGAAGCGGATTCCTGAGAGTGTGGCGTTGATGATCCGGTGTGTGTTCTCTATTTCTGTGTTTTTAATGATTACAAAGGTGTCATCCACATATCTGACCCAGAGTTTGGGTTGAATTTGCGGTAAGACTTTGTTCTAATCTTTGCATTACCACTTCTGCTATGAGTCCAGAGATGGGTGAGCCCATGGGTGTGTCGTTGATTTGTTCATATATTTGGTTGTTGAGTGTGAAGTGTGTTGTGAGGCACAGGTCCAGTAGTTTGAGTATGCCATCTTTGTTGATAGGTTCAACATCCTGTCGTCTGTTCTGTATGTCCAGCAGGTTGGCTATTGTTTCTCTGGCTAGGGTTTTGTCGATAGAGGTGAACAGTGCCGTTACATCGAATGAGACCATGGTTTCTTCCTTGTCTGTGTATATTTCTGATGATGTCCAAGAATTCCTGTGTTGATTGTATAGAGTGTCTGGATCCACTAATCAGGTGTTTCAGTTAGTTCTTTAGCCAGTTTGTGTGATGTCCCTGGTAGTGATACTATGGGTCTGTGTGGGATGTCTGGTTTGTGCACTTTAGGTAGTCCTAACATCTCTCGCCCGTAGGTGTTCAAAGTTTGTGAGAAGATTTACTGGCAATATACCGGTCACTGCAACGGACAGCTAGAACTGACAACCGGAAGCGACAGATTCAAATCACTATAAATGCCGGAGGAAAGATCACAGAAGCGCTTCACAGGAGGCTCCCAAGCACTGAGGATGTCACCTAGACAGGGGACGAAACGTCTACCACACAAATTCCCAGCTCGGCGAACAGAACCACAACAACAAGCATCCAAGCTACAAATCTTCTCTCAAACTTTGAACACCTACGGGTGAGACACGCTAAGACAAGCCAGGAAATGGGAATCCTGTGCTAAGCGCCACATACGAACAACGCCAGTTCCTGCATGAACGCCGAAAGAATCGAATCCTTCCACCATGTGTCAGATACAGACCATCAGTCAACAACCCACAAGCCAGAGACACAGCCAGACGAACGGATTTAGGATGATCCAGGTAATGATTACAGATGCTCACAACAGACTTCACAAATACAGACAAGAAGTTGCACGCCAAAAATCGTTAATTTCAAAAACCACCAATCAGAGATGAAGAAAGAGAAAAGGGGCACATTTCTTGAACTGAGCATTCATGGAATATCAATGAACTGACCAGTGTTGCCTCATTTCTATTGCAGTGCCGTTTTTAAAGCTGATGGTGTCATTAGTGATCAATCAGTATAGTGAAAAGAAAACAATTTATTTCTGTCACCGTGTCTGACCTGTTTGTGGATGAGGTCTACAAGCTCCAGTAGGGCTATCTACCCAAGTTTTCTTGATGAAAGTGTTGTTAACAGTATGAAAAAGATAATGTAATTTTAAAAAATCCTACTTTTTTTTGAATGAAAATTACAGCGAGCCAACAGTTAGATGGCATTATTTTGTTCTTGTCATCAAAGCAAGAGAGGCACTGAAATGATAGCCAACTTTTTTTTTCATAAGACCTTTGGTAATGTTTTCCTGCACTGATGGTACTGGATGATTTTGTTTTCAAAAAATTATTCGTTCATAGGATATGTGTTGGTTCAGCCAGCTGTTCTTGCTTGTACATAATGGCCCTTATGAAGGTGGTGAGCTACCTTGTTGAACCACAGCAGTCATTAGGATGTAGGGACACCCACAGTGCTATTAGGGTGGGAGATCTACGGTTAGACTAAGTGACATTAAGAAATAGTGATCTGCTTTCAAAACAGTGGTTCATGGCTTGGAGGGCACCTTCCTGGTGATACTTTTCCTATGTATCTGCTGACCTTGCCCCTTTAGGTGTTGAAGGTGCTGGGTTTGAAAGATCCTGTGGAAGGAACCTTGTGTATTGCTGCAGTCTTTATTATAGATGGTGTATTCAGCTGCTGGTTTGTATCTGGAGTGAAGGAAGTGAATGGATCAGGTGCCACTCAACTAGGCTACATGTGCATTCACAATTCTGACTTGTAGACAGTTAACAGGCTTTGCAGAGTCAGGACCTGAAATATTCTCTATAGATTTCCCAGTACTTTTATGATCAGTCTAGTTCTGTAAATGGTAACCCCCCCCCAGGAGATTGTGTGGGATTTATTGGTAATGGTGTTGAATATCTAGTAAGAATGCTTTGACTACCTTGGTGGAGATGTATATTGTCTGGCACTTTATGGTGCAAATATTATTGCCACTTATTGGACCAAACCATTGTGTTGCCTAGATTTTTCTTTTTTCGGACATAGGTGACTTTTACATCTGAAATGTTGTGAATAGCACTGAACGCTGTGCCATCAGCAAATATCCCCACTGTTGATCTTGAGGGGAAGTTCATTGGTAAAGTAGCTGAAGATGCTTTACAGCACTATTGTCATCTCTGTTCCATCACATCGCTGAGAGCTGAGCACCGACTGGTAGGATGGTAGTTAACTGAGTTAGATATATTCTGCTTTTCTGGTTAGGACATAGCTGGACAATTTTTCACATTTCTGGGTAGCAGGTGCTGTTGAAGCAGTGCTGAAACAGCTTGGCTTGGGGCATGACTGGTCTGGAGAAGGTATTTCATAATATTACAGAAATGTGGTGAGAGTCCATAGACTTTGCAGCACCCTGTGCCTTCAACTGTTTCCTGATACCACATGGAGTGAATTGCATTGGTTAGTCTGTCATCAGTGATGTTGGCAACCTTAGGAGGAGACAGAGATGGATATCGGCATTTCTGGCTGAGTGTAGTAATATTTGTGGAGCCTACAGCCCCAGTTGTTCAACTATCCATCACCATTCATGACTGGATGTGACAGGACTATAGAGCTTAAATCTGATCAGTTTCTAATGGGTTCACTTAGACAATAAGACACGGGAGTAGAAGTAGGCATTTGGCCTTTGAGTCTGCTGTGCTATTCAGTGAAATCATTGCTGATCTGATAGTCCTCAACTGCCCTTTCCTGCCTTTTCCCCAGAACCTTGATTCCTTTATTAAAAATCTGCCTATGGGATAGTGTAGTGGGTTGGCTTAGATTAGTTCACAGTTCGGCACAACGTCGAGGGCTGAAGGGCCTGTTCTGCACTGTGCTGTTCTATGTTCTATTTCAACCATTGTTTATACTTGCTGAACCAACTTTGTTAGCCCTCTGCGGTGAAGAATTCCACTGGTTCATGAGAGAAGAACATAATCCTTTTTATCTGTGTCATAAATGGGTGGTCTTTACTTTGAGGTTATGCCCTGTGGTGCTACGCTCTACCCCTAAGGGAAACAGCCTCTCCATATCTATCCTGTCAAGTCCCTAAAGAATCTTATACATTTCAATAAGTTTGCCTTTTATTCTTTTAAACTCCAATGAGTAATAGTCAAGCATACTCAACTTTTCTTCATAAGATAATTCCTTCATAAATGGGATCAACCTAATGAACCTTCTGGATTGCTTCCAGTGCCAGTACGTCATTTATTGTATTACAGGTATGGTATAGTGTCTTGTATAGCTTCAAGACTTCCCTATTTTTATGTTCCATTTCCTTTGAAATAAAGACCAATATTCCACTTGCTTTCCCTATTACCTGCTGAATTTGGATGCTAGTTTTTTTGTGATTCTTGCTCAAAGGATCCAAAACGCCTCTTTACTGTAACTTACTGTAAAGTTTCCCCTTTCAAATAATATTCAGCTCCTGTATTATTGTCAGCTTGGTGTTTCGTTCGTTTGTTTCATACTGCTTTTGCTGTTCGGCATACAGCTTCATCATGTGGACACCATGTTTTAGGCGTACTTGGTGCTGCTCCTGCTGTGATCTCCCATTCTGTTTATACAAGCATGGTTGACCTCCGAGCTTGTTGGTCATGGTAGGATATTCCAGGCTTGTTACAGATGTGATGTAACACAATTCTGTTACTGATGATGGCCCATAATGCATCATGGATGCCTAGTTTTAGATTTCAAACAGATTTGGAAATTCATCTCATTTAGCACGATGATAATGCCACACAGCATGATGTACAGTTTTACCTGTTGTTGGTTCCCTCACCAACTGCCTCAGCCCCATTCTATCAACCATGTGTCTTTAGGAATCGGTTAGTTTACTTGGCAGTGGTGCTACCAAACCCACACTCTGTGATGTATGTCCTCCACCCAGAGTACATTCTGTGCACTTGTCAACTTTAGTGGTTCTTTCCAGTGGTCAACATGACGGACTATTGCTTCATCAGCTGTAAAGGGAAGGAGGTGGTAGTTGGTAACCAGCGAGAGTTTCCTTGCTTATGTTTGATCTGATAGCATGAAATTTGGTACTTTCAAGAAACGATGTTGAGGACTCCCAGGTGAGCCACCACCTCTGGTGGGTCTATCTTGCGAGTGGATCAAGACATATGCAAGGATGGTGATGGTAGTTGCAGACACATAGTCATATCTTCTAGACAATGTCAGACTGTTGCTTTGTAGGGTTGCCAGGACTGGGTGTGCCATTGTTGCTTCTAGTGTCCAGGTCAGTGCTGGGTGGTTTGTCCTGTTTTATTCCTTTTATCATTAGTTTATTTCCATGACTCTAAGACAACACTGTTTAATGGGTATGCCTGGTCCATTTTAGAATAATAAAAAATGAGGTCTGCAGATGCTGGAGATCACAGCTGCAAATGTGTTGCTGGTCAAAGCACAGCAGGCCAGGCAGCATCTCAGGAATAGAGAATTCGACGTTTCGAGCATAAGCCCTTCATCAGGCATTTGCAGCCATTTTAGAATAGGCCCATCTGGACAGCAGAGGGCCTTCCATGGAACAAGCAATTCAGGTTTGGTGGTATAATGGTCAATGAAGAAGGTTATCGAAGAGTATAACAGGATCATGATCAGCTAGCCCAGTGGGCCAGCGAATGGCAGATGGAGTTCAGATTAAATAAATGTGAGCTGTTGAATTTTGGGAAGTCCAGGGCAGGACTTGTACATTTTTGGAATGGCCCTTGAGACTGTTGTCGAACAGAGAGACATAGAGGTTCAGGTACATAGTTTCTTGCAAGTGGTGTCAGAGGTAGACAGGATGGTAAAGAAGACATTTGCCATGATTGCCTTTATTGGTCAGGGCATTGAGGAGAGGAGTTGGGATGTCATGTTGTGGCTGTATAGGACATTGCTGGAGTCATGTTTGGAGTACTGTGTACAGTTCTGGTTGCCCTGCTATCAGAAGGATGTTATTACGTTGGAAAGGGTGCAGAAAAGGTTTGCAAGGATGCTACTGGAGATGGAGTTGTAGAGAGAAGCTGGGTAGGTTGGGATTTCTTTCCCTGGTGCTTAGGAGGTGACCTTATTGAAGTTTATAAAATCATTAGAGGCATAGATAAGATGAATAGCAATGGTTTTTTTCCTCCGAGGTAGAGGTGTTCAAAACTACAAAGCATAGGTTTTATATGAGAGGGGAAAGATTTAAAAGCGACCTGAGGGGTACCTTTTTCACACAGGGTGGTGCATGTGTGGAATGAATTGGCAGAGGAAGTAGTAAATGCGGGTGCAGTTAGAACATTTATAAGAAATTTGGACAATATATAAATAGGACAGGCTTGGGGGTATATGGGCCAAGAACAGACAAATGGGACTCGTTTAGTTTGGATATATAGTCGGCTTGAACAAGTAGGACAGAAGGGTCTGTGTTTGTGCTGTATGACTCTAATGATTTGTTATAATTGAAAGGCTTGCTTGATTTTTCACAGGACATTTAGGTGTCAATCGCATTGCAATGAGTCTGGGTCCCATGTATGCCAGACCGATGAGGATGGCAAATTGCTATCTCTGCGGGATATTGGTGAGGCATTTAATGACCATTGTCAGTAGTTTTTTTTATCACTATTACTGAGTCTAATTTTTCAATAATCCAAATTAGTTGTATTTAAATTTACCCAGCTGCCATCCCCAGAAAGTTAGTCTGGACCTCTGGATTATTAATGCAATGACATTCCACTGCATCTTGCATTTGTACAACAGATACATAAAGTTTCACTTATGTTATGAATGCGCTGTTGATTAATGAAATAGGTATTTTTAAATGTAGCTAAGGCAGACATTCCTGATGAAGGGCTTATGCTGGAAACATCAATTCTCCTGCTCCTTGATTGCCACCTGACCTGATGTGCTTTTCCAGCACCACACTTTGACTCTGATCTCCAACATCTGCAGTCCTCACTTTCTCCTAAAGCAATTCTGCCAGCCTGTTAGAATTCAAATTAGTGAACATATTTCACAATGTTACATATGTAAACAAATAACTTGAACCAACAAGTCTGTGCCAGTGTCCATGTGTCCCACAATATTCTCCCAATCCTCTTCATCTAGCTCCACACTTGCATCCTCCTGTTTCTTTCCCCTTTCGTGTGCCTTTCCAGCTTTTGCCTGGATGCATTTGATTATTCACCTGTATGATTCTATATGGTCACAATTACTACACTATAACCACTTCTGGTAAAAACATTTTCCAAATTGCTGGCTTGGACATTTTTTTTTAAAGAAACTAACTAATTTATGGCTTTTAGTTCCTGTTCCAAATAAAGCATCGTTTTTACAGCTCTTCTATCTTTCCCACTCTTAATCTTAAGGACAATTGGTTGACCTTCAAAATCGTTTTAGGAGAAAGAGCCCAAGCCGCCTTCTGAACCTTTCCTGAGGTAGGGAGCTTCTCCATTCTTCAGTGTACTGTCCCGTGGTAGAGAGAATAATTTGAGGCAAAATGTACACGTTACCTGACAGCATTAAATTGTGCTGACAAGTGGTTTCCATCAGAGTGTAAAAGCAGTTATAAGTGTAGCCTTTTTGATGTCTGGTTGACATCTCAAAGTAACCTTGAACAATTATTTCAGCATTTGTCTGACCATTGCACTTTACAGATTCTCTCAATTGTTACAGCTCAGAAGGAGGCAACTTGGCACATTGTCTGTGCTAGCTCACTGAAGAATCCCTTTACCTCTTCCTGTTCCCAACCCTCTTCCATCGTCTCAGCATGTTTTTCATTTTTGTAAAGTAATTCAATCCCCTCTTTAATGCCTCAGTTGAACCTACCTCCGCCACACACTATGCATTTTAGGTCCTAACTACTCACCTATTTTGGTTATATTTTTTGCCAATTCCCTAAAATCTGTGCACTCTTGATCTTGGTCTTTCCACTAGTGAGAACAGGTTTCTTTCTGTCACTGTGAAAAAACTTACTAAACGTTTTCTCTAAGATCAGCAAACAAATCCTGTGCAGTTCTTAAACGTCTCTCATTACTGACCTCCACAACCACAGAACATACCTACTTCCAATGAAACAGGCAGCAAAGCATGTAAATCAGACTGGCTGTTTGGTGCAGAACTGGTAAACCACACATCATCCTGATTTGGAACTATATTGCCATCCCTTTTACTGTCCCTGGGTCAAAATCCTGGAACTTCATCCTGACAGTATTGTGGCTGACCCTGTGTCTCTGCACATGTGGACTGCAGTTTTCCAAGCTGTGGCTTACCACCGCTTTCCTGAGGATAGTTGGGGATGTGTAATACCTTCTGGCCTAGTCAGTGATGCCCACATCCATGCAAGAGCAAAAGACACCATAGCCCATGGGGTTAAGGGAAAGCTGCACTTCTTTTGATTTTCCTGATTTGTAATTCCTCCCACCAAATTCCAAAATCAGACCGGGGAAATGTTGTCAGGGCCGGGGAGTTGGGAACGTGTGTGTGCTGAATAGGAAAACAGCTGCAGAGAGTCTTCTTTGTGTAAATGCAGATGATTGGCTAATAACATGAGACTTCTTGTTGAATACTTTACTGAAAATCGGGCTTTGTATGTTTGATTGTGGTATGTGGTAACTGTTCCATGGTGAGCTAAAATAGTTGTAACTGTTTCAACCCAGTTTTACAGCTTGATTCAGGCTGGTGAGAACAATCTGCATTCGCGCTTTGAATTTGTTTACGGGTTGAGACTGGCTGGTGTAACACTCAAGTTTATTAACGAACTTAGTTGGCAGACTGTTTTTACCTATCATACTTGACCCATAGATGAGCCTTTGACCACACATATGCATTATTGATAAGATTGCATGCTTGCACCTCCAAAGCCTGACCAAACCCAGGGCAGTCTGTCACATTCTATTCTTCATAAATTGCTGCTGTATCAATAGTGTGGAGCCATCACTCTGTTTGTTGACCAGTGTTGGCTGCTGGTTAAGGTACCTTGTCTTTACAAACTTCCTTGTCCTCCCTTTCGGACTCTTCTGTTGTCTTGCTTTCCTTAACTCCGTAAACTTTACCAGCTCCACAAGTCTGATGATATCTGACCCTATCTAATCCTGTCCTCTTGAGCAGCTGTAAACCTTTCTGCTGCTCTTTCCTCCTTTAATATGCATTTAACGACCTTAAAATTTGCCTCTTGGAACTAGCTTTTCTTAACTTGATTGAGCTGTATAAGATTGAAGGGCATCAGAGAGGGTGAAGGCACTTTTGCTGTTAGTGGAGGGGTGAAGAACTGGATTCGTGGATGTGAGGTAGAAGTTGAAAGGAAAGAGGAGAGTTGAGGAATTCTTTGTTTCACTCCTTCGGCATGGGAGCCTTGAACTCTGTGTCTGAAAGAGTGGTTGAGTCAGAAACTCGTGCAACGTTTAAACATTGTGGGCGGCACGGTGGCACAGTGGCTAGCACTGCTGCCTCACAGCGCCTGAGACCCGGGTTCAATTCCCGACTCAGGCGACTGACTGTGTGGAGTTTGCACGTTCTCCCCGTGTCTGCGTGGGTTTCCTCCGGGTGCTCCAGTTTCCTCCCACAGTCCAAAGATGTGCGGGTCAGGTGAATTGGTCATGCTAAATTGCCCGTAGTGTTAGGTAAGGGGCAAATGTAGGGGTATGGGTGGGTTTCGCTTCGGCGGGTCGGTGTGGACTTGTTGGGCCGAAGGGCCTGTTTCCACACTGTAAGTCTAATCTAATTATTTATGTAATTGCTTGCTATAATCTCCAGAGCTGTGGACCAAAAGTTAGAAAAAGGCATTAGAGTACTCCATGTTTATTGACCAGTGTAGATACGAAAGTACCTTCTGTGCCACAACCATTGATGATGGAAAAATGCAGGTGAGCTCATTCTGAGAGATATTGGCTACTTGCCCTGACTTATATAGATGTATGTTGCGATTTATTCAGTTTGGTGTATTTAAGAGTGAGTTGCAATAGAATATATATTCTTGAAGTTTGATTGTTTGTTTATTGGATTTTATTGTGGTAATTTCCTGTTACCTATAAAATAAATATTTTACTTTTGCAGATTGCTTAAAAGCTCTACTTTGTGGGCCACTTCTGTATTGCAGCTTATTCATGATTGATCTTTTAGGTCTGGGATACTTAAACATTTTCAGATTATTCTTCTTTAAGTTAAATTTATTTCAAGCTGAGTTTTTTCAGAAGATTGAGGCTCATCAGATAATGATTTTCTTTGATCTCCACTCTGTCTCAGATCTTAAATACCTCAGTATTTTAATTTCGTTTTAAAAATACCTTCAGGGCCAAAATTGTAGAGTTGAAATTTTGCTCCAATTGTGCATTGTAGTAGAAGAGGCGAATTGAGTCAAGATCTCTTTGTTTAAAACTGTAGTGGAGTATATATTCTGTGGTGGTGACTTGTGACTGTCAGCTGACAATGTGCATTATTTTGTTTTAAACTGCTGTAGGGCATGGACAAAAGGACTTAATTCAGTTTTCTCACTTCTCATGTGAGATACAGCACAGGACTGACCAATTAAGGGTTCTGTTAAAATGAGAATTCTGTTTTAGCAGAATTGATGAAAGTATGAAATCTTCCACTCTGCCACTGAGGTGGTGAGGAATTTTGGAGACAAGGATGAGAACTATCAAATTTACAATTTCTTTCTGATTGTACATGAGATTTGTGTAGGAGTTATATCTCAAAACTGAGTTTATCCTGGATATAGGTTTGTTCGCTGAGCTGGAAGGTTCATTTTCATGAAAACTAACTTTCCAGCTCAGTGAGCAAACCTACATCCAGAGCCTCAACCTGAGCTACAAATCTTCTCAAATCTCAGAGTTTATCCTTTCTAGTTATAAAAAAAAGTGCAAAACTTTGCTCAACTGTTCCATCATTGATAAATCTATCAAGGTGAGTTCAGTTATGCTTTGAGCAACAAAACTGTGCAACTAATTCAGAAGCTTTTCTATCATCCAGGAATGTTGTTTTATATTTCCCTATTGGACTTCAAGCAGTTGTTGGCCAGCTCTTTGTGTGGATTTGAATCAGGAGAATCAGATGCTTATGAATGGAATGTTTTTCCCATTTTATTGTTTTTCTCTTTCTCAATATATTTTATGATTTAAAATGTTCGTTTTCTGCTGTCACTGACCCCAAAGAGCTGTATAATCTGTGCTGTTTATTATAGTTACTTGAGAAGATGCACTCTATTGAAAGTAAAAGCTGGTATTGATGGCTGTAGGTATGGCTTGAATCACCTTATGTGAAATTTAGTTTTAAATTTCTCTTCAGTTTGATGAAATATTTTTAAAGGAAATTTGATATAATTTCCTTTGCAGTATGTTATATCTAGTACTTCTTTGTCAGTATTTACTTGGAGGCAAAGAGGCTGGTTTAGTCCGCGTTGGAAGTTATTATGCAAGCACTGCATGTGAAAAGATTGACTCATCAGGGACTGCTGGTTAAAGGTTATGGTCATGCTGTCTTTTGGTTCTCTGCCCACACACATGCAAAAGGCTAATGTTGAAATGTAGAATTTTACTTAACGTAATGCTAATGTTGGATACATGACCAGATTGAAAAACATGTTGCTGGATTCTATATTTTCCTCCGACTGCTGGTATACTATGAAGAGGTTCAGTCTGAAGTGTGGGATAATCTAAATAGTCGGATTCTGTAAAAGAAGTCAGGGAATTTATCAGGATGGACAATGAGAAGAATAGGTCTCTTCCTAATCCACATTGTGTAATCCTCAACATGGTTTTAAACCCCTGAACCCCAAATTTAATTTCGCGTGTGTGTGTGTATTTTCAAAGCATTTCATTTCAGCATTGTAATGAGATTGAAGATTACTTGGAGATCTTTCAGGCTGCTATAATATATGTTTAATGAAAATGTATGATTAGTAAAATCTGAACTGGGTTTCATGTCTTCTATTCATCCATTTAACAATTTGATAACTACTCCTGGTACATATAAAGTCCAAATGACATTTCAGGAAGTTTCTAAATGTTACTGCTGACAGAAGCAGCTAGTTCATGCTCAAACAGGAAAATTTGTTTTTAGTTTGTTTCACCCTCCTGTGATTTGTATTTGATGCAATTTTGACTTTCTATAAATACCATCCAATTGTAACGAGTAAACATGACGAGGTATTTATACAGTCAACTTTTCTTGACTGAGATTGCAATCATTTTTACACAAGGGCAGCAAATAAGTACATCTTGAATGCACTTGAATTTTGTTCACCTGTTTTAAGGTACTGTACATTTTTTCCGGAACACAAATATACTTGTGTATGTATTCCTGACACTGAGCTTGTTGCTGCTGCTAAAGAAAGGGCTAGAAATGATTGTCAAGAGCAAAGAGCGTCAAATGCAAAAATGCGGATGGTTTGTGTTACTGCATCATTTAATTGATCCTTTTATCCAACTTTGATCTTTGTAACTTGCAATTTGTACTTCACACCAGTTTTCTCAAAGTTAGATGTTTTTCTCACTCATTGATGCCATTGGTGAGGATGCTAACCAGTCTTGGCTGCTTCAATCATCTTGTCTGACCAGTGTCTGTCTTATTGTAATCACTGTTTTTAGTCATCTCGCTCAAATGACTTTTGTGCCTTTCAGGTATTTTCAAGAGAAATAATTCCAGATTAATGGAGGAAATCTTAAAACAACAGCAAGAATTGTTAGGTCTAGATTCTTCAAAATATTCTACTGAATTTTTAAATAGTAACAAGAAAATTGAACAAGGTGAGTACCTTTACAGAAATTGCATTTCTGTAAATTGAAAATATATTTTGCCAAAATTAAACTGTGCGTAGATCTCTAAGTTCATTGCCAACTTAACTCCTTGTACAATCAATCATTTCAATGTCATGTCATATAATCAAGATAATCAGAGGGTTAGATAGGGTGGACAGGGAGAGCCTTTTTCCAAGTATGGGAACGGCAAACACGAGGGGACACAACTTTTAACGTGAGGGGAGATAGGTATAAGACAGATGTCAGAGGTAGTTTCTTTACTCAGAGAGTAGTAAGGGTATGGAATGCTTTGCCTGCAACGGTAGTAGACTAACCTAGTTTAAGTGCATTTAAACCATCATTAGACAGGCTTATGCATGTACATGGAATAGTGTAGATGGGATGGGCTTCAGATTAGTGTGACAGGGCGGCGCAACATCGAGGGCCGAAGGGCCTGTACTGCGCTGTAATGTTCTATATATCCATCGAAAATATTGTCATGTAAAGAAAAGTATCAACTTTGTCATGGTTTGCAGTGTGTGTTTTGTAACGTTTGCTGAGATGAACTTGCTAGCGTAGTATTGATGTACCTCAGTTTAAAAAGTAAATTCTTCACTGTACAAATTCATGCTTGAAAACATACCGCACTAGTCAAATCTTGAAACTGCCATTAGTAATCTACAGTGCACTTTGATCATTACATAACTGATTCTATTCTTGGATTACTGGCTTGCTTGTGTCACTTGCAATAATTAATTTGCACAATGTTCCTTTTACTTTCAAATTAAATAACCATATTTATCCATAACAACATATGTTACTTTTATGCCTTAAAAGTACTGTAGCTAAATGTCAGAGTTTTGAGCTGCCCTACTGCTCTCTTTGACTATGTGTTTGGAGGGTAATATAGAACAAAGGATTTTAGGGTTCCAGGCTATCAACAATTGCAGCATCAGATTGTGTGGAATACAGTGGACAAGATGCTGTGATACTTGTAAAAGCTCTGAAACCCAGTTGAATGTTATTTTTCTTTTACAAATGAAGTCTTTGTGCAAATATGCTATTGATATTTGGTACAATATATTTTAACTTTTGTATTTTAGTTCTATCTTGTCCGACTACAGTGAAAGTGCTTTCACCCGATGATGGAAAAGCTGATATAGTGAAAGCTGCTAAAACGTACTGTCAGTTAGTTGCTCAGCAGCAAAGGAGGTCCACTGATCTGAATGTGAATATTATGGACAGTTTTCTCAGAGGTAAGTGCCATTTGTTAGTCATTGGAAGGAATGTTATGTTTACATTTGCAAGTACAGTTTGAGAGTGGGCACAGAATCACCTCTTCATTTGCATCACAACAGATGCTAATGTGTGTTTCTAGAGCACCCTTTTCTGGTTCTGGCACAAAGATCAATGGCATACAAAAACACAAATATATTGACCCTCTAAGTGTTGGCCACCTTTATTAACCAATTGTACATGATCACAATGATACTGGTTTCTTAGAAGCTCTGCAAGCTGTTGTGGTCAATCCATTAAGCCCGTCACTACCCACTGCCGCAACAAATCCTTTCACAGAGCTTTGTTTATATCACATTGCTGTAGAATGCGTTATATTAAGTAACCCCTGTTTTTGGTCATCTTGATTCATTTTTAATTACAGCACTTTTATGTTTGAAGCTTGTGTCAAATTTACTTTTTCTGGGTCACATTCTCAGAGGGTGTGAGATGTTATCTGTATCAATCTCTAATGCTAGTGTGAGGGCAACGTTTTATGATCACACAGAGACCTCATCTGTTCAGCTTTAGCACATTTCAGTATCAATTTACAGACTCGCTTGCTGACCTTAACAAGTCGCTATCTCTACTAAATTTCTCATTCTGCCTTCCTATTCTCAAACCCACAATGCAGTTCTTCAGTCATAGTCCGGAGAAGAGTCCAGTGAATAGTCAGGTGCTTGTTTTTGACTAGCACAGACTTGATGGACCAAAGGACCTTTTTCTGTGCAGTAGACCTCTATGGCTGTGACTCCATTTCTCTTTCCATGGTCCATTCCACCAGTGAGGGACAAATTCAGCACGTGACTTTGCCAAAACCTGCTGCATTCATTAATATGAAAGAAAACAACAGTTGCAGGTTCAAAGTGATTAATTCAATGCATTAGCTTACATTTAATTTAAAATGTGTTTTAATTTCTTTGAATGAAATTGTAATTTGTCACAATCTTTAGGTTTTAATTGGGCTGTTCTTAATCTAAAATGCACTGGCTAGGCCACTACTGTGTAATATTTAAGTTTGCAGTAGTCTTCAATTGTCTGTGCATATTAGAGGTTTTTACAAGTTGCAATATAATTTCATCCTTGTTTTTTTGTAAAACATGAGGCATAACTGTGCTGTTACTAGTTTGATCCTGTGTTGGTGTTTGTTTTTTTTCAAAGTTCTCTTATTACCAGAATTATTCTTGTGTATATTCAATAATATTTAAATGGTATGACACTTCCATATATTTAAGATGTGCATGCTTCTTACTTTTTTCCCTCTTCAGAAAGTGCATTCGGTTTACCTGACCCAGATCTAGTTTTAAAATTTGGTCCTGTGGACAGCACACTTGGCTTTCTGCCGTGGCACATCAGACTTACTGAGATTATGTAAGTAACAAGATGCAGTCTAATTTTTAAATGAATATGCAATTATTGCTGAGGACATTTTGGTGGAGGATGGTGCTTCATTGTATGTTTACAAAATGTCAGTGTACTTTGACTGCTTTAACTTACTGGGCCTTCATTATGTAGCCTCCACAGAATAGCAACCTTCATCATCCAGATAGAGATAATGAGACAGGGATGTGTTTTCAAAGGATTTGGTAACCTTCTTCACTGCTGAGCCTATTGCACAAGGGCAACAGTCAAATTGAAATAAGCTGGATGGTGTTAAGCTCCTTGTGTGATGCAGCTGAGTATCCATTCACACATCTGGGTATGGGTATTGCAGACAGTGGAGCAACTTATTACAAATTCCCCACCTTCTGCCTTGCTGTTGCAACCGTGGTGTTCTTATAACTGATTTGGTTCAACTTCTCATCAGTGTTGATCCTCAGTATGTTAACCATGTGTGTTTGAAAGTTAGCACATGGTTTTCATAAGTAGAGAAGATGATGAGTTTTTTTTCTTTATCTGAAGCCATTTGATCTATTCATGATTAAGTTGATGAAGGAGAGGGGCCAATGTCGCATTTAAGTGGTTTGTTTAGGGTTTTGTTAATTCGTCTACAACCACTAGGTGGCACTGTGTAGCTGTCATTGTTTGCAGGTGTCCACTTGCTTGACTTAATTTCGGCTGAAAAATACAAGACAATGTAAATTAAAGGCACACTAATTTCTGGTACTGTCTTGGTGGAATTGTTGCTCATTGTGAAGAATTGATCAACTCCTTGGAGAAATTGGCTACTTGAAAATAGGGAGCAAACTAGTTATAAAGAGGATGACTTTTTATAAGTAGAAAAGTCAACTGACCAGAATGTGGTTCCTAAGCACTGGGGCTGGTCACGGCTGCTCTGTGCCCTACTGTGATCTTTTTGACATATCTCTGAACACCTTTTAGTTAACAATCCTCTATCAATCTCAGATTGAAAATTATGAATGATCCAGCATCAATTGGCATTTGAGCAAAAGCATTTCCAGATTTCAGCCCCTTTGTGTGAAGTGTTTCCTAATTTCACCCCGAAAGGTCTGGCGCTCGTGTTTAGGCTATGCTCTCTAATTTTGCAGCCCTGACTACCTATCTGAAAATGTGTTGCTGGAAAAACGCAGCAGGTCAGGCAGCATCCAAGGAGCAGGAGAATCGATGTTTCGGGCATGAACCCTTTTTCAGGGCTTATGCCCGAAACGTTAATTCTCCTGCTCCTTGGATGCTGCCTGCCCTGCTGGGATTTTCCAGGAACACATTTTCAGCTCTGATCTCCAGCATCTGCAGTCCTCACTTTCTCCTGACTATCTATCTGCCCAATCAGACCCCTATTAACAGTTTAAACTTGACCAAATCAAAATTTAACCTTCTTGTGAATGCAACACCCATTTATGCAATCTCTCCTTGTGAGTGTATGTATCACTCTGGTCCATCTATACTGCACACCCATCTAGGTTGCTGAGGAAAGTCAGGATGATAGTTGTCCAGAAACTGGCTACAATTTTCCAGTGTTGCTTTACTTATAGGAATAGTGCTACAATACTAGAGGATTGCAAACATTACACCTTTTTGTTTAAAGAAAAGGAACAGGATAAACCCAATAAGCAATTTGGTGAAATGGGCACACTCCTATCAGATGAAGCTTAATGCACAGAAATAGGTACTGATTTGTTTTCATTATTAGACTGACGAGTGGCAAGTGGTACAATTTTAAACAATAAACAGGAATGAAGAGATCTGAGAACATATGTTTACGAGTTTTTGAAATTGTAAGAACAAGTAAAAGCTATGAAAATGATGAATATCCTTGCTTTATAAATGGTTTGCAAAAACCTTCTAGACAATACAGGTTAGGTCTGATCTAGAGGATTGTGTTCAACTCTGGGCACCACATTTTAAGGAAAGTATCACCGACCTTGGACAGATGCTGAGGAAATTACTGGAATGGTACCAGGGATGAAACACCCATTGAATGGAGAAAGGAGGGGAACTGAGGTTGTTCTCCTTAGAGCAGAGAAGGCAAATACAAGGTTGAATAGGAATGTGGAGAAGCTGTTGCTGGCAAAAGCCTCCATTACCAGAGGATACCTTCCCTGGTAAAGGAACTGGTGGTGGGAAGGTAGCGTGAAGTGGAAAAGGTTATTCGGCAGAATATGTTGGCTAAAAAGCTGGTAGGAACGGATTCAGTTCTAACTCTTAAAAGTGGATTTGATCAATTATTGGAGTGGAATAAGCTTTCTTGGCTACAGAGAAAGAGTAAGGAAGTAGGGCTAATGGAATCGCTGTTTTAATGTAATGGGCATGATCAGTTGAATTGGACTCTATGCATTTTCATTTCAGAATTCTATGATCCAAAACGATCAATGAAAAGCCAGTGAATAAAATCTCTTAAAACTGGATTTACGATAATTAATGTGCTCCGGTCATAGAATGTGCTTTTCCACTTTGTGCATTAATTCCAGCTTTTGGAACAGGAATTTGGTGAATGGACTTGAATTTCACAACAGTCGGATAAGTTTATATTCTGAAAATGGTGTGTTTTGTATGAGTGCTGCAATACCATAGGACATTGATTTTTTTTGATGTTCTACAATCTGATCTTCCTGCGGACTGAGCAGGAAACCTGCCAATGTATTTCATCCTCTATAGAGGGCAGTCTGACTCATTCTTTTATTCTTAAAAAAAATCGATGAACAGTGCAGCCTGAGAACTAAAGGAGTGTTATTTTAAAACAAATAACTGAGTTTGATGACTTTTGTGTTTACTCCAAGAATTGTTATTGATAGTTTCCAAATTGGAGTAGCAAGTTTGGTGATGCTTATTCTTTTCAGAACTTTTTGATAGTATAGAGCCAAAGTTTTGTGACAAAATGTTCCAATCTTGGAGAATGGAATGTCTTCAATCTGCTAAATAACAGAGGACCAGATTAAGCCCACTGAGAAAATTTGGTAACAATCTAGGAAAAGGGATATCACAAATGTACATCTGAACAAAGTTTTCAAGAGAAAAAGTATGCGGATAAAAGTGTTGTTTCAAGAGTTTCTTTAGAAGTTTCTTTACCATTGTTTCAGGAAGTGCAAACAAATGTCCTTTTTATTTGGAAAAAGAAAATCCAGCTTTAGTACTTAGATTTCTCTTTAGTTTGTCACTACTTGCAAATGTTAAAAACTTATATACTAGTTCCAGTTACAGAATAATTTAACTGCTAATTAGTTAAAATTGTCAAGTGATGTAAAGCTGGGTGGGACTCTAAAATTGCCTGTAGTTCATCTATAACTCGATGATTGTGTTCTTGAGAAACCCTACATTATAGCAAAATCCTGCTTTACAAGTGGTGCTTGAAATGTTTCTGATGTAATCTCATTAGTCAACACACTTCCTATAAAAGTTCATGCTTTAGAAACAGTGTCCCCAAATTGTCAATCACATTACAGTGAATTCACATTAATGAAGTGCTAATTGTAGCAGAATGACCTGTATTCAGGGTGAATACCACAAAGTTGCCATTATGCTGAACCAGTTCATCTGGTGTTTATGCTGCATTCCAACATCCGCCCATGTTTTCTCTTCAAAATATAACATGGTAATAACCATTGTAAACATTTCTTCCTCATGGTGGTTTCGTTTTCCTTTAAGACCTTTCCATGGGGTGGAGAGTTACATGTTGTTATCATTTGGGTAAAGCAGTTATTATTAAATGTCCTATTGGATTACTAGTGATGATATTATTGATAGGTTTACATTGCTGTGGTTACATGCTTCACCACACTATCTCCAATTCCAGAGCTAAATGATCTCACGGTCAGATCAAAGCACTGAAGTCCTGCTGTGTGCAGTTGTGAATGGTGATGACAATTCAACATACGAGAGGAGTAACTCCAAAAAATTCTCTATCATCAAAGGTGTGCAGCCCAATCTAGTAGTGCAAACGACATAACATTTGTAACCATTTTCAGATAGAAGTACCAGTTGGATGATTCATGTTTCTTCCAGAGGTCCCCAGACAATTTTCAGCCAATTCAATTCACTCCATGTGATAGCTGCTGAAAACATTGGATATCACAAAAGCCTTTGTTTTTCGGCAATGGTACTGAAGACCTGTGCTTCTGAACTCTTGTGTCCCTGGTTGAGCTTTCCAATATAGCTATAATGCTGGTAGCTGCCTGACAATGTGAAAGTTGTTGGACTATAGCACAAACTAAGATGGTTGATGTTGGAAGTTAATCATCTCACTCCAAGACATTGCTACTCCTCAGATGCTGAAGCAGTCTATGTCCATATGCATCAAGACTTGGGCAATATTCAGGCTTGGACTGAGAAATGGCAAATGATATTTGCATCACACAACTGCGAGGCAGCAATAATCTCCAGTGAGCACGAGAATGATTGAATGGCAGAAATTAGACATTGCTTAAAGGAGACAAGGAATTGGAAGTTTTTCATCTTCTCCTGAATAGAATTGAGGTAAGAAACAGATTTGAAAAAGGGACACAAATGTATCTCCACTCCCTCTCCCTCTGTGTGTGCACACACTAGCACCAATATTCCTACATCCATTTGCTACATAATCAGTCTTATTGGCAACTTCATTACTTGGGCCCTCACCATCTGCTCACCAACTAAGCTTGATGCTTAGACCTTATCAAAACTATGCTGTGCAATAACATGTTGTACAAACTCATGAAACGGCCTACGCCCACCACTTTTGACCCTGAACAGTGCTGAGTCTGAGTCTCTCTATTCCCCTGAAAGGGAAAGCAGTCTCCAAAATCTGAACAACAAGTGGAGGTAGATGTCTCATCCTGCTTTATGTAGCTAAACCACTACTAACTTGATGTTGCCTTCAAACTAAAAGGACATTTTTGCCTATCTTACAAAAGAGTAATGTGATATGAATTCTAGTATCACTGTGGTACCGGTTATGTAGACCATTTGTCTAAATAGCTAGTAGACTGTATCAAACCAATGCATTCTGTTGGCCGTTCACAGCTAGCGTTATGCTCAAGCAGCCTTTATTTGCAAGCCTCAGAAAAGTAGATCCATCACGATCTGTGATTCTGCTATTGGAAGCCATTTATTAAATGATCCAGATTGTGTTAAGTGTTACATCAGAAACCAATAGTTTGACTTGAAATGTGATGTACTTGTGCATGCTGGGAGCTATGTACAAGTATACACAGGACCATGTTTTATGTAGGCAAAAGGAATTTGTATATTGCTTTTATTTAAATGAATAAAAGGGGCCATGGACACTGGTCAAGGCGCTGCCATAGGAATGCAGAGATTGGTGATCAGAATTGACCTGCTTGGTCTGCAAATGAAGTTGACAGTTAACTCTCTTGCTGCATCTCCCTGTCACTGATGGCCAAACCATTCAGCATCCTCCTTTCATGCTGTACAAAAATGTTTCCCTTTTTCCAATCTGTTTCTTGCATCATTGTCCTTATGAACACAACGCAATAATCTTTGATTTGTTTTTGTTTTAGCAATGGTTGAGAGAGAATCTGAAAATCTCCCATGGCATTTGAATAGCATTAGCATCACAATCAATATCCTGAGGTTTTTTTTTGACCAGCACCTGAACTAGACCAGCTATGTAAATGTGATGAGATATTTAGCATGCTTGCCTTCATTGCTCAGTCCTTAGAGTATAGGATTTGGGAAGTCATGCTGAGATTGTATAGGACATTGGTGAGGCCTCTTCTAGAATACTGTGTCCATTTCTGGTCACCCAGTTATAGGAAGAGTATTATAAAGCTGGAGAAGGTTCAGAAGATATTTACCAAGATGTTGGGTGTGGAAGGTTTGAGTTACGCTGGATAGGCTGGGACTTTGTTTTCAGTGAAGCATTGAAGGAGGACACCTTAGAAGTTTATAGAATAAAATAATGTGGGGTATAGATAGAGGAAATGGTAGTTGCTTTTTCCCTCAGATGGATTTCAAGACTAAGGGGCACACTTTTTAAGGTAAGAGGAGAGCGACTTTTTTAAAAAAAAAGACACGAGGGGCAAATTTTTTTTTACACAGGATGGTTTGCATGTGGAATGAACTTCCAGAGGAAATGGGGAATGTGGGTATAATTACATCATTTTAAAAGACATTTTGGTAAGTACATGAATAGGAAAAGTTTGGAGGGATATGGGCCAGAAGCAGGCAGGTAGGACTAACTTAGTTTGCAATTATGTTTGATATGGAGTGGTTGAACCGAAGGATCTGTTTGTGCTGTAAGACTTTACGTGCAGGTCAGAGGCTTGGAATCCGGTGGTGAGTAACTCAAATTCCCAAAACCTACCACCTACAAGAGTAAAGTAAGGATTTTGATGGAATACTGTCTCTCGCCTGGATAGGTGCAGGCAGCTGCAGTAGCACTGAAGAAGCTTGTTACTATCCCAGGATGAAACTATACTTGATTTGCACCTCTTCCACCACTTTAACCTTCCCTGCCTCCATACCAACGCTCAGTGGCTGCAATATGTACCATCTACAAAATGCACTGCGGCATCTTTCAAATCCACAATCTCTTCCATCTAGAAGGAAGAGTTCTGTAGGAACAATAGCCTAGTTGTATTATTGCTAGACTGTTAATCCAGGTAGTGATCTGGAGACCCAGATTCCAATCCTACCATAGTAGATATATTGGAATTCAAATGCAATGTTTTAAAAAGTCTGGATTTGGAGTCTAATTATGACCATAAAACCATTGTTGATTGTCAAGAAAACCACATCAGGTTCACTGATGTCCTCCTCACCTGGTCTGGTTTATGTGTGACTCAGACCCACAGCAATGGGTCGACCCTTAACTGCCCCGGAGAATGGGATGAGCAATAAATACTGGCTTAGCCATATCTCGTGACTAAATTAAAACATGGGTACATCCACACCTGCAAGTTCACTTCTAAGTCTCTGATTGTCCTGACTTTTATATTACAGTTCCCTTTGTCGTGGTGTTAAAAGTCTGGAGCTAGCTAGGCCACCTGGATTGTAGCGGTTGAAAAAGGCAGCTCAGCACTGCCACCTTGAGGGCTGTTAGAGATGTTATAAGTACTCTGTCCATGATGCCCTTCTACAGAGAGCTTTTTTTAAAAAACTTTCATAGTTTTAAAGACCTAGGTTTTATTGTTATTAGGTAACACCACAGCATTTTTTTTTCCTGACAGAACATATCAACCTGTCAATTCTTTCCTGATTTGTATCCCCAAGTATTTCTGGTATCATCCTTATAACTCTCATCTGCACACGACCAACTCTTTCCCCCTCCAAATTGTGTGTCTCAGTTTTAATAACTCGTGACCCAAACCTCTCACAGTACTTAAGTGCAATTTCAACAAAGTTCAATACCTCGGTAGTATAACTTGTTTACTTTTCAGTTTGTTCCTGTCTAGAATTAAAACCTCATGCTATGTTTATAATTGGAGGTAGCTGAGAACTAAAAGAGAGCTTAGTGTTGTTTCCATTTGAGGTAATGGTAAGAAATGGAATTCACTCCTCTTTTTGGAGCAGTCAGTTCTTGCATTTCTGATGAAGTCATATTTGACTTGAATGCTAACTTTTTTTCTCTCTCTCCATTGATGCTTCCAGACTTGCTGAGCACGGCAAACGTTTTATTAATTGGCACCTGTGTGGTTCATCAAATATTCCAGTTGCTTGAATAATCAATGTAAAAACACATACTGATGTAATTCAGGGGGTAATCATGTCACTGTTACACTTTATTTTCTGCATAAATCACTCAAACAATAATGAAACTTGGTCTTAAATAAAACTTACTGGCAGACAGCCTTCTCACTCACCCTCAACTGACTACATGGACATCATGGAAATAGCGATAATACTGTAAACATCCGGTCTTTCAGGTATATAATTGCTGGCTTATCGAGAGTACTGCTTCATAAGATTCTGGTTAAAACAATGTTTGCTGTATTTCCTGTTTTTCTTTGGGTCTCTAGTGCACCAGTATTTTTGAGTTTTGTTTTGTGAATTGTTACAATGGAAAGCAGTGGTGTCAATAGTCTCATCTTCCTGTTCTACCCGATAATACTGTCAGTACCATTGAAAGATGGCTGCATGGAGTACCTGCTCCCATCATATCTGTGGGCAAGAACGCTGAAGAGGCTGAGCTAAGGGGAGTGTACAATGATGGTGGAAACCCTAAAGTGGCCCACACACTCCTCTGGGTCATGACCTGTCCTTGCACCTGTCCTAAAATATTGGTATGTCAATCTCGTGGGTTTCCATTTGACACATGACATTTCAGTAGTCCTACTTAGCTGAAGTTGGGACCTGAAATTGTGGCTGAGTCTGCATGGTATGTGGGTGTGTGTAAGCAGCTGGCACACTACCACAATGGCTTACTCAAAAGGCAAAATGGACCCCAATGTGGTTAGCTTAGGCCTGTCTTAACATCTAATAAGTGCATTTTGAATTTCGCTGATATGGAATGTTACATTTTATTAATGTGTTTTCCTCCTCCTTCTACCTCTAGATCATTGTCTTCACACATCAACTTAAGTTATGAAAGATTTATTTCTGCCCTCCAGCAATTTGCAGCCTGTGAACAACGAATGGGAAAATGACCACAAGTCAACATGGAATCACGTCCAGGTTTCAGTCAAAGGGACCCAGAATATCCAATGTTTACACTTACCTGTGAACCATTGAATCCCAATTCAGTGTCTTTCTTTATCAACTGAGGATAAGAATGTGTCTTCTTTGTTCAAATCTTAGTTGCGTAAGTGTCTGTGAGGGGTCAGTATGTTTTTTTAAAGAAACGGTTGAGCTTGACAATAATTCAGGCATTCTGAAATGGGACTTTTTTTTATATACAAATGAACTGTATGTTTGAAAGATTACCATCATTGGACTCTTCTTTCTTGGATGATATGGACAAATAATTTATCTGCAATGCCTTGCACTAAATGAGTGTTCAATAAATATGTAAAGATGATCCTATTCCATTTTAAGGTCCTATTTTATTGCAACGCCTAGAATTTCAATGAGTTTTAATTAGCCTTAAACTAAAGAGTACAGCAGGGATGTTTGATCACATACTGCTCAAGATTTAAAAACAGCTATTTTTTTTCCCCCAAAGCTTTAAAGATATGAATATGGAACTTAAGTAATGTAAAATAAGAGACTACATTATTCCATTGTATTGTTGTGATGGATAACCTGGTTTATACTTGGCTGTCCGTGGTGCAGGTGCACAGTCATGGGCTGGCTAGCACTCTTGTGAATGAATTTGTGGGTCAGTACGTGATGCTGTGTTAGTCTCCTGATCAAACCAAACTAAGGCATGAATTGCTTTTGTTTGTTGTTGCTGTTTAGTTATTTTATCAGACCTTTATCAGTTTTACCAAGGCAGGTTTGTTAGCAGTAGACTGATAAAGGGAATCTGTTTAAATAACATATTTCATATAAAATTGGAAACTGAAGAGAAACACAAAGGAATAATATTTTGGGTTTTAATTGTACCATAAACTGCAAGCAAAGTTCAATAGGTATACAATCCAAGCAAGGAATGTTAATTGTACTTTTTCAATTTTATTTTATATATGATATGGCATATACAAAATTATAACTTTTTTGATAAAATTTGAAAATATGAAGATTTAAGTCCTCACTTCTGTTTCCTTATGGTGGATGCACTGAAACTCAAACTTCTCCGTTGTAACTTAAGTTGATGCATGACACACAACCGTAGATGGAGTTATGGTTTTCCAGTGTGATTTTGCTCTTGTAAGAATATTGGGTTATGATATCAATGTTAATCTCTTTCAAGCACAAATATGGCATGGATCACAGTGCCAAAGTTGGGAAGCTATATCCTTACATGTCATAGCAGCAGGTATTCCCATTCAGTAACATAGTAACCTTTTATCCCAAGGGAGGAAGAGCATAGAACTCTAGTGATGTGTGTCCTTTTGGCTGATGCATACCCATCCTTTACATTAATAAATCTTGCACCATAGTTGAAAGTTGTCAGTAATTATGTAATTTTTGGGAAGAAATGGAAGCGCTCTGTTCCTGTTAGTGCCACTAATTAGAACAGGGACTGAATAAGAACTGTGATAGGTCTATGACATGTTTTGGCTTGGCTTCTCGAATTAAAATAGTCAAAGCAATTTGTCGTTTTTAAATGAATAGCATTGGCAAATCACTTGAAGACAAAGGCCCACCAATGTCAGATGGATACCAGTAAGATAGCAAATGTAATTACAACTTGATTGTAGATTGTTTTGGATATGTAAGGTTTTATCATAAGCTGCTCTGGTCAAGCAGTGTTGCTTGTACTGAAATATTAGCTGCTTGCAGTTGAAAGACTAGTTCTGAAATGTTTCAGATATATGGATGGTTCTCTTTAATTTGAGAACTTTGCAAAGATGATATGTTACAAAAAAAAAGTATTAATCACCCTTGCTTCACAAATCAACTTCAGTTCTTTTCTGTTTATTTTCTGAAATATAATTGTCTACTCTGTATGATTAAGTTTATTTTGTTTTTGGAGATGAAAGATGGGTAAGGACTAACTTTTCTTTATCTAAACTAAGGAAACAGTGCCAACTACACTGAAATCAAATGAAAAATTGTGCTGAATGTATGAGTGACTGAACACTTGTATACTGGACACAGCAATGTTACAGAGACAACCAGTGTCACTTCATCAAGTTATAGTCATAGTTGTAATCTTTGGGAATATGTACACTATATGTAAAACCAATTTTTACAAATAAAACTTGGATTTTATGAATGGAATATTGTATCATGACAGAGGTGTAGAAGTTCTATGTAAATATTTTTGGAGCACAGTACATAAACTGCAGCTTCACAAATAAGGATTTTTTTTCTTAAGTATATGAACAAGACTCAAGTACTTCACAAATAATTTTGATCTGAGGTGCCTTAAAGCTGCAGTCCTACAGGATTTAGCATGGTGGGCACTAGGAAAGGCCAATAATCTCTAGGGTGGGCAACACAGTTACCAAGCAACAACAGGACTTTGGCATTCACTTGCATGCGTTGTACTTGGCTAGTTCACCCAGTATATGTGTTTGTAAGTCTGAGGTCAGTGTTTTTTATTTTATTTTTATTTAATATATGTTATATAACAGTATTCTGTTACTGTTGTCCATAAATGTATGTAGTAGTCATTCACTATAATGGAAACCCAGTGGTTCTGGGGTTTAGTGATTTAGCTATTGCATTGATAATTCAGTATTGAATTATTCCAGAGAATGCAAGTTCCGATCTACATTTTGAGTTTAGTTTGAAAGAAGCTGGAACTAGAAATCAATCAGTTAAACCAGGCAGCTGCTTGTTCGTTTGATCATAAAAATGAATTCATCGTATTGGCTAGCAATGTTTAAGGAGTCTTAGCCATTTAAAATGTCTCCCACGTTTTCTTCTAGTGATTCCTAAAAGCATTCAGTTACTAAAGATAAAATATGGTGCTGATGTCAACTTGTGGAATCCTGTGCTTTCTTTTTGCTCTTTCTCTTTTGCACGGTTTCTCCTGTCAACGTCCTATTCATTTCCCTGGTTTTTGTTCTCTGTCATCAGGGATACATATGGTTCTTATTAGAAGAATAATTGTCAAGAGCTACCTGCAGTGATGTCCACTTCTCTTTCAGCTATTTCATTTCAAACTGGTTTTTGATGTTACGTATGCCACATCTATAATATAAGGACCAATCTACATTTTATAAGATTGGCTACTCAAACTGAATGTTGAACTCCAGATGCAGTGGTATCAAGACCCGTATAGAACAGAGGTGTAACTTCTCACTTAAGAAATATGGAAGTTTACAATCTAAATGGAGGCTGTTTTGTTTACTACAGTTCAGTCCTTTTGAAATAAAGATATTATTCCATTAAACTTTGATTTTTTTTGTGCTTCTCCACTGACTTTAAATGATTTATGTACTTGAATTCTCAAATCTCTTTGACCATTACCTTGAGTTTCAATATTTTAGTAAGTACTAAGAACTGCAGAGGATCAAAATGAATTACCTCATGCTTTCCCTCATTAAACCTACGTCATAGAAGTCGACATTCACAGAAAAAGGTCATTCAGCCCATCAAATCTATGTATCAAAAACAGCTACCTAACTATCCTAATCCCATTCACCAGCTCTATTTCCATTGTCTCCAATGCCTTTGCATTGCAAGTGTACATCTAAATACTTATTAAATGTTGAGGGATTCTGCCTCTACCACTGTTACAGACAGTGAGTTCCAGATTTCCATGATACTCTGGGTGAAAAACATTTTCCTTACATTCCCTCTAAACTTCCTGCCCCTTACTTTAAAGCTGGTCATTGATCCCTCCACCAAGGGGAAAGTTTCTTCCCCTCTCCTGCCTACGCCTCAATTTTATACATCACACTCCTGTTCCCCTTCGGTCTATCCAATCTCTCTCTTGATAACAGAAACTTTCTGGACCAGGCCGCATCCTGTAAATCATCATTGCACCTTCTCCAATGTAATCACACCTGCTTTCCAAACATTTAAACCTATTAAATGTGTTTCAGATGCTGAATAAATTTCCTTTTGAAAGCCAAGAGTGAATCTCCTTTTCAAGCGATTCATGACACATTCTAAACTTCTATATACAAAGATGGTCCTTTTGCCAATTGTCTTAAATCTCTTCTGATTTTTGACCTTCCAACAGAAACGGTTTCTCTCTATTGCCAGTCAATAATCCTTATGATTGAGCATTCTGTTTAAACTTAAGTCTTCGAGAAGCACCAACCTCATCTTCTGTAATCAAGTTTGACATAAGACTCCAGCTGCAATTAAACTAGTGATTTCTAAAAGTTCTTCATAACATCCTTGTTTTATCCCCAACCTGCTTTGCTACCTTAAAAAAATGCATGCATTTCCTTGCTCTCCATTCTTGTACTCTCTTTAGAATTGTACCTTTTCAGTTTATGTTGGCCTGTCATCTTCCTTGTCACTAATGTGTCACTTGTGATTTCCTAAAGCATTTCTCATAAATTTCTTCATATCGATGTACCTTGGCAGCATTTTGCAGCTGCAATGGTTCACCTGCTGCACACTATTGCACTGTCTGTATCATCACTCTATTCATTCAGAAAATTTGCAATTCACTCTCCTTAACAATTCAGTTTTTCTATTGAAGCAACCAATCAATTTATATTCTCCACTCTTGACACTTGTGCAATTGCAATGTTTAAATACAAACAGGTCTATCATGCAACACATTGGGCAGATGATTCAACGTTTGATAATATTTTGCAATTTGTTCAAAATGAGTGGCGAGGGAGAGACAACAGTGAATGCATAGCGTAAGTAACGCTGACTTCCTAATTGTGCCAATAATGGGTGTAGGTTTACAGTGAAATGTTCGAGGATTAGAGATGTTTTAAGGAAACACTTCACCAGAAGGTGGCAAGGTTCTGGAGAGCACTGCCTGCAAGGCAAGAAACTTCCCTAAACTTTTAAAATGTACTTGGATGAGCTCTTGAAATTTCATAACATTCAAGGCTATGGGCCTAGTGTGGGATAGTGGAACTTGCATTGGTAGTAATATATTTTTTGGTGTTACAGACTTGATGGGCTGAATGACCATTTCTGTGCAGTATGATTGTGATTGTGTTGGCAGTGACTTACGTGTATGTATGGCAAAACAAAAATTGGCATTTGTATTAAAAACCATTTAATTTTGTACTTATTTTAATATTTCACACATTCCATCTGTGACTGTATTTAACATTACCATTCTTCTAATTAGTGTAGGTTTTTTTTCTGTGAACATTGACAAGTGTACGCAGTAGTTATCTCTCAAACTTTATAGTAAAAAGTCAAAAGTAAAAAAAGCCACAAAAAAAAACCCACTTTGCTTGTGGTAGCCCTATTATGGGAATAATTTCTCTTCTGTTACAAAATCACCCAATCTTATTTTTCTGTTAGGTATTAAATCAGTTGATGGAACTAAAATGCCTTAAAGAAAACACCTGAAAATGAACCAGGGCACTTTCCTGTCAAGATCCTGGAACTTCCTCCCTAGCAACAATGGGTATATCAACACTGTATGAGCAGTTGAATAATATAGCTCACCATCATCTGAAGGACAACTAGGGTTGGGCAAGGAACCTACATGCTGTGGGGGAAAACTGTCAATGTCAACTGAATTGCTTTTGCTTCCCTTCAAGGAACTAACTCATAAATATTCAAATTTATCTTTCCAAGATCTTTTAAAATTGTTCAAAAGTATTGTGTAATTGGAACATTACATCCTTTAATTTGTGCAACTGAAATAGGTTATTCATTTCTTTCAGCTTTTGTGTATTGTTTATATTGAATTTTAGATCTGTCATATATAGTTAATCATTTCTGATTCAGTGATACTTGAATGACTTTTTTTTGCTTTACAACAATTTTTCCTTCTGGTCTATAAGGTTAGGAATAGTGCAGTATTGATCAAAAAAAACTCCACAATTTCAGCCAGTGAATGTGATTTAGTAGAATCATGTCTCCTTATTAGAAACAAGTGAGTCCCAGAGTTATGAAAAAGAAAAGCAAATGCTGAAAGGTCAAGGGATTTAACAACAAGAGTTTACACAATACCTTAAATGTCAAAAGTATCCCAAGTTGCTTGCAGAACAGAAATGTATGCTTTAGGTTTGAAAGGTGTATCTTATGGAGATTTTTGGCTACTTACAGAAGTTCTTTCACATAATTGTTTTGGGGATGTTCCAAACAACAACAGTACTGCCAAAAGTGATGGAGTGGATAAAATCAGTAGACAGAAGATCAATTCTGTGACAAGGTTGATGGGAGCTCCAGAAGAAAGAGACCAGGCTACAGAGAATTCTGTTTTAAATGCTGAAAGGAATAAAAAGCAAGCACATTGGAATAGTGGGGTCAGATTCAGGCTGCAAAATTTAGAGAAAAATGCCTCTACAAACCAGAGTCCATTTGTCCAAGCAATCAGCACTCTCCTCTCATCTTATAAATGTTATTTTTCCAGTTAAATTTGTATTCTTGTGAATGCTGCAAACAACCCCACCCCGTGCCAATAGGTATTCTACAAGGTGAAAATATTCGACAAATTATTTTTTTCTGCAAAGTTGTAGTCATCGACATGTGAATGGGCAAAATTGTGACATGGAATTCAGTATTGAGAAAAGTGAAGTTGTTTGAATTTTTATAATTCTTTCATGAGATGGGAGTATCATTGACAAAGACAGAATTTTGTTGTCCTCAATGGAACTGAATGTGTAATGAGGTCAGCCAGATGGACCACAGAGTAGGAATTCTCTGATTGGGGCTGGTAATTTGGTCCAATCAGATACTAAAACCTTTCAAGAGTTGGCAGAGTCAGTTAAGGAATATTAAGACCCCAAAAACTTCTAATTCTGAGATGCTATTGCTTTTATTCAGCAATTCAAGAACCAGCATAATCTGTGTTGGCACTTTTGACAAGGTTAAGACAACAGGCAAAGGCATGTGACTTTGGCCTAACCCTTGATAAAATGCTGAGAGACTATTTAGTATGTGGGATTAATGAGGTAACCATGCAAAAGTGCCTACTAGCTGAAACCCAACTTGACTTCAAATCAGAACCAATCAAAATAAACGTCTGGTTAAATGGTGATCCGGTTGTAATGGAGGTTGAGACTGGTGCGGCTGTTTCAGTGGTCACTGAATCCGTCTTTAACAAATTCCTTTACAAATCAATTCAGGTCTCATGAGAAGCAGCTGCTTCAGTTACCACTGATTGTAATAAAAGGTTTGTGCCCAAGTTTGATGGAGTGAAATTCATTGAGGAGAGATTTACATAGATTGGTTCAACATTGAGTGGAAATGGCTGCCTGAGTGAAGTCCTAATTAAGAACCTGGAAGATTTTCAGGAAAAGTAAAGGCAGAAATCAAAGCTGGAAAGCAAAGGAATAATCAGACCAGTCCAATTTGCATGGGTTGTACTGATTGTGAAGTCTGGCAGGTCGGTTTGCTTTTGTGGGATTTTAAGGAATTGATAAATTGCTTTTTATAACTGTATACAGTTCCAACCCCTCACATAGAGAGTTTATATGTGAAGCTGGCTGTGGGATGTGGGGGAAGGGAGGGAGAGGAGGGCTGTCCTTTACAAAGTTGGGCATGAGCCATGCGTACATGCAATTGCAGTTAAATGAGGATTCCCAGAAGTACGCTACAATTAATACCCATCAGAGCTTGTACCAATATATGAGACAGCCATTTGGGGTTACATCAGCCTGTGCAATTTCGGCAGACAGTGGAGAGCCTTGTACAAGGTCTACCCCAGGTTTCAATTTGTCTAGATGATGAGCTAATAACAGGGAAGATCAATAAAGAGCACTTAAAAAAAAGCTTCAACATAGTCCTTAGACATTTCTCCCAGGTGGGCATATATCTTAGAAGGGAAAAATGTGTGTTCTACGTAACCCCCCACCGTAACCAACTTGGATAGAGAGTTGACCAAACCAGGAAAAACTTTGGAATGTTGAGCAGCCAGTCCTGTCCCTCACTCATCCGAGTGTCAGTGATGGCCACAACATCATAGTCCCATGTACGATCCAGACTCTAAGCTCATCTGCCTTACCCATAATTCTCCTTGCGTTGAAATAAACACACTTTAGCCCATCAGCCCCATTTTGATCATTTACCAGTCTCTCCTTTAAGACTTACTGGTCCTAACATCTACCCTTCCCTCAATCTCTCCACTTGCTGACCTGCTACTCTGGTTCCCACCCCATGCTACTCTTGTTAAAAGCCTCCCAGTGAGCATTAGTGAACCTTGCTGCAAAGATATTGGTTCGCCTCCAGTTCAGGTGCAACCCATTCCTTTTGTACAGGTCACCCTTCCCCAAGAAGAGGTTCCAATGATTCATGAATCTGAAACCCTGTCCCTTGCTTCTTAACCACACATTCATCTGTCTTACTTTTCTATTCCTTATCTCACTAGCACGTGGCACTTACTACCCTCAAGGCCCTTTCTTCAGCCTCTTTCCCAAGTTTCTGTACTCACTCCACAGGATCTCATCCCTCTTTTTACCTATGTCAATGGTACCAATGTGCACAACAGCCTCTGGCTGCTCATCCTCCTTAAGAATTTTGTGCAGCTGTTTAGAGATGTCCTTGACCCAGGCACCAAGGAGGCAACACACCATCCTGGAGTCTTGAACGTAGCCAAGAAACACCTGCCTCTGCTCCTAATGAGCATTTTTCATACCACTATTGCTTGCTTGAATTTTGCCTGACCCTGCTGTACAGCAGAGCCAGCTGTGGTCCCAGAGGTGTAGCTGCTGCTGTTATAATCCCCTGAGAGGGTATTCTTCCCAACCCCCCCCCCCCCCCAAACACACACAAACACACACCATCCTCAACAGTACCCAAAACAGTATACCTATTTGGAAGTAGAGTAACCACAGGAGACTCCTGCACCACCTGCCTGCCTCTCCTCGCAGTTGCCTATCTAACTGACTGAACTTGTGGTGTGACCACCTCCCTGAAACTAGTGTCTATCACACTGTCCCCCGTTTGTTCCTGAGTGTGTCCAACTGCCGCATGGCTATGACTTTACAGAGGAAAATGGGTTTGAGTGAATACATTCTGCCAACAATTCCAAAATTGATGACTTATAAAAGAAATGGCACAGCCATATTGAGCCAATTGCTTCCTTCTGTTTGGTATTATTACATGGCTTGCATTCGATGGTTAGAATGATCAAGGATGGACTTTTTCAGTTGCAGTAATAGCAGTTCAGAAACAGAATAAGTTTGGAGAGTGTGTGCCAGTGAATATTAAAACATAGATTGATATTTATATGGCCAAAGGTTGAGTGTGAATGCAGTTAAATGTGTAAGAGCTGAGTCTTTGTCAGATATTAGTATGGTGAAGAAATGGAATAATGGCAAGGGAATGCAATGGCATTAAGATCACAGCAGGTGGCAGTAACATGTAAAATTGGAAGGTTGGAATAAACAGAAAACAGAAAACTGTTTAAGTTGATTGCCCTTGTGGTATTGGAGAAGGTTATTCGGTGTTTCTAAGATAGATTACCTTTGGTTATCAGAATGAGTGAAAGCACAGTTTTGCTTGAGCTGATAGACCCAGATCTAGTGATGGACAAAGAAACCATTCCATGTTCTGTGGATCACCACCTTGATGTAATGGAGAGGCTAATCTCTTGAATGAAGCTATGGATAGCTCCTTGTTCCTAGTTGCTGCCAGATAAAATGACTCCAAAAAAGTCCTGTGTCAAAAACAAGTAAAAGAATGCTGTGCATCTCATGGACTGCAAAGGCAGAAGAAAGCTGCAGTGTCAAGGAGGTTCCTGTCATTATAGGTTGAAATATTACCAAGATCTGACCATTCCCTCATCAAGAATGTTTGGAGGATGACTGGCTCCTGTGATCTCATATTGTGTTCAGATTCCTCGTAGGGTTATATAGCAGCCCTGCAAAATGTGCTCTTGTGTCTATGCCCTTCAGAGTACACTTGGACTTAAATTTGGGGAACAGCAGGGATGGGAGACTGACTGAGTGAGTGGTGCGATTCAACACAAACTTTCAAAAAGCTCCTGACTAGGTGGTCTAGCAGTCAGAGAATCAAAGAAGATGGAAATAGAGTTGGAGGGTTTCCTGGTGGGGAAAAATGGGTTAAAAATGTCCCGGATTAAGAAGAGAGATTGGTGAGGTTGGTATTGGAAGGAGATAAACAAGTAAAATAAGATGATCAATGTCAATTATCAAAGCCCAGGGCAAAATCTTACATAAGCTAAGTTTAAAAATTAGTTATTAGTGTGGATGGCTAATGAATTATTACGATGTATCCTTGCAAATTCAATGCATTATTTTTGGAAGAAGTGATCAATAGATAACTAAAGGGGAAAGTAGCTGCATTGCTCTGCTGTGTGATATATGTTTTCTTCATAGTGTAATAGGCCTGGATGAGACCCAATGTTTTTAAGATTTAGCTAGAGTCTAGTAACTTCATTTAAATCCTTGGGATCTCAGAATTTGTCTGCTTTATCAAACAAACATTCCCTGAATATTCTACAATTTCAGAAAAAAGAGCTGTTACTGAATAGAAATCAGCCAAGCAAACAGCCAATGCTAGCTATTTTATATTCTAGCATCCAGATTTAATGTGGTAAACATGAATTAAGAACTAAGCTGTGGTCAACCACAGAATATAAACTGTACACCAAAAGCAGATGTTACCAATTCCATGCATTCAGTCATCTACCCAGGAGTCAGTGATTTCTATGAGTCACAAAAAAAATCTACAAACCTCTGTCTTTCTCACAAGGAATTTCAACTGTCAAGAAGCCTCCCTCACAGCATCAGGGACCTGAGTTTGATTCCAGCCTCAGATGACTGTGCAGAATTTGTACATTTTCCCTTTGTCTGTGGGTTTCCTCCCACAGTCCAAAAATTGATTGGCCATACTAAATTGCCCATAATGTGTCCAGAGACGTGCAGGATTAGCAATGGAAATTGCAGGTTTACAGGGTAGTGTGGGTTTTGGGGGGGTGGTGGTGTTGGGATGCTTTTCGGAGGGTTAGTGTGTTTCTGATGGGCCAAATGACCTGCTTTCACACTGTAGGGATTCTATGATAATTCATTGGGTTCATCTGATCTATGGTCACCAGCACCTATGACCCTTACCAAAGATACACTATTTCAGATCTCAATTTGCTCAATTATTCTGGGCCCCAGTGAGTTTACAAGTGAAGCTGGCTACTTAGCACAGTTTAACAGCCAACCGCATCAGCTTTTCTGAATGGCACTGCTCCCCCCCATTTCTTTGCTCTTCAACTCCTAGTTGAGCTGATGCCAGCAACTGCTGACTTCACAGAGTAACCACTGCTTCAGGGCATCTCCTTGCCTCAACTGCTCAGCAACAAGGAGTTGTTAACTACCACCGGACTCCTCTGAGCCCTCAGCATATAAGTGCAATTACCGTACTTAAGCTGCCAGCTCTTTAACTCCCCATAAGTATTGTCATGTGGGCAAGCAATGTCTTGGTTTTGGTTGAATTCAGTTGTGATTGAATTTTAATACCATCTTTCATGATGTACAGCATGACACTCTCATTTCCCCCACTATCTGTCTGAGCTGTTGCAGCAATGTTAGCCCTCCTCTGCGGACATACACAATGAAAGCAGTAACAACAAGAGCCACTCCTGCCATCAGTCCTCATTGTACCCTAAGCTTATGCACAACTTGCTGGGAAACCTAGTTCTTTTGTTTTGCCTTGAAAACTCACAATACCATCAGTACAGATTCCCTCACAATAGTTTGTCTGATATTAGCACTTTTCCAGAGCTATGGAACTTAAGAGTAGTTGATTGTTTGATTGTCCACCAGCTTGACATACTATGGCTATCTACAAGCAGCTACATTCTGGTGTATAACGGCATAGATTCAGACTATTGTCTTGCCTGGAATCTATACCATAATATACATCTGAGAGATTACAGGTTGTAGCACACTTTACTAATGCCACATTATTAACTGTGCTCCCTGGCCTTACCTTGTCATGCCTTTTTGCATGTTGCCTCCTCAGCCATATATGTTATGCTCTGTCTGCTTCCATCTTGCTTTGCCCCTTAGCACAGGCAGAAAGCTGGGAAGCTTGCCACAGTTCTCAGTTATTAGTAACTCACCTCATTAATATTTAGCTTCCATCATACCAAATGCACCGAACAAGCTCGACATTGAGAAATCTCAACATGGAAGTCAGACTGTTCACTCCAAAGGACCTCCTTGCTTGACACTGAGCACTTACAGTACGCCTTTTCCATTTAATGCTGCACGTTGTGCTGCACCACAACTATTATTGTAATGCTGCTGCAAAGACATTGTGCACTCAGGGACACCCCCTCCGCTCATAGACTAGACCGGGCTTCATCTCCAGCCTGTTCACTTGCTGTCAAAGTGCTCCTTCACTCTAAGCCCCCTCCAGTACTCCCTTGCCTTGCCTTGTCCTGCCTCTTTGCATTTTGCCTCCTCAGCCATAAATGTTATGCTCTGTCTCCTTTCACCTTGCTTTGCCCTTCAGTGCAGACAGAAAACCAGGAAGCTTGCCACAGTTATCAGCAGGCCACAGTCAAGTCAAAGGGGATAGCTTTTGTTCACGGGTGCTGGCGCAATGTCAAACATAGCCTCTGATACCAGTCCAGCGGCATGGAAGCGGTCAGACAGGCATCCAGGATGGCTAAGAAGCTAAGTCTCAGATAGTCCACCACCTGTAGGTGGCATGGTTGTTGCTCTGCGTGTAGGAGGGAAGATTTCCGTGTGTGTGAGTAGGCAATGCCGAGGGCATACAGGGTTAATACTTCTGCTGGCAGGGGAATGAGAGTGAGTGAGGGAGTGAGGGAGTAGTAGAGCATGAGTCTTGGTGGGTGTGGGCAGAGTAGCAGAGAAGCATTGGCACTTGTGCTGGTGGAGTAGAGAGGATCACTGAATTTCCTCCTGCTTTGCTGTGCAAACCTCCAGAGAGCTGAGACTGCACTGATTCAGATGGCCCCTGGACCAGGCTGGCATGGTCTAGTGCAATGTCCCCCACATGATGGACTTGGGGGAAGAGAACATCCCACATCTGCACCACCGTGTTCGGCAGGGCCTCCAGTCTGTAAAGCAGAGCACCTGTTTGCTCTTATTTGCCATATATGGGGCAAATATCAGGAGTAGTGCAGGGCAGCTTCACTCTAACTGTGCTTGGCTTTTAAAGATGGCATGGGCCCAAAGGCTGCCAAACTTTTGTTTGATATCTGGTGAGTGGGGAGTTGTTCAGGGAGCTCCAGCAGTAAAATTGGAATAGAATCAGATTGTAGTTAATAATTTGCTTTTGGTAAGATATGGGAAAAGTGTTGCTGGGTCCCTCCAGAAAACATAAAACAACTTGCGCTTAGCTAAAAAAAACATAAAATTCAGCTCATTTATAATCTGTTATATTCAGAGAATGCCTTGATGGATGTTCTAATATACACATTCTACACCAGTATTGATCTCACGGTTATCTGCACAAAAACTGTTTTAACTTACTCTGATTCAGTCTAATGGCCTCAGACCACACCTCCCAGATTTATATTATTAATATCTGTCTCATACTGTCCAGATTCTTAGAGAGTGACGGTCATTAATTCCAAAATCCTTTTCCATCTCAGTGGAGTTATTTACATACATATTGTGCAATATTCTACATCTACCTGCAATGAAGCATTTTTAGATTAGATTAAATATACATACTGTGCAATATTCTACATCTACCTGCAATGAAGCATTTTTAGATTAGATTAGATTACTTAGTGTGGAAACAAGCCCTTCGGCCCAATAAGTCCACACCGACCCACCGAAGCGCAACCCACCCAGACCCATTCACCTACATTTACCCCTTCACCTAACACTGCGGGCAGTTTAGCATGGCCAATTCACCTAACCTGCACATTTTTGGATTGTGGGAGGAAACCAGAGCACCCGGAGGAATCCCACGCAGACACGGGGAGAATGTGCAAACTCCATATAGAGAGTCGCCTGAGGCGGGAATTGAACCCAGGTCTCAGGCGTTGTGAGCAGCAGTACTAACCACTGCCGCAGATCAATCATATCTCAACACTAGCCCTGATATTTCTAATGCTTCTTCAGAGTTAGAACATAGAATAGTACAGCACAGAACAGGCCCTTCAGCCCACGATGTTGTGCCAACCACTGATCCTCATGTCTGCACCCTCAAATGTCTGTGACCATACGCATGTCCAGTAGTCTCTTCAATGTCCCCAATGACCTTGCTTCCACAACTGCTGCTGACAATGCATTCCATGCTCTCTCAACTCTCTGTGTAAAGAACCCACCTCTGACATCCCCTCTATACTTTCCTCCAACCAGCTTAAAACTATGACCCCTCGTGTTAGCCATTTCTGCCCTGGGAAATAGTTGTATATCTCAATTAGATCCCCTCTCCTCCTCCTTTTCTCCAATGAAAGAAATCCGAGCTCAGTCAACCTCTCTTCATAAGATAAGCCTTCCAGTCCAGGCAGCATCCTGGTAAACCTCCTCTGAACCCCCGCCAAAGCATCCACATCTTTCCTATAATAGGGCGACCAGAACTGGACGCAGTATTCCAAGTGCGGTCTAACCAAAGTTTTATAGAGCTGCAACAAGATCTCACGACTCTTAAAGTCAATCCCCCTGCAACAAGATCTCACGACTCTTAAAGCCAAAACACCATATGCTTTATTAACAACCCTGTCCACTTGGGTGGTCATTTTAAGGGATCGATGTACTTGCACACCAAGATCCCTCCGTTCCTCCACACTGCCAAGAATCCTATCCTTAATCCTGTACTCAGCTTTCAAATTCAACCTTCCAAAATGCATCACCTCGCATTTATCCAGGTTGAACGCCATCTGCCACCTCTCAGCCCATGTCTGCATCCGGTCAATGTCCCGCTGCAGCCAACAACAGCCCTCTATACTGTCAACGACACCTCCAACCTTTGTGCCGTCTGCAAACTTGCTGACCCATCCTTCAATCCCCTCATCCAAGTCATTAATAAAAATTACAAACAGTTAATGAATTAAAATAATTCCCACTTGTCTGGACCTGTACATTCATGCCAGTTCAGCTTTAGCATCACACTGTAGTTCAAATTAAGCTCTAACATATACTTGCAACAGTTTTGACTTCTTCCTGGGGCTGTCCTACAATTTCTAAGTATCTTTTATTCACTCATTCACTCAGGCAGCATTCTACAGAATGATGATTTTTTGACCTACAAGAGGTGGCACATGTAAACAACTGATGTGGCATGAAATATTATTCTAAGAAATTATGAACAAAATCTATCCAGGCGTATGAGTGATGTGGGCTATGGCAGAATTGTGTGAGATGGTCAGCTTACCCCATTTTGAGATCAAGATCATCTTGCCACGTCCTGTATGTTTTCCACAGGCAGTGTGGTGAGATTCTCATTCAGCAGCATTGAGTTCTCATCTGAGGCTCATTATTGCTTGAAAACAGCCCAACTCACCACAAGTTGCGATTTTACCAAATTCCTCATACACATAGCTATAGGTGGGAACCTATCTGCTCCACACTCCACTCTGCCCTATCATCATTACTCCCCCCCGCCCCGCCTTCATCTACCTATCGCACTCTCAGCTACCTTACCCCCCCCCCCCCCGACTCCCCATTTATCTTTCTACTCCCTCAGCTCACAAGCCTCATTCCTGATGAAGGGCTGATGCCCGAAACATTGACTTTCCTGCTCCGTGGATGCTGCCTGATTTGCTGTGCTTTTCCAGCACCACACTCTCGAAAGTGAGTCAGGAGGCAACACAGAATTAGTGCTGTCAGGGGTTCAGATGGATGAGAGGTGGCACAGCTGCAAGGGATGCTGGTGAATTCTGGGATATCTGGTGAATTGGTCTGGGAATGGCATGTGATAAATGAGCAGTAATTGGATGTGATATTTGCCACAAAGACTCAAATGGCAATTAATAAGACAGGTTTGGTAAGAAATGGCGAGAAAAATTGCTTAACCTTTAGGTGAGAACCACTCCACCAAACTCAACTTGACTTGGAGTTAGTCAAAAAAAAAACATAGATTCAGATTTGTGTACACGGACTCACGTGGATCCTTTGCATTGTAACAGACTCTGAAAATTAATGGATGGTCAGCCCAGAGCATAATTTCTCATTATTGATTAGTGTACTAGGCTTTTATACCTCTTCATAGTAATGCATGTAAGCTATAAAATTCTCTGCATTCTCCTGTCATGTATCATTCTTCAAACAAGCAAATGTGTCAGAGTCTTTGTGGATTTCTGTCAACTGCCCCTAGTCACTTGTTGAGGGAGTATATGATCTTGAAACCCATGTAAGAATGATTAGTTTGATCTGATGGGACTGGATGTAGTAATGCACCAGAAAGATGCCATGCATATTTACTGCTACTTCAAATCATTTTTGAACAGCTGATCAAACAACTAGTCAGTTTCAACAGAGGCAGATACCAGTCTGGGATATTACAAGTGATCGCACATGTCAGTTCAGACAAAGGTTGAATGCAATGATGGTAGTATCTCAATTTTGCAAATGTTGAATGCCTTATTTCTCATCCAGCAGCCAAACAACAGAATGAAGGTAATGTTTTAAGGCTTACAATTCATGCTTTTTTTAAAAAGATCATTGTAGTAAAAGTACCACTATAACAACATGAAGCAGTACGAATTAAAATGCTTACTTCAGACAATCCAAATGCCAGTACTATGTAATGCTGAACAGCTTTTTCAGTGAAAGACAGGTTCAGGCAACTCTGGGAAAAATGAGAATAAGTATGTTTAAATTGAAACACCTCAAAATAAAGACCATAGAGTACTGAAGTGTACTTAATCTGATGTAATAAATATATACTGATAAAAGAGAAATCTTCCATAATCTACAAAAATGTACACAAAGTTAGATTTAGTGTACAATAGTCTTAATTATTAGATAATCTAGCAATGGTGCAACCAGAGACACTTGTGAAAAGGTCAGATTTTTGTTTCCTAAATATAATACAGGATGTTGATGTTTGTGTATGTGGAGAAATTGTACTGTGGCTAAAATATCTACTACCTTATTTTATCTCTCCTTTTTTTTCCTGTAAAACCCAGTATTCCATTAGTTAAATGCTGTTTGTAATAACTTGTGAACTTGAGTTTCCATTACTCTTTTTTCTCATATCAGTCAGTTTCCCCAACCAAAATACAATTATTTCTTTCGATCCATATTCAGCACCCCTTTTCACAAAATATGATTAATGTTGAAGTAAAATTTCAGCATATCAAGGAGAGCATTACAGGAAACAAAATTATTGAGAGCATCCTTATAGTATGTGCTGTACAAATACTATTGAGTGCAAGTGTGATAATTAGTGTGTTCTAGCATGAACTCAAAGACCTATTTTAAGCATCAGTAACTCCTGTGATACTTCTGTAATTTTGACCTTATGTAGAACCTGCAGGAGTGCAATGCAAAAACAGGCCATTTGGACGCAGACAAGCTCTAGACCTAACCTCGTGCCCATTGTGTACTCAATATACCTTTCTTCCTTTTGTTTCATTGCCTATCTGATCAACTTGGAAATGTTGACATGGTTGTCTGGTAGTACTTTTTTTTTGTTTTACCTGTTTCTGTCATAAATATCTTAGGTTTAATTTTATACCTATGACCCACTGATCTACACTGTCAATCACTAGAAAAAAATCATTCCTACTACTTTGACTCACAATTTTCATTGTCTCTTCAATCATCCTATAATTTTTTGTGCACAAATAAACATGTTGACATTTTAAGTATTTATTTATATTTCTATTTCTATTTCCTCACACAAAACAACACCATTGAGACCACGTTTCTAGCCTATAGAGAAGCTCAAAATTGCATATATTAATCTTACTGCAATCATAAAGTCATAGAGGTGTACAGCACGGAACCAGACCCTTTGGTCCAATTCGTCTATACCGACAAGAGATGCTAACCTAATCTAGTCCCATTTGCCAGCACTTGGTCCATATCCCTCTAAACCTTTCCTATTCATATACCCTTTCAGATACCTTTTAAAGAGGGGCAACATTATAGAGGTTTTTAAAATCATGAGGGGCATGGATAGGGTAAATAGACAAGGTCTTTTCCCTGAGGTGGGGGAGTCCAGAACTAGAAGGCATAGGTTTAGGATGAGAGTGGAACGATATAAAAGGGGCAAATTTTTCACGCAGAAGGTGGTGCTTGTGTGGAATGGGCTGCCAGAGGAAGTGGTGGAGGCTAGTACAATTGCAACATTTAAAAAGCATGTGGATGGGTATGTAAATAGGAAGGGTTTGAAGGGATATGGGCTGGGTGCTGGCAGATGGGGCTAGATTGGGTTGGGATATCTGGTCAGCATGGACAGGTTGAACCGAAGGGTCTGTTTCCATGCTGTACATCTCTATGACTTCATAGTAATTGTACCAGCCTCCACCACTTCCTCTGGCAGCTCATTCCATACGTGCAGCACCCTCTGTGTTAAAAAGTTATTGTCAGAGATCCAAGATGGCAGTGACCCAGCAAGTCTATAGTGCTCCTCCCAAGACTTGGGCAAAGTGGGCCACCCGCCTCTACCTCACCTACTAAATCAGTTAAAATAGTTTTTAATTAATATAATTAGTTGCTCTGTACAAAATTTAAACAGTCTAGTCTCCTGCAAAAATGACTAAAGGGAAGGGAGCCCGCAGTTTCTCATCAGGCAGGACTCCCTCCCCCACCTTCCCCAGCTGCAGTAGAGGCGTCTGCAACTACCCTGGGGGACTTACCTATGGTGGCAAGCCTCGTAGAAGTAATTTCCAAACTTGACGCAAAAATCGACGCCTTCATCGAAGAGTCCCGGAGCAGATGGAATTCACTCTCGGTTGCGCTACAAAAGCACGACTGAGACATCGAGGAAATCGAGCACCAAATCGGACGGGTGGAGCTAAAGGCCACGACCTCCAAGACTACCGCAGAATTGGCCGTGAGTTGGATACGGACTCTCGAACAGCGAGTCCGGACCTTAGAGAATCACGAAAAAATTTTCGTTTGCTGGGCCTTCCCAAACGGGAAGAGGAAGGCCAGCTTACTGCCTTCCTCGAGCAGTGTCTTCCATAGCTTTTAAATCTGGAGGCTGGATCAGGCCAGGTAAGGATGGAATGGGCCTACCGGGTTGCAGTGCACGGGCCTGGCTCAAACCAGTGCCCCGCCCGGTCCTGTTCTGGCTGCAGAGCTACAAGGAGAGGCAGATGCTCTTAGAAGCTTCCAGAAATCTTGGGAAAGATCCCCAAGCCATGATTTACAAAGGATCCAAGATTGTGCTATTTCAGGACTTCTCCCCAGCTTTGGTCCAAAAGAGGAAGGCGTATGATGAAGCGAAGAAGTGTTTAAGAGACTTAAACGTCCAGTACTCCCTGCGCTACCCAACGACGCTAGTTTAGCCATGAAGGGTCCGTGTACAACTTTGGATCTCTGGAGAAGGCCAAGAAATCTCTGGACTCTCTTAGATAAATTGTAAGAGTTAATTAGTGTGGTGAATGGTGTTGTTCTGCCCTCCCCCCATCCCAGTTCTCCCCATTTTCTTCCTTTTATTACTTTGCTGTTTGATATTATCTCTGGGGGGTGGGGAGAGGGGTTTATTTATTTGTTCTTCACTTAGCGATTTCCCCCCCCCCCTTCCTTTTCTATATATACATAGGCTGGGTGGTCTAGTTAATGTAGGTGGGGGGAGGTGGTTACCTTATCCTATTTTATCTCTGTCTTTAAGAGCGGGGCTGTTTTCCCCTGTTATTTTGTATTACTATATTTAGTTATTATTTGTTGAGACTGTAATTTTATAGTTATATGTGTTCATACGTGGTATTAACATTACCAAATATATCTAGGTTTTGGTGTGGGGTGGGGGGGGGGCGCGGTAGGGTACTCACTGTTAACTCTAGCTCTGTGGTATATTTGAATTTTCTTTATTCTATCGTAAGGTGCCTGGGTCAAGGATGGGGCACTGGTTAGGAGAGGATACGATGGGTTTTTGGAAAGGAAGTGGTGCCCCCTGGGAACAAGGAGGAAAATTTCCGTTTAAATATGTTTTATATTTTTTCTATTTAGAAGTAGTTTTTTGTTATATTGATGTGAGTGTATTAAAGAACCTCTATTTTTGTGAATTTTATATGTTCTATGCTCGGGATGTTCTGGACGGGGTTTCTTCTCCCGAGGAGTCTTGAACTTGCCTGGACGATTATGGTTAGTCAGTCATTTAAATAGTGCACCTGGAATGTCAAGGGGAGTAATTCAACAATCAAAAGGAAGACAATATTATCAAGCCTCAAGAAAGAAAGGGTTGATATAGCTCTCCTACAGGAGATGCATTTATTGTATAAAGAACACTTGAAATTATGACAGGGTGGATTTGATCAGGCCTTCTTTTCCTTCAGCTCAAAAAGTAGGGGAGTTGTTATCCTTATGCGGAAGAATTTCCCTTTCAAAATCCTAAATCAGATAAAAGACAAATCTGGACGATATATTCAAATTAAAGCCCTTATAAATGGAGAGGAATATGGGATCTTAAATCTATATTGTCCCCTGGCATATCCTTTTAAATTTATAACAGAAGCCTTCTCCAAATTGATGGCTCTCGGTGCTCGTCATACAATTATAGCGGGAGACTTTAATTGTATTTTGCATCCGGAAATAGATAGGATTCCCAAGAGTACTGCCGAAGTATCTCCCATATCCAGACAATTGGTGGATTTGAACAAAGAATTAGGATTAGTAGATGTGTGGAGATGCCTTCACCCACAGGGCAGAGATTTTTCTTTTTACTCCAATCCACATAAACATCATACCAGAATCGATGTTTTTTGCCCCCTCATTTTTTTAAAAATTCCATATCATCCTGTAAAATAGGTAGTATAGCAATTTCAATCACGTTGCTGTATCAAGGTGAGGAACAATGAGGAACATTGACGTATGGATTCCTTCCTGATGACAGATAGTAAATTTGTAAAGTACTTCTCTCAAGAATTTCAAACATTTTTAGAAGTTAATTCAGCTACAACTAGCAACCCATCGATGATGTGGGAGACCATCAAAGCTTACGTGTGAGGTTAGATCATTTCATACTTGGTGACCCAGAAAAAACTAAAGGGAGAGCAACAGCGTCTATTTGAAGCTCATTTAAAAGCAGCTGAAACAGCATATGCTGACAGACTATAAACCTGGTAGATACTTAGCATTTCTCGCAATGAAAAATTAAGGCCCCTCAAACTATCACGTCTATCAAGGAAAGTGCAGGTATTCTGACTCATGATCTCAAAAGGATTTACACAATCTTTAGAAAATTTTATTCTGATTTATATGAATCGCAGGATTACAAAGACAGGACTAGGAGGATGCAGTCATTTTTTAAAAAACTTGACCTTTCCGGACCTAACCCCGGAACAGGTATCGGTCCTGAATGTTCCCCTGACAATCCAAGAAATACTTCACGCAATCAGGCAACTTCAGAGCGGTAAGGCACCTGGCCCAGATGGCTTTCAAGCTGAATTCTATAAAGAAGTTACAGGAATACAGGCTGGCCCACTATGGACATGTATAACTACTCATACAGTCAGAGCTGTCTCCTGCCTTCGCTAAAAGAGGCGAATATCTCCCTTATTCTCGAAAAAGGAAAGGACCCAGAAGATTGCGTCATACAGACCAATATCCTTGCTAAATGTAGATTTTAAAATCCTTTCTAAAACGTTAGCATTGAGGCTAGAAAGGGTATTGCCATACATCATAAAGGAGGATCAGACGGGGTTTATTAAGGGCTGTAGATCATCCAATAATGTTAGAAGGGTTTTGAATGTGATTCAAGCCTGTCACCAGGGAACCAAACCGGGAGTGGCATTCAACAGAGATGAATGGTCATATCTGTTTTACACATTGGAAAGGTTTTGCGTTGGAAAGGTGTTGCCAAATGGGCCTCAACACTGTATATTGATCCCAAAGCAGTTGTGATTACCAATGGAGTAGGCTCGGATAGCTTCAGTGTGGATAGGGGCTGCCGTCAGGGATGTCCTCTCTCGCCATTGTTATTTACGCTAATAATTGAACCACTAGCAGAAGCTACACAGGCTGACCCTAATATAACGGCCCCGAGGATTGGTATAGGTAAACATAAAATGATCCTTTATGCAGGTGATGTTCTCCTATTCTTCAGTAATCCTCTGATGTCAAGTTATTAATACATTTAGTGTATTATCAGGCTATAAAATTAATTTCTCAAAATTGGAGGCTATGCCAATGGGTGGCCTTGCTATGATACCCCACTTGGTGAACGGATCCCACTTTCTCTTTCGGTGGTCCCTGGAGGATTTCTTATATTTAGGCATTTTTAATGCCCCAGTATTTGGTCAGTTATACAAGGCTAACTTTGTGCATTTACTGGAAAGGATAAGGCAGGACCTCCAGCGATGGGGAGACCTTCCAATTTCCTGGCTAGGTAGAATAACACTAATTAAAATGAATGTCCTGCCCCATCTCCTATAACCTATGAGAATGCTTCTGGTGATGCTGCTGAGGCTGGCACTACGTAAATTCTATGACTGGTTGGGTTCCTTTATCTGGAATCATAGATGGCCCCTCATTAAGCTGAGGAAGCTACAGCTTCCACAGGCAAGGGGAGGACTGGATTTTCCAGATTTTAGGAAATATCAGTTAAGTTCCCTATTAAGTTACATAGCCGATTGGGTCTTGTCTGACCCACAGTCAATCTGGCTGGACATTGAGGCTTCTCAAGTAAAATGCTCACTTACTAACCTCTTATTTTTAGACAAGAGGAAAATCATCACGGATCACTGTAAAAACCCTATAATACTAAATACAATTAAAGCTTGGAATATAATGTGGCAAAATGAGGGCAATTCCCATAAAACATCCCTCTATACTCCGATAGTGGGGCATGGGGATTTCAACCGGGGCTTACAGATGCCACCTTCAAACTCTGGAGATCCAGGGGTCTCTCCTGTTTAGGGGATCTGTTTAAGGAAAGGGTCCTGATGTCTTTTGAACAGCTGCATCAGAAATTTGGATTACCTAATGGAGACCTCTTTCGATACTTCCAAATTTGAGATTATATACAGAAGAAGGCTATGCTTTTAGATAGTCTTTATAAATCAGCCAGAGAACATAATGTGTTATGACCAATGGAGGTACCTTCGATCAGTACTGTTTATCATTTCTTACATGATGAAATATCAGAAGATATGGACAATCTGCTTAAAACCATGGGATCAGGATTGGGGCTGGAAATCTCCATAGAGATGTGGAATGACATTTGGGAAAATGCCAGAAAAATCTCCATCTGCAACAGAACCCATGCCATTCAGTTGAAGCTACTTCACAGGGCCCATATAGCACTGCTCCGATTGGCAAAATTTAAGGGAGGAGCATCTCCAATGTGTCTCAAATGTAAAACAGAGGTGGGCATTCTTGTACATTGCCTATGGACTTGTCATAAGATCCATGAACATTGGACTAAAGTAGCAAATGCCGTGACAGAAATTTTGGGAACGGAAATTAGAGTGCATCCAGTATCTTTCCTTTTGGGCTTTTCGAGCTTACCTTCCCTGGATATGCACAGGAAGAGATTATTTTCCATTCTCTCATTCTGTGCAAGGAAAAATATTTTGGTAAACTGGGTGGCTGAGGGCCCTCCTGGACTCTCGAATTGGCACAGAATAATCATGGAATATATTCCCCTTGACTTCCTTACAAACATGGTGCACCAAAAAACCGAATTATTCTATAAAATATGGCAGCCCTTCTTGAATAACACAGATACGGATATTTCGGCCATCCTAACAAGGGCTTTTTTCTAATTGAGACAACGACCCTGACTGGTCCAGAGCCCCTTGGGAGAGAAATTCTGCACGAATACAGGTTTTGTTATGATCTGATGTTAACACATTCCGAGCATGTAATTGACTACTCAATTTCTGTGTTATCCCTCGTTTTTTCTTTTCTTGAGGAAAGTAAAAGATTTAATCACACACCCTGGTTAGTTTGGGTTCTCTTCTTTTGTTTGATAGATTTTGGCTATTATTTATTTAAGATTTAATTGTATATTAATGTTTATACTTGGGTTTTTTTATTTATAAACTTGTAAAAGCATGTTAAATTTTCAATAAAAGATTATTTTAAAGAAGTTATTGTCAAGTTTTACTGAGATTTGCTATTGTTTTTCTATTTTGATGTGCATTTTGCCATAAATGCTAGTAATATATTGACTTTTTGTTATAGCCTTTGCATCACAATGTGCTGTTTCATCTAATTGTGAACTTAAACACACAATTCCCTCTCCTCTTCTACATCATCCTGCTTGCCACAACCAAAATGTAATGATTACTTTTTGTAGCCAAATATTTTTAACACTTACATTGAATTCCAACTCAGTCTACTTCCTCCATTTACAGTCACATATACTTTTTTTTCATCTTTATTTCCAACTCACCTCTAACCTTTTAATAAAGAAAAAGCAAGCAATGTCCAAGTCAGGATGTTGTGTATTTTAACGGGAAACTTGGAGATGATGGTGTTGTCATGAATCTGCTGCTCTTGACACTCTGGGTGCTAAACATTGCAGATTTTAGAGATACCGGACATATTGCCTTGGTAAATTGCCAGTGTTATCCTGTACACAATACAACTCATGCCACTGGCAACTGATAATGTTAATGTCAATCAAAAAGACTACTTTATCCCAGAACTTCTCAGTTTTTCTGCAACTGCAATCATGCAAGTCAGTCAAGAATATTGCATTGAATTCCTGACTTATACCTCATAGATGGTGAACTTGCTCTGAGGAATCAGGTGATGAGTAAGCTGGTACAGATTTTGACCTTTTCTCAGAGAAATGGCTGTTACCTGGCTGCTTCAGTTAAGTTTTAAATCTATGACATAGATGGAGGAGAGGGAGAAAAGGAGGCTCAGTGCTAGTTAGACATTTCCTGGTACATTTATCTTGTAACTGTTACGTCCTACACGTCATTCAAGCCTGGGTTGTGAATGGGAAATAACACCATGCAATCAACAGTTGAAAGGAAGTTCTTTGATGAATTTACTGAAGATAATTGAGTTGTCCTTAGGAACTTCCTGGGACCAAACAATTTACCTCTTTAAATAACAACTATCTTCCTTTGTTGGATTTCAATAGTGCAGTGGTCTTGTGACTGAACAATTAATAGTAAGGTCTGGATTACTAACTCTGAAAATATATGGGTTCAACTGCTACCATGGCAGTATGAGAAATTCAATTGTTTAAAAGATCTGGAAATAAATGCCTTCTATTTTTGAAACTACTGATGTTTTGGATTGTTGTGAAATCCTAACTGATTCAACATGACCTTCAGAGATGGAAATCTGACATTTATGACTCTAATCCCAGAACAATATGAATGACAGTTGACTGCACTCTGAACTTCCTAGGAAGGCATGCACTTCAGTGCAACTAGAATCTGGGCAATAAAGCAAAAACCTGGTGAGTTTACCTCTGAATCCCCATCAAGATTAGTTTAAACGGTGCCATACTAAATAACAAAAATAATAGAGCATGTTTATCATAAGAAAACATTCTGAGATCTTTCATAGTGGATTACAGAATGAAACTCAGTACTAAGCCACATAATAAGAGTTTGAAAACAAGGAAGAGAATTTTGGAAATCATGAATTGCTACCCTGGTGGTTTGAAATTCAAGCCCAATACTTGATTACTCTTTTTGGACAAGGCTTCACATAGCCCATTGAGTAACTCATCAAAATGTAAACTTTATTTTCCATATTTGCTAATAGTCCCAGTTCTCACAGTACATGTAAGTTCCTGGAACTTGAAAAAGGAGGGTTATGTGATAAAGACACATGCCACTGAGTTTTGAATACCAGATATTTGTGAAAGGTGAAATGATTCAGGGAAATAAATAATATGCTTCATCTCACATTCAGAGTGTTATATAAAATATCAACACTTACTTCATTACACGTGAATGCACTTTTATCAGGGCAAATCATATAGTTTCTGTCTCATTCATAAGCAAAACATTTTTATGTTGGTTATACAAGTATGTCATTATGTGCAGTTCACATATGAATGCTATTCATTGGCACATATTATGAATTATTTGTGCAGTGACTATCGGTTTTGCATGGGCATAGAATAGCTGGCAAAATTCTATCAATTTTTTATGGGATCGCTCTCATTTATTTTTATTGTGAAACCGGTGAAGTGTTTACTTTATCATTTCTGATCGAAAGCTTTCAGAAGTAATGATGGCATACAACTCAGATTTTTAGGTTTGAGACTAATAGTCCAGGATACTAATCTATGTCATAATCAAAACGTTCCAGAGGTAAAGCTGCATTTAGATTTGAGTAAACAAACACCTCTCATATATCACTTCAATTAGCTTAGAACTGTCTGTCTACAAATTAATCGTGAACAGTATTAGTTTAAGTCTCCTAAATATTATAAATTAAACTGTTTAGCATCTGATTTTATTAACACCGTTAAACACATTAAAATTGTTACACAAGAAACTAATGAGGATATTATCATAGAACATTACAGTGCAGTACAGGCCCTTCAGCCCTTGATGTTGCGCTCACTTGTTGTACCAATCTGAAGCCCATCTAACCTACACTATTCCATGTACATCCATATGCTTGTCCAATGACAACTTAAATGTACTTAAAGTTGGCAAATCTACTACCGTTGCAGGAAAAGCATTCCATACCCTTACTACTCTCTGAGTAAAGAAACTACCTCTGACATCTGTCCTATATCTATCACCCCTCAATTTAAAGCTATGCCCCCTCGTGCTCACCGTCACCATACTTGGAAAAAGGCTCTCCCTGTCCACCCTATCTAACGCTCTGATTATCTTATATGTCTCTACTAAGTCACCTCTCAAGCTTCTTCTCTCCAACAAAAATAGCCTCAAGTCCCTCAGCCCTTCCTCGTAAGACCCTCCCCCCATACCAGGCAACACCCTAGCAAATCTCCTCTGCACCCTTTCCAAAGCCTCCACATCCTTCTTATAATGCGGTGACCAGAACTGTACACAATACTCCAAGTGCGGCTGCACGAGAGTTTTGTACAGCTGCAGCATAACCTCATTGCTCCAGAACTCGATCCCTCTATCAATAAAAGCCAAAACACCGCATGCCCTCCCAACAACCCCATCAACCCGGGTGGCAACCTCCAAGGATTCGTGCACCTGGACACTGAGATCCCCCTGCTCATCCACACTATCAAGAATCCTACCACTAGCCCAGTACTTTGCATTCCGGTTACTCCAACCAAAGTGCATCACCTCACACCTGCCCGCATCAAACTCCATCTGCCACCCCCCAGCCCAGCTCCACAGCCTATCCACATCTCTCCGCAACCTACAACATCCCTCGTCACCATCCACAACCCCACTGATATTGTTTGACATGGAGGTGAACCCCTCTGTTAATTAAACCAAACATTCAGAAAAGCTCACCTCGTCTCGTAATCTGTTAAAATATGAGTGACAGAGAACTCCAAAATTCCACTATTTAAAGAAAGTAACATCAATTTACTTTTTTAGCTCTAAAAGTGAATGTTAAACAACAACTATTCACAACTCTAAGCTCCCCTTTATCTTAACTGCTTACTATCTACCTCCATTTCTATAAAAATATGCTGTTCCAATAAGACACTTAGTAAAATTATGTCCACTGAATTTCAAAACCACACAGTAGCTGTCTTCTTCTGTATCTTCACTCTTTCAGATGAGGATCTCCTTGGGTCATCTTCTTTCTTTTTACTGCAAGTGTGTTTCAGATGAAAAGTTACCTTTGATAGAGAGTATTTTCTAATTTCTTTAAGAGCAAGCTCTCCATAAGTTTCGCTCTCTACGGCAGTTGATCTCTGACCAATTTTCAAATATCTGCAATTTTTACCACCCTACCCCCCAACATTAGATTGTCTCATTGGTTTGATATTAGCAAAACAATAAATTCAAATTCAATTGCATTATAGTATCCTCAGGCATAATTTAAACTGACTAGTTAAATGTGAACAGTTGTCAAAACAGCAACCAATACTCAGGTATCAGTTCACAAATGTTACATATTTTCAATTTTCCAGTACACTCTGGGACTGACATTTCATTATATACAAAGGTGCTTATCATCTCTGATTTAAGAACAGCATTCTCTCCCTCTTAAAGGTACAGTGGACACCTTCAACTTCATAACGATATGTATTAGCATATTAATATAATGTGAAAGAGCATTTTGCTAACTGTCATAATGCATTGAATGTACTAAATAAAAGCACATGACAGTCCAGATCAAGCTGTTCTCATAGCTGGTTTTCTAAGCAATCCAACAATCCTCATAAAAAAAGTTAGATAAAATCTCAAAGCACTAGGATAGCTAAAATCCTATAATGCATGTTAAACATTTTCCATTAAACATACAATATACTCATATCTATCTACTAACTACTTACAGATTCTAACACCATGAAATGTTTATGTTATAACAGTAGGTTACCAGGATTCAGTTCTGTCATAACAGGAACGGCTCAGGGCAGGTATTTAGGAACAAGCTTGCTAACAATGTTATGTCTGACATTGGATGAGTGTATTGTTGCTCAAGTTCCCTTACATTCAGAAGATAAAATAAAAATATTTTGCACTTGCCTAAATGCACACTTAAACATCTTACTGATATAAGATTTTACATAAAAAGAGCAATTGACCAGAAATTTTTATTTTTAAAAATAAAATCACTCGTGATGTGGACATCACTGACTGGACCAGCAAGCTAGTTGCTCTTGAGAAGGTAGTGGTGTGCTGCCTTCTTGAACCGCTGTAGTTAATGTAATTTTTAATAAAAACAATGAGTTATTATCAAAATAAAATTTTATTCAATGATGATGCAATAACTGGTTAGCATACACATTGGATCATATGAAAATATGATTGTCTATCCTGCTAACTAACCTAAAACACAAACAAACATACAGGATTCAGAAAAATAGGAAAAATACTTCTCTCTTCAGGGGTTCACTTTTCTAAAAGTGAAAAACACTTTCTGGGTTATTCTTGAAGGTGAAAATGATAAGGTGTAAAATGTTCTGAAGTCTACTCTTCCGATGTTCTGGCACACATAACCAAGTCACTAATCAAACAAAGTCGCACACACAGCTTACTCAAAAAATATAACATTGAGACATTCTTTCGATCACACTTTCAAAAGAATGAATAGATTGCAGTCTGAATTACATGAGAAGTCTTTTTTTCCAAAAATAAGAGAGATTATTTGGGCCGATTGACTTTATAGACATCTTGTTGCCCATTAATTCTAGATACCAAAGTAATCTTCATCTTGTAGCTTCAGGATTCTTTTAAAGAAACCACTCCAGGTATTTCTACAAAACTTGGAAGAAATTATTTTTTTCACAATTCTTCAAAACCTATGTCCTCCCAGAAACAGTAAGCATGAAGTGTTTTTGAAACAATTTACAATTATCAAGTGAATATGTCAAACTCTGCACAGTCCAGCTCTTAAAGTAGCATCATATAAGGAATATGCATCTTACTTTTCTAACTGGCCCATGAGCTGTTGGACATTGTCACTGGTTGATTTACTTTCAAGTGCACATGTTGACTTTCCTGACCTGTTAGTCCCTTTGATAATTAGAACATGGTTCAGCTAATACTTCTTGTTAAGTCTATTTTTTCAGATTAGGTCCTAATTCCTACTTTTGGATGAATGGTCACAGACCTGAAATGTTAACCCTGTCTCTCAATCCTGAAATGTTGACAAACTTGTTAAATGTTTCCAACATTTTCTGCTTTTATTCCAGTTTTTCAGCATCCATTATTTTATTTTAGTCCTAATGTTTTGTGCATTCTTAGAAGTTTTGCTTCTAATATTTCATTTATTGTTCGTTTTGACAAAGCATAACAACTGGATCCTTCCCTCCATTTCCAAATACTTCTTGGCTGATTTGAGATGTCTGTTACCCTGGGCCCAAATTGTAATTCGATGTTTCGGGCATAAGCCCTTCATCAGGAATGAGGAAAGTGTGTCCAGCAGGCTAAGATAAAAGGTAGGGAGGAGGGACTTGGGGGAGGGACGATGGAGATGTGATAGGTGGAAGGAGGTCAAGGTGAGGGTGATAGGCCGTAGTGGGGTGGGGGCGGAGAGGTCAGGAAGAAGATTGCAGTTAGGAGGGCGGTGCTGAGTTCGAGGGAATCGACTGAGACAAGGTCGGGGGAGGGGAAATGAGGAAACTGGAGAAATCTGAGTTCATCCCTTGTGGTTGGAGGGTTCCCAGGTGGAAAATGAGGCACTCTTCCTCCAGCCGTCATGTTGTTATGTTCTGGCGATGGAGGAGTCCAAGGACCTGCATGTCCTTGGTGGAGTGGGCAGGAGAGTTAAAGTGTTGAGCCACGGGGTGGTTGGGTTGGCTGGTCCGGGCGTCTCAGAGGTGTTCCCTGAAGCGTTCCACAAGTAGGTGGCCCGTCTCCCCAATATAGAGGAGGCCACATCGGGTGCAGCGGATGCAATAGATGATGTGTGTGGAGATGCAGGTGAATTTGTGGCAGATATGGAAGGATCCCTTGGGGCCTTGGAGAGAGGTAAGGGAGGAGGTGTGGGCGCAAGTTTTGATGCCTCCTGCTATTGCCCCCTTGACCATGACCCCACCTCCCACCACCAAACCATCATCTCCCAGACCATCCATAACCTGACGCCTCCTCCTATTGCCCCCTTGCCCATGACCCCACCTCCCACCACCAAACTATCATCTCCCAGACCATCCATAACCTCATCACCTCAGGGGATCTTCCATCCACCGCCTCCAACCTCATAGTCCCACAACCCCGCACCGCCCGTTTCTACCTCCTGCCCAAAATCCACAAACCTGACTGCCCCGGCTGACCCATTGTCTCAGCCTGCTCCTGCCCCATCAAACTCATCTCCGCGTACCTCGACACGGTTCTGTCCCCCTTAATCCAAGAACTTCCCACCTATGTTTGGGACACCACCCACGCCCTCCACCTTCTCCATGATTTTCGCTTCCACGGTCCCCAACGCCTTATCTTCATGATGGACATCCAGTCCCTGTACACCTCCACCCCCCATTACGAAGGACTCAAAGCCCTCTGCTTCTTCCTTTCCCGCCGTACCAACCAGTACCCTTCCACTGACACCCTCCTTCGACTGACTGAACTGGTCCTCACCCTGAATAACTTCTCTTTCCAATCCTCCCACTTCCTCCAAACTAAAGGAGTTGCCATGGGCACCCGCATGGGCCCCAGCTATGCCTGTCTCTTCGTAGGATATGTGGAACAGTCCATCTTCCGCAACTACACTGGCACCACCCCCCACCTTTTCCTCCACTACATCGATGACTGTATCGGCGCTGCTTCGTGCTCCCACGAGGAGGTTGAACAGTTCATCAACTTTACCAACACCTCCCATCCCGACCTCAAACTCACCTGGACCGTCTCAGACTCCTCCCTCCCCTTCCTAGACCTTTCCATTTCTATCTCGGGCGACCGAATCAACACAGACATCTACTATAAACCGACTGACTCCCACAGCTACCTGGACTACACCTCCTCCCACCCTGCCCCCTGTAAAAACGCCATCCCATATTCCCAATTCCTTCGTCTCCGCCGCATCTGCTCCCAGGAGGACCAGTTCCAATACCATACAGCCCAGATGGCCTCCTTCTTCAAAGACTGCAGATTCTCCCCAGACGTGATCGACGATGCCCTCCACTGCATCTCCTCCACTTCCTGCTCCTCCGCCCTTGAGCCCCGCTCCTCCAACCGCCACCAGGACAGAACCCCACTGGTTCTCACCTACCACCCCACCAACCTCCGTGTACAGCGTATCATCCGCCGTCATTTCCGCCACCACCAAACGGACCCCACCACCAGGGATATATTTCCCTCCCCTCCCCATCAGCATTCCGCAAAGACCACTCCTTTCGTGACTCCCTCGTCAGGTCCACACCCCCCACCAACCCAACCTTCACTCCCGGCGCCTTCTCCTGCAACCGCAGGAAATGCAAAACTTGTGCCCACACCTCCTCCCTTTCCTCTCTCCAAGGCCCCAAGGGATCCTTCCATATCCGCCACAAATTCACCTGTACCTCCACACACATCATCTATTGCATCCGTTGCACCCGATGTGGCCTCCTCTATATTGGGGAGACGGGCCGCCTACTTGCGGAATGCTACAGGGAACACCTCTGGGACGCCCGGAACAACCAACCCAACCACCCCGTGGCTCAACACTTTAACTCTCCCTCCCACTCCACCAAGGACATGCAGGTCCTTGGACTCCTCCATCGCCAGAAAATAACAACACGACGGTTGGAGGAAGAGCGCCTCATCTTCCGCCTGGGAACCCTCCAACCACAAGGGATAAACTCAGATTTCTCCAGTTTCCTCATTTCCCCTCCCCCAACCTTGTCTCAGTCGATTCCCTCGAACTCAGCACCGCCCTCCTAACCTGCAATCTTCTTCCTGACCTCTCCGCCCCCACCCCACTCCAGCCTATCACCCTCACCTTGACCTCCTTCCACCTATCACATCTCCATCGTCCCTCCCCCAAGTCCCTCCTCCCTACCATTTATCTTAGCCTGCTGAACACACTTTCCTCATTCCTGATGTAGGGCTTATGCCCGAGACGTCGAATTTCCTGTTCCTTGGATGCTGCCTGACCTGCTGTGCTTTAACCAGCAACACATTTTCAGCTCTGATCTCCAGCATCTGCAGATCTCACTTTTTACCCAAATTGTAATGTCCACTTCAGGACACAAACATTCTACAAAATATTAAACCGCAAGACAGCTTTTCTATAGGAGTCCTAAGACATTCTTCATATTAGCATTTCTTTTTATAAAATCAATCAGACATTTGGTTATTTGCATCTACCCTTTAACCAAGATTTCCTTACAGTCCAGCATTGATTTAAGCCAGCAAGATCAATCCATAACTTTTACTTCTCATTGACTGGAGATTGTCCTGTATTAAATGATCATCTATATAATATTCAATGTACACACCATCTTCAGTATGGCCCCTGTATAGAATATCACCAAAATGTTTAACAAACATCCATTGCCTCCATAAAAGCTATTTTCAGTCGCTAAATTATTTTTAACAACCCCTTTCTTAGTGTCCTAAGGTAAAGGGTACCTACCATTTTTGATAATAAGACACATTATTAATCCAACAGAGTACCTATCAAGGGGATTAATATAAAGCATTATTAAAATGATTAGTTTCAGGTGCTTTGGGTCACCTAAGGACAAGAACTTAGTACACATTTCTTTAGATTTAATGTCTTAATGTTTAATTTGTCCTTAAATCTTTCTTGACTCGAGGATGATCGTTTAAGTACTTAATTTAAGTATATCAAAACTAGCATGTGTCCAACTGATTTAATTGATCAACTAGTCTTTCACAATGCTGCATCTCTTCTTTAGATATAAAATCAGCTTTCTGTGAAAACCTGGCATGATTAACTGGAATAGGGCCAACAATCGCTAACTCTTGATTTAAACTTATTCCAGGTCGACTGAACTTGAGTATCTATCTATAAACAAGGCTATATTTTCTGCAGCCATAAGGTTGTCAGATAAAGAGGCTCTGCAGTCTCTGCATCATGTAACTTGAAAAGCTAATTACCGGTTTGGGCTGTCACTTCTCCAAGCAAGAATGATGAATTGCACAAATGAGACTGTAACTTAGAGCTTTATTGCATCATGGTCGACTCATCAGCATGAGTGCCAATCACAGTATTTTGTGTCCAGGAACTACTTCATAAAGCAGAGGGCAGCAGGGACTTTATAGCTGCAATTGATCCTGTGTTATCTTCCGAATGCACTTCTTTTTTGCCAGAAAAGTTTCAAAGCTATTCATGGCAGCCCCTTGTGCTATTCATGTATCCAAATAAGGGAAAATAGTAAGAGAATAAAAAATGAGAAATATGATATTCACCATTTTGTCAACTAATTATGAGGACAAATAGAACTAGATTATCACTAGAGGAATAAAGAAGGACGTATAGAAAACAAAAATAAGTCAAAAATCAGATTCTTGCTGTTTAGTTAAACTGCTGCAATGAAGTCCTCTCTCCTTAGACGGCGAGATCTGGTGGTAAGAAGCCTGAAGGGCTTATGCTCGAAACGTCGAATTCTCTATTCCTGAGATGCTGCCTAACCTGCTGTGCTTTGACCAGCAACACATTTGCAGCTGCATGTATTTGCATCTGATTGATTGCACATATTAACTTCCCTACCCAATTAACTTCTCCCCTATTCAGAAACTTGATCCTTCAAACAAACTCAGCAGTAAAACCAAATAGGTATATACCGAGTTCGACAATATGTATATATTCTTCCTCGAGTCTGAGTGAGTTCACAGCTGAGCTTATTTCAAATTTCTACAGGATTGTTATAACAGCAGCAGGAACTTCTATGGTCAATGGGCACCATGTCTCCTTGGATACAAAGTTCACAGAACTGGGCGATGACCACACATCAGCCTTAGAACATTTAATGTTCTCAAATGCTGCACCAATCGATAAGTTCCATCAGATTTCCACACATGTAGAATTGGGGTATTATAAGGAGACATACATGACTCCAACAATCCATCTCTAATCAGTCCCTCAATTACTGGCTGCAGTCCTCATTTACCTTTTATGGAAATGGGATATTGTCGCTCACAGACAATGTCCCCTTTCCTTTTTAAATTTATTTCAAGGGTTCCTGGTAGGTCCCCGAGGGCAGGAACCCCTGACACCCCTATTCTTCATCAAAATTCATAAGCGGAATTGCCCTTTCTTCCCTTTGTAGATCAGGACACTCCCACCTAAAATGCCCTATCTTTCCACAATAAGAGCATCCTTCCTGTGGAGATCTCCATCTCTGCCCCTGTCTCTCAAACCCTCTATTAATTGCTCCCCCTTGTCCTCTCCCTCTCTCCTCGCTGCCCTACATGCTGCCACCCGCCACTCCGGTTGCTCAATATTGGATCCATTCTTTTCTTAACTATCTCATCAACCGTAGCTACCATCATTTTCACCTTCTGTTTTTGTCTCTCATCCTCTCTCTTTACTAACACTTTGTGTGCCTCTTTTAACAATTCATCTAATTGTTTTTCACTCCACCCTTCTATCTTCTGTATCTTTCTCTGTATGTCTGGCCATGCCTTTGTCACAAAATGTACTTTCAAAAGACCCTGTGCCACTGGGTCCTCAGGGTTCATTCCAGAATATTTCCGCATTGAGTCTCTTAATCTTTGCAAGAAAGCTGAAGGAGTCTCATCTTTCTCCTGTCTAACTTCAAAGGCTTTAGTCAGATTCTGCGACTTCGGAACTGCCTCTCTTATTCCTTTTAGAATCAGGTCTTTCAATTCCCTCATTTCTTCTCTATGCTCCGGGTTTTGATTTTCCCACTGGGTGTCTCTGAGGGGAAACTTCATCTCACCCTGTCCAGCATCCGCATCTCCAATCGGGTGTTCCCTGTCCCATATTTTAATGGCTGCTCCTCGTATAAGTCCCCTTTCTTCCCCAGTAAATAGTTTATTCAAAATAGGCATTAACTCAGCCCACGTATACAGACTGGGCCCCAAAAATTGATCAATTTGTTCAGACAACCCTACCGGATCCTCAACCAGGACCTTCATTTCCTTTTTAAATGTTCTGACCTGCCCACTGGTGAGGGGGGCGCTTACAAACCCAATCTCTTTGTCCCCTATTGGTATCTCCCAAAGGGGGATAAGTCATTGCGTTCTTCCTTTTTTTTAAGAAATATTGCAATATTTTTAGCTCCCCATAACTTCAAATACCAATTCATCAATTCATGCTTGACTAACTTTAAAGCCTGTTCCTAACTTCTAAATATATTTATATATTTACGTTCATTTATTCAGTATTTAATATTTAAAATGTAAAATGCATACAGTTCCCAATTTTGAAATCCACTGTAATTACCCAGTTTTAGTCCCTTAATTTAAATCCAAAATTAGTTTTCTTAAGTAGTCCTGACCAATCATTGCTCAATTACAATACTATTGGTCGTGAAATAATCAGAGCTGCCTTAAAAGAATTTGTCTATTCAAGTTAAAAAAAAACTTCTAATGCATGAACAATGGCCGAATCCAAGGTCACAGATATTAACCATAGAATTTTATTTTTACTACAATCTAATATTGAACTGAAACTTCAACTGTCCTCCATAAATCGCTTTTATGTAAAGATAAAAGAGATTAGTTAGAAACCAATAGTAAGGCAGACATGACCTATAAAAAGAACAGGAGTTATCATTTTTTTTCCATAATCTCTATAGAATCCTTAACCTTAAAAGAAATCATGTTAAGTTTCCATAATAAAAATCAGATTGAAAACAGTCCTGGAGCTCAAGCTCCAGGGAATAAAACGCAAACATTCAATCACCAACAAACAAATGTGCATTCAAACCAAATCACAAAGGGTGAAACTTTCTACCAGCTGTACAGCTCTTTTCATTCTCTCTCTCTCTCACACATTGACATATAAATTCAGATATTTACAAACCCAGTCTTTGTCCGACCTGTACTTTGGCCAGAAGACGGCGGGATGAGGAATAGATTCCTTAGTCCATACAAAGCAACAATATTTAATCATCTTTTTCCCTTGTGCAAGTATTATTTTTCCAATTCCACAACATCCTGCCCAATGGACTTTCTGGAGGTATGTGGTAAGGGACCCTGCCTCCATTTCCATTGCCTTTTTCTTCTTTTGTTTTCCCGGAGGCTTTTTTCCTTACCCACGGCACAACCCATATTGAGTTCCTTTGTTAATCCCTTATTAATTATTAAAACTCAATCTTGGCCACCAAGGCAATACTTAAAAGTCAATTTTCTTACCTTGGTCTGTGCATAGAGTTGCCTGGCCCCTTTTTGCCGTATTTTCTATCGACCTCCTCTCACTGTCTGATTCAGATGTCTTTCTTGTGGGATTCATACCAGCCGCCCAAGGGAGCGGACCAAACCGAGACACAAGACCGCTCCTCAATTGGGAATGGGACGCGTCTTCCCAGTGTCCACCCAGCCACTCCCCCGGCGATGGAAGAACATCCCGGACAGCCCCCAATTGTGAGAAACAAAGCTCACTCACTTCAATAATTTCAGTCCGAGACAAAATCTGAATCAGTAGTGTCCTTTATTTAAGTCTTGCAAGAGGGTGTGAAGTCCACTGTCTGTCTCTCTGTACAAGGCAAGGGACTCACACACCGAATTCAACGAATACTCGATATTTATATAATTTGATTCCTATATTTTTTTTATTTCATTGCCCCCCCCACAGTTTACATCCTCCACTTCCCTAAGACCGGTACCCATTACTGCTATTTATCTCTTGCCTTATCCGGCCTTGTCTGTGACAAAATGCTTATTCCTGGCCTCACAAGGCCGTTTGACCTCATCCTGCTGTAGGTCATTGTTAGGCATACCCTTTGCTTACCGTTATCTACTCCCTCCATCTGTGCTGCCCCTCACAGCATCTTATCATTAAGACCCTTTTAATTGGGGTTTGTTCCTGTGTTTCTGTAAAAGTGGGAAACAGATGTTTATACCTCCTGTTTATACAGGCGTATCTAGCTTAACTGCCTCTCTTCACAGCATCTTATCTAGTCGCCTGTAATAGCTACCATTGTTTTGCAGTCCCATTTCTTTCTTGCATACATTTTTAGCTAATACAAAAAAAAATTATGCTTTTCCTCCACATAGTTTCCATTCTTGTTGACTCAGCTCTTGGCTGAAACAATTACACACTGGTGTGAGTTCATTTTCTTTGTATAAGCAATTATAATTGCAGAAGTAACATTACTTTACCTATATCCCACAGTGGTGCACAGGGACAGTCTGCAGCTTCTGATTCAGAGAGTGAAATTTACTGCACAGAGAGAGACAGGCAGCTTATGGCACTTGGAAAGAATGAAGAAGACATATATCAGAGGACTAGGGATGGGATGGGTGGGAGAGACATGTCAGGGCACAGCACAGTGCCGTGGTGCAGTATGTGCCAGCAGCTTATACTGCTCACAGACTGCATGTACGTCAGTGTAATAGTCATTTGTGAAAGTCAAAGTAGAAGAACTTTCGGGAAGGTAAGGGTGGAATCCAGTGATTCAGAGGGATATTTTCACAGTCAGGCTGTTAGGCCATTTGTAATCCAGGGAATTTCCACAGACAGTCAGCCATTTGGAATTTTTGTAAGTGCAAGGATCTGCACTGTTGCAGTCTGAGTTAGGATGTGGTTAGGACTGGCAGTCAAATTAAAGCAGCTCTGGCCTTGCAGGTTGTTCACTCTTGGCGCTATTGCAAATACAGCTCTGGGGTCATAAGGCTTACAGGGATTGCAACACAATAGACAATGTGAAGAACGAAAGGCAATTCCTGGGTCACAGCTACATTCTACAAGTTATTGATGCAAACAAAATATTGTAACAAAGTCAACTGTGTAATAAGGTCCCAATGTGGAAAATACCGCTTTCAAAGTGGGAGGATTAAATGACAGATATTTCTAAAGTGAAGGAATATAGCGCTGGGATGTAAGACCTTCTGAACATCTTCTGCAGTCACTGCAATTCATCAGCCTTCAATTCACAGGTAACCTAGAAATCAACTATCACCAGGGCATCCACATCAGAAATGCATGGATGAAGGAATCACCATGAGTACATTTTGCCCACCATTTGCTGACTTATGATCTCTGAGGTCAACAAAACTTTTTTGATCACAACCTCAGTCTCCTAATTGGCCAACGCACACAATCCAAGGACTGCATGCAACCTATTACAGCTGCCATATCCTCAGATACAACAGGAAGCCTGCCAGGATGTAAACACTGAGGTAGATTTGAGGAAGTGGGCTGTGTTGCAGGGAGGGGTGATGGTAAAAACATGGCAGCAGCATAATGCCAAGGGAACAGGAACACATTGTTGGGCAACCTGACATGAGGTAAGGATATGTCACTCTATGTTCTTTTGTGAAATTTGATTCCTTGTACGGGCTATTTGTTACTTTTTGTAAGGACATAATATTCAACTTCTGTGTGAAGGATGTCGGGGCTCAGGTATGTCTTTACCAACACGCATAACTTTCTCATAGATCAGCTTTGAGCTAAGATAGAAATGCTGGGGTTCATCCAACTGTTCTTCTGGTAGTGTTGCTAATGTAAGCAAGTGGGCATAGAGGAGAGCAGAATGAACATCTTGTGTAGGTCCAACATGAACAGCAGCTACAACTCTGCCACACTTTATCTAGAGGGAGAAGCAGGAGGGCAAGATCCACCAAGGAGGCAGAGAGTCCAAAAGTTGAATGTATTGACAAACTGTGGAAACAGCTTTCTGCAAACAAGACATTGGACATGGGAACAAAAGTAGGCCACTCAGCTCATCAAGTCTGCTCCGCCACTCAATGAGGTCTTGTCTGATCTGCTAATCCTCCTTTCCACTTTGCTGCCTCTTTCGCATAACCCTTGATTTCCTTACTGATTAAAAATCTGAATATACTAAATGACCCAACATAAACAGCCCTCTCAAGTAAAGAATGTACAGATTCAGAACACTCTGAGATAAGAAATTTCTCCTCATCCATGTCTTAAACATGCAACCCCTCATTCTAAGATTACTCCCTCTGGTCGTAGACTCTCCCACAAGTTCTCTAAAAATCCTGTATGTTTCAATAAAGTTGCCTCTCATTTTTCAAAATTTCACTGAGCACAAGCCTGATCTGCCCAACCTCTCTTCATAAGACAGTTCCTCTTTACCTGGTATCAGCCAAGTGAACCTTCTTTGGACTGCCTCCAACACCAGTATATATTTCTTTAGATTAGGGGCCTATAACTTCTTACAGTATTTGAGTTGTGGTCTGACTTGTACCTTGTCCATAATTGAGATCCAATGCTAAAGAAAATTAGGGATGTCCCAAGCCACTATGTCACAGCTATGCCAGCTGCTGATCAAGGGCTTGCACTGGCTAGGTCTAGGTTGCATCCCAACATGGTGACCCTCAAGGTTACAGCTGTCCTTAACTTACTTTTGTAAGAAGGTTGTTTCAGGGAGCTGCCGGGGACCTCTGTGGCTTTTCAGAGTCTTCTACTCAAGTGCATTGGGGCTGCCACTGCTCGAAAGTTCATCAAAGTCCTCCTTTTCAAATTGTTTCCCCTTGACTTGGACAATCAAAAAGTGATGGATTCTTAACCAATACTGGCTTCTAGCTGATGCAGGATGGAGTCGATACTGCCCACACAGCATCTTATCACCATCCAGCAGTGTTTGTAGATAGAAAGGGATTCGACCCTTAATCTTCAAATCACTTGTGGTTACAGAAGAGAGATTTTGCAGGTCTGCGTCTGATACCCAGGGAGTTGCGGTGACTCTTACATCTAAAGTATTCATAAGTACCAGCCTCTGCCTAAGACCAAGGTCTGTGCCAGGATGGTTGATGGAGACAAGCAGTACCCTCTCCAAACGTGGGTCATGACCACGCTAGAGATCCTCAGACTGTTGCAGTACAAAGAGGCAGTGCTACCTACACTCCGACAAGGGTCATTGTGGAATTGACAATAAATCTCCTAAAGGTGAAGTTCCAATGTCTGGACCTGTCAGGCAGTGCCACACAGTGTCATCCGGACACTGTGTCCTGCATCTTAGTGTTGTGCTGTGCCTCCACAAGCTGAGTTAGCAAATTGGTTTGGTGTTCTATAATGAGGAAATGCAGTAGTGAAAGGAACTTCCTGAGAAGGGTGATGAGGAAGAGGATGTTGTGGTACACCAGGGAGCTATGGCAAAGAGAGGAAGACAGGACAATGTCTGACAAGCCCACAAAACCAGAGAGAACCTTATGGCAACCCACTTCCAAGATGACTGAACTGGGTGGAGACATTTGATTTACTAGTTATAATTTAATTTGAGCAGTTTTTCACGTATCTCTCTGCTTAATGTATGACACATTACTAACAGTTTGATTTGCTGATCTTGTTTGTGAATCTATTCAATGAAAAAAGTTCTGTTTTCAAATGTGAATCTGATATCATCAGCTGAAGTGCCTGTACAAAACTTACCTTAGCTTGTGTTAGCAATAAAGAAGTTATGACATCCTGACCACTTCCACTACACAGTGCTCTTGAAAGTTTGTGCCAAAACGGTCCTTGAGCCAAAGACATGGGTGTGTCACATCAGGAAGTGAACTCCCAAATGAAGACTATCAAGTTGTTACACAGCCTGTGAAAGTTCATTCTGGGTGTTTCTCCATCACTACCCCTTCAAAGTTTCAGAGTGCTGTGAGCTTCCCTCTACCTTGTCATTCCTCAGCAGCCTCTCTACTGGTGCTTACATGCACAGGACTGCCATCTGGATTGCTTTTTCAAGAGTGTATGCAATGAGGAAAACTAACATATGACTTCATTGTCCATTTCACAGCCTTTGAGAAGCCCAGATATAGGACAGACCTTTCCCTTCTGAAAGTGTGTCAGATTCAGTCCCCCATACCCTGAGGTAATTATGAGGGCTGAATGAATCGACAATGTGGCTCCCTGCCTGCTGAAGAAGATGCAGGCTCAACCTTCTTGGTGTGACCTGCTGCAGACATTGAAGACAACAGGGATAGTGGAGGGAGATGGCATCTTTGGTGCGTCCTGAGTGTCGGGGGCCTGCCTATCTCTCCTCTGCTCTATGGGTGCCTGTTGGCACCACCCTGTCCCCTTTACAGGTAGGTGCACACAGTGTAATGTTGAATCTGCTAGTTGTCCTTTCATCTTGACATTGCTATTGAGTCCCCATGGCTAGAGCAATGGAGTGCAGGTCCAAACATGTATTCAACAGACCACTGAGTGTGCTGAACCTGGGTCTGTAAGAGAACTCCCACATTTACATGGAGGCAGCCATATGTTCACGTGCTGAAGCCACCACAGTAGTGAGAATATGGAAGGTCATCTCCATCTTTCATTCCAAGCTACCGGCGGACTCAGGCCCAGCTTCCTGATGTTAACCTGCCTCTTCTGGTTAAGTACAGGGGCCTGCCTTTTGCTTAGGCCAGAGCAGATACTTTGGTCTCCAACAAATTCTCTGGGCATCAGAGACAGAGACTGTTTCTTTCTCCACTGGTTGCAGACATGTATCAGTGATATGCTCAGATTGTACACTCATGTCTAATTGAGATAGAGTGCCCACTGAGATCACAGTGTCTGTGCTGTTGGAGGGCACAGGAGAATATCTTCCAAGTGTAATCTCTGAAGGTTTACAGGCTTCTGTCTCAGAGGGTGGAGCTGGTAAGGAGGGATTCAGGCTGTAGCTTCTTCCTGGTGAACGGAGTTTGGATGCCACTAGTGTCTGCAGAAAAGAAGGAATTAGCTGCTGAGACTGGGGAAAGCTTATGTTGCACATGAACGTGTTCATGTCAGTGCTCATTCGAGATGACCAGTACACCATGTTTCTCACTGGGTTGACAGCTCAATTGTGTCTTCCATCATCACAAGAACAATCCTGATCTTCTTAGGCCAGTTCCATGATCCTTTCCTCAAAAGGAAGATGTTTCCCCTTGTCGGGGGAGACTGGGATTCGAGATGGGGGAATGGTCACTGTTAAACAAATAGGGGTTTCCCATTCAAGTTAGAATGAAGAGTTGTTTTGTTTCTCTCAAAAAGGTCTTGAGTTGTTGGAACTGTCTTTGCAAAGAGAGTGGTGGAGATGAGCCATTGAATATTTTTAAAACAGGGTTAGGTAGATTCTTGACAAACATTGGAGGCAAAGGTTGGCAGGTTAGGCAGGAAATTGGAGTTGAAACCACAGTCGGATCAGCCAAAACCTTACTAAATGGTGGAGCTAGCTTGAGGGGAAAATAGCCTACTCTGCTCCTAATTCATGTGCTTGTGACAAATGGTATTGCTCATTCATGATGGAAATGTACTGATTTCTGTACTGAGCAAAGCTGATCAAAGGCAGGGAATGGCTGTATCTAAAAGAGGAGCTCCAGTATTTCATAACCATTATCAGAATTCTGATGCTTTTTTTCCTCAGGGTCCTTTAAGAAATTGTTCAGATAGGTTCTCTTAGTTCTCAGCAGGCAAACGATACGAGGGGTTGCTGAAGTTATGTACAAAAAGATAAGGAGAAAGTGAAGACTGCAGATGATGGAGATCAGAGCTGAAAATGTGTTGCTGGAAAAACGCAGCAGGTCAGGCAGCATCCAAGGAGCAGAGAATCAACATTTCGGGCATGAGCCCTTCTTCAGATTCCTGAAGAAGGGCTCATGTCCGAAACGTTGATTCTCCTGCTCCTTGGATGCTGCCTGACCTGATGTGCTTTTCCAGCAACACATTTTCAGCTCCAAAACGATAAGCCAAATCTTGATTACTTAGTGGTGTTTATTGGCAGGGCTACCAGCAGATGGAGCATGTGACACAGTGTCATAGCTGGAAGCCCATCACCAGTCCTGTCTGTACATTTGTGGCAGCCGCTTTATCAATCATTACTGTGTCTGAACACGGAGGAAGATCACCCCTTCTTCAACCTATGTTAATTCAGCATTCCATATTTGGTATTTCCTGTGTGACATAAGACCTTATTTAACTTGGTTATATTAGTCACTGGCCTTCAGCCAATGTAAACATTAGATTTATTGGGCACCACACTGCTTCATTATGGGTGGAATATTTTCAAAAATAAAGGTTTGTTCTTAGAAATAAAGAAAACTACCCCTCAAATGGCAATGGGCAAGGGAACAACCACCATCCTAACATTATGAGTAACTGCACATGGTTATTGGTTGAGAGGGTTAGGTAGGTTATTGACACAACGTAAATGGCCAGCCCCCAATAGAATGTATATCAGTTGGGATAGGTGGGGAGAGAGGGGTTCAAGAAGATCTCGAGAGACAAATCACACCATATCCTCGGGGGAGAGAGAGACAATGAGTTCCCCTACATCAGCCCAAGGGAAGAACACAGACTGTTTGTATCAAATTCTACCAGAGACCACCACAAAAGGTTTAGAACCACTGGGACATGGGAGTATTCTGCCTCTACTCTTGCATTTGACAGTGCAACTCAAGGAATCATAAAATATTCTCATCTGTCATGGGATATCTATTTGTTTTCTTTGTCTAATTAACAAATGTACCAGATCTAAAGTTGTGATTCTCAACAAGCTATCAGAAAATGGCTACAGATCATTGCTTTTCTATATTAGGTAAAAACAATGACTGCAGATGCTGGAAACCAGATTCTGGATTAGTGGTGCTGGAAGAACACAGCAGTTCAGGCAGCATCTGAGATTTGCCTGAAACATTGATTTTACTGCTTTGCCCAAAACATCGATTTTTACTGCTTGCCTGTATTCCTGATGAAGGGCTTTTGCCCGAAATGTTGATTTCACTGCTCCTCGGATACTGCCTGAACTGCTGTGTTCTTCCAGTCTTTCTATATTAGGTAATAGTGATTGCGAAAACCCCTTAAAAATCAACAGCAGTGAGTTGGCAGTAGTACAGTAAGACCTACTCCATATACACCACCAGGAAGGGAGAGCTTTGCTTCATCTGCTCAATCACTGCCTCTCCTTTGTCCGTCACCTTCCCCAGTCTCCCTGCATGCACATTCAGATACCTGCTGTGGACTGTCACAGCCAGATGATGACATGGACAGCATCTGTATGTATACAGATGCATTTGCGTGATCACCTCTGTTATTACTTTGCTTTTTGGAACTCAGGGGTTCCTGAATGTTGGCCGACAGGTATCCCTTCCCCAAGACCCCGGAAATTCCTGAGGCCTTCAGCCGGTGCTTCAGCAAAGTAGTCTTGCTGCTCACTCTGTGGCATGTGGGAAGCAAACTTGATGCTTTTTCAGATCTCTAGCATGGAGTGTTTCATTCCAGAATGTTGCCATTCTCATTTTAATTGCTGGAGATTGATGATTTAGTTCACCGACATTTTCATAAATAATAGTCTTGTGCCTAGCAGTGAATTTCTGTTCTTTATTGAATTAAGAAAAACAGCTGGTGTTTGTCCTCCAAGCTATTTATTAATATTCACTCACCCCCTTGCAATGTCCATGTTCCAGTTTGTAGCCTCTTGGTGTTATTGACTGCTCCCGGTGATGAAGGTTCTCAGAAATATCATTTATTTGTAATCCATCGTGTTTTCAAATTCGACTTCCTTGGTTAATTTACATTCATATTTCATAACCAGAACAAATGATTTTATGTTCTTTTCTCATTTGAACTTTGAGAAATCCTTTCTTGTGTGCTTTGCTGTCAACTTCACAAAGAAAGTAAAGATTGGTGTTTGATCTCATCTGATCCTTCTGTGTATTTTGAGCCATTTGGTAAGTCAGTAATATGCAATGCCTTCTATTTTCCCACTCAGCATAAATCTCCATGGATACCGCTTGAAATAGTTGAAATATTCCAGCTAACTGAAAATTACTTTTCATCTTTAAATGTATTGAACATCAAACTGTGTTTTGTTTCATCATTAATTTTTAATCTATCTCTCTTGAATCCATCATAAAAAGTCTTTGCTGTGCTAAAAATCCAATCATAAACAATCTAATATATGTTTACCTGGATATTAAGCAGGAAATAAATGCCTGGGGAATCATCAATCTTTTGTTCTTTGACTGTAATAATTTACTTGTAGTAAATTGTGCGAAAAAATCCTCAAGGGTGATGTTGGAAAGAATTGATTTTAAACATCACTCCATTATTGGTTGTTCTGAGAAAGCGGTAACACATTTATCATGAACTGAAAGTATTTATATTTAATATTTGTTTGAAACAGGAAGTAGATATATGAACTTGGAGAGATTGTTGCTAGAGATTCATATTCCATTGTTCATTTATTTGAAATATCATATACTTCTAAAATGTGAATGTCCTCAAACATGCCAGAAAAAGGCAGCAGCAGAAAGCCATGGATCACCCTTTTGGAATCATGCTAATGCAGCTTATAAATCTCTTTGTGTGATCAGAATAAACCTCTGTGGTCTATCAGTGATTCTATCATATTTTATCGTCAGAGGATGTTATCTGTAACATTGTAACAGAAGACAAAAGATATTCTATAATAAATAAGTATGTGCATGAACTACAACAGCACTGGTGTAAAGTGGTTTGACAGTTATGGAGTTGTTTCTGGCTCCTTGGATGCAGACAGCATGAATTACACTTTTGTGTGTAACACCCATGATTTTTCAATAAACAATGATGGTATGCAGGAAAGATCTGCCCTGCATTGCTAGTTCACCTTAAGTCTGCAATCAATGACTGTAAGCGAATTCAAAACGAGTTGATTTTTAACACATTATTTACTACGTAAATGTGGCATTGGTTCAAATACATTAGTGCACCCTAATTCTAAAGTTGTGTGATGTTTTTCATGCGAAAACACCTCTGAACATTTCGTAGCATGAATTATTTTCAGAAGAATGAAGATTGCATCCCAAGCTCCAAGAATTTGATAGCCAATTTCTACAGCAGATTTGACTAAATTATGTTGACATGAGACTATATGTTCTGTGGCAAGTAATATGCACATTTGTCTGTCTAAAGAAAGTTTTTAAGGAGTTTCCTTTATGCTTTCCCATAAGTTTAGTGGAAGCTTGATAGAAATGTTGTATAAACACTGTTAAATGTTTATTGAGACACAATACTTGGAATACAATTTGACTGTATGTACTTTGGGATATCCTGATTACAACCCCTTTGGAAACCACAGTCCCAACAAGAAAAGAAAAGAGAAAGCCCAGCTGAAGCAAAGACTACAATTGCCAACAACAGATCAGAATGACAAGAGCTGAATATCATAACCACCCTGTGGCCCAATAACTAGGTAAACAATGAACAAGAATATCAGCAGCTGCTCCTACATAGCTAGCAACCCACCTTGCGGAAAGGAAGCATTTTAATTCTATTCTTAAAAAGGAATGAAAGTCTGGTATTTTATTTGATGGCTTCCAACAGCATTGTACAAGAGACTCAAATAAGAAAATAAAACTGCAGTTCTACAATGGATCCCTCTGTATTTAAATCCTGGAATAATGTTGTGACACAATTCAGTTTCTTTGCTTGTGGGAAAATTAGTTTCACTGTCATGTTCCATTGTAGACAGTTGCCTTTATGTTTTGGAATAATATCTAGAACAGAGAGCTCAGCATAAATTTATGACTGATCCAGCAGTACCATTGTAGAAATTGAACAAATCAGCAATTGCTCCACAGGTGCAATATAATCAAGTTGGTTCAGTTATCAGAGAACATGCTTGAAGATGAAATTTGCAAAGTAGTTCATGATGACAGCCTGTGAGACATTTTATCAACTGACTCAACGGTAATACACATCGTGTTGCATGAATTGCCTTCGTTCCTTTTGCAGAAACGCCCCACAGTTTACCAATACCAAATGCTATGCCAAAAGGTTATTTTACAAAACAGATATTCAGAGACATAGATTTTCTGTTAATTCTTTTCATGCGATACAAGGACAGCATTTGTTGCTAATCTTATTTGTATTTGAGGAGGCATTGATGAGATGCCTTCCTGAACTACATTGCTGACATACTGGTACACTCAAGTGACTTCAAGGATTTTGATCCGGCAATAAGAGAGAACAGTGATGGTGGAAGGCCTGAATAATGTGTGGAATGTACAGGTGGTGTACCAATGTGTCTGCTCTCCTGGTCCTTCTAGTTAGTGGATGTCAGAGTTTGGAAGGTGCTGTTGAAGGAGGCTTAGAGAGTTGCTGGAATGCATCTGGAACATGGCTGTCACTGGGTGTTGGTGGTGGAAGGAGTGATGGTTTAAGAGATGGGGAGCCAGTCAAGCTGGCTGTTGGGTCCTGGACAGTGTAAAGCTTCTTAGGTGTTTTTGGAGCCACTCCATCCACACATTCTATCATATCCCTGACATGCACCATTTAGCTGCTGGAAAGGCTTTGGGGAGTTGGAAGGTGATGCACTTGCTACAAAATTCCTATGCCATGACCTACTCTTGTAGTCACTATTTATTTGGCTAGTCCATGTTAGTTTCTCGTCAATGGTAACCCTCGGATGTTGATGGAGAAATGAACAATGGTCATGATGTTTAATGTCAAAGTGAAATAGTTACTTTCTCTCTTGTTGGAGAAAGTCATTTCCTGGTCATTGTTGGTGTGAATGTTGCTGGCCATTTAACAGTTCAAGCCTGAGTGTTGTTCCAGATTTAAGACCAAAGACCATAACATTTAACAGCAGAAATAGGCCATTCAGCTCACTTAGTCTGCTCGGCCATTCAATGGGGCCTTGCCTGATCGAATAATCCTCAATTCTACTTTCCTCCTATCTCTACAACCATTCATTTTGTTATTAAGCAAAAATCTGTATATCTCAGCCGTGAATATACTTAACAATCTAATCTTGACAGCCCTTTCTTGCAAATAATTCCAGATTCACCACCCACTGAGAGGGGAAAAAAAAATCCTCCTCATTTCTGTCTTAAATGGCCAACCCCTTACTCTGAGATTAAGCCCTCTGAATGTAGACTCTCCCACAAGGAGATATAACATCTCCCCTATCAAGCCCCTAAAAATGTTGTGTAGTTCAAAAAGATCACCTCACATGCGAGAGTGCAAATAAATTCCCAGAGATGTTAGGGAACTAAGGGTCTAGTGAAAATTGAAGGAAAACAGCATTTGTAAGAAAATCTTTTTGAAGCAAATTAATGGGATTAAAGGCTGACAGATTATCACGGCCTGATGATCAGAGCATACTAAAGGAAGTGACCCAGAGAAAATTGGACACATTGATGGTCGTTTTCCAAAATTGTACAGATGCTGGTGTAGTTCTTACAAATTGGTGGGTTGAAAATATTTCCCCACTTTTTAAAAAGACAGGGAGGGAATAACATAAAGATGTACAGATCAGTTAGCTGAGCGTCAGTAGTGGAAAACTGCTAGTAGAGTCTACTATTAAAAAAGTGATTACAGATTATTTGGAAGTTATTCATAGAATTGGACAAAGCCATCATGTCAAAGAGTCATAGAGATATAAATATGGAAATAAACCCTTCGGTCCAACTCATCCATGCTGACCAGATGTCCAAAATAAATCTAGTCCCATTTGCCAGCACTTGACCCATATCCCTCTAAAGCCTTCCTATTCATATACCCATCCAGGTGCCTTTTAAATGGTGTAATTGTGCTAGCCTTCACCACTTCCTCTGGCAGGCTCATGCCATACACGCACATGCATGAAAACGTTACCCCTGAGGTTCCTTTTATATCTTTCCCATCTCATCTTAAACCAATGCCCTTTAGTTTTGGACTCCCCCACCCAGGAGAAAAGACCTTTTCTATTTACCCTATCCATGCCCCTCATGATTTTATAAATCTCTATAAGCTCACCCCTCAGCCTCCAGCGCTCCAGGGAAAATAGCTCCCGCCTATTCAGTCTCTTGCTATAGATCAAACCCTCCAACCCTGGCAACGTCCTTGTAAACCCTTTCAAGTTTCACAACATCCTTCAGTAAGAGGGAGACCAGATTTGCACACAATATTCCAAAAGTGGCCGAACCAATGTCGCAACATAACCTCCCAACACTGATACTCAATGCACTGACCAATAAAGGAAAGCATACTAAACACCTTCTTCAATATCCTATCTACCCATGACTTCACTTTTAAGGAACTATGAATTTGTACTCCAAGGTCTCTTTGTTCAGCAACATTCCCCAGACAAATCATACTTAACAAATCTACTGGAGTCTATTGAGAATGTAAAAAATAAGGAGGAATCAGTGAATGTGATATACTTGGATTTTCAGAAGTCTTTTAATTAGTTCCATCATAAGAGATTCATGGGCAAAATGAAAGCACATGGGATAGGGGTTGATATATTGGCTTGGATGGAAGGGCAAGAAACAGAGAGTTGAAATAAATGGGCCTTTTTTCATGTGGCAGACTAATGGGGTATTGCAAGAAATAGTGCTTGGGCCTCAGCTGTGAATGGTATCTATAAATTACCCTGGTAAGGGAACTGAATTCAACATTTCCAGTTTTGCTGATGACACAAAACTGAGTGGGCTTGTGAATTGTAACAAGGCTGTAAGGTGATTTAAGATGATTTGAGTGAGTAGATGGCAGATGCATTGCAACATGGATAACTATAAAGTTACACATTTAAGTGTAAAAAACAGGAAGGAAGGGTATCATTTAACTGGAAATACTGTGGGAAATGTGAATGTACGAGGGGACCCGGATGTCCTTGTACACCAGTGAATGAAAGCTGACAAAGAGATGCAGCAAGAACTAGGAAGGCAAGTGATACATTAGCCTTCATTGCAAGAAGACTTAAGTTTAGAAGTAAATATCTTACTCCAGTTATATATGTCCTCGATGATTCCAAACCTGGAGTATTGCATACATTTTTCATCTCCCTCCTTAATAAAGGATGTTCTTGAGGGAGTGCTGCAGTGAAGGATCATTGGGCTGATACCAGGGATGGCAGGACAATTCTATGAGAAGTGGTTGGTTTAACTAGGCCAGTATTCACTAGAATTTAGATGAATGAAAGGAGATCTGATTGAAATGCATATAATTCTAACAGGGCTGCTCTAATTAAATGCAGGGAGAATGTTTTCCCTGGTTGAGCAGTATACAACCAGGAATCACAGTCTTAGGATATGGGACAGGTAATTTAGGACTGAGATGAGGAAAGGTTTCTTCACGCAAAAGGTAGTGAACCTGTGAAATTGTCTCCCAGAGAAAGCTGTGAATGCCATATTGTTGATCACATTCAAGAAAGAGGTTGATATTTTTTAGATTTTAAAGGCACCAAGGAGTATGAGGAGAAAGCAAGGAAATGGCATTAAGACCATAAGAGGAGGTGAATTAGGTCATTCATCCCATCGAGTCTGCTCCACATTCAATCATTGCCGATGCATTACACAACCTTATTCTTAATCCTTGTTCCTGTAACTTTTGATCCTGTTACTAATTAAGAGCCTTGTGTGTACAGGTGGCCCCTAACTTACGAACGTCTGACTTACAAATGTTTGTACTTATGAATGAGCTCCTGAAAGAGACAGGATCTGGCATGTGAGCGTTTGTTCATACTGACAAATGGAAGTATGGAAAAGCACTGCAACTATAGTGAATTGTATGGTACTGTTTTGTATACAATTTCATATTGCTATTATGTACAACAGTTACCATGACACCCAAATGCACATCTTGTAGTGCATTAAAGAAAAACAAAGCCATCCCAATAAATGTGAAAGTTGACAAAAAGTCAAGCAAACTGCAAAAGGCAAACATTGAAAAAGAATTATATCATAGCTGTTCCACATTTGGAACTATTTTAACCAACAAGATATGCATTCCAGAACATGTGAAGAATCTGGTAGTGATGAAAGTAGGAAGTAAAAGAATGGATTAATCATAGAAATGGAAAAAATACTGTAAATCGTTTAGCTTGAGGATTAGCATCAGCATTATATGCCAGTTATCCAAAAGCTTATTTAAAAATAAGGAAGAAGTTTATACTAGACTCAAATTCTAAGTGTCATAGTGAAAGTGATCGTGAAAAATTTTCTAATGACACACATTAAGCTGTTAAACAGGCCTATCGTTTTTTTGTCTCCCACCTTTTTTGAATAATGATGTTACAGTAACAGTTTTCCTATCCTCTGGGACTTTTCCAGAAGAGAAGGATAATTGGAAGATTACTACCAGTGCATACATCACTTCCATAGCTACTTCCTTTAGAATGCAGCCTATCACCTCTAGGGGACTTAACAGCCTTTCACCCCATTTGTTTCCACCATACTTTTTCTCTTCTGGTAGTTATTGTATTTATTTCCTCCCCATTTCCCTCTACTCAACTCTCACCACCCCTTAGAGCCTTGATTAGTTAATATTTTTGTAATGCAGTTAGTTTCCTTGACCATGAAGATTGATGAAAAGTGTTTATTTAACTCCTCTGCCATTTCCTAGCTCCCAATATTATTTTCTCAGATCCTAAGGGTTTTATGTTCACTTTGATCTCTCTCTTCCAATTTATATATTTATGAATGTCTTACTGTAAGTTTTTTTTATATTAATTGAGAGTTTGCACTCATAATTTGTTTTTTTTAATTTTCGTTATTTTTATCCATAATTTGTTGTCCTATAAAACTTTCTCAGTATGTGATTATCACTAATGTTTGACACATTCTTTTTTTTTCTTTCAATTTCATTCTGTCCTACCTTTCCTGGTTAATAATGATTGTCTCATCCACTTCCTCAAACCCTCCAGTCTCACTGGGATATAGATTAGAGTGGTGCTGGAAAAGAATAGCTGGTCAGGCAGCAATGAAGGAGCAGGAAAATTGACGTTTCGGGCAAAAGTCCTTCATCAGGACTGAATGCAGGGAGCCTCCAGGGTGGAGAGATAATTGGAAGGGGGGTTGTGGGGCTGGGGTAACAAAGAATACAATAGGTGGATAGGGGTAGGGATGAAGGTGGTAGGTCAGAGAGGAGGGTGGGTAACGTAGCAAAGAATACAATGGATGGGTGGGGGTGGGGTTTTCACGACATGTATTAAATTCATTGATGTGTGGACAGAAGAGGGTAAAGGTAACGCCTTTGCTGAGGACTGATCATTCGTCCTCAGTGAGGGGGAGGTCTGGGGGAATGGTGAAAACTCGGCCGGGCTGGGAGCTAGGACCTGGGGTAGGTGTGGAGCTGGGAGTGGGGGCGGAGCCTGTAACTGGAGTGGGCGTGGTGGTGGGGGGAATGGGGTGGAGTCATTAGTAAGGGTGATGTTCTCCTCAGGGTTCTGGGGGGCAGGGATGATGACAGTGGGATCTGTGGGGGCAGTGTCGACAGTATGCAGGCAATTTATATCTTTGTTGTGAGCCATAATTTATTTTCTTAAACACCTCCCATTGTTCCTTAATCATCTCTTCTGCTAAACTTCTTTCTCAGTCCATTCCATCCAACTCTGCACTCAATTCTTTTTAATTACCCTTATTTATGTTAGTACAGCTGTTTCTGACCCAATTTCTCCCCTTGAAACTGAATAATAATGACCAACTTTGCCTCATTAATGTCCAGCTTCCTATTTTACAAAGCGCATGCAACAAGCTAGAATTAAAGAATGTTTGACGCAGAAATCAGAGTGGATATCTGGGGACTCGCACTTGCCACTTTATCTGAAGGTGTTCCATATTGCTTTGGACCAAACAGCTTCTCAGGACATTATCCATGAACACCAGCAATACACCCGCTTAAAATAAAATAAATAAATGGCAATTTGATTAGACTGCTTAAAGTCTTGAGGGCTAAAATATTCTTAAACATGAAATAGTGACAAAATTGTTACAATTGGTCCTTGTGCAGGGGCCCCAACAGTTATGACTCTGAATGGAATAGCCCAAATGGTTATGCTTCCAGCTAAGGAGGGATGAACTGACATCTCCCTCACTTCTTAATTCAACCTCCTCTCCATTGGTTGCAACAAGATTAATTTTTAAAACTGACCTCTCTACTCATGCATACCTTTTTCCATTCCAAATATATTAATGTTTTTAAAAGAGCTGAGTTAACTGAGCTTCCTTGAGTTAAAAAAAAGGGTGGCTTTATTATCTGGTAAACACATGGATTAGAAATGTGAATTGAGAAAAAAGGTAATAATTAAAAAGATATATAAATTAGTTCTCTGTGTTTTGTGCAGAGTAGATGGGGGAATATTGTGGCAGTTAAGTTACATGTTACAGGTAACACTAACATTGGTAGGGAAGCAGTTGAATTTGAGAGTTTTGTAAATTTGCTGATATGTTTTTGTCCTGTTTCCTTTTTGATGGTTACTTCACTGACTTTGTCTGACATTCAGCACACAGAGTGAGAAAGAACAGTTCTTTACCTATAATGCGAGGGTGTCAAATGGCTGTCCTCAAACTGTGACCTTCACAGCACAGTAGCTTAGACTCATACATCATCCATTTACATACACAGAGAAGGGACTGAAATTGTTTTATCATCCATTTGTTTTTATATTCCATGTAGGGTGAAACACAAATGTGTCAGTAGTTTGGGGCTAAACCACAGGAGATGCAGTACTGCTGAGAGCAGTAATCAGCTTTTCATTATCCGGAATTCACAGAAAATCACAGTCCAGTTTGGTTTGGAATGCATCCCCACCAACTTTGAATGGTTGTGCTTTGAATTTTCCTTGGTACATTTTCAGGTATGCTATTCCAAGGGTCCTTTGCCAGAGAGTCACTGAATTTACGTCTGCAGTCATCTTTTGGCTGTATGTTATTTTTTAAACATATGCTATAATTAAATGTTCAATTTGCCCATTAAGTAACCTGTGGTTCTGGTCCATTGTCCTTACAATATCAATCTTGCCTCTCGCAAAATATTCAGCTCCCTGCAAAGTGACAAAACTACAATGGTTCATTTTTGTGGTGGAGAATGTGAATGAGAAACAACAAATTTTACAGCCAGCAAGGTACTTTTCAAGATTAAGCATTGTTGTGATGCAACTTTTCCATACAATGTACCATAAACAACAATTAAAAAATGAACCAATGATCTACTTTTAGTTGTTGTGGTTCTGTTGGCAGAGCTGGGAATTTGTGTTGCAGACGTTTTGTCCCCTGTCTAGGTGACATCCTCAGTGCTTGGGAGCTTCTTGTGAAGCATTTCTGTGTTGTTTCCTTCGGCATTTATAGTGGTTTGTCTCTGCCGCTTCCAGTTGTCAGTTCCAGTTGTCCATTGCAGTGGTCAGTACATTTTCTTTTGACACAAAGTGCACAAATCTTTATTTAATTTCCACCACCAGGAAGAAAGGAGACACCCAAGTGGCCTGTGACAAGCAGTGCCCTTCACGTCAAAGGGCAATGCTGTGTGATCAAACAGTGAAGGGGAGGATCTCCTGTTTATTTATTTTTTTCTTTTCTCTTTTCTCTTTTTTCGTTTTAAATTTTTTTAAACCCCCACACTACCACCTAACTGCGGTAGTGCTTATTTTTCCCCCAGCACCCGTGGTGTGTGTGTGCAGGTGTGAACACAGTGAGAGACACAAAGTGCACCAATCTTTATTCAATTTCCACCATCAGGAAGATAGGAAAACACCCGGTGGCCAGTGACAAGCAGTGCCCTTCACATCAAAGGACAATGCTGTGTGATCAAATAGTGAAGGGGAGGGCAGGGACTGAATCAAAATAGAATTGGAGGGGGAAGCAGTGGTCGGTATATTGGGTCCAGGTCGATGTGCTTATTGATTGAATCTGTGGATGAGTGCCATGCCTCTAGGAATTCCCTGGCTATTCTCTGTTTGGCTTGTCCTATAATAGTAGTGTTGTCTCAGTCGAACTCATGTTGCTTGTCATCTGCGTGTGTGGCTACTGAGGATAGCTGGTCATGTCATTTTGTGGCTAGTTGGTGTTCATGGATGCGGATCATGAATGGAAGAGCCCAGAAAGGAAAGACAGGGCTTCGGTTGAGCATTTCATTTGAAACACATCACCTCTGAGAGTCCTGAAGACCTTTAGGAATGTACTGAAATGACCGCTATATGCTCAATTCTTTAGTTTGGGATTTGAACACACAATCTTTAGAATCAGAGGCAACAGTGCTACTGCTGGACTAACACTGATACTGTATAATTTTATTGTTTTAAGTTGATAAAACAATGGAGTATAAAAAAGTAATAAATAAATGCAAACTTATTAATTCTGATAATTATCCTTGATTAGAATTTTTTCAGCAAATATATTCACATTTTACTCAGTTCTGTTTTTTCTTAAAATAACTAATGTAACAGTATCTTAATTTGTATTCTATCTTTCAAATGGTGAATTTTGTTTGAAGAGTTTAAAATTAATCTTTCACCTCTCTGTTTTTTTTAAGTCAGGTCTTCAGATCAACGTAATATTATATTCATGCATACAATTTACAGCACTGTCTATGAATGTTTGCAAAAAATATATATTAGGTGACTGTGGCGATTATATTATTCATACTATTTACAATAGAAAAATCAATCTTTGGAAAGATCAGGTCATTTCACATTTCCAGACAAATACATTTGTCAGCCAAATGAAATGTATGAATTTACATAAGACAGTCCATTCTGTCAGACTATGGTAAATCATTCTATTGCATTGATATGTAAATAAGATCAGCGAACCAATCAGATCTAGGATCTATGACTACCTGCTCCTTAATTAAATGTAAAAAATCTGAAATTCACAACATCACACTTGAGACTACAGAAAACTGTGTGAAATATAGACAGTGAATTGACCTTGATCAAATTCTTACTACTGTACTGATACCTATTATTTGACTAACTTTGTTGTTTGTTCAAAAACATTCCTGAGCTAAATCAGAAGAGTGCAGCAGCTATTAATAGGTCATAAAATGTTTATGTTCGATTTAGATGCTAATGGTGTTGGAATTGATTTCTTCTCAAAATCAGCTACAGCCATAAGTAATAATGTACAAATGTTTATCTGATACAATATCAGGGCTGACATTTGTTGTTAATGAACCATTGATCCTGCACCAATGCCCATCAAACAGATGCTACATCATAATGTTGGAAAAATTTGAGAACTAATTATCGATTAGTCTTAAGAAGAATAATGAATACTGAATTGACTCACAAACCTGATTTTGGATTATTCCAGACTAATTTGGCATTTACCAAATTTGACAAATTTTGGACATTTCCTGGTCAATGTTCCTCTCAAATCTGATTTCAAATAAAGTTAAGGTGGAAAGGGTCAGAAATTCAGACAGATCTGTTCAATGGGCTCAATGTGGTCTGTTGCCACGTGTAGGATTTTCTGTTAGAACTGAGGGAAGACATTCAGTGCATTTGCCCAAATAATCAAATGATGAACATGGCATATCAGACATTAGAGAAGTAAGGAGCACTGAAGTTTGTTTTTGGTTTTAGTTGAAAATGGGGAATAAGTAATAGATCATCAGAGAATCCCTACAGTGTGGAAACTGGCCCTTCGGTCCAACAAGTCACACTGACCCTTTGAAAAGTAACCCATCCAGACCCATTCCCCCTACCCTATATTTACCCCTGACTAATGCACCTAACCAACACATCCCAGACCACAATGGGCAATTTAGCACGGCCAATTCACCTAACCTGCACATCATTGGATTATGGGAAGAAGCCCACACAGACACGGGGAGAATGTACAAACTCCACACAGACAGTCACCCGAGATTGGGATCAAATCCGGCTCTCTGGCACTGTGAGGCAGCAGTGCTAACCACTGAACCACCATGCTGCCCTGATAAGTCATTCATTTTAAATTGCACCAGGTTACATTCCCAGTTTTCAGCCAATTTCATAAAAAAAGTATTGGACCCTGTTCATAGGTAGGTTTTGAATGTGGTAAAATTGCACACAGTGTATCTTGGCTGCCTTGACCCTGTTCTATTAGTTAGTCCTTTTCTTTCATTTTAAACATTTGAAGGCCATCCCAACAGCAATTCCTAACTTCCTCCAGAATAGACTTCCTAAGCATGAGGAGAATTAATTTCTAATGTGTATTTGTTTTAAATTGACCTTTTTTTAAATCAGAGTCCAGATTAGAGTGCTGCTGGAAAAGCACAGCAGGTCAGGCAGCAACCGAGGGGCAGGAAAATCAACATTTCGGGTAAGAGCCCTTCATCAGGAATGAAGGCAGGGATCTTGCTATTTTTCTAATCAACCTGTTCAGAAAAGTTATTACACACCCTTGGAGCAGGTGGGACTTGAACACAGGCCTCCAGGGGTAGGGAGTCAGCATTGTGGTGTTGGAAAAGCACAGCAGGTCAGGCAGCATCTGAGGAGCAGGAGATTTGACGTTTCAGGCATAAGCCCTTCATCAGGAATGAGACCTGCTATGCTTTTCCAGCACCACATTCCCGATTCTGATCTCCAGCATCTGCAGTCCTCACTTTCTCCAGGGGTAGGGAGAGTATCATTGTACCACAAGAGGGCCCTTTATTCAAACCTCAGTCACAGGATGTGAGCATCACTAGCTAGACCAGTGTTTATTGCCTAACCCTAGTTACCCTTGAAAAGGTGATCGCAAGCTGCCTTCTTGAACTGCTGCGGTTCATTTGGCATAGGTACACTCACAATACTGGGGAGTATTAGACTATTAGAGAGGGGGGGGTTCCAGGATATATACACAGCAATATGGAAAGAATGATGATATATTTTTCAGGTCAGGCTCGTGAATGTAACAGAGCCTTCAGCAGCAGATAGCAAAAGTGAGGGAAGGCACGAAGCAATGGAACTCAAGCAGTTGTGTGGATCCTCCCTGGAAGAAAGATTATCTTGGTGGCGAGACCTTATGAAAAGAGAAACTGACAAAGGTTCTTCTCAAGCAGATGTGAGCCATAGATTTAATTCTGTATAAATACCAGTTTAACCTTGATTTCCATTCATATAGTTAAAGCATGGAGAGTTGCCAGTCGATTAAAGAATCCTTGCTTCTTGATCTTTGGGTCATTTGTGTGTTTAAATATAGTGTTCCATGGGCACTATTTTGTTGCCTTCAAGTGAAAGTATATAAACATTTGTTGTCCTCAGGTGAAAGTATATGAACATGTGTGTGATAAGATCCAGGGACTTAGAGACATAGAGTCATAGAGCACAAAAACAGACCTTTAGTCCAACCAGTCCATGCTGACCATAATCCCAAACTAAACTAGTCCAACCTGCCTGCGCTTGGCCCATATCCCTCCAAACATTTCTTATTCATGTACTTATCTAAATATCTTTTAAATGTTTGAACTGTACCCACGGCCATTACTTCCTCTGTGTCTTTTTAAAAATGTTTCTCCTTTCATCTTAAAAATACACCCCGAAGTTTTGAAAACCCACCACCATAGGGAAAAGATACCATTCACTTTATCTATACTCCTCAAGAATTTATAAATCTCTATAAAGTCACTTCTCAATCTCCTATGCTCTAGTGAAAAAGTCCTAGCCTCTCCTTGAAACTTAAACGCTCCATTCCTGGCAACATCCTAGTAAACCTCTTCTGAACCTTCTCCAGCTTGATTATATCCTTCCTGTAGCAGGGAGACCAGAACTGGACACAGTACTTCAGAAGAAGCCTGACCAACATTCTGTAAACCTCAACATAATATCACAATTCCTACACTCAAAGATCTGAGCAATGAAGGCAAACATGCTAAATGCCTTTTTAAGTGCCCTATCTATATATGCTGCAAACTTCAAAGAACAATATACCTGAAACCCAAAGTCTCTCTGTTATACAACACTGCCCAAGGGCTTACTTTTAATTGCATAATTCTTGTCTTTGTTTGTTTTATCAAAATGCGATACCTCACATTTATCCAAATTAATGGTAATATCTAGTGGAAAGTTAAGATTTCTTCTTCTTGGAGATATTCATTGCCTGACATTTGCGTGGCAAAAATGTTACTTGCTATTTAACCATCCACATCTGAATTTGTTCAGGTCTTGCTGCATTTGGATATGGACTGCTAAAGAACCTGAGCAGTAGTGTGTGATGCACACATTTGCAATGATCAACAAAGTTTTGCTGGAGGAGATGTTATTGATGAAGTAACTGGAGATGGTTAGGCCAAGGTCTCTATCCTTAGAAATTCCTGTAATGATAATTCTCTAGAGTTTACAAGGTTAAATGGTGTTCCGATTGAAGTCTTCAAGCTATTAACAGGAAAGGATAAAGATAAACTATTTCTACTGGTTGTAGATCCTAGATGTAGGGGGCATGGTCTGAGAATTAGGGTTAGACTTTTCAGGAGTGATGTCAAAATGCACTTCTACACACACGGGCAGTAGACATTTGGAACTATCTTCCACACAGGGCAGTTGATACTAGATCTGTTCTTAATTTTAAATCTGCGAAAGCTTTTTCTTAAAAAGTAAGCTATTAAAAGTAATAGGCCAAAGGCAAGTATGTGGAGTTAGGGCAAAGGTAAATCATGATCTCATTGAATGGTGAAGGATTGAACGACTCCTACTGTTGTTAAGTTCCTATAACCTGGGACTGAGGTGATTAATGTCTCCAATCACACCTGCCTTCCTTTGTGCTGAGTATGAGTATCACTGGTTGAGAGGTTTCTCCTGATTCCCATTGACTCCAGTTTTGCTGTGTGCCTTTGATGTCACATTTGGTCAAATGTTGCCTTGATGTCACCTTACCTCTTGAGTTTAGTTTACTGTCCTGTCTGGATCAAGGCTGTAATGAAGTCAAGGGTTCTGTGGCCCTGGCAGACCCAAATTGAGCATCAGTGAACAAGTTATTGTTAAGTGAGCTCGACTGATAGCGCAGTCAATGACCATCCTTTGACCAAGAGTGGAGGACACGCCTCTATCTGTATCAATGGTGGTGAGGTGGAGTTGGTTAAGTGCTTCATGTTCCCAGAAGTGGAAGCTATATTTTCCCTCTCTGGGTTACAGGCAAAAGTTGGGGGTTCTCTTTCTGCTATTAGAGATGCATGTGAGCCAATTTGTTTTCTGAATTTGCCTTTTGCCAAGGTTGTGTTTATGGGATGTTACAGTATTAGAACAGTTAATTAGTAATAGTTACTGTATCTATTATTTTGTGAGGTTTTTCAAAAGAGATTTTAGGTGGTACTATGAAATCACTGTCCCATTTTCCATTGCCTTTAAGGTGTTCCAAAAACTCATTCAAAAACAAACTTCAATTTTATACTCATACAGTCCTCTGGGTGGAATTTCTTGGGTGTTTACAATGGTAATTGAGGGTAACTTGGGCAGGCCAGGAGAAAAGAATAGAAAAGGAACCGAAATCACATCAGAACTACAATATACCTGCTCAAATTTATGCACATTTATTATAGGACATAGATGATAGGATGACCTATCACACACAGTATTTCTGTATTCCTGCCACCTAATGCTAATCATACCAAAGATGAGGGCATGTTTACATTGTGATTGTTCAATTCAGCAAAAAAAATGTGCAAACTGTAATGTTATAGAGTCATAAAGTCATAGAACCTTACAGTACAGAGACATGTCCTTTGGCCCAACTGGGTCCATGCCGAACAAAATGTCCATCAATACTAACCCCATTTTCCTGTACTTGGCCCATATCCTTCTATACCTTTCCTACCCATGTGTTTGTCCAGATGTCTTTTAATTGTTGTTAATGTACTTGCCTCAACCACTTCCACTGGCAGCTCATTCCAAATGTGTACCACCTTCTGTGTAAAAAAGTTGCCCCTCAGGTTCCCTTTTATTCTTTCCTCTCTAACCTTGAACTGATGTTCTCTACAATTCCCCAACCCTGGGAAAAAGTCTGAGTGCATTCATCCTATCCATTCCTCTCATGATCTTATACACCTCTATAAGACCCTTTCTCAGTCTTCTACACTCTAAAGAAAAAAGCCCCAGCTGTCCAACCTCTCCCAATAAATCAGACCCTTGAGGCCTGGCAACATCCTTGTAAATTTCTTCTGCATTCTTTCCAGTTTAATAACATCCTTAATAACACCTATAACAAGGTGACCAAAACTGACACAATACTCAAAGTGTGGCTTCACCAATGTCCTGTGCAACTGCAATTTAACTTCCTGACTTCTATACTCAATACCTTGACTGATGAAGTCCAGTGTGCCAAAACCCTTCTTCACTGCCCTGTCTACCTGTGACTCAACTTTCAGAGAATCATGCACCTGAACTCCAAAGTCCCTCTTTTATTCTACACTCCTTAAGGCCCTACCATTCACCGTGAAACTCTGACCTTGATTTGACTTTCCAAGATGCAAGACCTCACAGTTATTTATATTAAACTCCATTTGCCATTTCTCAGCACACTTCCCCAGCTGATCAGGGTCCCACTGCCTTTGCTGTTGAATTCATGTATCGCTGGACATTGCAGTGTGTCTGGGAAAATTAAAAAACAGTGAACTTCACAACTGTTTTTGGAGGAACCTATCTGGGAGCAGTCACAGCACAGAAGCAGATAAGTGGATTTTAAGCACAGCCTTAAAATAAGTGAGCAGGAGTGAGTAGAGTGGGTTCTTTCCTGATTAGATGTTTTATTGAGCTCTGTCTCTTGATTAAACTTAAATATAAACAATAAGTATTAATTTAACCTGAAGCAGTATTTTGTAGAGGAATAAGACAGTGCTATTTTCTGGGTCTGTAGGTTGAAAGATGCAAAGATGGGCCTTAGTAGAGTGATATGCTCTTCTTCTCGGATGTGGGAGTTTAGGGAGAGTTTATGGGTTACTGGGGATTACATCTGCAATAAATACTGTTGGTTGTGAATCTTATCAGATCGAATGGACCGGTGGAGAGGCAGTTAAAGGCAATGAGGAATTTCCAAGAGCAAGGTGATGTGATGGATGGCAATTATAGGAAGGGGGGAAAGTCTCATATACAATCGCATAGATGGTTTAACTCCAGAAAAAGTAAGAGAGGTAGGCAGGTAGTGCAGGAGTCTCTGTGGCTATCCCCATTTCAAACAAGTATGCAGGTTTGGAAAATGGAGCGGGTGATGGATTCTCAGGGGAATATAGCACGAACAGCCAAGTTTCTGGTATTGAGACTGACGATAATGAAGTGAGAGGTATGTCGGGTTCCAAGCAATCGATTGTCTTAAGGGTCCCTCTAGTCCGAGGTACAGACAGATGTTTCTGTGGCCTGCATTGAAAAATCAGAATGGTGTGTTTTCTCCCTGGTGCCAGGATCAAGGATGTCTCAGAGAGGGTGCAGAATGTTCTCAAGGGGGAGAGGGGCCAGCAAGAAGTCATTGTACACATTGGAATCAACAACATAGGAAGGGAAAAGGTACAGATTCTGAAGCAGATTACAGAGAATTAGGCTGGAATTTAAAAAAGAAGTCCTCGAGAGTAGTAATATCTGGATTACTCCCGGTGCTACAAGCTAGTGAGGGCAGGGATAGGAGGATAGGGCAGATGAATGCATAGCTGAGGAGCTGGTGTATGGGAGAAGGATTCACATTTTTGGATCATCGGAGTCTCTTCTGGGGTAGAAGTAACCTGTACAAGAAGGACGGATTGCACCTAAATTGGAAGGGGACCAATATATTGCAGGGAGATTTGCTAGAGCTGCTCGGGAAGATTTAAATTAGTAAGGGTGGGGGGTTGGGACCCTGGGAGCTAGTGAGGAAAGATTTCAATCTGAGACTGGTACAGTTGAGAACAAAGGCGAGTCAAACAGTCAAGGCAGGCAGGGACAAAGCAGAGAACAAAGTAGGATTGATAAATTAAATTGCATTTATTTCAATGCAAGAGGCCTAACAGGGAAGGCAGATGAACTCAGGGCATGGTTAGGAACATGAGACTGGGATATCATAGCAATTACAGAAACATGGCTCAGGGATGGACAGGACTGGCAGCTTAATGTTCCAGGATACAAATGCTACAGGAAGGACAGAAAGGGAGGCAAGAGAGGAGGGGGAGTGGCATTTTTGATAAGGGATAGCATTACAGCTGTGCTGAGGGAGGATATTCCTGGAAATACATCCAGGGAAGTTATTTTGGTGGAAGTGAGAAATAAGAAAGGGATGATCACCTTATTGGGATTGTATTATTGACTCCCTAATTGTCAGAGGGAAATTGGGAAACAGATTAGTAAGGAGATCTCAGTTATCTGTAAGAATAATAGGGTGGTTATGGTAGAGGATTTTAACTTTCCAAACATGGACTGGGACTGCCATAGTGTTAAGGGTTCAGATGGAGAGGAATTTGTTAAATGTGTGCAAGAACATTTTCTGATTCAGTATGTGGGTGTACCTACCAGAGAAGGTGCAAAACCTGACCTACTCTTGGGAAATGAAGCAGGGTGACTGGGTTGTCAGTGGGGAAGCACTTTGGGGCCAGAGACTATAATTCTATTAATTTAAAATAGTGATGGAAAAGGATAGTCCAGATCTAAAAGTTGAAGTTCTAAATTGGAGAAAGGCAAATTTTGATGCTATTAGGCAAGAACTTTCAAAAGCTGATTGGGGGCAGATGTTCGCAGGTAAAGGGATGGCTGGAAAATGGGAAGCCTTCAGAAATGAAATAATGAGAATCCAGAGAAAGTATATTCCTTTCAGGGTGCTAGGAAAGGCTGGTAGGTATAGGAATGCTGGATGACTAAAGAAATTGAACTGAAAATGTGTTGCTGGAAAAGCGCAGCAGGTCAGGCAGCATCCAAGGAACAGGAGAATCAATGTTTCAGGCATAAGCCCTTATAGAATGTAGGGAAATAGATGGTGACATCTTGAAAAATGTCGGTATTACAGAGGAGGAAATACTGGATGTCTTGAAAAGCAAAGAAGTGGATTAATCCCCAAGAAGGGCTTATGCCTGAAACGTCAATTCTCCTGTTCCTTGGATGCTGCCTGACCTGCTGCGCTTTTCCAGCAACACATTTTCAGCTCTGATCTCCAGCATCTGCAGTCCTCACTTTTTCCTAAAGAAATTGAACGTTTGATTAAGAAAAAGAAGGAAGCATATGTCAGGTATAGACAGGATAGATCGAGTGAATCCTTAGAAGAGTATAAATGCAGTAGGATTATACTTAAGAGGGAAATCAGGAGGGCAAAAAGGGGACATGAGATAGCTTTGGCAAATAGGTTAAGGAGAATCCAAAGGGTTTTTACAAATACATTAAGGACAAAAGGGTAACTAGGGAGAGAATAGGTCCCCTCAAAGATCAGCAAGACGGCCGTTGTGTGGAGCCGCAGAAAATGGGGGAGATACTAAATGAGTATTTTTCATTAGTATTTACTGTGGAAAAGGACATGGAAGATATAGAATGTAGGGAAATAGATGGTGACATCTTGAAAAATGTCGGTATTACAGAGGAGGAAATACTGGATGTCTTGAAAAGCAAAGAAGTGGATTAATCCCCAGGACCCACTCAGGCATACCTTAGAACTTTGTGGGAAGGTAGGGAAGTGATTGCTGGGCCTCTTGCTGAGATATTTGTATTATCAATAGTAACAGGTGAGGTGGGGAAGACTGGAGGTTGGCTAACGTGGTGCCACTGTTAAAGAAAGATGGTAAGGACAAGCCAGGGAACTATAGACCAGTGAGCCTGATGTTGGTGGTGGGCAAATTGTTGTAGGAAATCCTGCGGGACAGGATGTACATGTATTTGGAAAGGCCCGGACTGATTAGGGATAGTCAGTATGGCTTTGTGTGTGGGAAATCATGTCTCAAACTTGACTGAGTTTTTTGAAGAAGTAACAAAAATGGATTGATGAGGGCAGAGCAGTAGATGTGATCTATGTGGACTTTAGTAAGGCGTTCGGCAAGGTTCCCCATGGGAGATTGGTGAGGAAGGTTAGGTCTGATGGAATACAGGGAGGACATTGGTTAGGCAGCTGTTGGAATATTGTGTGCAATTCTGGTCTCCTTCCTATCGGAAAGATGTTGTGAAACTTGAAAGGGTTCAGAAAAGATTTACAAGGATGTTGCCAGGGTTGGAGGATTTGAGCTATAGGGAGAAGTTGAGTGGACTAGGGCCATTTTCCCTGGAGCGTCGAAGGCTGAGGGGTGACCTTATAGAGGTTTACAAAATTATGAGGGGCATGGATAGGATAAATAGGCAAAATATTTTCCCTGGGGTCAGGGAGTCCAGAACTAGAGGGCATAGGTTTAGGGTGAGAGGGGAAAGATATAAAAGAGACCTAAGGGGCAACTTTTTCACACAAAGGGTGGTACTTGTATGGAATGAGCTGCCAGAGGATGTGGTGGAGGCTGGTACAATTGTAACATTTAAGAAGCATTTGGATGTGTATATGAATAGGAAGGGTTTGGAGGGATATGGGCCAGGTGCTGGCAGGTAGGACTAGATTGGGTTGGGCTATCTGGTCGGCATGGATGGGTTGGACCGAAGGGTCTGTTTCCATGCTGTTCATCTCTATGACTCTATGACTCTGATAACCTTCCTCACTGTCCATGAAACTTCTTTTTTTAGTGTTTTCTGCAGAGGTACTAATCATGCCATGTACATTCTTATCCAAATCACAGGTATAGATAGCAAACAGCAATGGGCCCAGCACTGACCCCTGAGGCACACCACTAGTCACATGCCGCCAGTCCAACAGGCGTCCTTCCACTATTACCCTCTGCTTCCTATCCTATCCATGCCCTCATGATTTTATAAACCTTTATAGGATCATCCCTCAACCTCCGATGCTCCAGGGAAAACTGCCCTAGCCTATTCAACCTCTCCCTATAGCTCAAATCCTTCAACCCTGGCAACATCCTTGTAAATTTTTTTTTGAATTCTTTCAAGTTTCACAAATTCTTTCCGATAGGAAGGAGACCAGAATTGCTCACAATATTCCAACAGTGGCCTAAACAATATTCTGTACAGCCGCAACATGACCTCCCAACTCCTGTACACAATACTTGACCAATAAAGGAAAGCATACCAAACGCCTTCTTCACTATCCTATCTATCTGCGACTCCACTTTCAAGGAGCTATGAACCTGCACTCCAAGGTCCCTTTGTTCAGCAACACTCCTTAGGACCTTACCATTAAGTTGTTGTGGTTCTGTTCGCCGAGCTGGAAGTTTTTGCTGCAAATGTTCCATTCCCTGGCTAGGGAACATCATCAGTGCTATTGGAGCCTCCTGTGAAGCTCTGCTTTGATGTTTCTTCCGGTATTTATACCACTATAAATACCAGAAGAAACATCAAAGCAGAGCTTCACAGGAGGCTCCAATAGCACTGATGATGTTCCCTAGCCAGGGAACGAAACGTTTGCAGCAAAAACTTCCAGCTCGGCGAACAGAACCACAACAACGGACACCCGAGCTACAAATCTTCAACCAGACCTTACCATTAAGTGTATAAGTCCTGCTAAGATTTACTTTCCCAAAATGCGGCACCTCACATTTATCTGAATTAAACTCCATCTGTCACTTCTCAGCTCATTGGCCCATCTGGTCCAGATCCTGTTGTAATCTGAGATAACCTTCTTCGCTGTCCACTATACCTCCAATTTTGTTGTCATCAAGCAAACTTACTAACTATACCTCTTATACTCACATCCAAATCATTTATATAAATAATGAAAAGGAGTGGACCCAGCTCCAATCCTCATGGCACTCCCTGTTGCTATTTTGATGTATATGTCCTGCATACATCCTCTATCTGTCACCTATGATTGTTTCCATACTTGATGAGAACCCTGCTGCTGTGCAGGACATTGTTTAGTCCACTTTTGCAATATTGCGTGCAATTCTGGTCTCCTTCCTATCGGAAGGATGTTGTGAAACTTGAAAGAGTTGAGAAAAGATTTGCAAGGATGTCGTCAGGTTTGGTGGATTTGAACTATAGGGAAAGGCTGAACAGCTGGGGCTGTTTTCCCAGGAGTGTCAGAGGCTGAAGGGTGACCTAAAAGAGGTTGATAAAATCATGAAGAGTATGGATAGGATAAATAGACAAGGTATTTTCCCTGGGGTTGGGGGGAGGGCATAGGTTTAGGGTGAGTGGAGAAAGATATAAAAGGGACCTAAGTGGCAACTTTTTCACACAGAGCATGGTGTGTGTTTGGAATGAGCTGCCAGAGGATGTGGTGGAGGCTGGTACAATTATAGCATTTAAATGACATCTAGATGAATATCTGAATAGGAAGGGTTAGAAGGATGTGGGCCAAGTGCTGGAAAAATGGGACTAGATTAGGTTCGGATATCTGGTTGGCATGGACGAGTTGGACCAAATGGTTTGTTTCTGTGCTGTACATCTCTATGACTCTAAGAAAACCCTTCTTAACTTTAATAGCTAGTGCTCCGAAGTGGATGTAACACCTTAATGCAACAAAGTGTACTTTAAAAGGTCATAACTTTATGAGAGATGTACATTTTTAAAGCTACACAACTCATTCAACAAACCAAAAAGGTCTGTCACAAGACAATATAGGGCAATTAGAGATGGACAATTGATATATTTTTAAAAATTATGTTGCCCCACTTTATTCTCTTCCCTTGAACCAGCAAGGGACGCCGAATTGCAGGAACTAAGTCTCATGAGGTGCACAAAATCTGCAATATGTGTGGTCAAATTAAGAAGTTGTTCAATTTTCTAATAAAAATGCATAAACTGCTGTGAAATAGTTTTGAAATCTGATTTATTGGAGGAAGTCAATGAAAAAAAGTAAACATTTTCAGCTTTACACACACAGCAGAAAACTGAAGGTTTTTAAAAACGTCACTGAAGTCCAATTCTCTCATTCCAGAAAGGACTGGTAGCAGTTTAAACAGAGATCGCCACTGGAGAGGGTGAGAAAGAGAGTGCTTCATTATAACCTCAACTGGTGCCGGTACTGGCGTCACTTTACACTAGAGAGTTGTCATTAGGTCAACTGAGCTAACCCATTCCTTAAAGAAAAATAACTCAGGGAAAGCAAGGGAGCAATGACTAATGCGTCCAACAGGACAGTTTAGCGGTCAAATACTGTTAATTATTAGATCTTGCGTTGCAGAGTTGACAAAGTCATGACAGTTTTGAAGGAGGGTCGCTGGACCTGAAACGTTTACTCTGTTATCGCTCCAAAGGTGCTGCTAGACCTGATAAAGTCTTTATCCCCAGCAATTTCTGTTTTTGTCTCTGATTTCCAGCATCAGGAGTTCTTTAGGTTTTTGTTTTGTAATTAACAAACTGTTGGATAGTGAATAATAATGAAGAGGAAAAAAAAGATGCGGGAGTTGGAAGGTTGAGGTGGAGAAAGGAATCTTGGCTTTCCATTTTGCTGGGAGGTGTGTTCTGGTGGGAGTTTGGGGGAGGTGGGGGAGAGTGGTTGAAAGTGACAGCTCAGCAGAAATTGACTACAAGTCCCAGGGCTCAGCGGAGCAGGCGGATGGAGAGGAGCGCCCTCCCCCTGCCGGAGAGACCTGGAAGTTCAGCTCGCCCAGAGCAGGTGTTCAGTCAGTCAGCAGCCCTGAGCCAGCCCCGCTCAGCCCCAGAACGGCTCCGTCTCAGTCCGCTGCGCGAACCCAGTTGGGGCAGCAGCTCGCAAGGTGAGAGCCGGGGGTGGGGGGGTGGGGGAAGGATCCAGGACGCCAGTGGACTGCGTGCGAACCGGCCTGACCAACTCGGTGCCCGCGGTGCAGGATGCTCCCTGCATTTTAATCCAGCAATGATCCCCGAGCAGCGCAATCATGTTGCTACCATCGAGAACATCCCGGCCGAAGCCATCAGCGCATCGCCGACCGTGCTGCAGAGGATAAGGAAAGTCTTCACCAGGTAAGAGCCCGACCCACGCACCCTCCCCTTCCCCGTGAGATCTCAGCGTGCAGCCGGAGTGGGGACCTCCCACACCCTGAAATCTACGAGAGAGATAGAGATAGAGATAGAGAGTGCAGGAAACAATGTAGGTGGTCAGACTGGTTCTGAGCGCTGCTGGGAGGGCTTCTCACCGGCACTGCAAGGAGAAAAAGTTGTCTCCTACTCGTGATCGTCCTTGTTTTTGCAGCCGCCCGCGTCTCTCTGTTTTACCTCACCAACTGTACACTTCAGAGTGCTGGCGTTGTGAGGGGGGGCTGCCCATTTGCTCAGTGCTCCTTGCCCATGTTGCATTTAAAACAGCCCCCGCCAGTTCAAAGCCTTGCAGCAGATTCTGGAACTGCAGCCCATTCCAAACCCGTGGCTGACAGCATTTGCTGAGACTGGGGCTCTGATCTCAGCTTCAGTGAAACGTTTGCGTGTGGCATTGAGTCACATTTAACCTTTCATTGGGTTGAATGGCAAATTAGTCAGGACTTAATACAGTGGATTTATTTGGGGTTGGAATCCCCCCCACTCCCCAACACTCCACCCCTCGACCCCCACCACTCCTCAAGTCTTACGAAGGAGCGAAGCCTAAAGCTGGCAATGATCACTGATGTTCTTTGTGAGCTGGATTCTTATTCCTCTTCTCCTCCGTCTCTTTCATCTCTTGCTCTGTCAGGGCGCACCGAGAGCCGGGATTGGGAAAGCAGGAATGAGGTACTTTCCCTGCCTGAAACAAAAATCTAATCACATTCGACCTGAAGTCCATCAGTTTGTTTCTTGCTATTTCTCACAATGCAACGCTCATAAAACAAAAGATAAATCATATAAAACCAGCTAAAGCAACGAAATAATAGTTGAAATTCCTAATACTCCCGCCTGTCACAATACAAACAGGAGTTCACTGTAACCGCGAAATCATGGAATATTGTCCAATGCAATTTCCTTAATAATCTATATCAATGCGATTTTTTTTGTTGAAAAAATATATTTGCAAAATTCACTGAAGAAAGAAACCGTTGCTCTTGTCAAAAGGGTTAAATACGAATCACAGTCCATGATAGATCTCCATTGTTCGTTGTAGTTATTTGTTATGCCGAGTCTTGTTACATTTTGTAGTAACATTTTTTTAGAACATTGAAAACGATAGCAGTTATTCCCAATGCACAATTTTTTGATTGTATTCACACCATCTCCTCAATGGTCTTTTTGCATTGTTGGCATCGACCTTTTATTTGATCTATTTTTGATACATTTGAGAACTATCTGATTTCTTTTAATGTAATAGATAGTAGACATGGCAAGGCAATAAAATGAAAAATCTACCCAAATTCTGAACAAATATAAGTATTGAAGAATTAGTTGACAATGAGCTGTGTTCTGAGCTCCCTCCTCATTAAGTTTGAGAAATTTAATTCTCTACAAGCTCCTATCTAAATGTCCATTAATAGCAATAACTGGATCTGATCTGGTATTAGATGAAGTTCAAATTGAAATGCATTTCCCAAAGCTAGCCTGTGAAAAACTGCAGTCTGCTTGTTCAATGACTAGGAAAGAAAACACCATTCCTCCATTTTGAAAATATTAATAAATTCAGGAAATTGGATCAATTCAAATGTTCTATGTTGTCTTTGGAATGGATTGCTGTCAGCAGTGATGTGCAAGATTCTAAGAATCTGGGGGTTTTTAACATCAGATAAAGTGTTTTAAAAGTGGAACTGTAACCTGTTGGCTAGAATATTTAATATACTGAAGTACAACAAATATATGTGAGGCACTTACATTTGCACAGATGTGCTCCAATTCTGCGGATCTTAAAAGGCTGCATTCATAGGTGACAATGAGGTAAAGAGATTATGTGTGGGAGTAAGTGGTTACCTATCTTTCCATTTTTCCTTAGATGGTATGTTAACTTGTAATTTGATTGCTAGGATCCCTCTTCCTTCATCTCTGATAGGTCTCCATATTCATACCATCTTCTGTGGTTGGAAGAATTTTGCCTGTAAACACATCTGTACAGCCGATACCATCCTGTTCCTTGGTTGAGTCTTTAGGAGGCAGACTTGAGTAGTATGGGTGGACCTCCCCAACAAGAATGGCAAACATGCCTTCCAGATGAACGTTATATATAAATGCCCATCATACCTGGTATGTAAATTTGAGGGTCTTGTTTGAATCATACTGAGGTGCAGTCACTGGTATCAAAATAAGTAAATTACTGATTTATCAACCTGTAATTGAGTAGCGATTATGGCCATGCTTGCTAGTCAAGAATTGTTCTTTCTTTCGGAAATGAATGCTTTATGAGTTGACCTTATTTTCTCATGTACATTATCATGAAACTCAATGATATGGTTACATTATTTCATGAACATCGTAAGTCCATAAAATCAATGGATGGAAAGAAAAGATAATTCCTTTAAACACTGAGAACAGTCACATTTGTAGAATCACTGACGTATGTGAAAAGTTCAATGCACAAATGTGTTTATTAAGTTACTAAATCAAGTCTAGTTTCTTAGCATTAGGTCAGTGAGGAAATGTGTGTGAAAACTGAGGTAATTTGAAAATGCAGAAGTAAACAACATAACTATGGATCCATTTTGATTTTTCTAAGCTTGAATCTTAATATACAGGATGGATTTCAAAATGATTTATTTGTTTATTCCCATTGTTTCATATATTGTCAGTGCATGAAAATAAAATAAAACTTGCATTTTGTGACTAATAGTGTATTCCCCACAGTGTCAAACTGTTAAAAAAGCATCTATATATAATCATAATGGAATCCTGTTTGAAAATAACATACAAAATATCTAGGTCCTTAGCTTGCAAGTGGGTTGATCAGCTGAAGGTGTGTAATGAGCATTTTATATGTTGGAAGGAGACAGGTTTTTGTGTCTTCACAGACTGCAGTTCAGTTCTCTCAAATGCACATGTTTGAAACATCCCTTGTGAATCCAGCCTATTAGAGTTTCCTATGCGGTTAATCTTATACAGTTATTCTGTAGTGGAATATTTACAATTGTTTCTAAAAATGACAATGATCCTTGGCTGCAAGAGATCACAGAATCACCGTAATGCCTTTGAGAAAAGTAACATTTTACAGAGGAATTTGAATCTAATTTGTAGAAGTTTAACTGACAATTGCCACTTTAGATAAAGCATTGATACTTTGTACCACATTCTTAGTATTTGCCTTGTTGAACTACTCTCCGTTAGGTTATTGTGCAATTAATGTATGTGTTGTACCTGGCCATTTTTAAACCTCACTGTAGTATCCCTAGCTTACTCAATCAGAACACCGATTGTAGAATGTTAATTACATTTTCTGTGCAAGCTGGTTCACAGTGATTCTGTCAGTGTCAATGTGATAAACTGTCATTTAAAATTGCAGCTCTGTTTAAAAAACCTTCAAGTAGCAGATTCCAAAATTTCAGACTTTTTATTCTAGCTGTTGGAATAGAGTACAGAATGGAATGACAATAACGAACGAATGTATATATTAAATAATGCATGCATAGTGGTTTGAAGTGCCACAGGAACTTCTCAAGCATCTGACTTTGCTGCTACTGTTTGTGTGATTATAAATACCAATTTATTTGGGATTTCCTATTTATTATCATCAAGTGTAGTGACATGATAATGATTGATGTTCAAAATATGTGACATGTATTGCAAGATGCCTGCACCAATAAGGGCTTGATGGTAGAATTGGTCTGCCGACAGTTTCACAATCCTGTTATACAAGCCATTTCTGATTGCTTCCCGCAATCTGTGGAAGATTCAGTTTATTGAAGTGTACTTTATCCTTAAAATTTCTAACAGCTTCACTCTTGTCTTTCATTTTCTCTGTTAATTTCATCTTGCCTATTCCCTCGCTAACACTGTCTACTCAGTGATAATGACCAGATAATTCAAAAGTGATCTAGAATAGATGTTTGGGGGGGTTTGCCGCAGTAGAATTTGGTTAAATCAATAATGTTGAAAGCACTGAGTAATTCATAAAGTTGAGCTTTGGTTCTGATTCCAAAGAAAGGATGTTAGATGATGATGCATGGAGTCATAGAGGTGTACAGCATGGAAATAGACCTCTCGGTGCAACTCGTCCATACTGACCAGATACCCTAACCTATTCTAGTCCCATTTGAAGTATTTGGCCCCTATCTCTCTACAACCTTCCTATTCATATACCCATCCAGATGCCTCTTAAATGTTGTAATCGTACCAGCCTCCACCACTTCCTCTGGCAACTCATTCCATATACACACCACCCTCCTTGTGAAAATGTTGCTCTCTTTCAAATTTTTCTCACCCTCAATCTATGCCCTCTTCTGGACTCTCCCACCCCAGAGAAAATACCTTGTCTATTACCCTATTCATGCCCCTCATGATTTTATAAACCTCTATAAGGTCATCCCTCAGCTTCTGACACTTCAGAGAAAAAAGCCCCAGCCTAAATTGAACTTATTGCTACTTATGATAAGTGAACTTAGCAGAGCATGAAATAAGTGGAAGAATGTTGTAAGTTGCTATAGATACTGTTAAATGCTTCATATGACAGAAAATTACTTTTCTTTAACTGAAAATTAAAGCTGGAAAATCCTTATTTATTTTTACCAGGTAATTTGGAGAAACGCAACTGTTTTTAAAAAAAGCTTCCTATCTCTCTCTACCAAGCAATTCATTTTTATGATACTGAATTGCTCCCATTTGAAATTGGTATCAATAACGGGTGGATTTGCTGCTGATGTGGCTGTTTATCCTTGGTTCCTAGCTGTGTGCCAGTCAGGAGCACAGGAGGCCAAAAGAGAGACGTAAAATAGATTTAAAAATTGCATGGTTACCAAAATCTAACCTTCTCAAAGCATAAAAATATAACCGCAAGGAGTAAAGCTGATTTAGGATAGCCTAGTTATTTCATATTTAATGGGTGGCAAGATGTAATTATGGGTCACTGCAGCTTTAAAGTCTGGTTCTGATTACAATGTACTGCGTCTGTAATGTGAAAACATGCATCATACTGCATGCTCTTTCTAAGTGGTCATAACTGCGCAAGATTTACACAGTAAAGCAGCTTTAATGAGAGTTTATCATAGTTTCTTTCACTATATGCTGCCCTGAACTGCACTAAACACATGTAGGATATAAATCTCTTGAAAGACAGGCATTGACATTTAAACGATTAAGGATGGGAACACCATCAAACTGCCACAGCTTCACAATGATAACATATTTAACATATACTATAATGTTTTAATGACTTGCTGAAGTACCATTCTATCGTTCAGGGGCAAAGAAGTGTTGTCCTTGTAAATTACTGAATAAATCCTTGCCTTGGTTTGAGGGAAGTGCTGTTTAATTTTTCTGTTTAATATGGGAGCACAAGACAAAGGCTGGGGGTGGGCCAGATCCTTGTTAGCAAAGCATGTGATGGAAAGCAACAGAGTCAGCCCCCTCGGTTATCAATGTATGCGGGGGATCCCTGCTATGTGACGGTGAGGAATGTGGGTGACTGAAAGGAGCAGTAAACGTGCAGCTGCGGTTGAATGATGCTAGTGCAGCCAGTGCCAGCTGGCGGCCCCGTTTCATGCTGCTTTCTATCGGTTGCAGAGCCATCTGCTGCAGTTTTAATGAATGAACCTTTCTTTGGTGCTGAACAATAGCTCCAAGGATGTGATCTACATTCTAATACGCGGGCGGGGGGGGGAGAAGGTGTACTGTGGGGAGGCAGAGCTTTTCACCTTCCTTGTGAACGGGAAAAGGGAAGGGAGGGATGCTTCTTTCAGCGAAGTTGTTTCCAATTCCAGTCCCCGCGCTCCGGATTGACGAGGTCTCTGGGGGTGGCCTGTGGCTTAAACTGCAGTGACATCTTAAGATTTAAGAATAAAATCGCAGATCAGTGATTTTTAATTGGACACTCCCGAACGAGTCACATCCTGGTTGCAAACTAGTTTCATTCTGAAGGAGTACAGTTCTGCTAGGCAACAGTGGAACAATGATTGGGATTTTCTCAATGCATTGACAAAAAAAAGGACACAAGCCTTGGAATTGTGTTACTCCTCCACACTAGTCTACTCAAGGTCATGCAAAAGATAGCATGCACTGTAGTGATTGTAATGAGGCCAGCTAGTAGTCCTCATAGAATATGAATTCCCTTATTGGAGCTATTAATCTGGTCCTATCAGGGAGCCCTGGCTGACAGAGAAGAACCGGAGTATCAGACATTCTGTTCACTCTGAGAACTAGCTCTGAGAGAACTAGATCAGTGTCAAAAGCTTTCCGCATGTAAATAAAGGGTGACTTGGTGACAGGATACCATCCTCTGTGGAATTATTTCAGTGTTTTTTTTTAAGATTAGATTAGATTACTTACAGTGTGGAAACAGGCCCTTCGGCCCAACAAGTCCACACCGACCCGCCGAGCGCAACCCACCCATACCCCTACATTTACCCCTTACCTAACACTACGGGCAATTTAGCATGGCCAATTCACCTGACCCGCACATCTTTGGACTGTGGGAGGAAACCGGAGCACCCGGAGGAAACCCACGCAGATACGGGGAGAACGTGCAAACTCCACACAGTCAGTCGCCTGAGTCGGGAATTGAACCCGGGTCTCAGGCGCTGTGAGACAGCAGTGCTAACCACTGTGCCACCATGCCGCCCATGTTGATGAGAGAAAAGCATGCTTCTGAAGAAATTTGCTCGGAGCAGTTGTCTTTGAGTTGGGATCAGCATTTCTGGCATCATGACATTATTTGGGAAGCTTGACTCATTCGATCCTGTCATCAAAGACTGGGCCCAGTATTAGGAAAGAATGCGTTATCTTTTTCTGGAACATTGGGGCAAATGAAAAGCAACGAGAATTCTCCTGACAGCTTGTGGACCCACAGCTTTTTCAGTTATGAGGAACCTATTTTTCCTTGAGGCACCAGATATTAAAACCTTTCAAGAGTCGTGGATTTAATTAAGATATATTATGACTCCAGGTCTCCTTGAATTCTGAGCGGTTATCTGTTTCACTGGGCAATTTGAGAACCAGGGGACTCCATATTGGGATTTTTGACTAGGTTATGATGACTGGCAGAGACATATGACTTTGGTTTAATCCTTAATGAGATGAGGAAAGACGATTTGACTAATGGGATTAATGATGTAACAGCGCTTACTACAACTGGATTCACCATTGGAAAATTTGGCAAGTGGAACATATGAGTTGCAGGTATTTCAATGGAAGTGGACACCCTCGCCAGTCCGACTGAGCTTGGGGAACACCACTTGAGTGAAGGCAATTGCACAGCCACATTCAGGACATACCCTAAACAGAGGGGCTCTAGGTCAGCCCACAGCAAACCCCAAAACAAAGTCAAGCTTTGGCCAAACGGTTAAAATTTATTTGAGGATCCATGCTGCCAAGCCATTATAGTTGCTGCCAGTATGTCAACACAAGACAGGAAAAGAGTCCCACTGGACCTAAATGGAGTAAGATAACTCATATGCTGGGTCCAGGAGAATGCACACCCAGGAAAATCCACCTACGGGATAGTTAAATTGCTTAGCAACATCCAAGCCAGAACCAATCAAATGTCTGGTTAAATGGTCTCCATTTCTAATGTAGGTCGATACCGGTGTGGCCATCAGTGATCACAGAACCAAACTTTACCAAAATTCAGTCAGAACTCCAACCCTTAAGTTTGTGCAAGACCTTAGTTAGATTGAGAACCTATACTGGGGAACCTTTACAGATTAAGGATACAACTTCAATTCTGTCTCTTATGAGAAGCACGTTGGAGGGAGAAATGGCTTCAGGAACATCAATGATGGACACAAGATTCTGTTAAGTAAGTGAGACAGTTTACTTCAGGGGATGAATTTTGGTGAAGGAACCACATGATGGCCCTTATTGGGTAAGAGGCATGGTCAATGCACGGTCAGATCCAGTGATGTATAAAGTTTGGGTAGCTGAGGTCCTGAACAAGCACGTGGACCACATGAAAGCTGAAAACTTGCAAACGGGGCAAAGCAATTCTGGAACCCATGGGTTCTTCCTCTCCATCAAGTGTTGAAGAACCTTGGAATTTGAGATGGACAGAGCAGATGTTGCTGCCTCAACACCTTTGCCGCCTAAAGAAGAGAGGGAATTTCTTCAGAGATGCTCTTGGCCCAAGAGATGAGCCACTGTGTGTTACATGCCCCTTGTTACTTCGGCTGAGATAGAGGAACCTGACCCAGTGCTACAACGTTCACTGTAGCTGCACTAAAAAGAACCAACCTGTGTCCTTGGACTCAGCGGGGGAGGGATTGTAACAAAGTCAGCCAAGTGAACCTCATAGAATAAGAGTTCCCTGATTGACACTGTTAATGTGGTCCGGTCAGGGAGTCCTGGCTGACCGATATAAACATGAGTATTGGAGGTTCTGTTCACTCTGAGAGCTGGCTCTGAGGGAGCTGGATCAGTGTCAAGCACTCTCCATTTGTGTTGGGACTGACTCTGAGCTGGCTGGCCACACAGTCAGTATATTCTGCTGTTGTTGGTTTCTGTGTTTTTTGGGGGAAATCTGATTCCTGAATCTACACAGCCAGTTTGTTACGTGGTATTCCTTTTTTTTACTGAGAACTGACTTCTAAACTGGCTGTACCCAGTCAATGTGTTTCAGATGTATTTCAGTTCTCATGAGGGAACTGTTGCTTCACTGGCTGGTTACAGCCTATGTGTTACTTTTTTCTTTTACTTTGAGAAAATGACAATACTGATTTTGTGCTAGGGCCTAATGTGTTTTCATTTTTTTTTGGTTTTTGAACTGAGCCCCCTTGAGAAAATACACCTATCTGGATGAATGTTTCTCTGTGGGTAGGCCTGGCCCTTTGTTAGTGAATAGGCCTCTGTAAAGATTGAACACCTGTGTGTGTGCTGGGAGGTGAGCATTCGCTGGGTCCTGGAGATCGGAAGTGGACTCTGCCTTTGGGTGTGGACCAAACTCTGGGCAGGTACTGGGGTAGGCTGTTCTAGGGGTGGCCAGAAGGTGCAAAGGGGGGGGTTAGGGAAGCTGGAAGGTGGATAGGCCGTTCCTGGGATGCTGGGGAAACAGGACGGGCTGTCCTGGTGATGACCAGAAGGTGTGTCAGGGCACACCGAGAGATAGGAAGGGCATGGGGTGGGCCGAGAGCTGGAAGGGACATGGGGTGGACCGAGGGCTGGAAGGGGCGTAGGGGTGGGCTGCCATTGAGTAGCCGGAAGGGCAGGTGTTTTGCTGAGTTGCCAGAGGTGTTTGTGCTACATGCACTGTTTTATTGTTCGGCTTGTCAGACTGTATGTGATTGTGCTTACTGTTTCTTTTTTAATAATGTAGGGTGGGGTTCGAGGTTCGTCCTCATTTCCCTGTGAACTGATTGCACGGTGGGGTCTGGGGTCTGGCTTTACTGCCTCTTTCCCCTATAAATTGCTGTTTCTTGTATATGGCTGTTAATGTTAACTTTTGTTTGTAACTTGTACTGCTTAGTAAAAAAATCTTAAAAAAAAGAGCATGAGTGTTAAGCGTTCTGTTCAGTCTGAGAGCTGCTCTGAGGGAGCTGGATCAGTGTCCAGGACTCTCCACGAGTAAATAAAGGTGACTTGGTGACAGGATATCGGTCTCTCTGTGGGGTTATGTCATACACTATGTAAGACATTTTAACCTTATGTTTAACTTCCTTATGGTAACTGTGCAATAATGTGTACAGTTCATAAAAAGCGCTGGCTGTGTTGATTGTATTTCAAATGAAGTATCACTGTGGCTTTCACTGTGTTTTCCACGGTTACAAATTTACAAAATACTTGAATGTGATAAGGTCCAGTCTTAAGTTTAATGCAAGGCAGAGCCATGGCATAATGGACAGTTATTACATCTTGTTTTATTGCATTGTCCTTTAGGAGAGAGTCATGATATTTCAATGGACATGGCATTGTATTGTGTCATTCTTTTAATTCCACAACTTTTGTGGAAGCTCTGTTTTTCTGTTCAGCTAAACTCATCACCAGTGTCAGAATCCTCTTTACAGTTTTCTTTACTGTGGGATGATTATGATGGTCTAAAAATGTAATTATAAAGAAGTCAGTTTAACCAGATTACAGTTCACAATCCTTATGTGAAATTTGTTTCCAGAATTTTGAAGATAATTTCATGTCACATGGAGGTTGTCAAGAGAGTTGCAAAATGTGAACATTTATGTAAGGAAAGTTCCACCATTAATGTTTCATCTAACAACAAATTTACCTAACCTGGTGACCATGACTACTTGAATTTATATAGTGCCTTTACTGGAAAGAATGTTATAAGTCACTATCAAAATGAAATGCAGTGCCTGGAAGTGTGAGACATGATCATTTTGCTTTATTTTTAAATAAAATTGATCAAGGGATTGGGCCCTTACTGGCTGGTCGTCTATTTATTAGGAGTCAACCACAAGAATCATGGAGACCAGACCAGGTAAGGATGGCAGATTTCCTTTCCTGAAAATATATTTCTGAATCACATGTGTCTTTTACATCAATTGACAGTGGTTATGTGATAGAATTTCTCTAATTTTCTTTCTTCTGTGCGGACATCTAAAGTCCATGTACAGTAGTGACTTCTGAAACTAAAACTCAATAGGTTGACAAGGTGTTTGGTATACACAGATCCCTGGAGCAGCTACACAGCCATGCAGCTTTGAGGGAATGGTCACTGTTACGCTAGCTTTTTATTCTAGCTTCTTACTGAATACAAATGTCACCGTCTGTTGTGGCAGGATTCAAACCCATGACCCTAGAGCATTGGCTTAGTGTTTTGATTGTGAGTTCAGTGATATTACTGCTCCATCAGCACCTTCACTGCCTTCCACTGTCTTTGAGACATTTAATAATTATGTAATTGGAACCAATGTACCGAGTTATGAGGAAAACACAGCAGATTGGTGCCAAGTTAATATGTACAGAAAGCCAGTGCAGCAACAATGGATCAAATGGCCTCCTTCTACACTGTAACACTTCTGTGATTCTGTGGTGGTATATTGTTTGAAGTGGCAGTTAACACAGGGCATGCTGACACAGGGCCCACAGACACAAGATGGCCGCTGAGCCATAAATTGGTCACGTAGCACATAAGATGGCCACTGAGCCATTACATGGAAAAATACAGCAAAACATACACAGATCCTGCCTGAGGCTAACACGATACCAAGTACGATAGACACAGAGCATGGATGATTAGTTTAAGGCGGGTGGAGGAGAGAATACACATCAATAATGTCTACCGTTGAAGTGTCTGAGTCCAGCTACCATCTTCAATAGAAATGTTAACTACCTGAGACTGCTTGTATACAAGTGTTAATACTTCAGATCGGCAGTAATGGAAAGCGATCTTCCTTCTCAGGAAGAATGATCACGACCACTGAAACTGACAATGATTTTGTAATGTTTTCTATCAACAAGTGATGCTGTACAAACAAAGACTCGATACTTGAACTATTGTACCACAAAATGTATAAAATATCTGACGAATATCTCTCTCTGTCCTTGGAGCTCCGATTTCTTTGTACAATAAACTCTGTTTTTGAATCCTGATTCTGACTACGAGACTGGTGATTTTTCCTACAACAAGTTATACAAAGGTAGAGAGCTTGAAGGACTGAGGGAGCTGTGAGAGTTGACCAACAGTTGGTCAAGGAGTTGGATTTTAAATTACTGAAGGTGTACCCATGAGCAAATGAGCAATGAAGTAATAGGAGGTTGCATAAAACCTAGAGCTGGACTAAATCGTGAATGTGTTGAGGGGTTGGAGGAAGTTGTGAAAGTTGAAGAAATATGGAAAGGCAAATGGATTTGAAAACATCAATGAGAACATTGGAAGGCTTGGCCTATTGGGAGCTAAAGACAATGGAGGTGACGGCTAGGTAGCATTCAATATGGGAAGAGATATGAGCAACAGAGTTTTGAATGAGTTGAAGCTGACAGTGCATGAAGAATTGGAGGCAGGCAAGCTGAAGGCTTTGATGAAACTCCATCAGCAATTGAGCTGAGGCCAATGGTGTAAGTGAGGGAGTGCAAATAAGTCTTTGTGGGAGAGTTAATCGTGTAGATGATTCTGTTTTACACTAAATTAGCTTGAATGTTAGTGGCCTAACAGCTGGTCTGTATGGAACAGGAATAAAAATGTTACAACTATAATACGGTTGCTTTCTTTCACTGTAGTGAAATCCAGTAACTTATATTATATTGAATGTTTATCCACAGAACATTACAGCGCAGTACAGGCCTTTTGGCCCTCAATTTTGCGCCGACCTGTGGAACCAATCTGAAGCCCATCTAACCTACACCATTCCATTCTTGTCCATATGCCTATCCAATGACCATTTAAATGCCCTTAAAGTCTACCATTGTTGCAGGCAGTGCTTTCCACACCCCTACTACTCTGAGTAAAGAAACTACCTCTGACATCTGTCCTACATCTATCACCCCTCAATTTAAAGCTATGTCCCCACATGCTAGCCATTGCCAGCTGAGGAAACATAATTCCAAAAGACTTTATAGTTGCTGAAAGCACATGAAATGATGAATTATCATTTTGAAGTGGAATGACTGTTACACGAACACGTTTTGTCCTGGCAATGTTTGAAAAAGTGCAGTCAGGAAACGGATCCGTCAACCTTTATTTAGAGTATTATTTTAGAGTTAACTTCTAGCAAGACATTGGGAAAATTCCTGGCCTTTCTCTGAATGATGAAGTGGAAGCTATTTTTAAAAAAATTCCATCTGATACAGACAAACAGTTAATTGATTTTTTGTCTCATTTGAAGAATGGCCTCTTAAGGCAATGCAGCATTCCTCCACACTACATATACTTTCAATGTCATTTGTGAAGGACTTTAATCTACAGTTTTCTGGCATAAGGACTGTACAGACTGAGTCAAGTTGAAATAAGGAGAGCCCAGATCAATCTTGAGTCTGTGATGAGTAATTGGAACAACTGACTTCAGTGGCGCGGGGTTAGCAAGGGGATATTCACTATCCAATCTGGAAATGTGTTTGTGCCAATATTAGGTAATGAAAAGGCCAAGACCAATTTTAATCTTCAATCCACTGATTTAATAACTACTACCAGTCTCCATGTAACCTGAATCCAGGAAAGAGTCAAAAGCTTTAGTACACAAAAGCATGCGAATTTTATAAAGTTTTTTTAACCAATAAAACACTCAAATTAAAATCCATTTAATATGAAACCATACGATTTCAGAATAGAATAAGGGACTGGTAAAGAAATAGGCTGAAAAGTATGAATCAAATTAGTTAGACTGATGGAGCTCGACAGCTTTGTGAGCTGGGACTACAGTATTTCTAATTTGTATAAAATACTTGGATGCGTAAGAAAATGAAAGTTTGTTATGCCGGCTGACAACAACATCAACAGCTTGTAATTACTTAATGCCTTTAATGTAGTAAAATGTCTAAGGCATTTGTCAAGTGTGTTACAAAGCAAAATGTGACTCTGAGCCACTTCAGGAGACGTTAGGACATATGAACAAAAGCTTAATCAGAAAGTTAGGTTTTAAGGAGTGCCTTACAGGAAGAAAGCAGATGTGTGGAGAGGTTTAGGAAAGGAACTTTGGAGCTTAGGACTTATGCATCTGAAAGTACAGCCAACAGTCGTGGAGTAATTAAAATCAGAGAAGTGCAACTGATCAGAATTAATGGAGAACAGATATCTTGGAGAGCTATAGTGGTGAAGGATACTATTAGAGACGCCAGGCCGTGGAGGGATTTTAAAACAAGGCTGAAAATTTTAAAATTTAGTCTTGCTTTACTGGGATTGAGTGTATGACAGCTGGACAGTTTGTTAATTCAGAAATCAAGAGAGGAGCGATGTAAAGCTAGGATTCATCAGTGTACATTTGCAACCTTACATGGTTTTGGATGATGATATTGAAGGGAAACATATAGATGGAAAATAGGAAGGGGTTGATACTTGGGGGACACCAGGGATAACTGTGGAATTGGGAAGAGCAGCCAGTTATTCTCTGGCCACACTCAGGTAGATAAGAATGGAATCATGTGAGAACTGACAAAAGAGAGGCATTGGAGGAAGCTGCTCTGACCACTTCCTTTAAGTCACATGATGGATAATTTCCCTTTGTCACAGTCAGATAGGATATTCTTTGTGACTTTCATAATAGCTGTTTTGATACCATGGAAAAGGTAGAAACATAGATTTTGTGTGTTCAAGCATAGATTTCTAGGTGAAGGCGACGTGGATTTAGGAGGCACAATACATTCGAAAACATTGGAGAGGAAAGGGAAGATGGAGAAAGGGCACATGGCTGCAGAGATGAGGTTTGAGATAGGCAATATTGGTTAACATGGGGGAAATTGGATGATCAGTATGTTAGTTGAAATAAGTTGAAAGCGCAGAAGGTAGAATTCTGACTGGCTGAACTCAAACACAGCATTGGAGTCAGACTGGATGTGTCAAAACAGGAAGAGAATTAATTTGATATTGGTAGAAAAAATGCATTGCAAGTATATAATTAAAGAATATGATTAAATTAGCACTGGTAGATTTAGAGCTGGAAGAAGCAGGTCCATTTTTAATGTCCATAAAATATGCAAAAATCAATTTAAAACAAAATAATGAAATTATGTCATTATGTATCTCGAAGAATAAAACATACATTGATTAAGGTAAGGCTTAATAAAGTACAGGTCAGATCACAGAACCAAAAGTGATATAATGAAAAACATTTTACACAGCAAGTGCAATGCACGATTGAGAGGGTGATGGACGTAGATTCAGTTATAGTTTTCTGAAGATAATTGGATAATTTGCCTGAAGTGAGAGATTTTGTAGAGCTACAGGGAAGAATGCTGATGAGTGGGATTTGCTGAGTTGCTCGTGCAGGGAGCTAATATGGTTATGATGGGCCAATAGCCTCTTTCAGTGCTGTAAGCATTTTATGATTCAGTTGTCTACATTTTGGAATAGTTGTCATTACCATGCTAAACTAAGACCTGCAGGCATTTGATAGGATGGTTAGAAGAGAAATAAGACTGAATTTGCCATCAAAGAAGCAAACCATCAGTGGAGACTAGAGAAAACCAACTTTGACAGTTTAAGAGATGCTGATGTGATACAGGTATGTTTGTAAGAAACTTATATTTATATAGTGTCTAGAGTCATAGAGATGTACAGCATGGAAACAGACTCTTCGGTCCAACCCATCCATACCAACCAGATATCTCAACCCGATCTAGTCCCAGCTGCCAGCACCCGGCCCATGTCCCTCCAAATCCTTCCTATTCATATACCCATCCAAATGCCTCTTAAATGTTGCAATTGTACTAGCCTCCACCACATCCTCTGGCAGCTCATTCCCATACACATACTACCCTCTGCGTGAAAAAGTTGCCGCTTAGGTCTCTTTTATATCTTTCCCCTCTCACCCTAAACCTATGCCCTCTGGACTTTGTCTATTTATCCTATCCATGCCCTCATAATTTTGTAAACCTCTATAAGGTCACCCCACAGCCTCCACGGAAAACAGCCCCAGCCTGTTCAGCCTCTCCTAGTAGCTTAGATCCTCCAACCTTGGCAATATCCTTTTAAATCTTTTCTGAACTCTTTCAAGTTTCACAACATCTTTCTGGTAGGAAGGAGACCAGAATTGCACACAATATTCCAACAGTGGCCTAACCAATGTCCTGTACGGCCGCAACATGACCTCCCAACTCCTGTACTCAATACTCTGACCAATCAAGGAAAGCATACCAAACGCCTTCTTCACTATCCTATCTACCAGCAACTCCACTTTCAAGGAGCTATGAACCTGCACTCCAGAGTCCCTTTGTTCAGCAACACTCCCTAGGACCTTACCATTTAGTGTATAAGTCCTGCTAAGATTTGCTTTCCCAAAATGCAGCACCTCGCATTTATCTGAATTAATCTCCATCTGCCACTTCTCAGCCCATTGGCCCATCTGGTCCAGATCCTGTTGTAATCTGAGGTAGCCCTCTTCACTGTCCACTACACCTCCAATTTTGGTGTCATCTGCAAACTTACTAACTGTACCTCTTATGCTCGCATCCAAATCATTTATGTAAATGACCAAAGGTAGAGGACTTAGCACTGATCCTTATGGCACTCCACTGGTCACAGGCATCCAGTCTGAAAAAAAACCCTCCACCACCACCCTCTGTCTTCTACCTTTGAGCCAGTTCTGTATCCAAATGGCTAGTTCTCCCTGTATTCCATGAGATCTAACCTTGCTAATCAGTCTCCCATGGGGAACCTTGTCGAACGCCTTACTGAAGTCTATATAGATCACATCTACTGCTCTGCCCTCATCAATCTTCTTTGTTACTTCTTCAAAAAACTCAATCAAGTTTGTGAGACATGATTCCCACACACAAAGCCATGTTGACCATCCCGAATCAGTCCTTGCCTTTCCCAATACATGTACATCCTGTCCCTCAGGATTCCCTCCAACAACTTGCCCACCACTGAGGTCAAGCTGACCAGTCTATAGTTCCCTGGCTTGTCCTTACCACCCTTCTTAATCCTTGGCACCACGTTTGCCAACCTCCAGTCTTCTGGCACTTCACCTGTGACTATCGATGATACAAATATCTTAGCAAGAGACCCAGCAATCACTTCTCCAGCTTCCCACAGAGTTTTCGGGTACACCTGATCAGGTCCTGGGGATTTATCCACTTTTAACCGTTTCAAAACATCCAGCACTCCCTCCTCTGTAATCTGGACATTTTGCAAGATGTCACCATTTATTTCTCTACAGTCTATATCTCCCATATCCTTTTCCACAGTAAATACTGATGCAAAATATTCATTTAGTATCTCCCCCATTTTGTGCGGCTCCACACAAAGGCCACCTTGCTGATCTTTGAGGGGCCTTATTCTCTCCCTAGTTACCCTTTTGTCCTTAATATATTTTTAAAAACCCTTTGGATTCTCCTTAATTCTATTTGCCAAAGCTATCTCATGTCCCCGTTTTGCCCTCCTGATTTCCCTCTTAAGTATACTGTTACTTTTTTTGTACTCTTCTAATAGAACATTCCAAGAATGTTATCAAACAAAATGCATAATCAAGTCTCATAAGGGAATCCTATGGCAAATTACCAAATTTTGGTCAAGAGTTAAGTTTTAAGGAGTGTCTTGAATTAGAAAAGAGTGTTTTCATCAAGGAATTCCAGAGTACCAATTATAATTAAAGTTGATGCTTATGAAGCCAGAATTAACAATATGTAGATATGGATGTAGGTTTGCTCACTGAGCTGGAAGATTCATTTCCAGACATTTTGTCATTTTACTAGGTAACATCTTCAAGTGGGCCTCGAGGTGAGGTTTTATTTTGTATGTAGATACATCAGAGAGTTGTGAACTGGGGATGATTATCAAGGTATGGAGGAGCAAGGCCATGGAGGGATGAGAAACAAGGATAAGAACTTCAAAATTGAGTAGCCAGAGTTGATCAACAAGAAGATCAGACCTGAGGACATCTAATAGGTTAATGTAAAGGACACTTAGGTAGATATCAGAGGAATATTGAAAAAAAAATTGAATGGTATTTAAAAGCAATGATATCAATAGGTTTATATTAAATTCTTTTGTCCATGATTGTAGATGATTAGAACTATTTCAATTTGATTCAAACCACTGTTGAAACAGAGGGATTCTGTGTAACATTTTGTATTTGCATGTGCTGGATATTACACGGTATAATTTTAATCTAAAAAAAGAGAGAGCAATACTTAAACAAAATCTGCTGGGGAGGCAGAATATTTGGTAAAAGCAAAAATACACTGCTTGAAATCTGAAATAAAAACAGAAAACACTGAAAATATTCAGAAAGCCTGGCAAAAACTATGGAGATACAAAATTCCACATGGTAAAATTTTACCAGCCTCCAAATGGCACAGAGCTGACAAATAGTTTGTGAGTTTTGTCATAATGCTTCCTACTGCATTCCCACACCCGAACCGACCAGCAAGGGCTCTGCTGCCTGCTGACTGAGAGCAGACTGTTAAACTAATAAAAAGGCCTATTTCAGGGCCATCTTCCGGGGGATCCCAGCATTTTGCTGGCAGTGTCCCATTGTATGTATGTATGTAGTTTGCCAGTTGCATAGAGGCCCCCATCCCAGCAGCGTCCTTAGTGGGGTTCATCATTTCCGGAGACACCGTGGACCAAGGTGAATGCAAAGACTTCCAACTTGGCATTGGCAGATGTTGTCCCATTTCTGTATCAGTCAAAGCAAAGACTCAGAGACGCAGTATGGCTCTACCTTCTTCATCTTTATTCTGAGCTCTGGAGAGAGCGCGATCACCCATGTACACAAAGACCTAAGTTCTTGGTCTTAAGATTCTTAAGGAATTATAAATTCACTTACAGGGAGCAGCAAACAAGGAAATATCTCTATTGATTGGGTGACCATTACAATCAGTAAGCATCAACAGTAAAGATGAAGTCATCTGGCATTACACAATACCTATTCTTCACCTCGTTAAACCACTACTGTTGCCTCCAGCACTTCATTGTTGACTGCAAGTTCTTATCTGGTCAAAGTCATGCTGGCTAAGCTTTTGTCAAGCAACCCTAAATTTAACTCTTTCCCCACCTGTTCATACCTTATACACTTTCTCACAGAGAAACATTTTTATTAAGTATACTTGTGAAAGTGGCTTGAAATAAAGGTGTCCTCTTGTTCTCCTTGCCATCTCAGCCACAACCACCACTGTTAGTGGAGCTGATTGGGCCAACAGTGTGGAGAGCCAGTCTACTGTCCATAGTTGATGGCAGGGTTGGCAGCAGCCCCTCCATTGACAACAGTGGATAAACATGCCACTGTGGTCCCACTGGCTGTCCATGTGAACTTGGGAGCTGTGTATGATTGGGGAGTTGGGACTCGCCAAGTGCTGGGAAAATTGCAGATGTTAACTATGTTTTCCTCTCCACAGAGGCTTGTTTTAAACATAGTTGGATGCTGAGAAGGAATGCCTAGCATTCATAAAGAATGAGCTTTGATAGGATAAGTACCCTTTTCTTGTTTTGACCTTACTTATGTAGGAAAATAGGACTGAGTGGTATTGTGTGTTTCTTGAGGTTCATGGTTTAGTAAGCTAGTTTATTAGTCCAGCCTTACAATGTACTTCACAACCCTAATGATAAAAATACAATGGATAAGTTTTCACATCTTATAACTTTACATAAAAATTTACTTAAACTTAGATCAACCATGAATAAACAGTCAAACTTAATATTCCATCTAATTTACACATGAAATACTACCAATTACAACAAAAATAGATATTACAGGTTCATTGGGCAATGCACTCAGCATGGATGCTGCCTGACCTGCTGTGCTTTTCCAGCACCTCTCTGATCTAAACTCATGTATGGCATCAGTTTTAACAAAACATTCTTTAAAACTCTTGAGCTTCCTCAGGAAGTACGTTTTTTTGAGAATTTAGCCATAGCTGATCTTCCCACTACAGCTCTCAACCAATCTGACTTCTACTAGCATAGTCTTCACCAAATGGTGCACTCTACCTACAGTACGTGGATTGCAGCAGTTCAAGAACGCTGTTCACCACCACCTTCTTAATGACAGTTAGAGGCGAGCAATAAATGCTGGTCCAGCCAGTCACATCCACATTAGTGAATGACAAGAAAAATTCTGTAGAATGTGCTGAGCTCTTCTCATGAGAGTCTTGATGGGGTTGATCGACTAGAATCTTCTTTATCAGCACCCTCAGTATGGCCAGTTCTTGTTAATCATTTCCTTCAAATACAACCGAAAAGAAGCAGAAATCTTGCTTTACCTCCTCTCTGTTCACAGATCCAGCTTTCATCTTCACCTTTATCAACTTTTCTTGCAAGACTTGGTCACATGGACCAATTTTCAAACTAGCTAGGGTCATGTGGGCCAGTGTCTTGTCGTTTTTTTAGGCTGGGCTAATGTTTTGTGTACAGTGTAGCCCAGAATGTTGTTACATGAGAATGATGTGAAAGGATTCCGTGGATCTGGCAGTTTCAATCCTGAAGGTATCTGTTTGTGTGGGGCAGCTCTGCCGTCTTGTCAGTTCCTCTTTCAATCCATTTCTTACCTGGCCACCATTGCTCTGCATTAACTCCATAAACAGTAGGTCCCATCAAATTCTGTCAAAACTGCTAGTGAACCAGTTGGCAAATGCACAGCAGATGAAGTATAACGTGTGTCAATGTAAAGTTATCAGAGAGTGGTGAGCCTATGGCATTCTTTCCTACAGAAAAGCCAAATTATTGAATATTTTCAGGATGAAGATAGACATAATTCTTCAAGCTATAATGATCAAAGGTATGGAGTAAAACCAGGAAAAGGATACTGAGCTGGCTGATATTAGATGGTGGAGCAGGCTCCAAGGGCTAAATGGCCTGCGCTTATTTTCCATGTCTCCATGTTTCTATGTATGACAGATTCTCTTATTCACATGACTGGCTGTGTTGGATTTGCTGTGCACAGGGCATGGAAGAAATCGAGTCAGGCAGTTTCACAAGCACGTAAGGGAGCCTAATTTTCTATTCACTTCATCCAAGCATGTCAGCAGGAAACCTGGCAGAAATTGGTACCAAATTGTAATCTCTTTTACAGTGATCCCATCTGCAAAAGCATATAAAAAGATTTATCTTGTATTTAATATACTAGACCTGATCTAGAATTGCTTCTAGTGAAATGGGCAGCGAAGTGTTTATTTCAGCACTACCATCAAATTCCCTTTCCTATAATTTAACGTTGGTCTTGTAGCAAGAAAAAAAACTTCAGGTAAACAATCTTAAAGTGTATATTATTAGGGTTGATCTTTGATTCTCTGCTGTCATGAATGTAAAATCATGAATCAATCAGTAATTTTGCTCTGACAATAATGGCCTATTCCACAGTGGAAGTGGCTATTTTGTAGATAATTGAACCGCACCATGATTTATGCAATTTATAACATCACCACAATCTGGCAGAACGTAATAAAAATAGTGGGATAGCTCCTACTGTTCATTAATCTGCTCAAAATGTTGTCAAACAGAATGCGAAATAGTCAGTTCTCACTATTCTACTAATTTTGGTTGGGGTTGCAATTTGCCATGTCCAAGTATTGCATAAAGCAAAGGAATTTTTTTAAATTTCAAAGACAAAATGCTTTAATAAAATCCACAAAGGTGTTCTTTTTGAGCAGTCCTAATTCATATATTTTTGTATATCACAGGCTAACAAAATAAACGTGTTTGAACAAAAGCTGATTCTTGAATCCATTGGAAATGGTGTATTTCCTCCCAAATTAATTCAGCAACATTTTCCTATTCATTTTCTTTGTTTTCTTCCCACTAACTGGCCTTTCTGTACACCCTTTGTTTTGTGATTTACGAAACATATCGACATGGAATCACCAGCACCTGAATTGATCATATAACAAAACAAATGACACCTTTGAAAAATGTGTTTGCATTTGGTGATGCAGGAAGAGACTTGGATTGAGATGAGCTTCGAAATTGTTTAGTGGAAATTGGTTCAATATGCATCTTATTACTAGCATGTGGAAATACGTATTTAGCTATCGTCACTGCAGGCATTGCACAGATAAATGGGGATATGGGTGGGAGCAGATGAATGTGTGGCTCAGTTGCACTTCCCCCTCTGGCACCTGGACTTGAATTTGATTCAGATAGGCATAATAAGAGACAGTTTTATTGATCCCAAGTGCAATTGAATGTTGATAGTATTAACTATTTTCCTAAGATGTAGCTCAAAAGAGGTCTTAAGGTTCACATAAAAACAAATAATTTTAAAAAGTGAGTAAAAACATCAAGTATGTTAGGTAGCTCAAAGTACAGAAAAAAAGGAAATGATTTCTTATGTTTTCATGTTTGTAAATATTCGAAGTGGAAATTATTTCCAGATACTTAATGCCTCACATTATTCCTGGTCACATAATGAACAAAGATTTGTTGGCCTGCATTTTAAGACTGCCGATGACTTCTGTATATCATTCATATGAGTGATAATCCTACATTATTCATATGAAAAGAAACGTTGGCTACTTATTGCACTGAAATCAGCAGAGGCATTTGTTGATGAGAAAGACAATGTCTTCATCATTGACCCAGTTTATTGTACTTTGGAAGGTAAGGCTGCTTCTTGTTGTGTCTGGTGACACCCTTAGTGCCTAATCATTGCAAAAATCTCATCAGTACCAGATCTAGATGTGAAACATTTCTCAAGAGTATCTCAACTCAGTCCTACAGATGGTCTTGTCCAAATGGAGCCACTTTCACTGTAAGACATACATTTGTATTGTTGCTGAAGTCTAAGTAATGCATCAAGGCTTAGCTCGCACTGGAAACTGCTTCCCGTAATGTGTTAGTGCTCTGTGTGGTTGTGATACCTTTCCACATTATCTCACTTGATATATATAAAATATCCAACAATACAGAGGGAAGAAAAATCTTCAAGATACTGACATTCGGGTCAAGCATATTCATTTAATAATAGATTTTCCCAGCAGGTATTGATGAAGTTAATTTGTACAGACACCCTGAAAAATCAAGATTAGTGCTAAAAACAGACTACAAATTTAGTTAGTGAAATTAAACTTCTTCAACTATTTACCATGGGGAAATACGATGGGCTAACTTAAAGTAAGTGAAGGATTTCCTCGGGAAATGTGAACTTATTGGTTTCTATTATCCTGTTTAACTGTGTGTGAAAATCTTGCATCTTGTTTCTTAAAAAGTAATTTAAAAAAAGTCTAATACTACCGTTGTAACAACTACAAATGATCATCGTTCTTGTCATTTCTGTTAATTTTTTATTAGGACATGACACATGGCAAGCTCATGGACATACTTTAATTTATGGGCAGAATGATGTGAACCACAAAGGGTAGCTATTGCATCAAAGAGAAACAGTTCTTGCCACCTATTCAATATATAGTCCATCGCTGTCCATTGTGCATCTGTGATTGAGTACTTAACGCACTACCTCTTCCTCTACAAAAGCCTTCCGTGGATTTAAATCTGCTGGCTGTAAGCTTGAGTGCACTTGATAAGCAAACAGCCTGACTATTCATCTACAAATTGGGCTCCTCTCCTTTAGTGGAACTTTAGCCTTTCAGCATCACTGGTAGGTTTTTTTCATGTGTTCTTCTAAAACACTGTGAACAATTAAGATACTTTACTGACATCAGCACAACTTGCCCTTTAATGGTAAGCAATAGCCCTTTAAGGGTTGTTACCCCGCCAAAACTCTGAGCAAACCTTTCATGTGTTGTAGCCTATTCAAATTAGCAGGAAAAACTGGAAGGAAAAGACTTTCAATACAGTGTGAGGTGCATTGACTTCCCTGAACTCCTAAGAGACTAACCCATATTGTATTACAGCTTGATTCTTTTGGCATTTTTGCAAACTTGAGTTCAATGGCCTGACTTGCTTGTATCTAAAATTAGGAGCATTTCTTTTGTCTCCATCTTTTAGGTTTCCCTTGCTCTCTTCCTGTCAATACACCACAACTATTATTCCATTGTTAACTCCAAAACTCCTCTCCTTATTATCATTAATGATATCTGATCCATGAAGCTTTCAATTAATGACCTTGCAACTCGTACCCGTGATTCTATGTTAGCTGGTATCATCAAGCTGTCCCTGTCTTCTCACATAGCCCTAAGTTCTTCAAAATATAATCATCAAATCCTGCTTCAAAAAAAAACAATGCTTTCACCATCTATATATTCCAATCATTGTCCCATCTTCAAACTTTCTTTTGAATTCTTGAACTATTTTCATGTCTCACATCCCTATTCCCATTAAATCATTTTCCAAGGTCTGCAATTAGATTTTTGCCACTCTCTGGAATAGAAATCATTTTGTGTGACTGCAATGATCATCGCAGACTCTCAACCCTCTTTGCAGCCGTTAACTTCTCTACCTTCCTCAAAATTGTTTTCCTTACAGTCCCTCCTGTGACAAAGCTAGTTCATGTACTCACTAATGACTGTCAGGCTGCACATTTGCGTCAATCCTAATGGCTTATCCTATGCAGCCCACATTATCGTCTGGGATTTATCCTGAGGTTCTGTCCTTGATGTTGCATTTGCCATCATTTACTTTCAGTCTCTTATCATCCAGGATGCATGTAAGCTTTCACAAAGTGACACTTATCTCTAGTCCTTCTTTGTCACTGACTGACATTCAAGATTCTCAAAGGCATCACATTTTTTACCTCACTCTGCCTGTATGCACTCTTCTGCTCTAGCGCACTTATTCTTGTTTTTCAGCTCCTCTGCTGCACCTTCCACATTATTCCTTCAGTCGTGATGTCTATACCCTAGCTAAATATGTGGGAGTTTTACAATCTGTTTAAACCAAATTATTTAGAGCTTCAAGTTAAGCTATTCTTCCAAATAGCAAACCTTGGCAGATAATTGTTTTTAATAAATGGACGACTGCTGTAACTCCATAAAACTGCAATTTATTCTTCAAAGGTGATTTATTTTATAACTTCAGACATTATAAAGAATTTGAAATATTAAAATAATGCATTTCATGAGAACTAACTACAATATAATGTAATTATATTTAGTGGAGAGCTTCCAACTAAGTTTTAAGAAAATAATTGTTCATGGGATGTAACGGGCCAACATTTATTGCCGATCCCTAATTGCCCTCGGAGTAGTGAGCTGCCTTCTTGAGCAACTGCTGTCCTTCTGGTTCAGGGATAGCCACAGTAAAGGATTAACGATGTAATTCCAAGTCAAGATGGTGTGTGACTTGGAGGGAAACTTGCAGAATCACAGAATTGTTGCGCACAGAAGGAGGCCACTTGGTCCATCATGCCTGCACCGGTTCTATTACTAGGGCCAACCTCCTGCCTTTTTCCCGTATTTCTGGCAGACATTTCTGTCCGAGTAATCATCCACTATCTTCTTGAAAGCCTCATTTGAAGCTGCCTCCCTAACAATTCCAGGCAGTGCATTCCATACCCTAACTACTCACTGTGTGAATAAGTTTTCTTGCATCATCTTTGGTTCTTTTGCAAATCACTTTAAATCTATGCCTTCTCATTTTTTAATTTTCTTTAATGGGAAGGAACAGTTTCTTTCTCCCTACTTATTCCATACAGCCTGCTCATAGTTTTGAAAATCTCTATCATACCTTCTCTCAGCCTTCCTCTCTCCGAGGAGAAGATTCCCAATTTCTTCAGTCTATTCTCATAACTGAGTTTCTCATTCCTGGAACCTGCTTGTAAATCACTTCTGTACTTTCTCCACTACATTCCCATCTTTCCAATAATGCAAGGCCCACAACATTACACAGTATTCCAGCTTAGGTCTAATTAGTATTTTATACAAGTTCAACATTACCTCCTTATTCTTGTACTCTTAAGACTCTATCAATAAAGCTGAGAACGTTGTATGCTTTGTTAACTCTCTCCCGACCTGTTCTGTCACCTACAATGATCTATGCACATACATACTCAGGTTGGTCTCTTTTACACCTCTTTTAGAATTAGAATCCTATTTTATATTGTAGTTCAATGTTCTCCTGACCAAAGTGCATTAGTTCACACTTCTATGCATATGGTGATGTACCCATGCAGCCTTTGTCCTACCAGGTGGTTATAGGTTTGGAACATGCTTTCGAAAAAGATTTCGTGAGTTACTGCAATCTATCTTGTAGATGATATTTAATGTTGCCACTGTGTGTTGGTAGTGAGGGGAGTAGATGTTGGTGGATATGGTGCCATTCAAATGGTCTGCATTGTCTTGGATGGTGTCAAGCTTTTGTGTTATTGGACCAGTTCTCATCCAGGCAAATAGGAAGTATTCCAAAGCACTTCTGACTTGTGCCATATAGATCTTGAATAGACACTGGGGTGTTAGGTGAGTTACTTACTGCTTGACTTACTCTTGTAGCCAAAATATTGACATGGATGGTCTAGTCCAGTTTCTGGTTAATGGTAATCCCCAGGGTGTTGATGGTGGGAGATTCATGAATGACCATTGAATATCAATATAACAACACTTTTTAACTTTAAGAAGTTAACCCATTGCAAATACCTCTTAAGCACATGATTCATTTGTTTGATTATCCCTGAAAAAAATACACACTTTATGGAAGGCTTTTGTCTTAAACTTACCAGGACAATTTGCAAGAATACTAATTCAAGAGGAAAATTAATCATTATACTGCATGGGAAGGAAGTGTTCATTGGCTGGCTGGTGGACTTTGGTTTGTTGAGATCTTGTCGAGGAATGCCCCCATTAATGCTGATAGACAGGTAACAGCAGCCTTTGTTTAATTTTCAAACCAGACTGGTTGAGTTGAAATAGGCACAGTGCATGTAGATGTTCTTTCTGTCTGCAAAGAGCACAGCCCTATGTGATATATATGTGACTTTGAGTATCTGTAAGTGTGCAGCAGTGCAAGCCTGACTAAAAATTCTAATTTTGTTTTAGCATGTTCCTTGTATATTCAATAAAGTAGATGGTAGCCATTCTCATCCTCAGGCTGTGACTTCATGTTCTAGATTCTCCAGTTGTGGGAAACTATCTCTGTTACATGGTTCAATAAGATTATCCTTCATTCTTGTAAATCCCTGAGTGTATAAAAGCCAATTGACCCAGTCTCTTGTTCTTGGAGCAAACATTTTCTGCACTTTTTTCTCTTCGTTTATATTGAAGAGTAGATTGTCGTATGATAGACTGGACTTGTTTGCACTGGAGTTCAGAAGAGTCTCGGGTGACTTGATCAAAGTATATAAGCTCCTGAACAAGGTGGAAGTGGAAGGATATTTTGTCTTGTGAATCAGCCTAGGAGTAGAAGGAACAACATCTTCTGCCTTGGCACCTTACAGCACTCAGGACTCAACACTCAGTTTAACAATTTCAGAGCATGAACATCTCCCTCTATGTTTGTTACCCACACCCACACCCACACCCTCAGGCTCTGTCCTCTATAAGATGCACTCAGCATAGCCTACCCATTTTCAAGTACTTATTGTCCCCATTATCACCTGTCAGCTTCTTTCTTCCCTGGTTTACTAACAACAACATCCTTGTCTTCTTACTTTCTTATTTCCCTCTCTGGGATTCATCTCCTGCTATCTGTTTCACTCCTTCCTCACCACCTGTCCAATCCCATCCGCATTCATCAGCATAAATAGCACCATTTCTGAGCTGCTTTCAGTTCTGATGAAGGGTCATTGGACTCTAAACATGAACTCTTTTTCTGTCCACAGACGCTGCCAGACCTGTTGAGTTCTTCAGCACTTTCTGTTTTTGTTTGTTTCAGAAGTGGGCCACACTGTTCTAAATTTAGGGGTTGCCTTTTCAGGGCAGTTGAAAGATTTTGTTTTTCTTGAGGCTTGTGGAACTCTCTGCCTCAAAGTAATGGAGCTGATATCATTGAATATTTTTAAGATGGAGGTAGGTAGGTTCTTGTTTGGCAGGTTCCAGGCGTTATTGGAGGGGAAATGAGAATGTGAAATTAAAAATAATCAGATCACCATGATATTATTGAACAGCAGAACAAGCTCAAAGGGCTGAATGGTCTACTCCTGCTGCTATTCCCTGTATTTGTATATGAATTATTCTATAAAATTATAAATTTAAATCAAATATGTTTGTTTAACTATTTTAACTCATGTATTTTAAATAGATTACAGTCTCCTTTAAAAAATGTAGACACAGGAATTTCATTTAAAGGTCAGAAATCACACAATACCAGATTATAGTCCTACAGGTTTATTTGAAATCACAAGCTTTCAGAGATCTGCTCCTTCATCAGGTGAAGTGGAGGGAAGTGCACAGGCCAGAATATATAGGTGGCGAGATAATGGCAAGAAAATTGCAGGTAATTAAAAGTTTCAACAGATAATACAAATAGTGTTGAGGGAGTGTTGACAGGCCAAATAATAAGTCTTTGCAGGTGATCAAAAGTATCAAATGGTGTGAAGAAACAACTGAATAGCAAGTGAAGGGATGATCTATGAACTGATTAATTAAAGTAAAGAGATAATTACAATAAATCAAAAATAAGGTGGTGCTGGCGACTAACCAAATGGCTGGAATAACATGATAGGTATAAGTGTCGCATGACAAGGGTCTAACCAAAATAACAGGTGATCCAAAACTATACAAACTAATTAAGTAGAGAGATTATAACAAGTAATCAAGTTGATGGTGTCAAAACAGGACAGTAAGGAAGGCTTTACAAGCACAGAACAATATGGTGGGGTTATGTATAGCGCAACATGAACCCAAGATCACAGTTGAGGCTCTATTCATGGGTACAGAATTTGTCCAGCAGTTTCTGCTTGGTGATTCTGTGTTGGTATGTAACTCAGAGGCAGCCCTGGAGGGTGCTCACCCAAAGGCTGGAGGCTGAATGTCATTGGGCAGCAATAAATGGATGGATGGATAACGCACAACAATTACCAGTTAGGAATATTTCCTCCCAGTCGGGGAACACTCCAGCGATCAAGAACATTCAGCCTTCGATCTTCAGGTGAGTTTCCTCCAAGGCAGTCTTCGAGATGCACAACAGAATCACTGAGCAGAAACTGAGAGCCAAGTTCTGTACCCATGAGCACAGCCTCAGCCATGATCTCGGATTCATGTTGCGCTACATGTAACCCCATCACACTGCTCTGTATTTGTAAAATCTTCCTTACTGTCCTGCTTTCACACTATCACCTCGATGACTTGTTATGATCTCTCTACCTTAATTAATTTATATAGTTTAGTTTACTTGTTAATTTCGTTAGACCCTCATCATGCAACTCTCATACCTATAATGTTATTCTAGCCATTTCGTTTGTGTCTAGCACCATCTTATCATTTTTTTTGTAAGTATCTCTCTACCTTAATTAATCGGTTCAGAGGTCATCCCTTCACTTGCTATTCAGCTGTATCTTCACACCATTTGACACTTCTGATCACCTGCAAAGACTTGTTATTCAGCCTGTCAACACTCTGCTCACATTATTTGTACTACAGGTTGTTCTATTATAATGCTTATTTTGTCAATGTGAATTTTCTATAATGTGATTGACAAATTGGGGAAGCTGTTCCTAAAGCGCAAACTTTTAATACGTGTGTTCGCTGTAACGCAATTACATTGCTGACACTTTAAGCACTGTTTCTAAAGAATAATTTTTCTATAACTCAGAGTTGCACAAAAATGCAACTGTCACATTATGGAAGAGTTAAAAATCACACAACACCAGGTTATAGTCCAGCAACTACCTGATGAAGGAGCAGCACTCTGAAAGCTAGTGTGCTTCCAATTAAACCAGTTGGACTATAACCTGGTGTTGTGTGATTTCTAATTTTGTACACTCCAGTCCGACAACGACATCTCCAAATCATTATGGAAGAGCTGATTGCATCTGATGACACTCTTAACTATCTGGAAGTATCTTGCCATTATCTCTCCACCTATCTATTTGGTGCGCTTCCCTCCACTTCACCTGACAAAGGTACAGTGCTCCAAAAGCTTGTGATTTGAAATAAACCTGGTCTATAATCTGGTGTCGTGCGACTTCTAACCTTGCCTGTCCCAGTTCAACACTGGAATCTTCATATCATTTGAAGGCAGCAACATCTGCTAAGTGTAATTTGCAACTTTGGGTTATTAATCTAACACTACCTCCATTGAATACATTCTGCAGTTCCCTACAGGCATAGATATTCTGGGGTTGTGTTCTAACCTCTTTTGTGGCCACAGACAAGGCAATAACAATAATCTCTTTGCACTGGCGTCAGGGTTTCATTTGCTGGGGCCATGAAATGAGGCACCAGAGATGGATGAAAGTCTGTGAGTCCATGCAATTTGGTATCTATGGTGCAATTTTGAAACAATATTGAGGTAGGTTTGTGTTGGGCCAATTCTTCCCATTGGTACATTGCCTTCAGTGGACTGTGTAGACTTTTGAAAAAATATCTTCTAAAAAGTAATTGTGAATGACCTTGGTTGGATAGGTGACGTGAATGCTTTTCTGGGTTCCAAAAAGTGACATATTTCCCTGATACCGCATCCTTTGTGGCTTTTTGCCCATACAGCTTTCCCTCTCTGCTTTAACTTAACTGCTCCAGCCAGGCTCCAAGGTGGAACTATTTTCTGCCCCATCTGATTGGTGAGTTGCTGCAAAAACCCAAATGCAATTGTGAGATTATCTTTGAAACCATGACCTTAGATGTAAAACTGATGAGGCAAGAAGCTGAAAATGATGCGCTCTTAGAATGCCCCATTGTGGGCTAGATCCCTCTGTGCAGCTCCCTCTCCTTGCTCTTGCATGTTTACTGTTCCATTCATGATACCTTCTGTGTTTTGAATCCTTTCAGTTTTATTCTCTTTTATCACCAGATTTTCATTGAGCTCCTTTTGGAAAGGACTAAGTGTGAGAACATTTTACTGCTGTAAATGTAATAGTTCCTTTAGATGAGTGCCAGACCTGGTGTGCTTATGATGTTGTAATGCATTCTGTACAGAATATCACATTAACACTGGTATAATCCACCTGATTCAGTATGAACTGTGTACCATGATGTACAGGTGCCCTTCAGACTTTACATGTAAAAATTTATCTGAATAACGAACAAGCGCAGATATTGCTTTACGTTATTTTGAATCCAGAATACTTTGCTACTTCACTTTGTGGTTCAATGTCATAAAAACATCCAGCATTTTGCAATGTAATTTAAACTGTTTTATAGATTATGTAGTACAATGATGTTATTTATGCTGAAAATGAACAGAAATAATTTTGCAGTAACCACTACTTCTAATCACACACTTTGAAATCTGCATTAATTTCTTCTCTGAATAAATAGAGATTGATGTGCCTGTCATTATGTAATGATTACTGTTTTGCTTAAAGTGGTTAAAGAATCTACAATAATAAGAATTATACTTTTCCTAAGGCATTTAACCTTATATAGCAAACTATAACTGGGAACACATTGTACAGTAGTATTCCACAGTTCTTTCCATATAAAAGAGAAGTACTCTCTATTACACAGTGAATGAAAGACAGTAATTGTGCTAAAATGATCTCTGAAATACTACCCTAGTCTCTGACAAGAACAAAGACTGAATTTACTAATGATGTGGTGATCTCACAGCTTTTTGATGCACATTGCGCTCTCTCTTGTCTGCTGCCTGAATTCTTGTTATCACCAATCAACAAACTGCTGTACAAGGAGTTCTTTGCGGAATACGGGATGTGGAATTAGGTTGATGGTGGAAGGGGTCTTTTGGGTTAAGCTATTGAGAAATTATCATGGTAGGGTACATTCCACTTCGAGATACCCCAGCTAATTTGTAATTTTATTTACTGGCTTCTTGTCGAAGACTAGAGTAGTGGATACAGTCAAGCCTGTTGCCTCTTCACAGGCTAGAGAACAAGTAAACACTGGATTGAAAGAAAGTACTGGTGAAATAAACTGGGTAATCCTTTCACTACTGGTTATCACGTGGGTATTGGATAGAGAATAGTGCCATTATTTTATGGAAAATAATGAGCTTTTGAACACAGTTATTTGTGATTGCAGTTGAAATGCTATCTCTTCCGCAAATGATGAAACTCATCAAGTATGTGATGTGTTGTTTGTTAAACATTTCCACAGTTCTCTGTAACACTATTTCCAAACATATATTGATTAGGGCATTCTGAAAAAAAGTTAAATGGCTACAAATGAAAAAAAACCTGTGCGTTCCTGGTTTTGGCTTGGAAAATTCATCGGATTAATTAGATGACAGGAAATGATCATTTCCTTTTTCACAGTCTAAAGAAATGTTGAGGGCTGAATCATCAGAGATTAATGTAAGTATATGTGGTCAGAATTCTAATTATGGATTCAGTCAATGATCGTAGAAGTTGCCAGCAAGCTGAGCTATCTCTGAGTTTGGGAGCTAAGATTTAACCCAAAGATCCGGAGCTGAAGGGAAAGGAACATGTAATTTACATTTTGAAAGAAGGTCAACAGTCCACATTTGCATGGAGAGAGATATATATATATATATAAAACTTATAAATAAATAGACTATAGTTAGCCATTCAGGTCTTTCACACTTACTCATGAAGCTTCCAGTATGTCAAACAGTAACATTTCCTTTATCCCTGTTTCTAAAGCTCTGGAATTAATTCCCTTTAAATCTTTCCACTCCTGAGCTTTCTTCCCTTTAAGATGCTTTTAAAATCCCTTATATCACTTTAAATACCTCAGTGTCTAATTTTGCTTTGTAATACTCGAGTGAATTCCTTTGGGTAAAGGTTATGTCTTTTATTCTTCAGTCACTTTTTGTGATGATATTAAATAATTGAATTAGGTCAAATTACAACAAAGAAACGGTCAGGTTTCTGGTAATAAAATAGGACCTGAAACTAGCTTTAGCTAATACACCCAAAAACAAATGTATGATATTCAATCTTACGCCTGTCTGTGGGACATTACCAGTGCAGCCCTCATTTGCTTAACTACTGGCACTGAATTTCAAAATAGTTAATTTTGTAAAGAATATTGTGATATTTCAAAGTGAAATGTGCTACGTAAGTGCAAGCACTACATAAAATGACTTAAATAGCATATCGAGTTAAGCCAGCTTGAGGACATTTGCTATTTCAAGTTCCTTTCTAGACTCCTGAGATGTGCTTAAATTTATCCTAATAAAGTTTCCTATTCACATTTGTAATCTTATGTTCAAATTCATATATAACATCTATGTTCACAAATAGAGCAAGGGAGGGGAAGCTCCAGTTTATGTTATGTTCATACTGAGACACAGTTAGTTGGATTTTGTGGAGCACTTGCTTTGAGAAAGTTAATCTGTGGGTTTCAATATTATTAAATTAATGTACAAACGCATTGGAGATTCCTTTCGCCCGGTATTTCTTAAGAGGAATTTGGGTCAGATGCAATTTTATGGGAAAATGGACTGTGCCTTCAGGTGTCCAAGTGCCATTTCCTTCTCAACTCCTAACTCTCCACCTTTTGGAGTCAGTTAGAATTGGGAGAAAGGTAAAATTGGCTGGAGCTTTGCTGTCTCCCATTTTAGACTTTTGTACAAAGTCAAGAGCTATCCTGATATCTCTAGTTGAAGAACAATATTCTGGTGAGCTTGGTCCAAAGAGATCAGTGTCTGCTTGTGCTAGGACAGGGGGGTCAGGAGAGTATGGTGTTGAGAACATTTTTGAAGAAGCGCTGGTTTAGCTGTGTGCTGAAAATGTAAGCACTATTTTGTTTTGTTTTAAATTAAGAGCAGCCACAACATAAAAAGCCTTTAAAATAAACGATTATATGCAACTGTTCACATGGAAACCTAATATTCCCGAGGCTAATGCTCCTGTCTTCTTGAAACTTTTGGATTTATCTTTCAGCCTTTTATTCTTTTACCTAGGATTAATTGTAACTTAAATAAAACTAAAGGACTGTGAATATTGGTGATCTGAAACAAAAGTAGAAACTCAACCAGTCTGGCAACATCTGTACAGAAAAAACAGTTAACATTTGAGTCCAGTGCATTTCTTCAGATTTTAACTTCACTGCATAGCATAAACCAAGATATATTGGTGGATTCACCCAATTCTTTCCCAAACTTTTTTAGATTAGATTACCTACAGTGCAGAAACAGGCCCTCCAGCACAACAAATCCACACTGACCCTCCGAAGAGTAACCCATCCACACCCAATCCCCTACTCATGCACCTAGCACTATGGGCAATTTAGCATGGCCAATTCACCTGGATTGCACATCTTTGGACTGTGGGAGGAAACCCACGCAGACACAGGAAGAATGTGCAAACTCCACGCAGACAGTCACCCGAGTTTGGAATCGAATCCAGGTCCCTGGCGCTGTGAGGCAGCAGTGCTAACTACTGAGCCAAACTTATTCACTATAAGTTTGAATTATGGACACCATAGATACCTGTACCCAAGTTATTGGGGCACTCTTTATACAGTTAAGACTCTGATAATGCCACGAGGACCAGATCTGTTATTTGAATCTATGGATCTGAATTGGGTGAAATTATTAAATTCCTCACAAGGCAAAAGCTGTTGGTCAGAACCAGAAGTCAATCTAAGTGATTCCCTGGCTGTGACGAGCTAAAGATAAGAATGAATGATAATGGAAAAACAATGGGGGAAGATAGTATGGTGAACTGTGTCAAAGGCTGTAACCAGGTCAAGGAGGGAATGTCTATCTTTGTCATAGTCACAAGATGCAACTTGTGACTTTAATAAGAAGTGTTTGTGTACAGAGAGGGGTGGAAATTTGCAAGGATTAAAACAGAATTCTGGAAAAAATAGCAAATGACTTTGGAGGCAACTAAAATATTTGCGAAGGAGAGGGAGGATAGAGATGCAACTGGATGGAGCTGTTAAGGGTTGGCTTTTTGAAGACAGGGGTTATGACAGCAATTTAAAATAAGATCAGGATAATTCCTGAAGAAAAAGAACCATTTATAATATGAGAAAAAAATAGGGCCAGGAGGGAAGCGAAGGTAATTAGCAGTTTTATAGGAAGAAGATTGAGGCAACAAAGGACAAGTCTCATGGACAAGATGAGCTTAGAGAGGGCATGGTGGAAGATAAGGAGAAACGATCATTTAATTTAACTCATCTGGATGAAACGGTGAAAGCCTTTAACTAGAGCAGGTCAATTGCCTGGCTTCTGTTCTACGAGGAGACCTGATGAATGTTTTCAAACTCATGAAGGGGCAAGGTAGATGGCACAAAGAGAAATTGTTTCAGCTTGTGAAAGAATCAAGAATTAGAAGGCACATATATAAAGTGATTTGCAAAGGAAACAAATGGGAGGTGAGGGAAAAAATACTCACAAATAATTGGAATGTGAAATGCATGGCTGGAGATGTGGTGGAGGCAGGTACAATTGAGGCATTCAAGAGGGTACTGGGTGATTATTTGTGTGGAATTGATGTGCAAGGATATGGGAAAAAAGCAGGAAATTGGCACTATGTCATGATGCTCATTTAATGAGCTGGTGTGGGTACGATGGGCCAAATAACTCTTTCTGTGCCATAATACTTGTGTGATTCTGTGATTATTCAATCCAACTTTAACAAAAGTGGGTGGAGCTGGTGCATGAGCATTGGAAAGTCATTGCATATAATTGAATTAAGTATTGAAAAAATAGACCCTGAATAAATATGATAAACAGTGACTGCAAAATATCTCTCTTAATCTGTCTGATTTCTGAGATGACGGTATTACAAAGCAACTGTAAAGAACTTAATCACAAATTTCACTGATTTTAAGTTAACACATCCTAAACGTTTTAGCGAATCGCCCATAACAAACAAATAAAAATTTGCTAATAATGTTTAATAACCTTTTATGTCTGTATCTTCTTTAATGTCAGGTATTCTTTATTTGATGCTTCTCTCTGAAATGTGAATAGTGATGCAACCAGGCAATAACAACTTGGCGTATTTGACAATTCCCTGAGTCCTTTCTAAAATAATATTTTAAGTATCTTATTGTATTTATTAGATCTTTGAAATTCCAATTTGTTTATTCTATAGTGGTGTATGTGTTTTGACTGATGTTTTAGTTCTGTAAAGAATTAGATATCAGGGACAATATGCTCATTAATAATGACCTTCAAACATATGATTGCAGCAGCACTGTGTGAAGCTTTTGAATAGATATACTTCATGGAAGGTTTGTTTGAGAATCCTTTGCTCTGGTGGTTTCTAATGATCTCAGTTGCTGTAAAATTAACTTTGTAACCTTTTGGGCTCGTCGTGGAATTATTTCCAGTAAATTATAAGAGTATTTTCTTTTAGTGCGTTGATGCTAATTCAAAAGACCTAGTCTGCTGTTTGTGATTGGGATGAGTGGTATGACTATGCAACAGTATAAGTTAACTTTCCGATTATATGGATGCCCAACAAAATGATCCCTGCATTTAAGTAGTAACCTGTATCATCTCTTCCCAAAAGTTTTTCAAATGCAGTTTCTTTTGGAACGACCTCATCAATGACCACATGTTTTGGAATATTTACAATAGAATTTTGAATAGGGCAAACAGTCCAATTTTTTGTAGATCATTTGATGCAAATACTGCACGTCTTTTGAGTTTGTGATAATTTCATTGACGGATTTGAATATTCTGGGTACATTTTAAGAAATACGATGAAGAGGTTTATGACAAAACTTTGATTAGTATGTTGTGAAAACATTCGCTAAATAAAGGATGTATCAATTAATCCCTTTCCCACTTCCACTCCCAGAATCGCTCACTCAGCAGCCCCGCTTCCCAATCCCTCTTTGCTCCAACTCTCACTCAGCAGTCTCTCTCCAGTCGCCCTTCCCCCACTCACTCATTTATACAGTTTAAAATCAGACCTTAAGTGATGCTCTACTGATGTGGTGCGAGGGTCTCATGCAGTTGTAGAACAAACGGCAGTGGTTAGAAAGAGGAGTCAGCTATCTGAGGTGTATTACTAAAATCTGTGACAGAACCTTTCAAATATGTGGACAGTTGGGACACCCTCGAGATGTTATTCTAGGAAGTGAAATCTGAAATAATCTGGAATAAAAATGGCAGTAATGACCCAAAGATGTCACATTATTGGCATGGTATATTTACTCATGAAATTTAAGTGGCTAGTATTTTGTCTGTCTTGGTATCATTCCTATAAAATAACATTTTAGCAGTGCAATCAATACTTTTTGGAATAATTTTCTCAAAGGATTTGGCTTATACTGGATTAGCCTAAACTGTGGTTTGCCTCACTGCTTCTAAATTGGAATGAGGAAAATTTAGCAAGCTAATTTCTTCCTAAAGAATATAAATATAGCCGAATATATTGAAAAATAAAGGGAAAAGATTGGTAAATGCGGTGAAACATGATTACAATTGTAGAGGCCATGACAGTAGTCCTCCTCATCCAGGTTAAGCTTCTTAAGGTTTTAGCTTCTCTGCCAACTCGAGTCAAGTTCCACTAGACTCAAGAAAATACATTTGTTACAAAGCAATGTTTCCAATAACAAGGTTCACTGCACTGCAATTATTTTCCTGCTGGTGTTTGATTTTTTTTTTAAATTGAATTCTTTAAGCAGAGGACTTAATAACACAGCAACAGTTTAATGTGAGACTCTGGGACTAGATGCTTACAAATATAGAACACACGATGAAGAAGGGAAGAACAAAATATTGAGGTAATGCAATTTAGGTTTAAAGCAAAACAGTACATGATTAGACAATAGATAGCATGATGATTAATATTTTAAATGACAGAAAATATAGTTATTTAGATATTTATGCTATAATAATGTATATATATGTAGGGATATGAGAAAAATATAGGATTTATAATGTGTTGATTTGTTTTGTCAGTACCCTGTGTTCAATCAAACATGTTGATTGAAAATTTTGGCAAGCAATATTTTGGCTGACATTTTAACATTGCAACATTATTTGAATCCTTTTATTTCTCATGGTTAATGAATCTTGTGCTTCTTGGGTTCATACATTACTTCAGAAAATGCATTTTTTTTAGTAATGCTGTTATTATGCTGGTGAGACCTTGGATCTTTTGCTGCATTCCTTCTGACTAAATGCGTTGTTATAAGAAGCAAGTTCTCTTTCGAAGATCACTGTAAAATTGTGCTTCATAGTCCTTGTTGTTTGGATTTTATAGAGTCATAGAATCATACAGCACGGAGACAGACATGTTAGTCTAACCAGTCCATGCCGAAGATAGTTAAACTAAACTAGTCCCACTTTCCTGCTCCTGGCCCATATCCAACTAAACCTTTCCTATTCATATATCTATCCAAATGTCTTTTAAATGTTGTAATTGTATCTGCATCCATCACTTCCTCAGGAAGTTCATTCCACATTCGAACCATGCTCTGTAAAAAAAAGCCTCTCGTGTCAATTTTAAATCTCTCTCCTCCCACCTTAAAAATGTGCCCCCATTCTTGAAATTCCCAATCTTTGGGAAAAGAGCTATCATTAACTTTATCTATACCTATAATTATTTTATTAACTTCTATCAGGTAGCCTGTCGACCCCCTACACTCTTGTGAAAAAAATCCCAGCCTATCCAGCCTTTCTTTATGATTCAAACCTTCCATACCCAGCAACATCCCGATAAATCTCTTCTGATTGTTCTCCAACATGACAATATCCTTCTCTTAATTGGGTGACCAGAACTGGACACAGTGTTCCAGAAGAGGCCTCACCAATAGAACATAGAACATTACAGCACAGAACAGGCCCTTTGGCCCTCGATGTTGCGATGACCTGTGGAACCAAACTGAAGCCCATCTAACCTACACTGTTCCATTCTTTTCCATATGCCTATCCAATGACCATTTAAATGCCCTTAAAGTTGGCGAGTCTACTACTGTTGCAGGTAGTGTGTTCCACACTCCTATTATCTCTGACATCTGTCGTATATCTAACACCCCTCATTGTAAAGCTGTGTCCCCTCGTCCGAGGGAAAAGGCTCTCACTGTCCAACCTATCTAACCCTCTAATTATCTTATATGTCGCAATTAAATCACCTCTCAACTTTCTTCTCTCTAACAAAAACACCTCAAGTGCCTCAGCCTTTCCTCATAAGACCTTCCCTCCATACCAGGCAACATCCTGGCATCCAATAAATCTCCTCTGAGCCCTTTGAAAAGCTTCCACATCTTTCCTATAATGCGGTGACCAGAACTCTACGCAATACTCCAAATGTGGCTGCACCAGAGTTTTGTACAGCTGCAGCATAATCTCATGGCTCCGAAACTCAATCTCTCTACCAATAAAAGCTAAGGCACCATATGCCTTCTTAACAACCCTATCAACCTGGTGGCAACTTTCAACGATCTATGTACCTGGACAAAGATCTCTCTGCTTATCTACACTACCAAGAATCTTACCATTAGCTCAGTACTCAGCATTCCTGTTACTCCTTCCATAGTCGATCACCTCACACTTTTCTGCATTAAACTCCATTTGCCACCTCTCAGCCCAGCTCTGCAGCTCTGTAACCTACAACATCCTTCATCACCACCCACAACTCTACCGACCTTAGTGTCATCAGCACATTTACTAACCCATCCTTGTACGTCCTCATCAAGGTCATTTATAAAAATGACAAACAACAGTGGACCCAAAACAGATCCTTGCAGTACCCCACTAGTAACTGAATTCCAGGATGAATATTTCCGATCAATCACCTCCCTCCGTCATTAATGTCCTGAATAACCTCAACATGACTTCCCAACATCTACACTCAAAGGACTGAGCAATGAAGGCAAGTGTGCCAAATGTCTTTGTAACCATTCTGTCTGTATGTGACGCAAACTTCAAAAAATTATGTACCTGTTCCCATAGGTCTCTCTGTTCTCCGACACGACCCAAGGCCCTACCATTAATTGTATATGCCCTACCCTTGTTTGTTGTACCAAAATGTAAGACCTCGTTTTTATCCAGATTGAACTCCCTCTGTTATTTTTCAGCCCATAGACCCATTGATCAAGATCTCTGTCTCTAATCTTAGAAAACCTTCTTCACTGTTTACAATGTCACCAATTTTGGTGTTGTCAGCAAACTTACTAACCATGTCTAGCAACTCTTGTCACTCACTCTCTGCCCTTTAAATAACTACAATTTCAGTCCAAACCTAGATAGTTAGTCTCAACTATAAATAGTCTATACTGTAATTCTTCCATTCCTTTATAATTTCCTTGCAAATTTGTATCTATTAGTCAGTGGCTTATGGAGTACACTGACTAATTTGATTCCATCTTTTTTATTCATCAGCCGTAGCCAAATTGATTCTGTCCTTGATCTCTGGGACAGCAATGCAATGTTCTTCTTAATCAATACTGATTGGTGTTGCCATGAGGTATTTAGCTTGGTATTCTATTCTGCATATTAGAGAGATAGCTATTCTTGTCTCTACTTTCTAGTGTATGCCTTGTCGTTTCCCATTACCTAACAGTGACTACTCTATGACTCTGGTATGTTCTTGCATGTTCTATTATTTATACTGTATTTCATAGTGCTATTCTCGGTAAATACATCTCTCGTTAGTACAGACTACTCCATCCTTTCTTCAAAATGCTTTGCACTTACCTTCTGATGTCACTGTTACACATGATATAAATCACCATCTTGTTATCATATTCACTTTCATGATGCTCCAAATACTGCCATGTCTCCTGTTGCCTTTTTTGGCCTTGTATCCAGCAATAGTTAATATACAGTCCTATCCACCTTTAAGCCAGATGACTGTTATCATGACAGCAATGCCTTTCTGCATTTTCACTTTGCTAATCTTATTTATCACATTCCATATATCCATAAACACGCACCGTCATTCTAATTTAGAATTTATTACTTTCCCTCTTTAGCTGAATCTACCTGACACCTTACTATTTTGTACTGCCTTTCTCAATATTCTTTTACCTTGGTATATCCCTCTAGTAATATTCCTTGCTTCCACATTTCTACCGCTTTAATTTAAACCTTCCTCAAAGCACTAGAAAATCACAGCGCAACAAAACTGGTTCTGATACTCTTTAGGTGCAACATTTGTGATAGGTCTCATTTACCCTAGAACTGATGCTAAAGTCACATGACTCTAAACCCCTTCATCCTGAACCATCTCTCCAGTCACACAGTCACCTGCTTTATCCTCTTGTTTCTACATTCTCTTGACTGTGGTACTGGAAGAAATAGTGTTTACTACTGTTGAGGCCCTGTTGGTTAATTTCATATCTAGCTCACAAAACTCTGATTTCAGGACCATGTCCCACTTTCTACGTATGTTGATGGTCCCATCAAGGGCCACGATGACACACACACGCACGCACACATCAGAACCTCTGGTCTGTTCCCCTAAGTATCGAATCTCTTATCATTATTGCTCTTTTGGTCTTCAGTGTGCCTCTCTGTAGAACTGCACCATCTGTGTTGCTGTGGACTTAGCTCTGACTGCTCTCCTAAGATGAACCATCACTTTTGTTAGTATTCAGAACTGAATACTGATGGCAGAACCAAGTAGCACTCGATGTCTCTCACTTTACATTGTATTTCTTCTCAACTATATCATGGTCAACCATATCCTCTCTCCCTGCATCATCTTAAATTGTGGGGTGACTACATTTACAGAGGAGCTTGCCATAAAACTTGGAACATCATGCATGCGCCAGAATACCACTAGCTGGTGCTCATGATCTGAAACCTAGACCTCTCACTGCTGCAACTGATAGACTTCCTTCAAATGTGGTAATCTGGCATGTAGGAAACTCCTTGGGGTTCTACATGTCATCGGGCATACGCTTCAGGGGATGGAGCTGCCATGACATTCCTCCATCTGTTAGATAATAAAACTTATGACAAAAGAAGGACCCAGCAGGTATTCCCTTCTACCGTTATTATCATCAAAACATTGATTTTTTTTGTTTAAATTTCTCAAAATTTTAGAGTAATTTTCTAACTTTTGAGAAAGGGAAACAAAGTCACAAAACTCTCTTGCCAATCAACTCAAGTGATTCTCATCTGCTACACGCTGCTTTCAGTGTGCTCATGGTCTGCTTCACAGTAATTCTGACCTGCTTCACTCTCCCTCCTTTCACCACACTAATGTCTCCAATGACCATTTCCATTAAGAGAGAATGTAACCATCTCCTTTTGATGTCCATTGGAATTAACATGGCTAAATTTCCACTATCAACTTCTTAGGAGTTATCTTTGACCTGGAACTTAACTGGACCAGCCAAACAAAGATGCTTACAACAGCAGGGTGATACCTGGGAATTCTGTGGTGACTAACTTACCTCCTGACCCCTTAAAGCTTGTCATTACCTGCAAGATAAAAATCAGAAGTGTAATGGAATACACTTCTTAATACTGTACACTTGCCCGGGTGAATGTAGATCTGAAAACACTTAAGAAGTTTGGCAGCAGCATGCATCTTTCATAAAATGCATGGTAACAACTTAATAAGTGAACTTCAACAGGAATTTTCAAACTTGCAACTGGTCCCATCTAGAAAAACAAGGACAGTTGTTGTATGGGAAAATTGATAATTTGAAGTTCCTGTCTAAGCTGATAATATCTGACACTGGATACTATTCCAATGTTCCTTTACTGTAATTGGATCAAAAACCTGAAACTCCTTTCCAGTAGTTATTTGGGGATACTGTACTGATTGGAGTGAAGTTGGCCAGGTGGATCTCATTGAGTATGAGTTCCCGAATTGGGCCTGGTAACCTGGCCAACCAGGGAGCCCTGTCTGACCAACATAAACAGAGAGTACACGTGTAACTAAAGGGTGACTTGGTGATGGGATACTGGCTTCTATTTCAGGCACTCACACCACATGGCTGCAGTGGCAAGGGAAATTATACAGGTCAACAAATGCAGTGAATAAATAGAAAGATGCATTTGCTGACTTTAACCACTAATGTGAGGACATTACATCTTTTGTGGCATTACATCCAGGTTACTAGAACTGGTTTGCTGTCTTGTACCTTCTTTATGTCTAGAGGGCCTTCTACTTTGTTACTGGGAGACAACCTCTCTCATGTCCACCTGCTGCTTTAGAGAAAGTTGGGGCATACTGCATGGCTTGCTGCACAATTTCTGTTCCTTTTTCTCTGCATAAATGTTGTTTAGAGTGTGATGTACAATCGAGTTAATGGTTTAAGGAGTTAAATGGAGGAAGATAATGTGTGTCTGTTCCTTTGGCTTTTGTCTAAATTCTTTGACTTCAAGGAATTGATTCCTATTCTATTTCAGGAGAATTAATTGGCAAGTACAGAACCTGATAAATGATTCAGGTTGATTACATTCCTCAGGATCAATATATTGTTACAACTGGTGGTAATGTTGAAAAAAATCAAAATATCACTAAATATAATATTGAATGCAATAATTAACTTGTTTCAAAAACACATAAAGGATAGCATTTTGGTGATGTGTCATAGTTCCAGTGTGTGGGAGAACCTAGAACTACCTTTTTTCTTGACTAAACATATCTGTGGCATACATTTGAACTTCAAGAAACTTTGTTTCAGATTCTGAGCTGATCTAAAGACACTGAAAGGCATCAGGAAGAGGGAAAGTTAGGTGCCAAATTAAGAAGCAGAATCTCAAAGAGTATAATTTTGGCATTATTTCCGAAGTCATGTGAAAATTGGCATATGGCAAATAAGATTAAAGAGTTGAGTGCACGGCTGAAAAACTGGTTGGGTAAGTGGATACTTGTTCCTGGGGCATCAGTTTAGAGGCAGTTAGGATCTGTACTGATAGGATGTTGAGATTGGTGTTCTTGCAAATCGCATAATTAGGGAAGTAAAAGAGGACTTCAAAACTTGAGAAGATGTGGTAAATCAGTGGGTAGAGTCAAGGCCAAAGATAGAGGTATTAGTGTTGGAAATGATAAACAGACCGTGAAAGGAAAGCACAAAACATATGAATCTAAAAGTCAACTAAAAGACAAGACTAGAATTTACAAAGCGTGTAGGAAGATAAAACAAAAGGCTCCGTATTGACTGACATAGTATTTGTGTACATGAATCACAAAAGATTAGATGCAGGCACTGAAGTACAGCAAACTTTGTTTTAACTGGCATCTTATGAACCAAAACTCTTGATCAACCAACAAAAATTATATATCTCAAATAATGAAAATTTACTGCATCATAGCAATCTCCATGAGGTCTGAATAGTTTTTGACTGTGCAAGTGATAAGTTTCTTTGTTGGTAAGTTTTATTGCAAGCCAAGTTACATTATTATTATTAAAGTGATTTAAGTTGTAAATAAAGTATAACAGTGATATGTATATTCCCTGCAAAATATTTCTACTTCTTAGTCTGTGTTTTTACATTGATTATATGGAGTTCTTAATTAACTGGCCCACTCCTAGTCCCATGAATGCCAATTAATAAAATGTTTCATGACGGCAATTAAATATACCAATGACTGATGAGACCACATTTGGAGTTTTGCGCATTATAGTTAAGGTCACCTTTTTCGAGAAAGGATGTAAAGGCAGTTCGGCGAAGGTGAACTGGAATGAGTGGATTGCCTTATAAGGAGAGGTTGGACACATTAGACAAGAATCACTGGAGGTTAGAACAATAAGACATGGTTAGATTAAAATGCAAGATCCTTGAACAGTGGAGAGTATGTTTCCTCTAATGGGAGAATCTAGAACTGGAATGAATGGGTTGCCTTACAAGGAGAGGTTGGACACATTAGACAAGAATCACTGGAGGTTAGAACAATAAGACATGATTAGATTAAAATGCAAGATCCTTGAGCAATAGAGAGTATGTTTTCTCTAATGGGAGAATCTAGAACAAGAGGTTTCTATTTAAAAATCGGAGATCGACCATTTAAAACAGATTAGATGATTTCTTTTCTCCATAGGTTCACGTGCCTTTGAAACTCACTTCCTGAAAAGGTGATGGAAACCTTGAATATTTTTAAAGAAGAGAGAGGTAGATTCTTGTTAAACAAGGCACAGAAAGGTTGGACCGAAGGGTCTGTTTCCATGCTGTACATCTCTATGACTCTATGACTAAGTGTTGAAAAAATATTGTGGTAGGTGAGAATGTTGATTTGATGTTACAGTCAGATCAGCCACAATTTTGTTGAATGGCAGAGTGAGTTTGAAGGGCTGAATGGCCTAGTCTACTCTTTAGTCACATAAATATTTGCATGTTCAAACAATTCCTGCACCTTTGCCAGCCAGAATGCACCTCACCTTTCAGGCTGGCTTTAAGTGGTGCGAGCCTTGCACATATGCAAATCCTACCACGAGGCGTGCAGCAGTGCGCTTCATACTCAGGTGCATTTCATCCATTTCTAAATGAGCTGACAGAATGAAGTTTGTGTGCTGTCTCCATTGCTATGAATGTGTGTTAATCACATTTCACATCCCTGTACCTGATGCCTGGTTTAATCCAATTTTGTATCACCAAATACTTTCTGTATGTGGGGTTGGTTCACACCAGAAATAGAGCTCCTTGTGGCTGTCACTCAGAGTAACTGTGGGAATGTATGATATACTACAAATTGATTCTTTCCAGTGATAAAGACTGATCATTTTAATTTAGTTCTTTGTACTTAATGATGCTATGAATAAATACTATATTCTATTTTGTGTACTGATTGCCTGTAACAAGTGAGCAGAATTGCAATTGGTGGGATGTGTTTCCCGAAGGGTTCTCCTGATTGTCCACTGGAAACTACATTGAAAAACCCATTAAAACTCCAAGTGAATAGTGTGGATACTGTTTTCTGTTTTTCCTCAGGCTTCCAGTGGACCATAAATGGCAAACATTTGAGAAAGCCTTGGTCCCTGACAGAAGCCAATGACTTATGAATCATTTCCTTAAGATCGTGACCGTCAGTCACAATAGGTTTTTTATTGTACAAGAAGTCAGAGATACAATGATGGTATCGTTAAAAGATCAGCTTGGAGGGATTTCTGGTTTACCCACACTGTGTTTGCATTCTTCACATATTGAGATGCTGATCCTATATTATATTTGCATGTCGTAAGCTTATTTACAAAAGCAGGTGTTCATGCATAGTTACCTCAGCATTGCTGTCATGACAGTACGCTTGAGCAGATGAAAAATAGATTTGGAAAAGAACCATCACCAGAAGTTCATAGCTGTCCCCTTGAAGGAATGAGTCTCTGATATTACAGCCATTCATTGGGGTGCATGGTTAAAACCAACATTTTAAAAGTTAGAATTCCCAGACCATCTGTCCTTATAGAATCTACTGTCACTGAAATAAATCATTTAGGTTTATAAATCATACTTGTGACAGCACTTCAAAAGAATGATTCAATTAAATCCACTTTTGGCTCTTTCCCCAAAAGGAAAGCAATCGTACCTGCCCTTCAAAAGAGCAGAGTGGTGAGAGATGTAGGGAAGATAGAGCTGTTCTCTTTGAAGAAGGCAAAGCTAAGAGGAAGCTGCAAGTCATCTATAGTTTTGTTGGAGTAAGTTACAGTATCTGGCTGAAGTTGGCAGGAAGCCTGGGACACAGATTTATGGAGAAAGACAAAAGCTGTAGGAATGAAAGGAGGATATTTTATGTTTTTGCGGTGATGGATTGTATTGCATGAAAGAGTAGTTCAATCAGATTCAATAATAACTTTGAAAATATTATTGAATAATTTCTTCAAAGGGAAAACCTACAAAGCTATGAGGACAGAAACTGAAATTGGATTGAAAGGTGACCTGTTTTAATGTGGTGGCAAAGATGTGGTGGGCCACAGGGCCTCTATCCTTTGTCTTTCCATGATTCAACAAAATCATGCAGCAGAAAACTTTTTTGTGTACGTTGCATTAAGACATTTGTAATCTTGTAATTTTGTTGAGAAGACCATACTCAAAGAAGCAAACATTTGGCAGCATGGTCAGATTGGCTGCCCCATGCCTGCTTTAAACAAGTCCGCATCAAACAGTCAAGGAAAAGGTGTCATTCAAGCACCAGCCAAACTCTCTGAAATCTCCTTCTTCTGAGTTTATAATTTGCACAGCTTTGGGATGTTAAACAGAGGAACTATGAAGCTGGCATATTCATGGATTCTTGCTGACTTCACACTTGCATCCACCATCACAGTTTATAGTACTGGAACCATGATGTTCAAACACACTGTTATGTGTTATTTATAAAAGCAAACAAAAGCTGAATGGTGCACTTAGTTTGCTACTGCAATCAATCAACCAGTTTCGCATATAGCTTCCTCTGCAGTACATTAAAGTATATTTCAACCCAAATTCAAAAGGACAATGTCTATAAGGTGCACTGATATTACCTACACTAGTAGAATTGCACATTTCTAATATAAGGTTGAATATGAGTAGAATGTGAGTCAAAACTGGACAGGCATTTTTTTAGCCATGTTTCTCATATGTGTAAAGCTGCTGGGATGCTTGTAATTGCATTTCCAAGTTTTGCATCATTCACAGACTTTGAAATAGTGCCCTGTCATGTCTAGGTCATTAAATAAATCAAAAAGATCAATGATCCTAATTCAGACTCCTGAGAAACACTACTGTATACCTCACTGCAATCTGGAAAACAATTGTTCACCAGTTTGCTTTCTGTTCTTTAACTAATTCTGAATTCGAGTGACAGCTGTTGCTTTAATGACTATCTTTAAATTTGTTTATAAGTTTTTCTGAGATAATATTTGGCACTTCTTTGTTATACTGATTCTCTAATTTTACCATGAAGGATGTCAAAGGTGTGATATTTTTAATTGACTGCTATTGCTGTAGGAATATGCATCTTTCATAACAAGATTGAATATTCAATGCAAGAAACAAGACTCTGTTAGTGAATTCGGGATTTTCCACACCATTCTACAAGAGGATATTGCAAGGCATTTGCGTTCACCCTTCTCCTTGCAGAGGTAACATTGTTGAATTTTAAGCAGTTTAATGCAGAAGTGGCATGATCACTTAACCGTACAGAATCCATTGAATTGTGACCTAAAGTAGCCACTGTGGAGTGCAGTGACCTCCACCACCCAGCTAGTGTGCTGGGAACTAACAGGGGTGGTCTTCAGAGTGAGATATTAACCTGCTGCTTTTCTCCGAACCTGCCATTTTAAGCTCAATTGCTGTGGCATTAGTTTCTGAAAATCCTAAACAAAGCAAGGTTCCTCATGAAGCTATTGTCCACTTTCGAATAATCATTGTTTTGCTTTAAAGCTTGGATCATCAGTCAAATAATGCAGAACTTCACTCTATCATCTCTGGAAGTTATGATATAAATAACAGCAGTTCTTTTACTTCTTTTGAATAAGCCATTGAATGACACCATGATCTGAACCTTTCTCAGCTACATTGCCCAGGAAAAAACAGAAAAATATTTACATTTCTGTCCTTTGAGGCATTCTGACTCTTTAAAGGGATCTGTCCATTTCTGATGCTGCTGGTAACGTGAAGACTGTTTACAATGGAAATAGGCCATTGGACCTCTGCATTTCAGGATAGCATTTACCCTTCACATGAGCAAATTGTTGTATCATATTTAATCAATAATAACTATGTCCCTTTATTCTTTTTTCTTATCCACTCAGAGTCATAGAGATGTACCGCATGGAAACAGACCCTTTGGTCCAATTTGTCTATGCTGACCAGATGTCCCAACCTAGCTAGTCCCACCTGCCAGCACCTGGCCCATATCCCTCCAAACCCTTCCTATTCATATACCCATCCAGATGCCTTTTAAATGTTGCAATTTTACTAGCCTCCACTACTTCCTCTGGCAGCTCATTCCATACATGTATCACCCTCTGAGTGAAAAAGTTGCCCCTTTTATATCTTTCCCCTCTCACCCTCAACTTATGCCCTCTAGTTCTGGACTCCCCGACCCCAGGGAAAAGACTTTGTCTATTTATCCTATCCATGCCCCTCATAATTTTGTAAACCTCTATAAGGTCACCCCTCAGCCTCCGATGCTCCAGGGAAAACGGCCCTAGTCCACTCAACTTCTCCCTATAGCTCAAATCCTCCAACCCTGGCAACATCCTTGTAAATCTTTTCTGAACCCTTTCAAGTTTCACAACATCTTTCCGATAGGAAGGAGACCAGAATTGCACACAATATTCCAACAGCTGCCTAATCAATGTCCTGTACAGCTGCAACATGACCTCCCAACTCCTGTATTCAATATTCTGACCAATAAAGGAAAGCATACAAAACGCCTTCTTCACTATCTTATCTACCTGTGACTCCACTTTCAAGGAGCTATGAACCTGCACTCCAAGGTCTCTTTCTTCAGCAACACTCCCTAGGACCTTACCATTAAGTGTATAAGTCCTGCTAATATTTACTTTCCCAAAATGCAGCCCCTCGCATATATCTAAATTAAACTCCATCTGCCACTTTTCAGCCCATTGGCCCACCTAATCAAGATCAAAGATAACCCTTTCGTTGTCCACTACACCTCCAATTTTGGTGTCATTGGCAAACTTACTAACTGTACTTCTTATGCTCACATTCAAATCATTTATATAAATGATGAAAAGTAGTAGACCCAGTGCCGATCCTTGTGGCACTCCACTGGTCACAAGCCTCCAGTCTGAAAAACAACCCTCCATCACCACTCTCTTGTCTTCTACCTCTGAGTTAATTCTGTATCCAAATGGCAAGTTCTCCCTGTATTCCATGAGATCTAACCTTGCTCACCAATCTCCCATGGGGAACCTTGTCAAATGCCTTACTGAAGTCCATATAGATCACATCTACTGCTCTGCCCTCATCAATCTTCTTTGTTACTTCTTCAAAAAACTCAATCAAGTTTGTGAGGTATGATTTCTCACGCACAAAGCCATGTTGACTATCCCGAATCAGTCCTTGCCTTTCCTGATACATGTACATCCTGTCCCTCAGGATTCCCACCAACAACTTGCCCACCACTGATGTCAGGCTCACTGATCTATAGTTCCCTGGCTTGTCCTTGCCACCTTTCTTAAACACGTAATCCAACCTATTCATGAATGTTGATTTAAGTTCTATCTTAACCACTAATTTGTGATCACAAATCAAATTCTACAATTTGCAAAAAATAATTTATCCGTCTCAACATTTGAAATCTCTTATGTTTAGATATGTTTAATCTCTGTCCACTTCACCCTCGCCCCCTTATTGAACCCTCAAACTTTGGGAACAATTTTTTCTATCTATCTTAACTTTAAATATCATTCTCACATAGCTCTGTAATATACATTGGATGAATCTCTAATTTATTAAGAGTATCTTGTTTACATATTTCCTTACACCAAGTAGTACCACTGTGAAGCTGGTATTACACAGCTTCTAAAGATTTCATATCCTTTTTTGAAGAGATACACTCCCTCTCGATGGTGAATGTCTTCCTGAGAGCTCATCTGTTGTATGAACAGTGAAATCAAATCCATATCATGGCTTACCATATTGTATGATGGATCCTCACCATGGTCACTTTGGTGAAAGATACATCAGGTAGATTTGCCACCACTATAATCCTCTTCAAATGGGATCTGAAGGGCCTGTCTGATTGAGGAAAACTGTCAGTTGTCTAATAGGAAAAGGCTTTTGGCCTCCACAAGACAATATTTTTAATCAACCTGTTCAGAGATGGTATGATGCACCTCTGGAGCATGTGGGGAGTTTAATCCGGGTCTCCATACAACCCTAATAAATGACAAGATGTTTTCCTCATTAGTTGGGATCAGAGTGGTGCTGGAAAAGCACAGCTGGTCAGGCAGCATCTGAGGAGCAGGAAAATCGAAGTTTGGGTAAAAGCCCTTCATCAGGAAGGATCTTGGAATGAGAGGTTTTTTCAGTATCAGGTATATATGAGTGACAGGTTTCTTCAATTGTTAGAATTTTTTTCATTTCAATATCATAATGGGGTATTCTCCTGAAAGGTAAAAACAATGACTGCAGATGCTGGAAACCAGATTCTGGATCAGTGGTGCTGGAAGAGCACAGCAGTTCAGGCAGCATCCAACGAGCAGTGAAATCGACGTTTCGGGCAAAAGCACTTCATCAGGAATAAAGGCAGTGAGCTGGAAGCATGGAGAGATAAGCTAGAGGGAGGTGGGGGTGGGGAGAGAGTAGCAGAGAATACAATGGGTGAGTGGGGGAGGAGATGAAGGTGATAGGTCAGGGAGGAGAGGGTGGAGTGGATAGGCGGAAAAGGAGCTAGGCAGGTCGGACAAGTCTGGACAAGTCAAGGGACAGTGCTGAACTGGAAGTTTGAAACTAGGATAAGGTGGGGGAAGGGGAAATGAGGAAACTGGTGAAGTCCACATTGATGCCCTGGGGTTGAAGTGTTCCGAGGCGGAAGATGAGGCGTTCTTCCTCCAGGCGTCTGGTGGTGAGGGAGCGGCGGTGAAGGAGGCCCAGGACCTCCATGTCCTCGGCAGAGTGGGAGGGGAGTTGAAATATTGGGCCACTGGGCGGTGTGGTTGATTGGTGCGGGTGTCCCACAGATGTTCCCTGAAGCGCTCTGCTAGGAGGCGCCCAGTCTCCCCAATGTAGAGGAGACCGCATCGGGAGCAACGGATACAATAAATGATATTAGTGGATGTGCAGGTAAAACTTTGATGGATGTGGAAGGCTCCTTTAGGGCCTTGGATAGAGGTGAGGGAGGAGGTGTGGGCACAGGTTTTACAGTTCCTGCGGTGGCAGGGGAAAGTGCCAGGATGGAAGGGTGGGTCGTAGGGGGGCGTGGACCTGACCAGCTAGTCACGGAGGGAACGGTGGAAGGCGGAAAGGGGTGGGGAGGGAAATATATCCCTGGTGGTGGGGTCTTTTTGGAGGTGGCGGAAATGTCGGCGGATGATTCTCCTGAAAGTAATGTGAGGGATTAGAGATAGTATTGAATGACATGTGAAGTGACAGGTGAGGACTAGAGAGTGTAACAGCCTATTTTAAAACGGGGCCAAATTTAGACATTTGTACTGACCTTCTAATCAGGTTCCCTTGGAAATTGCCCTCTTCTACAGCCAACTCTGAACTGCCTCTGTAGATAGAAAGCTTGACTTGATCACATACCTGCCTTCACCACTTTGCTGAAACAAATATTGTATGTGCGGGAAACGACCAATGCTGGAGATCACAGCGGGTTAGACAGCATCATTGGAGAGAGAGCAAGTTCATGTTTTGAGTACAGATTACTCTTCATCGGGGCACTAGCATTGATTGTTTTCTGGGTACATTCCAGCATCTGCAGTAATTTGCCTGTACGTTGTACATGCAGAAGTCATTTCCATATGGAAGTCATTTGTAGGGAGATGGGTCTGCTGGGTCAGGAGATTTCCCCTCTCAAGATTTCTGCCTCCATGGAAGCATGCAATGGTGTTACCCTTCCATTTCAATGTAGCTTGCCTGTCAAGCAGTGGAAAGTAGCAGGTGTTTATATTGAATAGCAAGGAGATTTAGTTCTGCTGTTAGAAGTAGCATTTCAAGAGTCTTTACGAATACTTCTGCCAACATTTATGGATAAAGTACTGTAACATATGCTAACACTTATATAATGTTAGTCATTATATAATGGTCAACTTCTTTTACACAACAGAAGCCTATGATGAATCATTGCATTAAAACATATTTACATTCCAATATAGCATTGATCATCTTACTTGTATTTAAAGGTAAAGGAAGCATTTTACTCTAATGTGTTACGATGTTGCCAAATCCTCAGCAGACCTCCCATAGTTTTCACAAATGTTCTATAATGGGAATTTTTTTGGGTGGTTTTCAAGTGCTGCATCAGCACATTAAAATAGTTTGCTGGAAGAAACACGGATTTTGTGCGGTCCTTGCAATGGGGACTGTGATCTTCAACGTTGTTCATTTTGCACCAAAGGCCTTCCTGAACTGTGGAGAAGCCAGAAGAAAATGTGGGTCTGGGATGGAAAGCAAATTAATTTCCTGTGAAAGAAAATGCTCTGCATTTCCCAAGCTTATACCTGCTTGGAGTATAAGCAGGAGATCTAAAACTCTTGAAATTCATAGACTAAAATTCATTTAGATTTTCAGCACAGTGATTTGGCAGGATGCAAATTTTGTTCATGGAGACATACAGGTATCCTGAGTCATCACAAGGAAATGTTTGTTTGAATTAAATGTCTCGCTGCTCCTCTGCACAGTTTACCTTTGTTTTATCTAGCTTTGTCAGGTTCTAATAGAAGCTTGTTAGAAATCTGCCCTTTATATCCCTTGCAAATGCAGAAAAATGAGGCACCTGCTTAAGCCAGAAACTACTCCTCATTGTAAAGAGAATAAGAGCTAGATCAGTTAAAGGTGCCAGCTGAGATTAGTAAAGATTTCACAAGCACAAGGATTTTTTCTACTTCAAAGGCAGTACTAGTCTTCAACAGGGATGACCACTATTTTTTATATTCATAACACTAGAATAGTTTCATATGTCCATTTATCATCCATATTATGAAGCAAAATTATCTTTGATTGACAGATCTCAGAGAAGCTTTCCCGATGTTGAAATAACCTCAGTCCGATGTATATGAAGCTTGGGAGGTAAAATCAAGAGAGTAGTGGAAATGTCTCAAGCAATACCATTTTGATTCTGTACTACACTTGTCTCCATCATGCTTCTTTCTGTCTCCAAATGCCATTATGGAAGTATTAGTATTCTAGTAGGGTTTTTAAACATAAGATGAACGTTATGAGCATAATAATGTAATAATTGAATTAATCGCATGACTATTCATGCATAGGTCAAATGCAAAGAGGTTTAACTGTATAAGCATGATAAGTAAGATCAGTTGACATTAATTCAAGTGCCTTAATCACGACTTATAATATAAACTCACTGGTATAAACTTTGATTGTTAAATGGAGCTGATAGAAAAAGGTAATATGGTACCAACTTATTTCATTAGATTAATTTTTATTGCAAACTTAATGCTGCTTTCGTACATGAATAAAGTCTAGGCTTAAAGCCTGAGAACTCATAGTTACTACTTTTTTCTATAATGGTGAATTAATATGTCGGCTAATTACAAGATCCAGACTACGTCCCATCCTGCCACAACAGATGAATTTCAGTAAGACATGAACATGTTACCAACATTCAAATAATCCTTGCGGTCTCAAATGCTTCTGATGCTGGTCACAAGCAGTCAGTATGACCCCTTTAGTGACTTAATCTCTTTCAGGTGCAAGCCAAAATTTGTTTCCTATAAAACGAAACACTGACTACCAGCTTAAGACATTTTAGTCCCACTGTGGCCCCAAATCCAGAATGATGGCGCTGATGGTGAAATAGTGGAGTGAACCTATGTACAGCCGAATGAACAAATTAAAAGTGCAGCGCGTGTATTTCTATTGTTGGTGCTCAAAGTAAAACTCCTTTTCCAGTCTGGACTGAATATGTCAGGCTTTTAATTGTTAATTCAATCCCTTTGGGTTCATAAAGCTGCGTTACAGGAAGTCTTTTATGAGATCTCAGCTGATGTAAATTCTAGGAGGGATTTCAAAAAGAATAAAGGGTGGAATTCCCAGGATAACTGAGGAACTGTGGATAACACCGCTTCTTGACATAATTTTGGAGTGAAAATTTGAGTTGTGTTTGAGCAAAAATTCTGCTTCTGTGAAGAATGATGTAGATATATTATTTAGGACCACTGTCTCATGATTTAACTTTGAATTGTATCAAACTAAATGATATTGATAGGTACTCAGAACAGTGTGCACTGGAAATGTTTGGAGTAGGGCATCTGACTTGATTTGAAAATCTAATGGTTCACAGCAAATATCTCTGCTTTAAGGTCAAGCATCTGGAAGCTGTAGAAGAGTAATGGTGAATTACTTTTTGTTTCAGGATATTTCAAACATTTTGCCTTATTTAGTTCAAATTTTGCTTGAGATGAAATTTTGTTTATGACACCATTTCAATGAATGAATCACGTTAGCAAATTTGCACATCAGATCAGTCAATCAAATGAATTGAAGTGAATTTGAGAAGTAACATGGAGATTTACACAGGAGAATGTGTTTTGAGCATAATATCAGGGATAGGAATGGTATGGTATCACCATTTGTGTAATATTAAATCTCCCGTGAAATTTCCTGCAAGTTTTATAAGAACAGTGTATTATACCAAGTATTGCTATAGGGAACATTCATAACCAAGAGTGATGTTGGCTCTGGGAATTTGAAAGTTTGAAAAGGCCACAGATTGGCTTTAGTTGGAAAAGGGGTGGGTAGTGGGGGTGTTGCCATTCTTCATGAGATTGATCTATTTAGGAAAGGATACCAATGATCTGGGATCAGTGCAAAGATAAATTACATACTTAAAGGCAGTTGTGGGAATAGGAAGTGCTGGGACTGCAAAAACAGGGATTTGTGACCCCGGAGAGAAATTCTTATAATCTGGGAGATGGGGAGGAGGAAGTTTATAAAAGGGTGCACAGAGCTGTTCAGGAGTCCACTTGGTTTGGAATTTTAGAACATTTTTATTTATTTAGAATTGGATGAAATAATCTAGTGAGGACAGGATGCTTGAAAGAAGATGCAGCAAACTGACATTTATCTCTCTTGAACCTTCAATGCCCCCATCCATTCTATTTGCTTTCTTCCTAATCACAGCTCATCTAGTACATATGTTCACATCATGTTCCCCACTGTCAGCTAATCCCTACATTTGCATTCCCCTCTTAAAGCATGGAAGAACTCCTTAAAGTGAATAGGTGAAGAAATGTGGGGTGGGGTAAACAGTCTTCTAGCATACACTCCTGAAGTAAGTGTTAATTTTACACCTTAAAACATGACTGCCTAACTGTGTACAATGATCAAATGAAGTGACTAATGTCCAACAATTATTCAATCCCAATAAACAATCGCTTTGCTTTCTAATTGAGCCATCAGTAAAGAAATCACAAAACACAGGATACCGTCAATCATGATTGCTGATCATAGTTTTGTACCTTTTAGCAAGTTATAATTGACAATAGTCCTCCTTATGTAACAAGTCTCTGAGAGTGGTCCTAAATAGTTGAATTTGCTCTTTCTTCATGTTCAAGGCCTGTTTACAATGCACCTAAGCATTTGAACAGTTTAACTAAAACTAAGAATGAACTTATACTCCATGCTATATGTGCAAATCTAAATAAGATTTCATGATTTTGCATTCCCTTAAAGGGAGCCTTGCCTGTCAGCAGCATGGACTGGAAAAAATCTTGTGTGGTACTGTCTGATCTTTTTGTGAATAGTCTGAAAATTGTACAAAACAAATACTCAATTGTCCAATATGAAGTTCTGGCTGGCAGTGCTGCGTGCAGTGTAAAGCTGACTGCCAATTGGTTATCTCCTGTTTTGAGCCATGACTGAGATGCATGTCACTCAGCAGTATCTCAGCATAACTACAGAATGGTGTCAGTATAGTACACATTCAGGATATAAAGACTTTCTTGTTTACTTGCTCAGGAAATGGCATTGAATTAAGTGGATATTGATTGTTACTGCTCTGGAATATACACACATCAAGTCCAGATTATTTGTTCATGTTACAGAGAACATTTATGCTTGCTAAATCAAGGAGTAGTTCAGAGTGACAGAGCAACCAAAAATGAAGATCTTTACTACATTTTAAACTTTAGTTAAGGTGTTAGAAAAGCTATCCCAGTATCAGCCTAGGAAAGTTTATGACAAGTCTCCAACTATTTCTGATTTTTGTTTCAGGAAACATTATATTGATTCTTATTGTATTTCTGTTACAACATCTTACGTACTTGGGGAAGCACCGTGGCTCAGTGGTTAGCACTGTTGTCTCACAGCGCCAGGATTTGATTCCAGCCTCAGGCGACTGTCTGTGTGGAGTTTGCACATTCTCCCCATGCCTGTGTGGGTTTCCTCTAGGTGCTCCAGTTTCCTCCCACAATCCAAAGATGTGCAGGTTAAGTGAATTGGCCGTGGTAAATTGCCCATAGTGTTCAGGGATGTGTAGGCTAGGTGCATTAATCAGGGGTAAACGGAAAGTTATGGGGAATGGGTTTAAGTGGTATACTCTTTGGAGGGTTGGTGTGGATTTGTTGGGCCAAAGGGCCTGTTTCCACACTGTAGGGATTCTGTGATTAGTGTAGTGTTACACCAATTTGAATGTCTTTCATGTAGCTTTACCCATGGAACAGGAGTGAGGATTATTCTTACCTGCTGCAAATATGCTTTCAAGGATGAAAAACCACCCCAGTAATACCTGTACTAAACAGAATAGTGTGTGACTGTACACCTAGTAGTGATTTAATGATTAGCCGAGAAATAATATTAAAAGATAATAGGGCCATTTTATTGGCTGAGTTTGAGTATTAGTTGGGCAGGGTGATGGCCTAAGGTTATTATTGAAAGGGCTTTTAATCCAGACAGTGTTCAAATCCTGCCATGGCAGATAATGCAATGATAGCCATCGTTCAGGGAGGGAAACTGCTATCCTCACCTGGTCTGGCTTACATATGAATCCAGACCCACTGCAATGTGGTTGACTCTTAACTGCCCTCTGGGCAATAAATGCTGATGTAGTTAGTGATCATCCCATAAATGATTTTTGAGGAAAAGTGCAGAGAGAAAAATCAGACAGGGAGGGCTGACATCCTAACAAAACCTATTTATACACTTAACAACTTAATAAAGTGTCATTAACATCTTGGAAATTTTATCCTAACTTCTTCTTAATTGCATCTTTCAAGAACATTAGATAGATCTCAGGATCTTGACAGAATAACCCAAAAACACATAAATCAGATTTGAAGAGCATCCAGCATCCTTTTTAATGATAATATATTTCAAATGTATTTACAGTATTGTAATGGCTCTGTTACTGGACTAGTAAGCTTGGACAAATAATTAACAGCACACATATTTCAATACAAATAGCAATTTGAGAATTTGAACTGAATTTAAAAGCTGGTCATTAGTAAAAATGACCACAAAGCTGTTGGTTGTCATAGAAACCCATCTGATTCACTAATGTCATTTAGTGAGGGAAATATGCTGTATTCAACTGCTCTGTTGCAGTCTCACAATAGTGAGTCTTAAATGCCCTCTGAAAGGACCTAGCAAGCTACTCAGTTATGTCAAGCTGCTCACCCTCAATGCAGACTGAGGCATTGTCAGTGATACCCATTAACCAAGATCAAATCTTAGAAAGTATCTTCGTATACACTTAGAGCAAACACCTCTCAGAACATCTCAATGCTGTTCCTTTTAACAGGTTGCTTCAAATGACTCAACAGTTCTGCTTAACAGAGTTTATATTGTGCTAATTGTGGTTTACAATGCAGTTATTTGATACAATTCTGAATATTGTGCTGTACTGTATAGAACTAAGTTACATAGATTTTTTGTTGTTTCACAACTGTGCAGACTGTCAATATTACAGACTGAAATGAGGAATGTTCCTGAGCTGAAGTCTCAGTTCTGAGTGCCATGCTGCCAGACTGGAATTGCTGTAAAGGAAGGGATCTCAACCTTTTGCATCTGATTTTCATGGACCTAGTAACACTTGTATTTTTTTTCTAAGCTCGTCAGTATCTGTAGCTTATTAGCCACAGGTGAGAAGTGTGGCTATTTGCATGGATGGGTGCAGCTCCAGCTACATTTAAGAAACCTGACACCATCAAAGAGAATGCAGCCTCTGGATGGTCATCCCATTTGACAATCACTTACTTAATCACTGATGCACATTGGCAACAGCGTATACTGTTGACAAGATGTACTCTAACAATCCAGCAAAGCTTCTTTGATAATACCTGTCTAATGCATGAAGTCTATTATCTAGAAGGGCAAAATCTTGGAACTCCTTTCCAAGCAGCACTGTAGATGTTACTACTCACCATGGACTTGGAGATAGTGAAGACTGCAGATGCTGGAGAGTCAGAGTGGATAAAGAGTGGAGCTGGAAAAAGCACAGACGTTTTGGTACAACTCTGGTTGTCTTTCTATCGGAAGAATGTTGTTAAACTTGCGAGGGTGCAGAAAAGGTTTACAAGGATGTTGCTGGGATTGGATGGTTGCAGTTATAGGGAGAGGCTGAATAGGCTGGAGCTTTTTTGGAGGCTGAAGGGTGACCTGATAGAGTTCATAAAATTATGTGGGGCATGAATAGGGTGAATCGCCAAGGTCTTTTTCTGAGGATGGGAGAGTCCAAATCCAAAGGGGTCAGGTTTAAGGTGAGACAAGAAAGATTTAAAATGGACCTGAGGAGTAACTTCTTTCACACAGAGGGTGATGCATGTATGGAATTAACCGCCAGAGAAACTGGTAGAAGTGGGTACAATTACAACATATAAAAGGCATTCGGCTGGTTACAAGAAGAGAAGGGTTTAGAGGGATATGGGCCAAGTGCTTGCAAATAGGACAAAGCCAGATTGGAATGGTTGGTTGGCACAGATGGGTTGGACCAAAGCATCTGTTTCTATGCAGTATGACTCTGTGACTCTAATGTAGCTTACCATCGCCTCCTCAAGGGCTATTACATGTGATAAATAAATGCTTTCAAGTGAGTGATGCCCATATTCAGTGAATGAATAAAATTAAAAAAATTAAATGGCCACTAAAATTGTCAAAAACCTGGCTTCATCAGTGAAATAATGATCGCTATTGGAATATTTTTTGCTGCATTTCACTCAAGCAATGTTTAATGAAAATCAAATATCTTTTTCAGCTGGGGAAAGTGACTGGTGTCTCGCGCTGCCTCTTATAGCGATGATATGACAGTTGAGAAAATAAATGGGGAAAATGGCAGGTAGATGATTCTAAATTTAAACATATCTGTCTTAAACTCTCAAAAAGCTACTAATCGATCATATGTTGTGCGTTTTGTACTTCTACTTGTGGACTTCAAGTGAATCCTGGTCAAATAGAGTTAGGGTAGTTGAAATGAGAAATCTCCCAATTTTTAAAAAGTACTTGCATGAGCACTTGAAATGTTGTAACATTCAAGGCTATAGGCTTAGAGTGAGGAAGTAGGATTGGTGTAGGTAGTAGTATATTTTTGGTGGTACAGACTTAAAGGGCCATCTGTACAGCAAGATTCTATGAAATATAGTAGGTAGGATATTCCTTCCAAATCAGGCATTAGAATGGTGGGATGTCTGAGAAAGACACATGGGGGGTGGCTTAATGAATTGCCGTGAACATGTGCGAACTTGCTTTCTCTTCCTCCTTTGCAACAGGAATGTTACCTATCCAGTCCCAGACCGCACTCTCAAACATCAAGTAGCAAATTTGCAGACTTGGAGGAGCCTTTATTCAAATGTAGAAACAAATTGTTGGCACTCTTCTGGCCCTTTAACATACCTTCAATTCTGGAACTGTAATGCCTAAGCTGATTTAGCACAGGTGGCTTCTCCATTGTTGCCAAGGCCTATATTTGATAAGAAGCTCAATGGAACTCCATCTTGGGGAATCATGCAATTTCCTTTCCATATTTAGCCTTATGCTGTATCCACATATATAGGATTGACATTTCATTTTATCTCACATTGTTAAAGCTTTTGTTTTTGTTTTATGTAGTTATCTGACATGTTCCTGCTGTAGCTAGAAATACTGAAATGGTTAAATATTCTTAGTTTCCAGGCAGTTTAGGATTTGATTTGTTAGGCTACAATTGATCTGACAATGCTTTCATTGTTTGCTGAAATTACAGATGGTACGATCTGTCTATTTTTACAGAGACTTTGGGAATTGTTTAGCCACGGCAGTTTTGAGATTGGGAGGTGGAGCAGGGAAGACAGGATGTAAACAAGTTGACAGCTGTTATTTTGTCAGAAATGTATTCTTTCTGGTGGTCTTGTTCATTATAACACACAGTAAGAACACTTGACACGCCATAATCAGTCATTAATGATGAGGTTTATGAGAATAGATTACAAAGCTCTCAAGTTTTTCTTCACAAATTGAAGAGAGAGAGTCAGAGTTGGAGAGAACTACCAATAAGGTCATACCTCCAATATGTTTCTACACAAACATGGCTGTGCTATTTTGAATTGAATAATTCTTTCTTCACCCAAAGATTAAATTTAACTTTAATATTACATGTACCACATTTCAACTTCATTGATTCTAGCATGAAATTGCACATTTATCTGTGTGCAAAGTATTAATAGAAATCTACTTTAGTGGAGAGCTGGGGTTGGTAGATGTAACAGTTGGTGCTTCACTGAATGGTTGCAGGCAGTAGCTCATAACTAGATCAAAGAAATATTACTCCCAGTTGGAGAGTGAATTCTGTGGAGTATGACTTCTTCTGAACTGTTTTTATTTCAGTTTTGAAACATTAATTCTGTTTTTCTCTACATAGATGCTGTCAGACCTGCTGAGTTTTTCCACCACTTTCTGTCTTTGTTATGCCCATGACGAGCTTTTGGTTTATTCCCCTATCACTTCTCAGAGTAGAGCTGAGGTTCGCTATTAAGAAGAATGTGTGATTACACATTAGTAAACACGTTCAAATCGACAAGAGAGTTTCTGGCCACTCTCAAAGGCCAAACAAGTACCAACTGTCTGATACTCAAGCACAGCAAACTGCACATTGACTTTAAAAAAAACAAAGATCACATTTGAACAGGAAATGAACAAGTGCTGAGGCCATTGCATCTTATTTAGGTTCATATAGCTGGATTGGCTTACCAGAACATTGTCTGTGATCTTTCTATTTGGCCCATTTACCACTTCTAATTCAATGTTTTAATTTTCCTGGAACCATAATTTCTGTAAAATGGCGGTTTAGTATTATTTGTGCTGACAGTAGCATGTTTTAATGTGGAACTAGTGTGGGCCATTGCCTATAGAGCATCTCTTTCAGACTAGTCATTGCACAAAACAAAAAAAAATCCTGCATGTGTGGCCTAAGGGTAAAACTTGGCTTGAGTTAAGATTAGAATCTGTTATTCTTGCTGATGATTTTCTTGAAGCATATGTACAAATTATTTCTCTGTCAGCACTCTCTAGTCTTTGAATTCTACATTTGCAAAACCAAAATAAAAACCTTTTGAGGTGTAGTGGGAAAAGGAAAAAAATGGCCACTTCCAGTCCCAAGCTAACCAATTAAAAAATAATCACAGTGTCACTCTGCAAATAGTTAGCAATATGGGATAATGTTGGCGAATGAGAATTATGATGCCTTGTTGTACAATGATATTAAGTACAGCATTTTTATTACTGCATATTCAGGATTGACAGATTGCAGTTTATGAGCTGTTAACAGTTTATTTTGAATATCCATCTCTTAAACCACGTTAACTTCAACCCAGCTTATTTTATTTATGAAGCTAATTTAGATTATTGTTTGAGTTCATTCATGGGATAGACCATAGAACAGTACAGTGCAGAAACAGGCCCTTCAGCTCACCATGTCTATGCTAACCATGTTGCCATTCTAAACTAATTCTATCTCTCTGTACATGGTCCATATCCTTCTTTGTGGTGGAGGGTGTAGACCTGACAGGAAAAGCTGGGCCACCACAGTTATTAGTTATTATCAAGATTCATCTTAGTGTCTTTTAATGCCTTTGTTGGAAGGCTTCTCCCGGCCCAATGATGTGATGTCTCATCGCAGACTGGCAGTCTCCTACCGGCATGGTATTCCATCGTTCCTTAATTATCTTTTCCTGAGCCTAGGAGCTGTTAACTGAACAGTAATAAACTTTGCTTTAATTTTACTTTTTTTATTATTATGTATTACTGAAATCATTAACGTAGGTGCCATGGTACGGTGACTTATAAACCTTTTCACTGTATTTTGTACGTAAAGGTGCATGTGACAATAAATTTCCATTCTATTCTATTCTATTCTGTTATGTTCTATTCTATTATGTTCTGTTCTGTTCTATTCCCTGCCTATTTATGTGTGTGTCTAAATGCCTCTTAATCATTGTAACTGTCCTCTGATTCACACCACTGGCTAGGCCAGCATTTCCTGTCTTATTTGCCCTTGAGAAGGTGGTGTTGAGCTTTTGTCATTGGGGTATAGGGACACCCCCAGGGCAGTTAGGAAAGATGCTTTAGGATTTTGACCTCATGACAATGAAGGAATGGCATATAACCCCAAGAATTGTGTGTGGTTAAGAAGGGATCTTGCAGTTGATGGTGTACCCATTCATCTGCTGCCCTTGACCTTCTAGGAGTTAGATGTCACCAGTATGAGAGATGCAGTTGAAAGAACCTTGGTGAGTTACTGATGTAGTGCGTCTTGAAGATGGCACATTTATTGCTCCTGTGCATCGCTGGTGAAAGGAGTTAGTACTGAAGGAGTAGAATGATGGGGCGCCGCTTGTCCTGGATGGTGTCACTCATTCAGGCAAGTGGAGAATATCATATTACATTCCTGACTTGTGCCTAGTGGATACTCTTTTCGGAGACAAAGGGTTAATTATTCACTGCAGAATTCTTAGCCTCTGGCCTAGACTAATTTGCAAATAAGTTTTGTCTGTAAAACAATAACTCAGCAATTCACACTGTCAAGGTTGTTTACTGGAACTTGTAGCTCTAGAACTTGACAATCTTTTTCTGTTTGCATTACATCAATAAATAATTTGTAAGCCTTCATACGTAACAGGATATTAATTGTGTACAGTAAGAGCATAGGTGAGATTCAAACCATTAATATGCAACCACAATATTATTCCTTAAACTATTGTGCAAAGCAGCTGATACAAACTGTTAGTGGCTTAGATTTTGAGTATATATCAATAGTAGATTGTGCATAAGGAGCAACTGAAGATGAATGTATCTTGGTTGCCAGGTTAACATCATGTCCAACAGTAGCTAGGATATAGATTGCATTGCCTGAGAGTGCAGTGGAAGCTGATTCACCATAGCTTTCAAAAGGAAATTGGATAATTTTCTGAAGGGGAAAATGTTTGTAGCTTTGCAGGGGAAGTATTGGGAGTGGGACTAGTTGAAATAGTTAATATGTACAGGATGGGCTGAATGGCTTCCTTCTGGGCTTGAGCTGTTCTCTGATTCTATGAATAGGCAGCATGCTCAACATTGTAGCACTCGTTTAGTGCTAATTGTGCTGGGCATGTCATCACATGACCTCCGCCCATGTAAAACCTCTCATCCTGTGACTCCAGACCCATAGTAATGTGGTGGCTATTTAACTAATCTTTGCATTGCTTAGTAAGCCACTAGGCTACATTGAGCCATTACAAAGAAAATGGTACTCATGACTAACTTTTGGGGACTCGTATCAAAATTGGAAGCACTATGGTCCAGACTGCTCAGGTTACAATCTGAAACATTCAAATTCAGAGACTCTCATCTTTCAGCTAACATTTCAGACTCCTCCATCAGTATGTCCTGTCCATCAGGAAGGAAGGAGTGACAGCACAGGGGATACAATCCAGAAGATGATCAGCTAAAACAAAGATCTGTAGACGCTGGTGATTTGAAACAAAAATAGAAATTGCTGGCAAAACTCAGCAGGTCTGGCAGCATTATTGGAAATAAGGCAGATTTAACGTTTTGAGTCCAGTAACTCTTCATCAGAAGGGCAGCACTGTGACACAGTGATTAGCACTGCTGCCTTACAGCGTCAGGGTCCCAGGTTCAACTCCAACTTTGGGTGACTGTCTGTGTGGAGTTTGCACATTCTCCCCGTGTCTGTGTGGTTTCCTCCGGGTGCTCCAGTTTCCTCCCACAGTCCAAAGATGTGCAGGTCCGGTGAATTGGCCATGTTAAATTGCCCATAATGTTAGGTGCATTAGTCAGAGGGAAATGAGTTTGGGTGGGTTACTCTTCGGAGGGTCAGTGTGAACTTGTTGGGCAGAAGGGCCTGTTTCCACACTGTAGGAAATCTAATCTAATCAGAAGTTCTGTTCCTTTGTGTCTTGAACATGGAACCAGATTGCAAGAACTCTCATGCCATCAGGTATGAAAAACACCTATTGATTGTTGTGGTTCTGTTCGCCGAGCTGGGAATTTGTGTTGCAGACGTTTCGTCCCCTGTCTAGGTGACATCCTCAGTGCTTGGGAGCCTCCTGTGAAACGCTTCTGATTTTTCCTCCGGCATTTATTGTGCTTTGTCTCTGCTGCTTCCAGTTGTCAGTTTCAGCTGTCCGCTGCATTGGCCAGGTCGATGTGTTTGTTGATCGAATCTGTGTATACAAAGATATACAGGAAAGCCACACACACAGACCAAGTCCTGAACTACAAAAACAACCACCTCAACACACACAAAATAAGTTGCATCAAGACACTGTTCAAAAGGGCCACAACACACTGCAGTACACCAGCAACATGTATGTTCCTCTTGCAACATGTATGAGGTGAGGGAAGCCATTAGCGTCCCTGCTGAGTACACTTGCAAGAAGTGCACCCATCTCCAGCTCCTCCAAGCCCGTGTTAGGGAACTGGAGCTGGATTTGGATGAACTGCGGATCATTCGGGAGGCAGAGAGGGTCATAGATCAGACCTTTAGGGAAGTAGTTACTCCGAAAGTTCAAGATAGATGGGTGACAGTGAGGGGGAGCGGGAGGAGGAAGCCAGTGCAGGGACCCCCTGCGGTCATTCCCCTCAAGAACAAGTATACCGTTTTGGATACTTGTGGGGGGGATGACTTACCAGGGGCAAGCAACGAGGTTCAGGCCTCTGGCACGGAGCCTGTCCCCGTTGCTCAGAAGGGAAGGGTGGAGAAAGGTAGAGCGATAGTTCTTGGGGACTCGATAGTGAGGGGTACAGACAGACGGTTTTGTGGGGGCAACAGTGACTCACGTTTGGTATGTTGCCTCCCAGGTGCAAGGGTACGTGATGTCGCTGATCGTGTTTTCCGGGTCCTTAAGGGGGAGGGAGAGCAGCCCCAGATCGTGGTCCACGTTGGCACCAACGATATAGGTAGGAAGAGGGGTGAGGATATCAGACAGGCTTTCAGGGAGCTAGGTTGGAAGCTCAGAGTTAGAACAAACAGAGTTGTAGTCTCTGGTTTGTTACCCGTGCCACGTGATAGAGAGTCGAGGAATAGGGAGAGAGAGCAGTTAAATGCGTGGCTACAGGGATGGTGCAGGAGGGAGGGATTCCGGTTTCTGGACAACTGGGGTTCTTTCTGGGGAAGGTGGGACCTCTATAAAAAGGATGGTCTACACCTGAACCTGAGGGGCACCAGTATCCTTGGGGGGAGGTTTGCTAGTGCTCTTTGGGAGGGTTTAAACTAACTCCGCCGGGGCATGGGAACCTGGACTGTAGCTTTAGGGTACAGGACCTTGAGTGTAGGGAGGTTATGAATAATGCAGCGATCTCGAAGGAGGGTGCCTGTAAACAGAAGGGTGGATTGAAGTGTGTATACTTCAATGCCAGAAGTATAAGAAATAAGGTAGGTGAACTTGCAGCGTGGGTTGATACCTGCGACTTCGATGTTGTGGCCATTACAGAGACGTGGGTAGAACAGGGACAAGAATGGCTGTTGCAGGTTCCAGGGTTTAAATGTTTTAGTAGGATCAGACATGGGGGTAAAAAAGGGGGAGGTGTGGCATTACTTGTCAAAGATAGTATCACAGCAGTGGAATGGACGATGGAAGAGGACTTGCCATCTGAGGTAGTTTGGGCTGAGGTTAGAAATAGGAAAGGTGAGGTCACCCTGTTAGGTGTTTTCTACAGGCCTCCTAATAGTCCTAGAGAAGTAGAGGATAATATTGCGAGGATGATTCAGGAAAAGAGTGAAGGTAGCAGGGTGGTTGTTATGGGGGACTTTAACTTCCCAGATATTGACTGGGAGAGCTATAGCTCGAGTTCATTAGATGGGTCGGTGTTTGTCCAATGTGTGCAGGAGGGTTTCCTGACACAATATGTAGACAGGCCAACAAGAGGTGAGGCTATACTGGATTTGGTTCTAGGTAATGAACCAGGCCAGGTGTTAGACTTGGAGGCAGGTGAGCACTTCGGGGACAGTGACCACAACTCGGTGACTTTTACTTTAGTGATGGAGAGGGATAAGTGTGCGCCGCAGGGCAAGAGTTATAGCTGGGGGCAGGGAAATTATGATGCAGTGAGGCATGACTTAGGATGTGTGGATTGGAAAAACAGGCTTCAAGAGAAGAACACTAATGATATATGGGATTGTTCAAGGAGCAGCTACTACGTGTCCTCGATAAGTATGTACCAGTCAGGCATGGTGTAAAGTGCCTTGTGAGGCAGCCGTGGTTTAGTAAGGAATTGGAATCCCTTGTGAAAGGGAAGAAGGCGGCATATGTAAAGATGAGGCGTGAAGGTTCATTTGGGGCGATAGAGAGTTATAAGGTAGCCAGGAAGGATCTGAAGAGAGAGCTAAGAGAAGCGAGAAGGGGACATGAAAAGTCTTTAGCTGGTAGGATTAGGGAAAACCCAAAGGCTTTCTATAGGTATGTCAGGAATAAAAGGATGACTAGGGTAGGTATCGGTCCAGTCAAGGATAGTAGTGGGAAGTTGTGTGTGGAGGCGGAGGAGATTGGTGAGACACTAAATCAATACTTTTCATCAGTATTCACTCAGGAACAGGACACTGTTGCTGATGTGAATATGGAGTCACAAATGATTAGAATGGATGGCCTGGAAATATGCAGGGAAGAGGTTCTGGGAATATTGGAGAGGATGAAAACAGATAAGTCTCCTGGGCCTGATGGCATTTACCCTAGGATCCTATGGGAAGCTAGGGAGGAGATAGCAGAGCCATTGGCCTGGATTTTTATGTCGTCATTGTCAACGGGAATAGTACCAGAGGACTGGAGGATAGCGAATGTGGTCCCCTTGTTCAAGAAAGGGAGTAGGGATAGCCCTAGTAACTATAGGCCAGTGAGTCTGACTTCAGTGGTGGGCAAAGTCTTAGAGAGAATGGTAAGGGATAAGATTTATGAACATCTGGATAGGAATAACGTGATCAAGGATAGCCAGCATGGTTTTGTGAAGGGCAGGTCGTGCCTCACAAACCTTATTGAGTTCTTTGAGAAGGTGACTAAGGAAGTGGACGAGGGTAAAGCAGTAGATGTTGTGTATATGGATTTTAGTAAGGCGTTCGATAAGGTTCCCCATGGTAGGCTAATGCTAAAACTACGGAGGTATGGCATTGAGGATACATTAGAGGTTTGGATTAGGAATTGGCTGGCTGGAAGGAGACAGAGGGTAGTAGTTGATGGACTATGTTCATCTTGGAGTGCAGTTACTAGCAGTGTACCACAAGGATCTGTTTTGGGACCATTGCTTTTTGTTATCTTTATAAATGATCTAGAGGAAGGGCTTGAAAGCTGGGTAAGCAAGTTTGCAGATGACACAAAAGTCGGTGGAGTTGTGGATAGTGAGGAAGGATGTGGTAGGTTACAGCGGGATATAGATAAGTTGCAGAGCTGGGCAGAAATGTGGCAAATGGAATTCAATGTAGCTAAGTGTGAAGTCATTCACTTTGGTAGGAGTAACAAGAAGATGGATTACTGGGCTAATGGTAGGCTACTTGGTAGTGTGGATGAGCAGAGGGATCTTGGTGTCCATGTACACAGATCCCTGAAAGTTGCCACCCAGGTAAATAGTGCTGTGAGGAAGGCATATGGTGTACTGGGCTTTATTGGTAGAGGAATTGAGTTCCGGAGTCCTGAGGTCATGTTGCAACTGTATAAGACTCTGGTGCGGCCTCATCTGGAGTATTGTGTGCAGTTTTGGTCGCCATACTATAGGAAGGATGTGGAGGCATTGGAATGAGTGCAGAGGAGGTTTACCAGGATGTTGCCTGGAATGGTAGGAAAATCTTATGAGGAAAGGCTGAGGCACTTGGGGCTGTTCTCATTGGAGAAGAGAAGGTTTAGGGGAGATTTGATAGAGGTGTATAAGATGATTAGGGGTTTAGATAGGGTCGACACTGAGAACCTTTTACCGCTAATGGAGTCAGGTGTTACTAGGGGACACAGCTTTAAATTAAGGGGTGGTAGGTATGGGACAGATGTTAGGGGTAGATTCTTTACACAGCGGGTTGTGAGTTCATGGAATGCCCTGCCAGTAGCAGTGGTGAACTCTCCTTCTATATGGTCATTTAAGCGGGCATTGGATAGGCATTTGGAAGTTATTGGGCTAGTGTAGGTTAGGTAGGATTCAGTCGGCGCAACATCGAGGGCCGAAGGGCCTGTACTGCGCTGTATCTTTCTATGTTCTATGTTCTATGAACTGCAAAAAGAGGAAAAAGAACACCTCTACAATATATTTGCCAAAAACGGATACCCCCGCAATTTTATCAACAGATGCCTAAGGGAAAGACAACGGAATGAGGACATGCCACAACCCAAAGGACGAGCCACACTTCCATATATCAAGAGCATTTCCCAACTGACAGCCAGACTACTGTGACCACTAGGACTCATAACAGCACACAAACCAACAGCCACTCTCAGACAACAACTCACTAGGACGAAGGACCCTATACCCAGCATGAGCAAAACCAATACAGTGTACAAAATCCCATTCAAGGACTGCACAAAACACTACATAGGACAAACAGGAAGACAGCTAACAATCCGTATCCATGAACACCAACTAGCTACGAAACTACATGACCAGCTATCCTTAGTAGCCACACACACAGATGACAAGCAACATGAGTTTGACTGGGACAACACTACTATTATAGGACAAGTCAAACAAAGAACAGCCAGGGAATTCCTAGAGGCATGGCACTCATCCACAGATTCTATCAACAAACACATTGTCCTGGACCTAATATACTGACCACTGCAGCGGACAGCTGGAACTGACAACCGGAAGCGACAGAGACAAATCACTATAAATGCTGGAGGAAACATCACAGAAGCGCTTCACAGGAGGCTCCCAAGCACTGAGGATGTCACCTAGACAGGGGACGAAACGCCTGCAACACAAATTCCCAGCTCGGCGAACAGTACCATAACAACGAGCACCCGAGCTACAAATCTTCTCACAAACTTTGAACACGTATTAATTACCACCCATTTCCACCTCAACTGATGAGTCAGTACTGAGCATCACTTGAAGGAAGCATTGAAAGCAACAAGGGCACATAATGTACTAAGTAGAGGCTTTAATGGCCATTATGAATAGTAACTCAGCAGCACCATTTCTGATGGAGCTGGCCTAGTTCTGACTGACATAAATGTCAAACTGGATTGATGGCAGGGATTGAAGGAACCTCTATTAGGATAAAGCCTACATAACATTGCTCTCACCAAACTACATGTTGTTGAAGTATCTTTTATGACAGTATGGTTGGAAATGACCTTGTGAAGATATAGTCCCATCATCACACTAAAGATACTCTTCATTGTGTTTTGAAGCAATACCACCATATTAAAGGGATTGATTCAAAACAGATAAAGCAAGTCAAAACTGGGTATCCACAAGACATGGTAGGTCACTTGTGTTCAATACAATCTGTGACCTTGTGGCATGGTATATCACCTAGAAAGGGGACGAAACGTTTGCAACACAAACTCCCAGCTCGGCGAACAGAACCACAACAATGGCTTCCTGATCTTGGTTCTGTCCACCGTTTCTAAAGTCCCACACCCTTTATTACCAGATGGATGATTTTTAATGACCTCTCTCATATATTTTATATAAATCAGAAAATGAGTAAAAGGGTTAATTTTTTACCACTCCTGCAATTTTATTTTTCTCTTGGGTTGCATGCAGGAACACCGTGGGGATAGTTAGAGGTAGTAAGAGGGTGCAGGTTAATGGACAAGGCTTCCCAATGGTGGGGATTGCCTGCACTCATGCCATTGATCCAGGGGGGTGAACATACTTTACATATCCAACCATGCTTCGTTGTAAAATCTAAGTTTCCAGAACCAGGCAACCTTGCTATTCATTGTTAAATTCAAAAATAACTCCCCACTTAACTTAACCTGCTTTTTTGTATGGCAAAGATCCTGACTCATTTGGAGATTTGCAGTATTGGGTTCTGACCTATTGTCCAGTCCCTGTGTAATTTCTGAGCAACGATTAGAATTTAAGGCCTTCACACACTGATTTATCTAAAGTTCAAGGTTTTTTTTTAACAGACAACTTCATGACCTTAAAATGGCACAGTACGTATTATGATATAAACATTTGTACTTATAATTTTAGAAATTTAGCAAATACAGAGATTACAAAGATTGCATCCAAAAAAATGCACGCCACAGCTATTTGAGTTCAAAACTCTCTGCTGCTTCTGTTTTTTTCGAAGCATATGTTACTATTTCAGTAATTTTAGAACATTGTTTTGACATAATTTCACATCTTGCATGCATTTTGCACCAATTGGTACAAGTCTACTCAATAATTTCTTGTCTCTAAATGTATTTTCTTTTTGGTCTGAAGTCATACTGAAATCATTGATGTTTTATGTTGTCAAGGCTAACTAAGTCTGCCTGCAACTCCAGTTTGGAGTGATAAAGCCAATCCAAATGTAAACATTTCCAAGATGGCTCCAAAGCAGATTGTAGCTGAACTTTGCATTGACAATTTTGCAGACTTATAGTCTTTCAATCTTCAATTTTCAGCAATACAGTTTAATATATATATGAAATAATTTTGTCAAAAATGACTCATTTATTATTTCCTATTCCTTTTCTCTAAAAGTGTTTTGTGAAATAACACTCCGTTTAGTTTTGTCAAGTTAGATCATACCCATAAGAGCTGAAAATGTGTTGCTGGAAAAGCGCAGCAGGTCAGGCAGCATCCAAGGAACAGGAAATTCAGGAAAGGGCTGAAGAAGGGCTTATGCCCGAAACGTCGAATTTCCTGCTCCTTGGATGCTGTCTGACCTGCTGTGCTTTTCCAGCAACACATTTTCAGCTCTGATCTCCAGCATCTGCAGACCTCACTTTCTCCTCATAACCATAAGAAAAAGGTACAGAAGCAGGCCATTCAGCCCATCAAGCCTGCTCTGCCATTCAATGTTCCTTACATTGTTTTTCTGTCCTTTCCCTATAACCCTTGGTTCCCCTGATTAGATTAGTTTTCCTACAGTATGGGAACAGGTCCTTTGTCCCAACAAGTCCACACTGACCCACCCTACATTTACCTCTGAATAATGCACATAACAATATGGGCAATTTAGCATGGCAAATTCATCTAACTAACACACCTTTGGATTGTAGGAGGAAACCAGAACACCCAGAGGAAACTAGAGAATGCAAACTCCACACAGACAGTTGCCCAAGGTGGGAATTGAACCCAGGTTCCTGGCACTGTGAGGCAGCAGTGCTAACCACTGAGCTACCGTGCTGCCCATTGATCTAGAATTTATCCATCTCACCCTTAATTATACACAAGGACTCTACCCAACTGCTCTCTGTGGCAAGGAGTTCTAAAGACTCACAACCCTTTGAGAGAAGAAATCTCAGTCTTCAATTAGCAGCCTTTATTCTGAGACTATGCTGTTTGGTCCTAGCCTCTTGCATGAGGGGAAACATCCATTCAGCATTTACCCTGTCAAGCCCATTAAGAATCCTATATATTTCAATGCAATCACCTGTCATGTTTCTAAATTGCAGTGAGTAGATTTCCAAATCTATTTAATCTTTGCTCATAAGACAATCTCTCCCTGCCAGAGATCGTGCATATTCTCTGAAATGCCTCCAATGAAATAATTTTATTTTAGTGCTCCAGATGTAATCTCACCAGTGCATTATAGAGTTGCAGTAAGACTTCTTGTCTATACATCAGTTCTGCTATAACGGGTTAGTTCCATTCTCATGCAATCCCGTGTTATAAGAAGATCGAGTAAAAGCAGCACCGGTTAAGCTAAGGGGGCTGGAATCGCGTTATAACCAGTGCATACTTTAAAACTTTGCACTTTAGAAACAGTGTCTCCAAATGATCAATCATGTTATAGTGAATTCATGTTAATGAAACATGTGTTATAGCAGAATGATCTGTACTTCAATTTCCTTCAAATAACGGCCAACATTTCATTAGTCTTCCTGATTACTTGCTGCACCTATGTGCGAGCTTTCTGTGCATAAAAACCTCAGGTCCCTTTGTGTTCCAGCTTGGTGCAGTTTCTCTCCATTAGATAATATTCTGTTCCTTTCTTAACCCTTCCGAAATAAACAACCTCAAATTTTCTAACATTATACTCTATTTGCCAAGTTGAATGATGATGTTTGAATCCTAGCATTTTTAAGAATTAAAGAGAATTGAAGCAAGTCATAAAAATTGTGATCTAAAAAGCTTTTAAAAATTCTTCTGTTGAACAAATGGCCGCCATGATAATCGTAAATGCACTGGGATCAATTACTGCATCTCATGCATTATTGAAATATCCACCTTGACACAAGGGATGTTGATCCAATTTCAGAAAACTCCTTAAACGCCTCCAGAGTATTCCAGTGATGTAATAGGTTTGGGATGCAGCAGGGAGAAAAGAAATGCCATGGCCCCTTTAACTTCTCTTTTTAATGCTACATTTGCTGTTCCACTCACAAAGTTTTAAATTACAGTTTTAAATACGGTCAAGTATATTTTTGGTATTTTACATGGTACATCAGCTGCAGCAAAATTCAAACCAGATAAAATAAGTTGTGCCAAGTGTACATGTCCTTAATACAAGTTCACTCACAAGTATTGCCTCACGAATCACAGAGTCATAGAGATGTACAGCACAGAAACAAAACCCTCAGTCCAATTACTCCATGTTGAGGACATTTGCCAGCACTTGGCCCATATCTTTCTAAACCCTTCCTATTCATATACCCATCCAGATGTATTTTAAATGTTGTAATTGCACCAGCTTCCACCACTTCCTCTGGCAGCTCATTCCATACATGTACCACCCTCTGCGTGTGAAGGTTGCCCCTTAGGTCTCTTTTATATCTTTACTCTCTCACCCTAAACCTATGCCCTCTAGTTCTGGACTTCTACACCCCAGGGAAAAGACCTTGTCTAGTTATCCTATCCATGCCTCTCAAAATTTTACAAACCTCTATAAGGACACTTCCTCAGCCTCCGACCCTCCAAGGAAAACAGCTCCAGCCTATTTAATCTCTCCCTATAGCTCAAAGTTGAATTTTTTTTTAGTTTGCATCAGGAGAGGCATGTAGTACCTTGAAAGCACAGGAAGACAAATCATCTTCCGGGCAGCTTAAGAGTAATGGTGAAACATAACCTTTGAAGCAAAATCACGTTTTAAAAAAAATGACAAGCAAGTAACCAGGAACTGGAAATATATTTATCCACTTGGCAGGGCACTAATATTAATTTTCAACAAATATGGTGAGTGCAGGTGAAAGTATAAGATCTTAAAGTAGGATGTTATGTGGACGTATATCCCCTTGTGTTTTGATGTTAGGTTGTAAAATGAAACTGCTCAGCAGTGATGGAAAATAGCATTGCATTCCTGTGGTTTTCTAACAAGTGGTCCCTGTAACCACAGAGTGAATTTTTCACAGGAATGTCGTGGCAGTATTGATGGAGGAACTCATAGCAGACACCGCAAATGATCACTTGCCAATGTTTTATATATAATGAAGAATTTTTGTAAAAAATATATTTGAGACCAAAGGTTATAAATTAACGCTGGCTATATTAATGCTTGCAGACTAACACATTTATATAACATTCTTTGCCCTGTTATTTTAGTGTCTCCCAATTAACATAATTGAGATCATTGTTAAAACTGTAGACACAGGATTAGAAGATTATTAGACATGCAAAATATATTTATAACTCAGTTATAATGTAACCCTCCAACACAAAAGTGCATATCCACTCATATGAAGTAGCATCTAGGGAGAATCATACAGTATCTCTTTAAACAAGAACATTTTTTTTCATTTGCAATTCAACCATTTTAAAAAAATAATCGTTGTGACTGAGTGCATCAGGGACCCTGCAGAGTGATCATTCTTTTCAGTCTGATTCTTATAACACTATTCAGGCCAGTGAAAAACCTGTACTATTGGACAATGATGAAAAACTAGAGTTGGCTTCCAACAAAAAAAAATTGATCTGGGAAATTCCTTGAAACTGTTCCTGCTCTGCCAGCATTAGTTTCTTGGTGAAAACCCTATATATGCGGGCAGAAAATATTTCTTTGTTTATTAGCTGATTGACACTTGGAAAGATTTGATTCATTTAAGCCAGAAATCTAATGGGAAGAGAAGATTATTTAGAAGAATTAGATTAAATAAACTGACATCTAAACCTCATCTTGTCACCTTGTATGTCTGTATTAAACTGCTTTCAGAAGATATAGAATGGTGATAATATTTACTGAAAGATGCTTTTGTGCAAAGTTATGATTGGTTAAAAAACATATTTGCAAAATAACTTACCTCATGTGGTGTAAATTTTACAGCAATCGTTGTCTATTATCCTCTGTTAGGAAAAGTATTAGAAATCAATGCTGCTAAGAATTTTAGAATTTATGCTTCAAATTGACAAATAAAATTATTAGAATAATTGAGATTTGAGATAATGAGATGCAAATGCTGTCTACATGACATCACATTTAAAGAAACTCAAACTGATCCCCTTGAATAGGTTTGTGAAATGCAGTTACTCAAAGAATTGGCACGGTATCCGAATGGAATTTATGAACTGTCTAAAACCGTGTTTTGTCACAGCTTTGAATGAAGCTTGAAGTTTTTGTGTGGTTCATTCTTTCAGAGTGTGAAATTGCCTTGCATTGTGTTAATAGGCTTCTGACCCTCCAAAAACAGGGTGTAGTTAGCACAAAAGATACTTAAGCTGTTGCATCGAACATTATGTAGAATGTTGCTAAAATGAAAAAACAGTCTATACACTTCATTATAATACAAAAAAGCCACTTAGATGGATTATATGTTGAGCTATCAATAATATTTCAGTGCTTAGATTTAAAAGAAAAATCTAGAGCTAATTAGTATCCAACTATTGCTTGACGATTTAAGTTCAAATTACAGTGAGTGCATGTCAAACCAGGCACAGGAAGAGAGAGAAAGGGTGGTGAAAAGAAAGTTGGCAAATATATTTTAATTTTAAATTTGACATTTTCAAACATTCCACCAATAATTCACATTTAAAGGAATGAAAGTTGACAATTGTGAGTTTTCAGTATCAGGAGTATTGAAGAGCAGTAACCTGTAATTATGACATTTCTACATTTTATTCTATCTGTACGAGCAAGATTTAACTTAATGGAGCAATGTGTGGTTCGTATCTACAGCATAAATACAGCAACTTCACACATTCAGTGCATTGCAATGGTGAGTTAGGTAGTGAAATGCTAGTTGTGTGGAGTTAGCTTCAGAGTTCCACACCTTGGAAAGGAATTTTTGGTTATCTATATGCAATGAAAAGTCTGTCCCTCACCTGAAGGTATTGAATTTTTATGTAATAATTAGTGTCCACCATTACCACCCCCATTACCAAGGCAACAAATAATGGCCCATTACAATTTAACTTCACATTTCTTTCTGCACATTCCCTAAAAATAATAATACCTAACAGTACAGCATCAATGAAGCTCCTTTAATAGAACCACAAATTTAGGTTGGATTTTGGGTGATCTAGCTTACAACATTTGCACGACTAAATATTATGTTGATTTTAATAATATAAATGATAGATGTTGTCTTCTAGACATTGATTTCTCAGAATTCAATCCAAGTAAGCACCCACAAGAACATGATTCAAGTTATTTTACTTCTTGCTAGTGATTATGTGTAGCCACATTAAATGTACACTGTTAAATGGGCTTTAATTGATTACAGTGATTATGTTCAACATTGCTAACAGCTCAGTCACTATTACATGCACACACATTCATGAGAACGATTATGTGATCAGTTTAGCATGTGAGATGAGTTAATCACCATTTTATGAAAACAATGTAAAATTTGGCTGTTTTTTATTCCAATAAAACCAAATTCTGATGCTGTGGTTCATGGAGTAACTGTTTAAAATGTGATTCTTTAGATTCAAGATGAATTAAATAACTCTTAAGACTCAGACTTGGTCCTTCTAGTCTCATGCAAGAGCATGATCAGCAAGAGCCTGCTGTGGCCCTGATCCATTTTCAATCTATTTCTCTTCAGCTCAGCGCCCCACTTTTGAAGATCTTCCTTAAGTGTATTTTGCCAGCTGGTCTTTGACCAAGCTCCATATTCTTTCCTTATTTAGCAATGTCCATGCTCCTTTGGAGGATAAATGCATTTCAGTCATGATTCAGGTACTGAAAGCTCTGTCATAATATCCTGATGGTGCCTCTGACCAGCACTACTTCTTTGGTGATGCTGTTTTTCCCCCTGATGTTCAGGATCTTCTGTAGGTAACACTTATGCGGGATGTCCAATTTATGTCATCCTTTTGCTGTTCACCTCCTTTTCTCGCTGGTGTAGATTGTAGTTGGAGTCCAAAGGATTTGTAGAGTTGCTGCTTCATGATTGTGTTGATGTTGGATATCCACATTGTGGAGTCATTAGATGCAATTTGTCCATTGTTGGGTCTGATCTTTCATTGCCTTCCCTGGAATTGTTGTTTCCCAGGTAGAGGAAGTGATCAGCATGCTCCACACATATGTAGCTGGCTTCATGCTCAGCAGAGACTCGGTACAAGGGTTAATTGGTTGGAAGCCAGTAAGTCATTGCATTATCACCTTCTGGTTTAATACACAGAACACCAATGTCATTGTCATGAAGGTTAGGCACCAATAATTCCAAGCATGTCATTTTGATAAAGCCAGTCTGAATACATCCTATATGGATAGTTTTCATGATCAGAGATTATGAAACCCAAACATGCAATGCTGTAGATTTGATTTTATCACTAGAACAGAGCTTTACTTTGCGAAAAAAAGTAGAATAGAATAAACCAAACTATTTGCACACAACACAATTTGAAAGATTTTGAAACATACTGAAGAAGACAGTTCCACTATCATAACATCACCATAAATTCCAGAGAGAATTTCTATCTCTCACATCAATAAGTTTGACCTAGCTGTCTCTTTCAATGCGCAGATTTAAGAGTTTGATAATCTCTTCTTTGACAATTTGCGCAACTAAGCTTATATTTTAATAACTTTGAAGAATCCCTTCAGCATTCTAACCATACACGTTGACATATATGCCATATATCTAACTTCAACCAAGATTTCTGTAATGTGAAAAACAGAAGGTTCCAAGCTATGTTTTCCCACTAAGCAAAAGATCAATTTGTGATTCTTCCAACTCCTCAATGTTTATAGTGTCTATTCATAAACCTCTACCAATGCAAACAAATCCCCATTATCAGTCCAGGGGTGCCTCTCTGACACTGGTTTAAAAACAATTATGGCTCCAGAAATGCTGACAAGTTAATGATTAAGCCCTTTTTGACACACAAATCAAATTCCATTGCTATTAGTTCAAAGTACAAACTCTAAAACAATTATATTAATATATATGTCATATACCTTATATCAGAGTAAAAATGATACAATAACATTATGATGTGTAATACACCTTACCATGTTTAGCTGTGCATGAATAGGGTTATGATGTTAACCAGTGTAGCAATACCAATGACTGGAAGAGGTTTATTAGGGTTTCTGTTTGTTACACTATTATTTCATGGTAATGCAGCATTCATTTTAAAATCAGATGTAAACTGCCCAAGACATGATTTAAAATGTAGTGCATAAAAATACTTTTTTTAAAGTTAGCAACCAAATTATTTATCATCAACATGTCACATGAATGTACATAATTAACCCATAATCCTGTCACATGATTGAACTGATGCACACTGTAATGTTAATCTTTAGTTAGTAGCTCATATTAATATCTAAATCATTAGGAACATTCTTGCTGTTGCAATTTGTCATGTGGGGATCAGAAAACCTCACCCAAACATTTACCTGTTTGCTGCTTGAAATTTCCTTCTGGGAATTTTAGAGCCCTTCAACATTGGTATTTAACTTTCTAACACTTTGGGAGTGAGCCCTTTTGTAAATGTACATCCACAAATCAATAAGAAACATGACATTAAAGCAAAGCATGGAGTTCTTATTGTGATAGAGGCATGTTTTGGAAAGTCAATGTTTCTTAATAAATAACAAATCAGAGCAATTCCTGATTGAAATTGTAATATAGAAGCTGGGACCCAATTAACAAGTAATTCAAATCTCACTATGAATAGATTACAATTGGAATTCGGTTTTTAAAAATCTGGATGTTAAAACGTGAGCATCATTAAATGTAACTATGAATCTGTCAGATTATTGTGAAATAAAACCTGATTAATTAATCCTCGAAGGATTCAAATTTCCTCACCTTAGTTTGATGTTTTGGTATTTGGGAGTGATGAGTTTGCTGAGTTTGATGAGTGACCCAGTTCCACACCAACATGATTGACTTCTAAATGCCTCTGAAGCACTAGCTACACAGTTGTATCAAATGGTGATCAGTTCAAGAAGACCCACCACCATTTTATGGCAACCGAGGATGGGCAACAGATGGGTCTTTGCAGATATTCCCACCATGTTTCATTATTTGAATGATGATATAGTCACACGGTCCAGCAACAGCTCTGCGATTGTCCTGAATATTGATGCCCCTGTCTTCTCACAGCTCCTTCAGTCTTCGCCAAGTCCCTGATTGTTAGTAATATGGACAATACAGCCATAGCTTTAACAGATATTGATTACCACACAAAACTTTAAGTGACCCACTTGAAAATGTTTTCCAGAAATAAACTGTCATATGTTTCAGCCAGACCGGCCTCAGAGACATCTTTGGACCCTAGGTCCTTTTAAAAAATGACACTTTTTTGTGCCAAAAATTAAAAATAAAAATATGCCTGCAGAGACATTCATAAAGAGACAAGTGTCTGATTGGTTTTGTAGTTTGTATTCTGGCATGCAGCACATTTTAAATATTTGGTCACCTAAAGAGCCTTTGGTTTAATGTAGTCCTTTGATGACACTATGTATCTCCATTCAATGCATGAAATTTGGAAGAAGGCTTTGAATAAGAATCGAATAAACTTGGCAGGGGTGTTACAAATAAAATAAGCGCATACTACATTTCTCTCAGAAGTTATTTTTATTTGAACTTAGCTGTGTCAAAAATAATCTAAATTCTATTAGTATTTTCATGTTTTCAGAGGACAAAAATACTCAGCTGGGTACTTGTCTTCTGCTTGTGCTTCCTCATCACTGAAATAGCTGTCAGGTTTTGGGAAACCATCCATTAGCTTTGATTATTAAAGTGGTAACTGTCAGAGTATTTAAGAAAACCACAAAACATGCTGGAAACTCAAAGCAAGTCAGTTAACATTTCCAGGAGGTAAATGTTTTTGATGAGACACTTACTGTACCTTTTATTGTGGAATTCCAGGATTTTCTGTTTTATTGCAATTTGCCATTTTAAATTTTATGAATCAAGTGTGGTTAACATATTCTTCCATAGCAGAGATTGCCACTGAGATGACCTCTGTCATCAACAATAAGAATGTAATGAATTAATCTTTCAAACCTCAGGGTCAGTGAATGAACTTTGGACAGAACATGCAATAGTTTGAAGAATGAATACTGCATTGAAACCACTAAGTCCATACTGGGTCTCAGCGAAAAATAGTGTTTGGTTAGTAGAAGTTTTCTATAAGTGGTAACCAGCTGCATATCCCCTGATGAAGTATTTTATGCAATGATGTAATTAGCAAAGTATGTATTTATGACAACTGGAAAGTGCACTCCACTTCAGTGAAGTGAGGGAGAGAAGGGATTAAGTAGAAAAAGAAGAATGAAAATGCATTCATATTAAGTGGAAGGTGATATGTTCAGTTGGTGATGTGACCTGAAGCCTATGTAGGAACAGGGAAGGATACCATAAATATATCAGGATGACTACATTATCTTGAATTGAAAAGGGTGGCACTGGAAAAGCACAGCAGATCAGGCAGCATCCAAGGTGCAGAAGAGTTGAATTCCCGATGAAGGATTTATGCCCAAAACGTCAACTCTCTTGCTCCTCAGATCCCTTTTCAACTCTGATTCTCCATCATCTGCAGTCCTCACTTTCTCCTGCCGACATTATCTGCCCCTACAAGTGGAAAGGGACTCACCAATCTTGTGAAAATCATCATGGAATCTCACTCCTCTTCATTGTTGGCAAAATCTTTACCAGAATCCTTCTGATTTGCCATGCACAACATCTTGGCTCAGGGTTTTCTGTCAAAGAATCAGTATAGTTTCAGAAAAGGTCAGTGAACCACTGCGATAGTCAGGTAGACAGCTGTAAGAAAAGTGCCAACAACGAAAAGACTCCTTTACTATTTCTGTTGACATGACCAAGATTTTGACATAACCAGCCCTGGGGGCTTTTGCAAGTCAATGGAAAAGCTCAGCTACTCTTGAGAAGTTCAACAGGTTCATGATAGAATGCTCATGAACTGACCCATTCAAAGAATTATTTCCAAGATGGAATTAAACAGGGTTACATGCTGGCATCGACCCTCTTCAGCATGTCTTTCATATTTTCCAATGTCTTCTATGAGGGTGATTCACGAATTGAAATCTGATATCGCGTGGATGAGAAGGTGCTCAATCTGAGATGACTCTAGCCTAAGATTAGGGTCTCCAAAGACACACTTTGTGATTTCTTCTTTGTCAAAGATTGTGCACTAGCTGCTTAATCAGAGCTGGTCATACAATGTAACAGGGGATTGTTCTCGTATGCATGTGGCAACTTCTACTTGTAAGCTTGAGGAAAACTGAAGTGATGCACATACGTACTCCAAGAAATCCTTAGTTCAAGCCCAAACCTTCGCTGCTTGATCAGATCCTGTTAACAACAGATAAGTCCACTTATTTTGGCAGTACACTCTCTTTCACTGTCCCTATCGAGAACCTCGACCACTTTCACTTGAGATGCCTTCAGAGCCTTCAGCAGATCAAATTGCAGGACAGAATACCAGATACTAAAGTGCTCATCTGAGCTGGTATGTCACATCCACACCATATTAAGACAGTTGCAATTGAGTTGGAGTGGTCATTTCACCAGAATGCCTGACATTAACTTACCAAAGTGAATTTTCGAATGAGTTACTTAAGTGTAGGGTATGCTAATGTCAGTCAGAGGAGACATTATTAAGTCACCCTAAAAATCTCACTCAGGAGTTTTGGTGTGTACCCACAGGAACCCAACCTATCAAACACACCAGTTGATGAACATTGTCATCATTTGGCTTGAAGAATGCACAAGAAGTTAAATGTCTTAAAGCACTTTATCCACAGAGAAACTGTTCAGTGCAATGAGTTTTTATTTCATATCAAAATTCCACCAAACGTAATCAGAAAAATAACAATTAATCTGTTTTCAGGTTGTACTACTTCACGGGAGAGTATTGGTCTAGACATGAAAAGAACTCATCCATCTACCTGGAATCAGGCAGTTTAATGTATTTGCTGAGTTGGTAATATGAATTTTCATGCCCTCCTGCCTCTGTACTCATGTTTAACAGAGTCATGGTATCGAATTTCCCTAATCTAACACACATCAAAATCCTGAAATTTCCTCACTAATATACTGTGCGAAGGCTGCAGCAGTTAAAGAAGGTAACTCACCTCTATCTCAAATAGAGTTCAGCAACAAACGCTAGACCAGCCAGTGACATAAAACACTTCTGAAAGCCTACAAAAAAACATGAAATAAGAGAACTTGAGAGACCATTGCGACATGGTGTCACAGTGGTTAGCACTGTTGTCTCACAGTGCCAGAGACCCAGGTTCAATTCCCACCCGGTCAACTGTCTGTGTGGAGTTTGCACATTCTCCCTGTGTCTGCATGGATTTCCTCCGGGTGCTCTGGTTTCCTCCCACAGTCCAAAGATGTGCAGGTTAGGTGAATTGGCCGTGCTACATTGCCCATAGTGTTAGGTGAAGGGGTAAACATAGGGGAATGGGTCTGGGTGGGTTGCTCTCCGGAGTGTAGGTGTGGACTTGTTGGGCCAAAGGGCCTGTTTCCAACATGTAAGTAATCTAAACAATATTTGATTCATTTTGTTGTTGGAGAGGAAATTCAATCTATTATGCCTGCTCCCAGAATGCTTCAGTTCAACATCTGAAAGCATAAAATACAGAAACAATAGCTTCTCTTTCCAAATATTCTCCTCGATGGTGTTCATTGTATTGATATAATTTAAATAATAATGTAAGAATATTCCAGGAGCAGCATGCACCTTTGGAAACAATGCTAAACTAAGGCCTAAAGGGTTACCCATGCCAACACCTTTGACCTGAAGAAAGTGAGAGGGGTTAAAAGTTGCTCAGAGTGAGGATGAACTCGGTCAGGTGTAGGAGGGTGGTGGTGGTTGGGGACGTTTCTGGCCTTTGTTCCAGGAATAAGTGGAGAGCTCTGTGACCATCCTGATGGGGGAGTGGAGGTGTTGCACCTCCATAGTAAAGAGGAGGTGGCTGGAGCCCGGTAATTGGAAATTTTGAAACTGATGTAAAGCGTCAGAGGAGTGTAGATATAAGTGGGAAGAGACTAGACAAGAGAGAGAAAAATCAAGTCGAGGTAGGAAGAGATGAAACAATGGGTCTGCTCGGGAAGTCCTGTTTGTGGATTTTGGAAAGGATGTAGAAATGAGTTGAACAGGGTTAGGTGACTCTGAAGAAGGGCTTATGTCCGAAACGTCGAATCTCCTGTTCCTTGGATGCTGCCTGACCTGCTGCGCTTTTCCAGCAACACATTTTCAGCTCTGATCTCCAGCATCTGTAGTCCTCACTTTCTCCTCCTTAGGAGACTCTAAGCTTGGAGGCAGTTGTGGGGGGCAGGAATCAGATGAAATGAGGTTGGTGACCATTGTGGACACAATAGCCTGATGTTCAATGGTGGGGTCATGGTCCAGGGGGAAGATAGGAAGAGGTACCTGAGGTGCTCACTTCTGCTTTGACGAGGAGATGTTCCACTCCTAAGAATCCCAGATATCTACCTGTTTTAAACAACTTGCTTTTCCCCACCTCTATCATCCAGACAGCAGTCCACCTCACCTCCTCCTTTCCCTAGTCCACTGCTCGAAACCACCCTCACCCACCCAAACATAATAAAGTCAGGGTCCCCCTTGTCCTCACTTTTGACCCCACAACTCTTCACATCCAAAGGATCATCCTCAAACACTTCTGCCAACTCCAATTAGACCCCACCACCAAGAACATCTTCCTCTCCCCACCCTTGTCTGCCTTTTGCAGGAACCGTGCCCTTTATCACTCCTTGTTCTGCACCAAACTTCCCATGAATCCCCCCCAACCCCCAACTCTCCCAACAGAGATTCACCTGTCTCTCCTCCAACCCAGTTTACTGCATCCAGTGCGCCTGATGTGGTCTTCTCCACATAGGTGAGACCAAATGTAAACTCAGGGCACATTTCGCTGAGCATCTCAGCTGGGCCTATAACGGCCAGCCTGACCTCCCAGTCACTGCCCATTTCAATTCCCCTTCCCATCCTCTTTCTGACATGTCCATCCTTGGACTCCTCCATTGCCACAGTGAATCAGACCGCAAATTGGAGGAACAACACCTCATCTTTCGCCTGAGCAGCCTACAGCCCAGAGGACTCAACATTGAGTTCTCCAATTTCAAATAACCTCCCTTCCCATCCCTCAACTCCCTTTCTAGCCCCACCTCCTCCCATCCATCCCTCCGACCAATCCTTCCAGCTACCTATTGGATTCATTTCTCCCATCAACCACCAGGTCATATTCACCATCTGTATTCACCTATCAGTAACTCACCACTCCACCCCTCTCCCCACCCAAAACCTTCCCTCCCCACACCCTCTTTATCTGCAGTTCCCCCTACTCCCACCTCCATTCCTGAAGAAGGGTTATATTCAAACTGTCAACTTCTCCAACCTCCTGATGTTCCTTGTTTGCTGGGTTCTTCCAGCCTTCTGCTTACCTACTTTGGATCCCAGCATCTGCAGTTTTTTTTTGCCTCTGAAATGTAGAGGTCAGTCCACCAGACAACAACAGTACGAACCTTGTCAGCAGACTTAATTACAAAGTCATGGATCAATGTGGACCTCACTAGTTTCCTCATTTCCTCTCCCCCGACCTTCTCCCATTTCCAACCTTCCAATTCTGCTCCATCCTCATGACCTGCTCTACCTTTCCATCTTCCTTCCCGCCTATCCGTTCCACCCTCCTCTCCAACCTATCACCGCCCAACTTCATCTACCGATCGCACTCTCAGCTACCTTCCCCCCAGGCCCACCCCCCTCCCATTTATCTTTCCCCTCAGCTCACAAACTTCATTCCTGATGAAGGGCTCTTGCCGAAAATATCGATTCTTCTGCTCCTTGGATGCTGCCTGACCTGCTGTACTTTTCCAGCACCACATTCTCGACACAGATCATAGAATCCCTATAGTACAGAAAGAGGCTACATTGCTCATCGCACCTGTACCAATTCTCCAAGGAGCATCCCACCCCAGCCCTCATCCTATCCATATAAGCCGCATCTCCCATGGCTATCCCACCAAGCCTGCATCTTCCTGGACACTATGGGCAATTTAGCATGGCCAATCCACCAAATCTGCAAATGATTAGACTGTAGCAAGAAACCGGCGCACCCAGAGAAATGCCACACAGACAAGGGGAGAACATGCAAACTCTACCTGGACACTCCCTCAAAGGCTTTAATCGAACCTGGGTCCCTGATGCTGGGCCACCTGAAGGAACCAAGTCAGGGTTGGATCTGAGAGCGTGAAGTGCAGTCAGTCCAGAGGGAAATAGGTTGGAATGCCTAAAAGGGGCAGAGAAATTGAGGCGACCAATGTCACGTTGACAGTTCTCACTGAACAGTTCGAGTGCAGGTAAAAGGCCAGAGGGAAGAGTCCAGTTGGAGGGAAAGTGTTGGAGGTGGGCAAAGGAATCTGTGGGAAGGGGAGGGGACTCATATCCAAAGAAATGGGCACAGAGGCCAAGGCAATGGAAAAACAGTCATGTCATGTCATGCCCAATGTTCATTAAGGTGAGGATGCAGAGGGATAAAACTGAGACCTTTGCTGGGTTCACCATGAGAGAGTGAAAGATGACATAGAAAGATTACTATGTAAATAATACATCAGAAGGTGGGGTTAGGAGAGGGGATGGAAGCAGATAGAAGGGGAGGGGAGGGAGTACCAGAGGTATGTGGGTATCTCTATGTTGCATCTTGGGTTCCTTAATGCCTGAAATGAAAATAGAAGGTTGAATGAGAGGAGGATGAAATGGAACTAGAGGGCAAGGCAGCTCTGAGCCAGCGTGAAGTAGTGCTGATGGAGAGAGAAAGGTCAAGAGTGCGCATGTAGCGATGTGTGGCACTGAGTGTGGATCTCAGGATGCACTGAAACAGCTGTTTGGGGAAAGTTGAACAGCACAGAGATACCTTTGATCCTGGGTGGAGCACAATGCCCGTGTGCTCCATGCACCACCTAGAGGTGACATTCATATGAAACACAGTAACAAAAAGATATCTTTCTTCTGTCATTGTTATTCCTCACGTCAATATAGAGTCATAGCCATAGAGATGTACAGCATGGAAACAGACCCTTCAGTCCAACCCATCCATACCGACCAGATATCCCAACCCAATCTAGTCCCACCTGCCAGCATCTGGCCCATATCCCTCCAAACCCTTCCTATTCATGCATCCATCCAAATGCTTCTTAAATGTTGCAATTGTACCAGCCTCCACCACATCCTCAGCCTCCGACAAGTACCACGCTTTGCGTGAAAAAGTTGCCCCTTAAGTCTCTTTTATATCTTTCCCCTCTCATCCTAAACCTATGCCCTCTAGTTCTGGACTCCCCGACCCCAGGGAAAAGACTTTGTCTATTTATCCTATCCATGCCCCTCATAATTTTGTAAACCTCTATAAGGTCACCCTTCAGCCTCCAACACTCCAGGGCAAATAGCCCCAGCCTGTTCAGCCTCTCCCTGTAGTTCAGATCCTCAACCCTGGCAACATGTAAATCTTTTCTGAACCCTTTCAAGTTTCACAACATCTTTCTGATAGGAAGGAGACCAGAATTGCATACAATATTCCAACAGTGGCCTAACCAATGTCCTGTACAGCCGCAACATGACCTCCCAACTCCTGCACTCAGTACTCTGACCAAGGAAAGCATACCAAACGCCTTCTTCACTATCCTATCTACCTGCGACTCAACTTTCAAGGAGCTATGAACCTGCACTCCAAGATCTCTTTGTTTAGCAACACTCCCTAGGACCTTACCATTAAGTGTATAAGTCTTGCTAAGATTTGCTTTCCCAAAATGCAGCACCTCACATTTATCTGAATTAAACTCCATCTGCCACTTCTCAGCCCATTGGCCTATCTGGTCCATATCCTGTTGTAATTTGAGGTAACCCTCTTTGCTGTCCACTACACCTCCAATTTTGGTGTCATCTGCAAACTTACTAACTGTACCCCTTATTCTAGCATCCAAATCATTTATGTAAATGACAAAAATTAGAGGTTCCAGCACCGATCCTTGTGGCACTCCACTGGTCACAGGCCTCCAGTCTGAAACACAACCCTCCACCACCACCCTCTGTTTTCTACCTTTGAGCCAGTTCTGTATGCAAATGGCTAGTTCTCCCTGTATTCCATGAGATCTAACCTTGCTAATCAGTCTCCCATGGGGAACCTTGTCGAACACCTTACTGAAGTGCATATAGATCACATCTACTGCTCTGCCCTCATCAATCTTCTTTGTTACTTCTTCAAAAAACTCAATCAAGTTTGTGAGACATGATTTCCACGCACAAAGCCATGTTGACTATCCCTAATCAGTCCTTGTCTTTCCAAATACATGTACATCCTGTCTCTCAGGATTCCCTCCAACAACTTGCCCACCACCGAGGTCAGGCTCATTGGTCTATACTTCCATGGCTTGTCCTTACCACCCTTCTTAAACAGTGGCACCAGTCTTCCGGCACCTCACCTGTGACTATCGATGATACAAATATCTCAGCAAGAGGCCCAGCAATCAGCTTCCCACAGAGCTCTCAGGTACACCTGATCAGGTCCTGGGGATTTATCCACCTTTAACCAGTTCAAGACATCCAGCACTTCCTCCTCTGTAATCTGGACATTTTGCAAGATGTCACCATCTATTTCCGTACAGTCTATATCTTCCATATCCTTTTCCACAGTAAATACTGATGCAATATAATTTGTGGTTGACTGTATGCAAACATTGAGTTAAAATACAAATGCTTTCCACCAGGGGTCATTCATCAACAATCACAGTGGGCTGGTTTTCCAGCTTCTCTGGTCCAGTATTACTGAGGCCATTTCAAATGACCCCAATCTGTGGCTGTCTGAGCTCAGTTAGCTTAGTTAGGTAAGAAATACTTTCTTCTTCTATCAAAGAAACTGGTAGTAATGTTAAACTTCAAACATTCTTAAACTTCTCTGAACAATAGCTGCAAAAGTTAAACTTGAGTTTTCCTGAACAGGCCACCTTTTACTTAATGTTCACCTCTGATTCTGTTGCAGTCCATCCACTAGTCAAATCTTCCATGCTTTTGTTAGCTCCAGCCTTGACGATTCAGTGACCTCCTTAACAAGTCACAGGTCTAAAACTCTGCCTGCATTGTAACGTGCACCAAGTCCCATCTGTCCATTCCTCAAGTGTCTTTTGACCTACTTCAGATTTTGGACTGAGAATGCTTTGATTTAAAATTCTTGTTCTTGTTTTTATAGATATTTGAGAGTCTTTGGAACTCTCTACTTCAAAATGTGATGGAGGCAGAATCTTTGAATCCTTTTAAGGCAGAGGTAGATAGATTCTTGCTAAGTAAAGAGATTATTTTGGTTAGGCAGGAATGTGAGCTCGTCAGGTTTCATTGAATGGCACTGCAGGATTGAGGGATTGATTGGCCTGCTGCTCCTGTTTGTATGTATGGTCTCATATTGAAATGAGCAAGCAGCACAAATCTGCTTCATTCCACTCATCAACCATGGGTTAATCCGAAACCTTGCACCTATTCTCAGAGACTCTCAACTTTAGTCTTCAATGTTTTTGCCTTATTGAGAATGTCACATCAGCGATAAGTGCTAATTCATTGTCTGGCTGATTAGAAGGCTTGCAGCCTGTGTAATAAGCCAAATGCTGAAGGCATCAGAAGAGGCTAAAACTGCTGAGTTCAAGGACTGCCTTTGTATTCCATAAAGCATTGAAGTCTGAATAGCTTTACGTCTGATTACAGCATTATCTGAAATTCTGTGATGCATTTTTCCCTTTGCACCCTACTCAGAGGTACTCTGCAGATTGAGTTCTGTATCCTACCCCTCTGGTGTTATCAGTCAGCCAGTTTTAACACATTAACTCAGATTGGAGCCTGGCATTGGTTTTCTTGGTGGACAGAGAAACAGAAAGGGTGAAAGAAAGGTAAGCAAGTCACTCATAATTACAAGCAGCCTGCGACTGGTCTTGTTGCTTGTGCCACTATCAAAAGAGGCAGAGCACATTGTGGGACACATCATTTGATTTGCTTACTTCAAAATATTATTCAGCAAAATGATAAATTAAGAGTAAAAAGTGAGGTCTGCAGATGCTGGAGATCAGAGCTGAAAATGTGTTGCTGGTTAAAGCGCAGCAGGTCAGGCAGCATCCGAGGAACAGGAAATTCGACGTTTCGGAAAAAAGCCCTTCATCAGGAAGCAGGGCTGATGAAGGGCTTTTGCCCGAAACGCCAAATTTCCTGTTCCTTGGATGCTGCCTGACCTGCTGCGCTTTAACCAGCAACACATTTTCAGCAAATGATAAATTAACACTTGGTCATGAGAAGGTGAGAATAATTGCTCAGAAGTGATGCTGTCAGTCTTGAACTGGAGCTGACTGAGGAAGGTTTGGAACTGTACTATTTGTTGACATAAGTACACCCAAGCTGCATGTCAGTGTTAAAACAATCTGATTTTCTCTTCAGATTCAAATTGGTTGGCCTCAGATTTCAAATATTTCATTTTTTTCTGCCACTTCTTGCAAAAAGAAGTTACTGTTGTGACGCTTTTATTACTGTAGCCAGATTGCTAACTCAGTATAGAATTACATGGCTCAGATTTTGTGCATCCTTGTAAACTATTAGACTATTCAAACAAGTCCATTCAGTTACTTGGTGCGTGACCGTTGAGGCTGTAACATGGGAATAAATGAATATAAATCTTAGGTAGAACTGAGTGTTACCCTCTAATTTAGTGCTACTTGACGCAGAAAGATAGAGCTTCCACGATCTTCTCAGGAAACCGCTGCTCGGAGCTTCATTCATTCTGTTTGCACTGCAGGAAGAAGGCATTTGATTGGCCTGCTTGATGAGGACAAAGAGCCTTTGATGGTAAGTGAGATGAAAGTCCCAGGTGAATTGAAATCAATCTCCTCTGGAGTGGCTGACTACTCATCCATAATATGCTGTGCAGGCCTTCAGAAATCTTAACCACGGGCATTCAGAACATCAATTTGTAGGGTTGATCAATACTGTGAGCAATTTGCAGCCTGATGAGCTATAATCCAAGCTGCTAAGGATTTTATAGCACGTTCATCTATTTAATCTTCTTTCTATTTTAGGGCGCTGATTGTCACTGTCTGTTGATTCCTGCCAGGATTTAGTCGTTTTCCATCAACTCTCTGCTTCTTACTGGACTATATCTTCACTTTATGCCATTGTAACAATTCTTTGTATGATAGACTGTATTGAATTAACTCCTCGAGCACTGCAATGGCATCTCTGTATCTAATATTGACGAGATAATACTTGTAATTAAAAATATGCTGAGTGGAGCTGTTGGGTGCGTGTTGTATTGAACTTTCAAATTGTATTTCACACATGATGCAACGTTAAAATATAGGGAAAAAGTTGATATTACTAAAAACAGGCATAGAAATCAATTAATCTGTACTTATTCCTTCGGATATTAGAAGCCTATAAATTTGGGACTGCCTTCTTGTTAAATTGACAGCTGCATACTGTTCAACATAAAAATGTGCCGTTGAGTGGCTGGACATCTCAGCGCAGGATTCAGGTTTGTGTGAGGCTAACACTGCTTACTCAAAGCCAGCCTGACCTTATAAAGGGGAACTGCATTAGGGCTGCTCCAGGAATGGAAGTTGTTTGGGAAAAAAAGAGTCTTACCAGCAAGAAGAGGGACAATAGCAAGGATGAGATAGGAGATGGAGAGGAGGACATACATCTTTTTTTGGAAGCCTTCCAAACTAGTCCTAAACTGACAATGGAAAGCACCTTTGCAAATGCAAGTGATGCAGCCCCAAGGACTTGGATATGGTACTTCATGAGGTTTAATCACAGCCCAAAGTTAGTAAATTCACCTTCAAATGTCACTTCCCAGCAGCTCTGCCATTAATCTGACATTGTTCAATTCATTACACGCCTCATCTCAAAACAATCTCTGTTAATCAGGTATATGATCCACTTCGCCCTCACACAATCAATGTTGCTGCAAGCTAAACATGCACAACTCACAGCTCACATACACTGCCAACTGCTCAGCTACATTTACTGATGCACCTTCCCTCCCATGAAGGCAAGATGGCACATGCCTGGGGTAGTTCAGTAAAGGGGAAACAGCTAGTGCTCGCCTTTATTGAGTCAATCATTGCTAAAGCCGGCTGAGATAATACAAGATGGTGCTATGTTCCTACTTCATCATTGTCACATGCCACTGGCCACTCATTCCGGAGTTTCTTCTGAGTTACAAGCCACAGGTGGTGTAAACACATAACTCTTACATTCCCTGTTTACCCTTATCACAAATCTTGGCTTGAGACTTTATCCTTTCATATACCAAAGAACAACCACATGGTAAAACAAGGTGAAACAGCGAGAAGCGGAGGAACAGAAAGATAGTGTTGATGAAGAAGAACCATCGTTCCCTTTTATACTCACAGCAATCAGTTCAATGACTGAGTGTGGCTTAGAGGTCATGAGTAGCTGGTGGCCAACGTAGATTGACAGTGGAGATGCAAGCTTGCTGAAATGCCACACATGAGTTCTGTAGTTGATGACTCGAACAACCCCTTTGTATGGTGGTTTACTGATAGGTATGTATCGTGAAATATGTTTTGCACTAGGGAGCTTGTTGGAAAGACTATGGTCAATGGCAAGGAACATAGAGGAGTCCATTATCAATTTGGCAAGTGCATTGTGTAGAAGCTAGGAATGCATCCTCTCTGGGTTGTGAACAGTTGTCAGGTTCATGAGTGCACTTCTTATCCAATTCCTGATTCTGCATCTGATGCTCATCTTTCAATGTGAGCTCTCATTGCAGCATATGCAAAAGGAGTGGCATGGTAGCTCAGTGGTTAGCACTGCTGCCCTACAGCACCAGGGACCGAGGTTCAATTCCACCCTTGGGTATGGAGTTTGCACATTCTCTGCATGTTTTTCTTGCGGGTGCTCCGGTTTCTTCTCACAGTCCAAAGATGTGCAGGTTAAGTGGATTGGCCATGCTGCATTCCAAATAGTGTCCAGGGATGTGCAGGTGAGGTGGGTTAGCCATGGGAATGCAGGGTTCCGGGAATTGGATGGGTCTGGGTGGAATACTGTTTGGAGGGTCAGTGTGGACTCAAATGGCCTAGTTCCACACTGTGAGGATTCTATGAAAAGCCCCCTGAACATTCAGGGCTGCAATAGAAGCTCAGCTTGCTGTCATTCAAAAAGGAGTGATCATAGCTCTGGCTATTTGAGTTCAGAGCAGCTTGGCAGTCAGCCTACAGTTCAGCAGCCTATCCTTATTGTGATAAGACTGTTTAAATACAGAACCGTAGGAGAGACAGTAGCTCCTCGTTGGAGCGCAAACCTACTGGCTTGTCTTGGATTGATTGCATTTCATCCTGCCATCATTGACATTCCATCTGTGATTTTGCTCTCACTTGGCACCATTCAACTCTGACTGCTGCTGCCACACTTTGGTTGGACAATATAAGATGGGGATTCCAGGCTGAAGATGCCGGAGATCATCTTGTAAGGTCATATACAGACTCCCCCACTGAAAGTCAGCAGACCTCCAATAGACATGCTGCAGCAACTGAGGTAGCACTACGGAGGAGCACTAGGACAGGTGAGGACATGGTGAAGCCAGGAGCAAATAGCGGGGCTTGATTTCCAGTAACAGTGGCCAGTGTCCTCTAGATTAGTCTTCAATTCTTGGAGAGTCCAGGCCAATTTTAGAGTTTTTAGATGAGCCAGTCTAGTACAATATTAGTTTGGGTCAGATGGCACCCCTAAATGATAGTGTACGTAAACTGCATTCCAGATTTACTCTAAATAAAATCTGTCAGCCTGTTCAGAACCATTTACAAAGCTTGTTAAACACAGCTGTCACTTGCAGGAGCCTTGGCGGCAGTTGATGTAAATCATTACATTCTTGAATAAAAGAAAACCATTTCAAGAAATTAGATCAAACAGGAATGATTAGATTACTTACAGTGTGGAAACAGGCCCTTCGGCCCAACAAGTCCACACCGACCCACAACCCACCCATACCCCTACATTTACCACTTACCTAACACTACGGGCAATTTAGCATGGCCATTTCACCTGACCCGCACATCTTTGGATTGTGGAAGGAAACCGGAGCACCCGGAGGAAACCCACGCAGACACAGGGAGAACGTGCAAACTCCACATAGTCGCCTGAGTCGGGAATTGAACCTGGGTCTCAGGCACTGTGAGGCAGCAGTGCTAACCACTGTGCCACCATGCTGCCCACTGGGTTCTGTTCTCTGGTAAAGAGAGCACTGATAGTGATCTTTACAAGTATTAAAGCGTTATAAGGGAAATATTTCTGGTTTGCGGTCAAGATTTGAACTAAATGGAATAATTATAAGATCGACTTGAATAAGTACAACAAGGTATTCATGAGAATGGTCTTTATCCAGTGAATGCTTACAGTGCGGAATATGCTGCTATGAGTAGTTAAGGCAAGAAGAATTAACAATGAATCCAGATAAGCACAACAGAGAACAGAGTAGAAGAATATGCTGACAAACAAATAAAGAGTGAGAACATCCTCATGGTTATCATAAGCACCAGTATAGATCTATTGGGCTGAATGGCCTGTTTCTGTGCTGTAAATAGGAGATGAGAGAGTGTGCAAAGGACATCTGTATAAATAACTGTCTGTGAAAGCTGTTATAAAGATTTAATAGGCACCTGAGTGAAATAAAAGCAGTAATCACTCCTATTTTAAAATATTTATGGAAAACACTGAAACACTGTACATACCTGTTGCTGTTACACTGTGCTGCATAAGGAGGTATTAGTGTAGGTAACCAAAAATTTGGCCCAAGCTCTAAATGGCATCATACAGAAGAAAAGAGAGACAGAAAGGATTAAGGAGGTAATTCCAGGGTTTAGGCCCTCAGTAGCTGAAGGTATTAATTTATCTAACATTCCCTTGCTCATTTGCTGACTTTTATTTTTTGCAGCTCTTTTAGTTGAAGTTGGCGAGGATAGTATCCTGGTACTTTGGAGATGTAACTTTTGTCCACCTAGAACAAGACCATAGATAAGCTGCTGACTCCTGGGCAAGATTTTCATGAAGTCTGGCCAGGTCGGGAGACCTTTAAAAATGGCAAGCAGAATCTGATTTCAGGATTCCCGCCCGTAATCCCAATGCTGACGATGTTTTGCTGCTAAAGGGATGAGAGTATCGGTGGCAAAGCTGTAAGCTGCACTCCCACCCTGGCAGGTTCCATGTTAGGAGCAGGAATCTCAGAACCTTGCACTTTCTGTGTACTACAGTCCGCTCCTCAGCAGTCATGGGTTAGGCACCTCAGAGAAGTCATGAACTCTACTGTGGATTCTGTTCCTGAAAAGGTCTGATCTATATCCCCTCCATGCCCAGATGCCCAATATGTACTATATACAAAACCAATAAAATGTTAATTCAAATAAAACACACATTCAAAAATCTACTTTGAGAAAAGCTACTGTTCTTACAACGCTATAGAAGTGCCAAATGGACATTGTCATTCATAGTTGCAATGACAGATCCCATTCACATCAATTAATGTCAAAATAAAACATCAGATCAAAGAAAGAATAACTTTCTATGGACTATAACTGAACTATATAATCTCAGAAAGATATAAATCAATCAAAGTTAACACTCCACTTTAACCTTTGTAATCAGACCCCTACTGAGCTAATTCGTTAGTTTAGTCTGGAGCTTGGCCAAGCGTCCAAGATGAGGATGTTTGTGGAAATGTGAAAAGTGAACATTACCAGACTTTAACAAACATAAATGTTCACAAGGCGTGGAAAGAGAGGACATGTTGGTAAAGTCTAACAAATTCAGGCCCTGTTCCATGTAATCTGGCATCACTATTGCATAATTACTTTTGCATTTGCTCTTTTGTTATTCTTAGAGTCAAGGTATGATTACCTCTTTATTCAACACCATACAATACAGAATCTGAACAGTATCAGCTGATAGCCAGGTGTCTGTTTCTCCAAACAGTAACTTATCTTCCACCTAAGAAGCAAATCTATCTCTCAGCCTGTTCGGATCCGTACTTGATCTGTACTTCAGCTTTCTCACCTCCTCATTTCTCCTCCACATCTTACTTGCCCTGTCCTGACCATTCTGTCTCTGCTCTGTCTCTGCATTTCTTATTTTCTCTTCCCCGGCCCCCACATCAGTGGTTCCAATTATAGAATTGCCTTTTTAACTGCTTGATGTGAAGATTGAGCTTGGCATTAATTCCTTGTGCCCAATGATGTGAATGATTGACGAGTTTACGTGTATATGTATGTAGAAATGCACTGGTGTAGGGAACACTATACCAGCAGATTGTATTTTAAAGTTGCAGTTTTCCTTTAAAGGGGGTTAAATGGTCAGAGTGAGGAAGTGATTATGCAGTGAACTCACGAGCAGAAGCTTTTCAATCCCTGAAAGCTGTCCTATTGTATAAAGTTGTAATCTCCGTCAGCTCTTGGCCAGATAGAGCGTTTCCTGGAGGCAGCATCAAAGCACTTAGTCCACAGAATCCATTTAGCATTTGAACCTCATTGGCCCAATCCAAGCTATGCAGAAATATGTAGTGTTTCACCCAGTGAGAAAAATGCCAATTAGAGAAATATTCCAAAAAGCAAAGGAGAATTGTTAGTGAGGGTTGTTCTGATGATCGTAGGAGTGTGGGATTGTGGGTAGAGCAGATGTAGCAATATGTATCATAAAAAGAAACACAAAGCTGGGATCTACTGATCAACTGCATGGAATCCAGCCATTTCTGCTCACTCATCGACAAATTTGAATTTTGACAGTATTTACATTCTTTTCACTTGGGGAAATAGTCAGGCTCTAAAGGCGATCATGCGGATGCTTGTAAAGCCGTGAAAGAAAGGAAGACCTATTCAGAAACCTCGGGAGGCTGTAGGAAAAATGATGTAGAGCTATTTAAATTCTCTTTTTAAATCCTAAGGCGTTGCACTTTTTATTGAAGGAATCGTGAATGAAGCAATCAGGTTTTGCATCTCATTTTCCAAATTTATTAAGACTGATAATCAGTATTAATGACGTAATCAGTCTTGTCAAGAGTTATGAAGTGTAACCCTGATTTTATTTCCATAAGATCTCATGTGGCATAGTCACTGAATCGGTGATGTTTCATTCCTGTGAAATATGTTTTGCTCGTCGGGCTTGAATCAGGAAGTGTAGATATTGACTCGGATTGCTAATGTTAAATGGGTGATGGTGGATCTGCTGTACATTTTTATTTCCTTTGTCTCTATGAGTGGTACTTATAAAATACCCTAATCCTCAGCTCATGTGACTAAAAGCAATGTTCACTTTGAGGAACTATGGGATGATGAAATAAAGGCCAGAAACTTGTTTTCAAAAGTGGAGTGTTTGGAGGGAGGAAGAACATTCAACTACGCTGGATGGTGGGTAGAAAGGCCCCCGGTTAACCTTGCTGTCTGCTGCTGTTGGGGCCCTTATGTAGCCTTGAGGGCCACTTGAAAGGCCTCAGCCTTTGGCTGCTGGAATTAATCCAGCTGTAAGGGCCTGCTATCCTGTGGGCAGGTTGTCACTTTGCTGGGGTTGGGTTGGAGGGTTGAAGGGGAGGGGTGTGTGTGTGTGCATGCATGTGTGCAGTCAGTGCCTGTTTCAGGGACATCTGGGAGCCAGCCTCTCTCCCTTGCTTCTGAAATGCCCGTACCACCTCTCTTTATGACCTGCAATCCAAGAAACCTCCTCCCCTCTCCAAATCACTCCTGAGTCTCGCCAGCAGTCCTCTGTCATGCTGCTAAGTGCAAGAGTTGTCAGCCTCTGGTTAGCTAGCTGCTCTTCATCAGCAGGACCTCCATCCCCGGGGGGCCTGATTCGAGGGGAATGTCTGCTGGTAGCCTTGCCACCATGCAATTAGCTTGTCATTCATTGGACTTTCCTTAGAAAGGGAAGTCTTCTTCAGAGGTCTTGTCAGACTCCTGACACCTCAAGAAAATCCTTCCTTCAGTGTACTGTAGATAAAATCAGGAGGAAGTTGCCCAAGGCAAGAAGGGAAGGACCCAGAAATATCAAAATCCAACTTTGTTTAAATTTATCGCAGTTCAGGCTGTAGTAAAATTACTACCTAACTTACTGAGATGTATAAACTTGGATTGACAATTTTCTTTTTCTTAACCCAAGTCATTTAGAAGGAGAGGAGCTAAGTATGGAGTTTTGAGACGCACCACATGCCATATTCCACCAATCAGATAGAAAACCCTTTCTCTCTGTATCTATCTTTATCCTGTCAGTCAAGTACCAAACCATTGGTTGTGATTGTTAGGACAAGATCTCCAAAACACCAAGAGTGTGGTGCTGGAAAAGCACAGCAAGTCAGGCATCATCCAAGAGCAGGAGAATCGATGTTTCAGACAAAAACCCTTTGTCAGGAATGATTTATTGTACCCTGCTGGAGTGGGTTAAGTGGTAGTTCCGTGTACTCACTGAGGAGATTTGCACATTCCATTCACTCTGGGGGAAAGACGGCCCTGTTACTTCGTGGTGTGAACAGGCTAATGTACTGTACATCCCCCACCCCCACCTCTACCTTGGCTAATGGGGCATGTTTTTCAAAGCTTATTATCCCTGAGTCCAATGGGATTGAGTGTTGATTCAGGGATTCACCTGAACTCTCCCAGGCTTCCAGTGATTCTTGAATGCTGCCAGCAGTATAAGGTCTGTCAGCTGCCTCCAAGAGGCTCTCTATTTCAGAGGTAGTTAGAGGGAACCAGCATCAAGGCAGGGACTTTGTGAACCAGATACGAACAACAGAGTTATGGATGATCTCAGGTTTGTGGAAGACAGTCAGGAAAGAGCATGTTGGAATAGTTGATCCCTCAGCAGGAGTCAGTAGTCAATCTTGAGATGTTTAGGGAGGTGCTCCCTTAACTGGTATTGACACAGATTGCCTGTCCCATTAAGGATGGCAGGAACTTCAAAACACAGTGGCCTTTCAGTTTACATGGAGCAGCAGCCTGCAGTGGAGAAAAATGAAAACAAAAGACCTACATCTTTGTTATGCTTTTAGTGATTACTGGAACCTCTCAAGTGAAGTACTTTGAAAGTGTAATCACTGCTGGGAGAAGTTAGATGGAAGGTAAACAATTGTTATTATCCCGGCTGATGTTATTCCTGGGTAAGTCAGATCCCAGACTGAAATCTGTCTTGATAGATCATATTTTGTTCATTTTGTTTGATTTTAATTAGATAGTCTTTCATAGGAGCACAAGCTCATAATGCTTTAGATTTGATTTTAACAATAAAACAGTAGTTTATTATGCAATAGACAACAGAGGGGAGGTGGAAGACCTGGAAAAATGGTGCACTGAGAACAACCTAGCTCTCAATGCCGGCAAAACCAAGGAACTCATTATTGACTTTCGGGGGGATGTTACTCACGCCCCACCCCCCTACCACGCGCACACACACACACACACACACACACATACATTAACAGCACAGAGGTGGAATGAGTGGAGTGTGTCAAGCTCCTGGGAGTGGTCATAAACAACAAGTTTTCTTGGACTCTTCATGTGGAAACACTGGTTACAAAGACCCAACATGATCTCTGCTTCCTCAGGCATCTGAGGAAATTTGGCATGACGGCGAATACCCTTGCCAACTTTTATAGGTGCGCCATCGAGAGCATTCTGTCTGGATGTATCACTACCTGGTATGGCAATTGTACCATTCAAGATCGGAGATGGTTACAGAGAGCGGTGAACTCGGCCCGGACAATCACAAAGGCCAACCTTCCATCTGTAGAATCCATCTACCAGGCCCACTGTCAAGGAAAGGCCGCCAGCATTCTCAATGTTTTTCTATAATCTCTACCATCGGGTAGAAGATACAGAAGCCTGAACACACGCACCAGCTGGTTTCTAAACAGTTTCTATCCTACTGTTGTTAGAATACTGAATGGTCTCACAAACTCTTAACATTCGCCTGTACCTGTGTTTTTGTTTTTGCCGCTGTTTACCTATTATTTACATATCTATGCTACTTAACTCTGTGATCTGCCTGCATTGATTCGATTAGATTAGATTAATAACAGTGTGGAAACAGGCCCTTTGGCCCAACAAGTCCACACCGACCCTCCGAAGAGCAACCCACCCAGACCTATTCCCCTACATTTACCCCTTCACCTAATATTACGGGCAATTTAGCATGGCCATTGCTCACAAGACAAAGCTTTTCACTGTGCCACAGTACACGTGATAATAAATTCAGTTCAGTTCAATTCAGTTCAAATGAAATGAAGATAAAATCGAATAAACCAAACTATTTGCATATAACGCAATGTAAAAATTCTGGTGAATCTGATTGTCTTTTCTAAGAGTTGGGAATGCACTGCCTGGGAGGGTAGGTCAGGCAGGAAACCTCCCAACCTTTTGAAACCAGTTGGATTACCACTTGAAATGTCATAACTTTCAAGGCTATAATCCAAGACTGGAAATTGGACTCAAATTTAGAGCAATTTTGTAGGTGCAAATTCAGTGAGCCAAAGGACATCTTCTGTAGTGCATAATTCTATGACGCAATGATTCTATGTATCTTCATACAAATGAGCTTCGACATTTTCAGCTTAAGTTAACCCTTTCAGGATTTTGTGCAACACTTCTGGTCCATAACATTGAGGAAACTTATATTTTAACAGTTAGAAAAGCTTACCTCTTTGGGAGCAATCAGTAAACACATCCAACATTAGCTAAGACTTCTCCGAAACTGAAACCAAAACAGCTGTCTTCAATATGCAGTTATTTTCCCCAAGCAAATAATAATTGCATTGATTCTATGAGTCCTAATGCAAATGTGGTTCGACTTTCTCTGCTTCAAATTGGCCTTTCAGAATTTTACCCAAACGTTTCTGATCTGGAACATTGAGGAAACTTATACCTGAACATATCTCCCTTCTTTGGGAGCAACTCATATACACATCCAACATCAGCCAAGATTTCTGTGAAATTGAAACCAATATGGCTGTCTTCAAGCTACAGTTATTTTCCCCAAGCAAAAAGAAATCCATTCTAGAACCTTCTCCAGAACTCTAATGCACAACTGTTTATGCTGGCTGTGTTTTACAACAAATAATGAAAACAAAAGCCCATTACTCTTGAGGTAGAGTCTATCTCCTAGTCTGTTTTAAAATTAATCATTGTGGCTACAGAAATACACACAAGTTAACAATTAATTTTTTCATACTTACAGAGAACCCACTTGGTTTAAAATCCAAAAATCCTCTCGATGAATCACATACCTTACATTACATAACTGAGAGGTCAGTTCAAATTGGGGGCATCCTCCAACATTTTTAAACTTCAAATGAAAAACAGGTACCACTGTGGCAGAAGGGAGACCATCTACAGTAAGACCTTAGGCTTCAGTCACCTCCCAATAAGGAGAATCTGCAGGATTTCTATAAGCATATTTCTCCCCCCACCACCACCATCACTTAGCTTGTGACTGGGTGCTCTCACCCGGAGGTTTAACCCACCCTGTCAGATAGGAAAACTGAAGCTGATCTAAAAATCCCAATTGATCTTCTTTTAACTGTGGTTAATGAAATTCTGAATGAAGCTGATTGGTTACCTACCTTGTGGGACCAAGTAACCCTGGCAGCCACAAATGTGCCTCAGTAAAAATACCTAGTGCTGGAAATGTGTTCAGAAAGCCAATCCACCAGCTGGTACCAGTATGTTCCAGTTCCATCCCCTTGGCGGGGTCCAAAGATTCAGCCTCAGGTCTGGCTGCTAAATCAACTTGAAATGCCTTGAATTCACTTTCCTAGCAAATTGTATTTTTAACTTTTATTTTGGTCTTTTCATCATTATACTTTTTAATGAACATGGTATTGTGTATGGGATAGATAAATGTCATACTATCTACATATTGCAACATGTGAGCATGTTTCTGAATAGGATAAATATATGCTTCAAAGGTATTTGCATCAGAGCCAGTTTACTTAGGAATCGTGTTAGTGCAAGATATTGCTGCCCATGATGGTTCCTTGGTTAGGTGGAAAATCCAGAGAAAGATTACAGATTTCTAGGTCAAAGGTCTCGCCATTTACAGAGCTGCAGAATTGACAGGGAGTGAATTGGACCAGAGAATGATTTCTTTACATGTTGGTTCTTCTTGTGTGATCAGCGTTAGCGTGCAGTCTGAGGGATCGTTAATGTCTTGTTTCAGACAGCTAGGAACAGATGTCGTCAGGATCACAATCCAACTGACCACACTCTGGACTTTTACTGGAAGGAGTCCAGAAAATCTTGTATTTTTCAGCTGTTCACAGTAACCATGAAAGCAATTAGGAATTGTCCTACATTCAGCTTATGAGAATGTACCATTCTTTTAGATTTGGCAATTCTCCAGAACTTGTGCACCCAGATGATCACATCATTCGCGCTGGTTGGCACTACTTGAATGATATACACTGTTCCTTAATGTAGAACAGTAAATCGAGTAATCAACCCATACCAGGGTCAAGTGGGAATATCCAGCAGGAGTCCTAGAAACCAACAGAGTTTGTTTGAAATATTGTTATGGGTTTAGCTCTCTTTGTGATTGATGCTTAATTTGGTGAGACTCTCGGATGTGTCCAGGAGTTTGGAATTACCTATTTCCTTTCCAAACTTTCTAGTATATATCTAATATTACATCACTTACTTTACAGTGAACTTACATTGGGCTGTGTGAAATGTATCCAGAATTTTAATTGGTTCATTCATGTATTGTTTTGGATGTGAACATAGGAGATATAATTAGTAAGTTTGCAGATGACATCAAAATTAGAGGTGTGGTGAACGGTGAAGAAGGTTACCTCAGCGTACAATGGGATCTTGATCAGATGAACCAATGGGCTGAGAAGTGGCAGATGGAATTTACTTTAGATAAATATGAAGTGCTACATTTTGGAAAGACAAATTAGAGCAGGACTTAGTTGCAAGGTCCTGGGGAGTGTTGCTGAACAAAGAGATCCTGGAGTTTAGGTTCATTGTTTCTTGAAAGTGGAGTGTCAGGTAGATAGGATAGTGAAGAAGGCTTTCCTTTATTGGTCAGAGCATAGAGTATAGGAGTTGGGTGGTCATATTGCAGCTGTACAGGACATTGGTTAAGCCACTTTTGGAATATTGTGTGCAATTCTGATCTCCATCCTATCAGAACGATATTGTGAAACTTGAAAGGGTTTAGAAAAGATTTACAAGAATGTTGCCAAGGTTGGAGGATTTGAGCGATAGTGAGAGGCTGAATAGGCTGGGGCTGTTTTCCCTGGAGTGTCAGAGGCTGAGATGTGACCTTATAGAAGTTTATAAAATCATGAGGGGCATGGATAGGATAAATAGATAAGGTCTTTTTCCTGTGTTAGGGGAATCCAGAACTGGAAGGCATAGGTTTAGGGTGAATTGGAAAGATATCAAAGATACCTAAGGGGCAATTTTTTCACACAGAGGGTGGACTGTGTGTGGAACGAGTGGCTAGAGAACCCCGTCTGAGGAAGAGTAGCATTCCAAGTTCTCCCTTTCTTCCAACTTCTGCCGTCTTTGGATGTTCACATTGTGGAGTGCACAGCAGCTGACCACAATATGATACACTTGGACTGGAACACAATACCTGACCAATCATAGCAATGGGTGCTCAAGAGCTTCTTTAATGCAGGTCCATGTTGTAGATAGTTCTGGCTATAGTGCATCTGAATCTGAGTGCTTAATGAACATCAGAAGCATGAGCATTATGTGGGTGGCACAGTGGCTCAGTGATTAGCACTGCTGCAACAATGCCAAGGATTGAGTTTGATTCCAACCTTGGGTTACTCTCCATATTCTCCCCATGTCTACATGGGTTTCCACTGGGTGCTCTGGTTTCTACCCACAATCTAAAGATGCACAGATTGTGGATTTGCCATGCTACATTGTCCTGTAGTGTCCAAGAATGAGTAGGCCTAAATGGGTTAACCATGGTAGATGTGGGATCATGGGGTTAGGATGGGATGCGCTTAGGAAGATCAGTGTGGAATTGATGGGCCAAATGGCCTCTTTTTATACTATTGGCTGCACTGGTTAGTGTTTGTGAGATTTGGAATTTTGTAGGGATTCTATGAAAAGCCAATTCCTCAGAAAATAACCCTCATTCTTTAGTAGCCACTCATGAAAGAATCTGGACATTGACCAGACGTTCTGAAGCATATGGACTGTCAAAGGACAAATGCATCATGCAGCTGTCTGGGAGCCAAATGCCCACAAGATGGTTTCTTGTGATCATAGATCAACTGGCATTCAGTGAATGGAAGTCTTTTTTATTCATTCATGGGAAATGGGCATCACTGGAATTATTTTCCATTCTTTGTTGCCTTTGAGAAGGTCATTGGGAGCTACTTTCTTGAACTATTTCAATCCATTTAGTGTAGTTCTACTTAGTACTCTTAGAGAGGGAGTTCCAGGTTATTGACTGAATGACTCCAAAAGAACAGCAATATATTTCCTACTCAAGGCCATTAGTGGCACAGAGAGAAACTTTTAGGTGGTGCGTTCCCATGTCCTTGTTGGTCTTGTCTAAGTCAATTGTAGCCGCCATGAGTTTGAAAGGTGCTATTGTGGGACTTTGGTGAATTTTGCATTGAATCTTGTAGACACGCTGCTGCATCTAAGCATTAATGGTGGAGATATTTTGATATCAACTAATGATATTACTGGATAGATCAAACACCACCCTGAAATCTGGCTTGATAGATACTTTATTTTTAGGTTTTAACAAGGTCTTCTTTTATTGAGGCACAGACAGTGCTACAGATTTGGTTTTCACAATAAAGCAGAAGTGTATTGCAGAAGAGTTTTGAAGATAAAATGGAATAAATCAATGTACATATAACACAAATTTAAAGACTTTGAAATACACAGTAAAATATAATTCCATGAATCCCAACTACACTCCTTTTAAGTACTCATACTAAAGCGAATTCTCTCTGTCTGTCAGATCTTTTTGATTTATGTTAACGATGATATCAATTCCTGTGGTTTAGAATCTGATTGCCTCTTCCTTTTTGATGTTACAGAGAGAGGATGAATAGGCTGGGGCTGTTGCCCTGGACCATCGAAGGCTGAGGGATGATGTTATAGAAGTTTATAAAATCACGAGGAGTATGGATAGGGTGAATTGTCAAGGTCTTTTCCCCAGGGAAGGGGAACCCAAAACTAGAAGGCAAAGATTTAAAGTGAGAAGGGAAAGATTTAAAAGGAACCTAAGGGGTAACTTTTTCGTGCAGAGGGTGGTGCGTGTATGGAATGAGCTGCCAGTGGAAGTGGTGGAGGCTGGTACAATCACAGCATTTAAAAGGCATCTGAGTAGGAAACATCTGAGCAGCCCTAGCCTATTCATCCTCTCTCTGTAAAGTAAACTCTCCAAACCTAGCAACATCCTTGTAAATCTTTTCTGAATAATTTCAAATTTAAAGTATTTCTTATGTTCTAAACTATTGAAAGAGATATTGATTGCAACAGATTGTGTATGCATGGTTTCTAAAGCCTGTGAGATTGAAGTTGGGTGTAACAGACTTTGAAAATTGCATGGTTAGGTATCATTGCTGTATCATGGGCCTCCAGAACGCAACACATTTTAGAAGAATATGGGTCAAATGCTGGCTATTGGGACTAGGATATCTGGTCGGCATGGATGAGTTGTGACCAAAATTTCTGTACTGTACAATGCTACGACTCTAAATAGATAAAGTAGGCCATTTGCCCCACCTTTCATCACGATCATGGTCGATTTGCCCAAGTCCTGTTTCGTGTCTGGTCATCATAGTCACCAGCTCTGATATTTCAAAGGTTTATCTATCTCCTTTTTAAATACTTTCAGTGATCAAGCCTCCATACTCTATGGTAGAGAATTCCGGACATTTACTATCCCTCTGGGAGAAGAAATTCCTTTGCATCTCAGTTTTTAATGAGTGTGCCCCTTGTTCTGTAAACATACTCCCTAGTTCAAGATTCTCCCACTAGTGAAGAATCTTCTCAACATCTATCCTGTCAAGCCCTGTCAGAATCTTGTATGTTTTCTGAGCACACCTTTCATTCTTCTAAACTCTAATGAATAAAGGTCTAACCTGTTTAGCCATTCTTGATAAGTTTGTCTCTATGTCCGATGAATCAGCCTAGTAATAGGTGGTTAAAGAACAAAGGGGAGCAACAACAGAAGAGGTGAAAAATATTTTAAAAGTTAAAAGGTAAATTTAATCACATAATGCTAAGCAGGACACACATGCACATAAAACAGTAAATCAAAAATATTTTAAATCAAAGCACTTCATTGTCACTTGGAGCATCTGCAGAAACACACCTTCAAGTATTTCAGTTCTGACAGTCAAATAGCGATTGAAAGTTATGCCTGCATTATATTGATGTGATGGTCTTGTATTTTGTTTCTGCCTGTGATGAGAGAATTTGCAAAACATGAAAGAGCTAAGCTTTAAAAAAAAATGCCTGTTAGTCTCATTAAACACATGTAGCCACTTTCTCTAAATGGCACAGGGAGCGCTTTATTTTCTCTCCAATCTGCAGCAGTAACATGTGGTGCACCTTTGTTCAGTACTGAAGGCTGCACAGAACTTAACTGGGAAACTGGAGAAATGAGGATGCAGCTACTGATTCAAAGCCATTCCATGTGCATTGGAAGACCTGTATATACACAGTGCCTAATCACATCTTTCAGAAACATTTCAAAGAGCTTATGTATTAAGAATTGCCTTGTACTGAAGTGGTGTTATTTAGAGTCCTGTAGCTGCCATTTGGGACAGCAATGATCCACAAAACACAATGGGAGGGACGACTAGGGAATTATTACATGTTATTGTTGGCTGAGTGAAGAATGTTGACCACAGCACCAGGATAACCCCCTGGTCTTCTTTGATTAAACACATAGAATCTTTAACATCCATATGAACTGTTAAAAAAAAGTGAAGGCGGGACCTTTTCACCTGAAGGATTGTTTCTGCTTCTGAAACGAAATTTTACCATTTGTTGTTTACTTCAGAATCACTTTAAATTGAAATATTCCATATTATTTCTTCCTGAGGTTTTGCTGATTAAATCTAAAGTCTATATGTGTCTTTTGAAACATTTGAAAAGAACCTGAATTTGCCTTGCCATTTTCTAAACCAAACTAAGGAAAAAAGATCCAAAAAAAATGAACAACTAATACCAATGCACTTTGCAGTGTTAAAATATGTGAAACTAATTAATTTATAAAAAATGAATATTCTGCACCTCACAGTTAACTTTCAATCTATTCTTGAAAGATAAGTATTGAACTATTCTTAGAAGATACATCATTTCCTAAACTCAGAATTAGCTAACTATGACGATTCCTTGTGTCCTGATGTTAAAGTGGGGTCAGGAGAAGAATACTGATCATGTTTTTTGACCCCTAAACAGAGAAAGCTTTGCCATTTGGGAACAGGTATATTTTAAACATTATTTTGATATTATAAGTTTTTCTTATGGATTACAATGCAAATCCCCAAAACATATATTATGGTAACTCCAATGATGTAAGAGTGTAAAGAATGTGCAGAAAGTTTTAAAATCTAAACCTCAAAGTCACATCATAGGAAATGATACAGAGCACCATGCCATTAAAACAAGCTTTTGTTTTGGAAGATTATAAACTTTGGTTTTCTTGAAAGTTTTAATTTATGAGACCCCGCTCTTCGAGTATTAAGTATGAATGAAGTTGTCACCACAGGTCAAGAACTTTCCTTTCACTGGTTACATTGAGAATGGTGATGTGACAAGTCATTTCCCAGAAAACACAGCTTCTTTGAATTTACACTGCAGTTCTACCCCTCGGCTTTGAGCTGTGAAAGCATCCATGCTGACAGTTGCCTGTTCTGAGTTTTGGACATACTGGCTGAAAATTCTGAACTTGGTAAAAATAAAATCAGTTATTGAGCAGTTAGATGTTTCACTAAGGTTGTAAATCTTTTGGTTTTATCTCCGTCCTAATTGTGATATGGCTCCCTTGGGGCGCGAACTGTGTTGCCAGTCAGTCAGTGAAAGAATTTGTCTTCTGGTCGTTGATTTTGCCCTAATATGCAGATCACTTGTTCCTTTAGAGAGCTGCTGCTGTCGCTGGCACTGGGCCAGGTGCTGTCATTGTTGATCTGTGGTATAGGCCTGACTAGCAAGTACTTGGTGGAGGACTTCCATGCCAACACTCCAGTATTTCAGAGCTTTCTTAACTACATCCTCCTGTTCCTGGTTTACACAACCACGTTGGCCGTACGGCAAGGTAAGTAACACTTAACTTTGCACGATCTTCTACTTGTAATTGTAATGGATAAAAAGAAAAATGAATCATACATGTCATTGCTATTTGTTTCATATTTCAGGAATAAATTAAAAGGTTGATGTGCATCATATTTAATCCAGTAATTTTGAGATTGGTGTGATCTGGTAATTAGCCAGTGCTGATCAAATAACCATTCTTAATGGTCTATCTTTATTGATAAAGCTCTGGTCAATGCTATTTAAGGCAGACATTGTGCAGGTTTGGGGTTAATTCAGTTGATACTCTGTTTAGTATATTCATGAATTTCTGTCTGTGAAGAAAACATGGACAATACCTGGGTGTCCATGCTCAATCTCAGCAGCAGTTTTAACACCCCATCCCTTTGTCAGACTACTCTTCAGAAAACAACTGCTGCTTCGCGTCATCAATCATTACTGACTCTGTCGTTGTAATATGGAGGTCAAGCAGCTTGTAATTGTTGACATCTAACTTTGTTTTTAACTTATTGGTAAAGTGAGTGACGTAAATGGCTGTCATAGTGCAGTGGTAGTGATGCCAAGAGGTCCTGGTTCAAGTCCCACCCTGTTCTGAGGTGTGTCAGAAAATTCCTGAACAGATTTGTTGGCAAATATCTGTTGTGAGCAAAAATGACTTAGACAGAGGCAGTTCTCCCATCCCCGGGTATAGCCGGCCCATCCCCAATCTCCCACTCTGGACAGAGGTGGCCCACCCCCATCTCCCGCTCCCTGCACAGCAGCTCATCCCCCAAGCAGGACACAATCCGCCTATCTCCCATCTCTAACCCTGGGTACAGTTGGCCCACCAGAACCCTGGCCATTGTTAATGGGCTCCTCACAAAAGACAATCGCTGCTCTTGTCAGTGTAAGGTTGGGATCTTGTTTCCAAAAGCCTTCTATGTAGTGATCATTGTTGCCAATGTTCTCTCATGGATATATATGACTGCACTGTCACCTGTGAACTGGGTCTGTCCTACTTATAGGATAGGACACAGTCAGGAAAGCTGACAGCAGTACTTGGATCATTGATTTTGATCATGATTTAATTAGATTGTTCTCCCAATTTTGGTACAAGACTCTAAATGTCATTCAGTAGGACTTTGTAGGAATTGTCTGCCTTGATTATTTTTCTGGAGCATAGGTTGATGCTGGGTGGCCCATTTAATGTTATCTAGCTCCAGAGCATTATCTTCATGGAGAGACAGTGGCATCAAGGCTGCCACTTACTTGTTACTTCTATTATTTTACATTTATCCAGTTAAAATAAAAATTGCTCATGAGAGTGCTAATGACTGAAACTTTTTTCCATGATTAAAATTAATTGTATTTTTCAACCCAAATTCTCCATTGATTTAGTTTGGGCCATTGTTCTACCACGTCCTATGGAAAAATAACAGGATTTATGCTCTGATTAGAAGAAGTTCTTCCACACAGATGAACCTTATGTTTCTTTCAAATGAATCCCATGAATGACAGAATTCTGGTTTTACATTCTAATAAGTAAGGGTCAGTTTGCTGACTTTGCACTTTCAGCAGGGAGTCTCTCTAAGTGAGAGCACATATCAAAAATTCAGCATCTACTTTGCACCATTTTCCAGTATACTTTGAACATAGCGTGTAGCATGTGTGAAAATATCCAATATGCACACTCAGCAGGAGATTGTCCTGCCAACAACACAAAGTCAGTAAATTACCCCTGCAGAACAATCTATTGAAGAACAATTTCTCACAGCTTCATAGGAAATATCAAAAAAACAAATGTGCTTTATGCTTAGGTGTTGGCAAGAAATACTCCAAGTAACATATTATTAATGCCCAATAATTCCTGAAAGCATTCATTAACTATAATTACAGCTTTACTTACTTTAAAATAAATAATTTGTTTTGCTGATTCAATTAACTTCTATTGTTTATGACATAACCATTTATGTGTCAAATTCTTCTTCATGAGACATATGAAACTGGAAGATCTGGGTGGAAGGTCATGCATGGTTACAGGCATATTGGGTAGTGAAGTTAAAATGTTTATAATAATAGCATTGTACAGCTAGATCATCTGTGGTTATGGTTCAGCGAGGGTAGAAAATATGCTAATCTTGGCCCAAGGTTGGGATGACGATGGCAGGCTGAGATATCAATATTGAGGTCGAAACCTGAAATATAGGTCCTGACATTCTGATGACCCTGAAGTCAGTCCTTGGAGCAGTGCAGAGTGGAGTTACTTATTGGGACTCTGTGAAATCCTAGATCCTGCAGGCACTATGTCAGCACAATGGCTCAGTGGTTAGTGCTGCTGCCTCACAGCGTTAGGGACTCGGATTTGATTCCAGCCTCAAGTGACTGTGTAGAATTTGCATGTTCTCCCCATGTCTGCATGTGTTTCTACTGAGTGCTCCTATTTCCTCCTCCAATCCAAAGGTGTGCAGGTTAGGTGGATTGGCCATGCTAAATGACCCCATATTGTAATTAATCCACCTAGACTGCGTATCCATTGCGGGCTAGGTGGATTAGCCCTGGGAAATGTGGGGTTATGGGGATAGATGGAAGGCTGGATCCGGGTGGGATGCTCATCAGAGGGTGCATGCAGACTCAATGGGCCGCATAGACTTCTGCACCATAAGCATTCTATGATTCTGTGAATTGCTTGAGAAATTGATAATTCTGGAGGGTATTTCCACTGGGTCTGGAAATGCTTCTGTTAATATTTACGTAGGAGAAGTTAAACAATAAAAATCCAGTGTAACTTCTCATTGACTATTAAAATTGCCTCCCAAAACCTATATTTAAGTCTCAGAACATGATATGCTGACTCCTGCAAAGGGTGAGATTGTATGACTTCCTGTAATGATCCCACACTCTTTTTAAGGTACAATGCATTTTTCTGATGGTGAGTTGGGAATTCGGATATCACTTAAATTGTTGTTGTGCTGTCAATTAACATTCTTACTCAGCATTAATACCATTTTCTCTACTTTTTGTAACAGTTGATGATTCTCAGTAGCCCTATATATGTACAATGAAGCACTCTCTTTTACAAATTTTTGTTTGGAAAATTATGTGAAAATGGAATGCAGTGGAACCAATGATGCAAACAGAAAAATACCATTGGAGTCCCACTGTTTAAATTTTAAATTGTATTTCAATAGTGTGATAGTAATGATGAATACTTTGGTTATGAGAAGAGCCTCAAATTTTTGGACTTAATTTATGTTTTTCTTTAGTTCTATCAAGGTTCTAATAATGATGTTCAAAACTATAGAAGATTTTGATAAGATCAATCAGGAAGGAGCTATTTTCACTTAACAGTGAAATGGTAACTAAGACTTAAGTTGGAACTAATCACCAAAGAGAGAGATTGGGAGATCATTTTTAAAACAAAACATTATTAGGATTTGAATTACCCTAGCCAATAAGATGTTGGCCACAGAATCCAGGTGAAGTGGCTAATTTTAGACAGTGGAAAATTGATAAAACCTGTAGAATAGGAGCAAGTAGATAACTATCACAGAAGGTTAGCATTTGTATAATAGACTGACTGGCGTTTGATCTGCCACCATGCGATGGACATTATTTTTCACTGTTGCTGCTTCTTTAATGTATTTAAGTACTTTTACTTTAAGAGATAGAGTCTGCACAAGTATATGTCTGCCACTAGGTGGCATTTACGCCTGATAAGGAGTGGTGATGTCATCAAGGTTTTCCTCTGATTTGGACAGACAAAGTGATAGAACCAATTACTAATTAGTTTAGAAAACTGCATTTGAGTGTTTCAAAAGCTCCATTTCATTCAGAAGAGCTCTGTATTTGCTTTTAAACTAGAAAGCAGACTGATAATTCATTTATTTTTAAAGGAGAGACAGGGCTTCTGGCTTAACAGAACTTATACTTTAAGCAGAAAGTCACCTACTTAGCTTTCAGGCTGTTGAATTTGACAGATTTCTATTCTCAAAAATCAGTGTTGTTATTTTGCCAACCCTCTTGAAAAGCAAGGCTGCTGTTAAGCCAATGTTTAATGAGATTGCCAAATATCTGACCCTTTAAAAAAAAACTGCACTGTACCATGATCTGTCACCATTGCAAAGGCTTTGCCTCCAGAAAAGTATTTGTAATACATGATATGGCAATCTTATGTTAGATTTTACAACATAAGAACCTGGTGTCAATAAAGTGGTCTTGGAAATTTTAATAAGCATTTAATACAGCACCTGTTATACACATATATTAGAGTCACAGGCACTTGCATGTCTCATCTAATATTAAACAATTGATTACAGACAGTAGCCCACTTCCATCAGCTTGTCATGCTTTGAATGGCTCTCGTTAAGTTGGAGTCTGAGATTTTCATACCCTCAAGTCATTTGGTATGATAGTGATAATATCATGAGCATATTCAAGTGGTATAGTGCATACCAACTGTGAGATTTAGTACAGATAAAATTCCATGAGATTTATCACCGAAAAATCAAATAACTTCAGCACCCTTACAGGGAAGTTTTGTTTTTAAAAAATCTATTGTAGTATTGTCCTATGTATATGTCATGTACATTATATGTTAGAACATAAAATCTTAAACATGGTTAAGAATATTGCTGTAGGCCTTATGATGTAGTGGATATTTAAGTCAGACACTTGAATCCAAAGTTCCAAACTGGGACTTGATGATCAAGAAAAATGCATTCACAATGTAGACAAACTGGTTGAATATGAACTTGTAAATTCTTCCAGTACACTCTAATGGCAGATTGAAAGGTTAGAGACATAGAGTTTTAGAGATGTAAAGCATGAAAACAGACCCTTCAGTCCAACTCATCCATGCCAACCAGGTATTAAATCATTTGGACCATATCCCTATAAACTCTTCCTATTCATGAATCCATCAAATGTTGTAATTGTACCAGCCTCCACCACTTTGCCTGGCAGCTGGTTCCATGCACATACCACCCTCTGATTGATTGATTTATTTGTTGTCAGTGAAAAGCTTTGTTTATGAGCAGTATAGGTAGATCATAGTAAGCAAGGGTGTACAGAACAAAAGATATAGGCAGAGGCGTACAGATAACATTGCACAATGTGTACAAGAGAAATCAACAGTAGCAAAATCAGCATTATTTGAGGCCAGAGAGTCTATTCAATAGTCTAATAATGGCCGGGAAGAAATTGTCCCAGAATGTGCTGGCGTGTGCGTTCAGGCTTCTGTATCTTCTCTCTGATGGAAGAAATTGGAGGAGATCATTACCGGGGAGGGAAGCATCTTTGATGGTGTTGGCAGCCTTTACGTGGCAACGAGTTGTTTAAATGGAGTCCATGGATGGAAGGTTGGCTCCCATGATGGCCTGAGCTGTACACATCACCCTCTGTAGTTTCCTATGATCTTGGACAGAGCAGTTGCCATAGCATGCTGTTTTGCACTTGGACAGTGTACTTTCAATTGTGCATCTGTAGAAGTTGGTGAGAGTCCTTACCAACATGCCAAATTTTCTGTGTGATCAAATTAGCCTTCAGGTCACTTGTCAATCTTTTCCCTCTCAACTTAAACCTATGCCCTCTAGTTTTGGACTCTCCTATCTTAGCTATTCACCCTAACAAATGCTCCACAATCCAATCCAAAAAATGTGCAGATTGGGTGATTAATAGAGTAGGGAAATGGGTCAGCGTGGGTTACTCTTCAGAGGGTCAGCATGGACTTGTTGGGCTGCAGAGCCTGTTCTATGAATACCATTTATCTTCTTTACTATCTGCTGCACCGACATGCTTACTTTCAGTGGCTGGTGCATGAAGACACCCAGATTTCATTGCACATTTCCCCCTCTCAATTTTTAGCCATTCAGATAATAATCCACTTCCCTAATTTTGTTACTAAAGTATATAACCTCTCGTTTATCCATTTACATGATACTGTATCTGCCATGCATTTGTCCGCTCACTAAGTTTGTCCAAATTGCACTAAAACATCTTTGCATCATCCTCACAGTTCACCTTTTCACCCAACTTTGTAACATCTGGAGATGTAATATTTACTTCCCTCAGTAAATATATATATTGTGAATAGCTAGGTTCTAGCACTGATCCTAGCAGTACCCCATTGGTCACTGCCTACCATTTGGAAAAAGACCTGTTTATTCCTACTCATTTCCTGTTTGCCAACTAGTTTTCTATCCAACTTAATACACTATCCCTAATGACATGCACTTTAATTTTACACACTCTTCTCCTATGTTGGATCTTGTCAAAAGCCTTCCGAACGTCAAAATAAACTGGTTCTTGAGATCACTTCTACTTCTTGTATCCCTGAAGAATTCCTGTAGATTTTCAAGTGTCATTTTTCTTTCATAAGTCCATGCTGACTCTATTCAATCTTGCCAAGGCTTTTCAAATGCTCAACTAATAATTCTTTCATGACGATCTCCAACATTTTCCTTACTACCAACATCATGCTGACTGATCTATAATTCCTGGTTTCCTCTTTGTCTCCCTTCTCCAATCTGTAGGAATTAATTCAAAACCTCTAGAATGTTGCAAGTTGAGCACCAATGCATCCGCTGTTCTGAAGGCCAGTTTCTGACGTACTGTAGGAAATAGATTATCAAGTCCTAGTGATTTATCGGCCTTCAATCCCATCAAATTTCTCGAACACCATTTCCTTTCTAATACTGATTTTCTTCAGTTCCTCCCTGTCACTAAACCCATCATTTTTGATATGTTGTTTGTGGCCTTCCTTCGTGAATACAGAATCAAAATCTGTATGTAGTTTATCAGCCATTGTTCCCCATTATGAATTCCCCTGTTTCTGACTCTAATTTACATATTAATCAATTGAAACCTGCACATCTGTTCTAATCGATTAAAGATGTAAGAGCTATCTTATGTGTGTTCAATTCGTTCGCATGAGTTGTATGACCCTTTAATCATTTCCTTATGAATTCTGTGTCTAAGGTCTTCCTCTCTCACTAACACCTGATAAAGGAGCAGTGCTCTGAAAGCTAGTGTTTTCAAATAAACCTGTTGGACTATAGCCTAGTGTCATGTGATTTTTGACCTTCCTAAATTACTGAATGCCCCTGGATATTCAGTTCCCATTCCTGGTCACCCCGCTACCATGTCTCAGTACTCCTGATTAGATCATCATGTTTACACCTATTAATTTATTTAGAAGACTTCTCCAGCTGGACAACCTGGCGACAAAATACGCCAGGACTCAATTGATATTTTGGAAGACCATCATGTACCAAAACCTGTACAATCACAGGGAGTTTCAGATTTCACAAGAGGTATTAACTGGAAGGAGAATTAGTGATTGAATTCATCATGACTTTTAAGCACCTCATAGAATGCTATGAGTTTAACAGTGTTTCAGATGACATCTTAAGAAACAGACTATTATGCAGCCTGTGAAATGAGGCCATTTAATGAAAGCTACTAACTGAGAGAAATCTAAATCTTAAAACTGAGTTGGACATTGTAGTGTCAGTCTGCAGGAGTCCTATCAAAGACAAAATCAACTAAGCCCAATGAAGAATGTCCATGCTATTGGCACGAGGAAGACGTGGCTGCTGCAAGTGAATCAAACATCTCCAATGACGAATTTGAATTGAACATCATGATGGAACGCATAGATTTTGGATTGTGCCTAAACTAGATGGGCAACTGATCAAAATGCAGATAGATGCCAGGCAGCTGTTTCACTTATTCCTGAAACAATTTACAACCATCTTCCACTCTCCAACATATCAATCATGATCGAATAGAAGAGCAGCCATTGTATTCCTCTATCTTATGGTCTTAAAGAATGTAGCATGTTCTGAGAAACTATCTGAAATATGTTCTATGAACGCCTTGCCCAGACTAATATTGGAATCTGATTTCGTTTCCACTTTCCTACTGAAATCCACTTTGAAAATAGAACCAGTCTGACTCAGGATTGGGGTACAGACAGATTCTGACCTCACACCTTTAATGCATTGTCTGAGCTGAACTGTCACCTTTTGTTATAAAATTTTAAGTTACCTCGAGAAGGTGTCTTAAAAGAAGTTCTGCGATTATCATATTAATGAACCAAAATTTGCGACCCTTTCTAATAGATGAAAGACTTAACAATCCAAGTTTATTCAATATATCATTTCAGTTTCATGACACCGTAATCTTTTGCTATAAATTCTGTGCCTTATGATCTTAGCCTCCACAACCACCTGATGAAGAAGTAGCGCTCCAAAAGCTAGTGCTTCCAAATAAACCTGTTGGATTATAACCTGGTGTTGTGCGATTTTTAACTTTGTCCACCCCAGGCCAACACTGGCTCCACCATATCATTTGAACACATATTCATTTCTTCAGTCTTATTTCCGTCATGCCAATTTGTATGTCGTTCATGTGGTAATTCATGGTAAACTATCTTTGAGATTCTGCTTGCTAGTGGGAACTCTTCATCTCCCTCGGCAAAAAAAACTCTTTCCGAGTTAGAACAAAGAACATAGAACAGTACAGCACAGAACAGGCCCTTCAGCCCACGATGTTGTGCCAACCATTGATCCTCATGTATGTACCCTCAAAATTCTGTGACCATATGCATGTCCAACAGTCTCTTAAATGTCCCCAATGACCTTGCTTCCACAACTGCTGCTGGCAACGCATTCCATGCTCTCACAACTCTGTGTAAATAAACCATCTCTGACATCCTCTCTATACTTTCCTCCAACCAGCTTAAAACTTTGACCCCTCGTGTTAGCCATTTCTGCCTTGGGAAATAGTCTCTGGCTATCGAGTCTATCTATGCCTCTCATTATCTTGTATACCTCAATTAGGTCCCCTCTCCTCCTCCTTTTCTCCAATTTAAAACGTCCGAGCTTAGTCAACCTCTCTTCATAAGATAAGCCCTCCAGTCCAGGCAGCATCCTGGTAAACCTCCTCTGAACCGTCTCCAAAGCATTCACATCTTTCCTATAATAGGGCAACCAGAACTGGACGCAGTATTCCAAGTGCGGTCTAACCAAAGTTTTATAGAGCTGCAACAAGATCTCATGGCTCTTAAACTCAATCCCCCTGTTAATGAAAGCCAAAACACCATATGCTTTCTTAACAACCATGTCCACTTGGGTGGCCATTTTAAGGGATCTATGTACCTGTACACCAAGATCCCTCTGTTCCTCCACACTGCCAAGAATCCTATCCTTAATCCTGTACTCAGCTTTCAAATTCGACCTTCCAAAATGCATCACCTCGCATTTATCCAGGTTGAACTCCATCTGCCACCCCTCAGCCCATCTCTGCATCCTGTCAATGTCCCGCTGCAGCCTACAACAGCCCTCTATACTGTCAATGACACCTCCAATCTTTGTGTCATCTGCAAACTTGCTGACCCATCCTTCAATCCCCTCATCCAAGTCATTAATGAAAATTACAAACAGTAAAGGCTCAAGGACAGAGCCCTGTGGAACACCACTCACCACTGACTTCCAGGCAGAATATTTTCCTTCTACTACCACTCGCTGTCTTCTGTTGGCCAGCCAATTCTGTATCCAGACAGCTATGTTCCCCTGTATCCCATTCCTCCTAACCTCCTGATGAGCCTACCATGGGAACCTTATCAAATGCCTTGCTGAAGTCCATATACACCACATCTACAGCTCGACCCTCATCAACTTTTCTAGTCACATCCTCAAAGAGCTCGATAAGGTTTGTGAGGCATGACCTGCCCCTCACAAAGCTGGGTTGACTGCATTTAATCAAGTCATGCTCTTCCAGATGGTCATAAATCCTATCCCTCAGAATCCTTTCTAACACCTTGCAGACGACAGACGTGAGACTTACTGGTATGTAATTGCCAGGGATTTTTCTATTTCCTTTCTTGAAGAGAGGAATTACATTTGCCTCTCTCCAGTTCTCAGGTATGACTCTAGTGGAGAGCGAGGATGCAAAGATCTTCGCAAGTGGTGAAGCAATTGCATTTCTCGTTTCCCAAAGCAACGGAGGATAAATCTGGTCTAGGCCTGGCGACTTGTCAATCTTAATGTTTGACAAACTTTTCAGCACATCAGCTTCCTCTATCTCTATCCATTCCAGCATGCACACCTGCTCTTCAAAGGTTTCATTCACTACAAAGTTCGTTTCTTTCATAAAGACAGAAGCAAAAAACTCATTTAGGGCTTCCCCTACCTCCTCAGACTCCACACACAAGTTGCCTATGCTATCCTTGATTGGTCCTACTCTTTCTTTGACCATTCTCTTATTCCTTACATTAGTGTAAAATGCCTTTGTGTTCTCCCTAATCCGTTCTGCCAAGCCTTTCTCGTGCCCCCTCCTGGCTCTCCTCAGACCATTTTTGAGCTCCTTCCTCACCTGCCTGTAATCCTCTTGAGCTGAGCTTGACCCTAGCTTCCTCCTCCTTATGTAAGCTACCTTCTTCCTTTTGACGAGAAGCTCCACCGCTCTCGTCATCCAAGGTTCCTTTATCTTACCACTTCTTGCCTGTCTCAGAGGGACATATTTATTCATCACTCACAACAACTGTTCCTTAAACAGTCTTCACATGTCTATAGTGCCTTTACCATGGAACAATTGCTCCAGTTCATGCTTCCTAACTCATGTCTAATCGCATCATAGTTTCCTCTTCCCCAATTAAATATCCTCCCATTTTGCCTAATCCTCTCCTTCTCCATAGCTATGTAGAATGTGAGGCAGTTGTGGTCACTATCAAGATCTGATACCTGCCATTTCCGAGCACTAAGTCTAGAATGGCCTCTCCCCTCGTCGGCCTGTCAACGTACTGAGTTAGGAAACCCTCCTGAACACACCTTACAAAAACAGCTCCATGCAAATCTTCTGCTCGAAGGAGGTTCCAATCAATATTGGGAAAGTTAAAGTCACCCATTACAACAACCCTACTACGTCCACGCTTTTCCAAAATCTGCTGACCTATGCTTTCTTCCATCTCCCTCCTGCTATTGGGGGGCCTGTAGTAAACCCCTAATGAGGTGACTGCTCCCTTGCTGTTCCTAATTTCCACCCATTCTGACTCGGTAGGCAGATCTTCCTCGACAATGGAAGCTTCTGTAGCTGTGATACCCTCCCTGATTACTAGTGCTACATCCCCTCCTATTTCCCCCCCACCCCAACCCCCCCCCCCCCCCCCCCCCCCCCATTCTTTATAAATGCTCTAAACCCTGGAACATCCAGCAACCATTCCTGCCCTTGAGAAACCCATGTCTCTGTTATGGCCAGAACATCATAGCACTGATCCATGCTCTAAGTTCATCACTTTTATTCCTGATACTCCTTACGTTAAAGCAAACACACTTTAACTGATCCCTTGGTTCCTTCCCAAGAAAATCCTTCCCATTAGCTGGTCTACCTCTTGCTATTGCCTCATCTGCATCAACTCTCACCTCTGGTATACAGCTCTGTTCCCACCCCCCTGCCATACTAGTTTAAACCCTCTCGAACTACTTGAGCAAACCTTTCACCCAGGACATTGGTCCCCTTCCAGTTCAGATTTTTTTTGTTTAGATTACTTACAGTGTGGAAACAGGCCCTTCGGCCCAACAAGTCCACACCGACCCACCGGAGCACAACCCACCCATACCCCTACATTTACCCCTAATCTAACACTCTCGGCAATTTAGCATGACCAATTCACCTGACCCGCACATCTTTGGACTGTGGGAGGAAACTGGAGCACCCGGAGGAAACCCACGCAGACACGGGGAGAATGTGCAAACTCCACATAGTCAGTCACCTGAGGTGGGAATTGAACCCGGGTCTCTGGCGCTGTGAGGCAGCAGTGCTAACCACTGTGCCACCGTGCCGCCCACAACCCATCCTTCTTGCACAGGTCCCACCTTCCCCAGAAGGCATCCCAATTATTTACATATCTGAAGCCCTCCCTCCTACACCAGCTGTGCAGCCACTTGTTAAGCTGTGCCCGCTCTCTGTTCCTTGCCTCGCTATCTCGTGGCACCGGTAGTAAACTAGAGAACACTAATTTGTTCGTCCTGCTTTGCAGCTTCCATCCTAACTCCCTGAAATCACTTTTTATATCCTCAATCCTTTTCCTGGCTCTATCATTAGTGCCAATATGTAATATGATTTCTGGCTGTTCGCCCTCCCCTTTTAGAACTTTATACACCCAATTGGAGACGTCCCAGACCCTGGCACCAGGGAGGCAACATACCTTCCAGGAATCCCAATCCTGACCACAAAATCTCCTGTCGATTCCCCTAATTATCGAGTCCCCTGCCACGAGTACTTTCCTATTCTGCCTCCTTCCCTTCTTTGCCACAGTGTCAGGCTCAGTGCCAGAGAACTGACTGCTATGGCTTCCCTCTGGTAGGTCATCCCCTCCAGCAGTATCCATAATGGTATACTTATTGCTGAGGGGAATGTCCACAGGGAATCTCTGCATTGTCTGTCTGTCCCCTTTCCTCCCCCTAACTGTAACCCATCTATCCTTGTCCTGAGCCTTAGGAGTGACCAACTCCCGGTTACTTCTCTTAATTACCCCCTCAGCCTCCCGAATGATCCATAGTTCATCCAGCTCCAGCTCCAATTCCCTAACACGGTTTTCAAGGAGCTGGAGTTGGGTGCACTTCCCGTAGATGTAGCCAGCGGAGACGTGTGCCATGTCTCTCACCTGCCATATTCTGCAGGAGGAGCAAGCAACTGCCCTAGCATCAATACCCCACTTATCTGAACACCCACTCAGTACTAAAATAGAAAGCTTCGTTCAAGTTGCTATAAAATTAATAACAAACTTATATTCAATAGAGAAAGTTTAGAATGAACCTTACCTTATTAACTAGGTTAGAGGAGGAGGGCGTGTGGGAGACACTATAGTTGTAGAGTCTCGGGTTTAGCCACCTTGCTGATATATATGGTCACTGCTTTCCTTCCCGGCTGTCCCTCTGGTCCTCGTCACTTCCTCCGCTGTTCCCTCTCCTTCTGTGATAGGGAAAACACTGCTACCGGTAAGTAATTTTAAAAAAACTGCCTTACCTTAGCAGTCTTCCGGGTTCGTCTTAACTCCGCTGCTGCTCGCACTCAAAATCTACGTATGTTGTTTCCATCGTTATGGACTATGACCATTGGATGCTGTCAATGCAAGTTCTTCTCCAGCCCAGAGCTGATATCCTGAACCCTGGTAGATTAAACAGTCGGGACACTTGCTCTTTGCTGCAGAGTAAAGTATAAATCCCGTGTAACTGTACTGTCCCCTTCTACGACTGCATTCCTTTTTCCTCTCCACCAGTTGAATGGCTTTTTGTACCACGATGCCATGACCAGTTAGCTCATCCACCCTGCCACCCTCACCGTTGTGCAGACGAGCTGAAAACGCTTCACGTCTTTTGGATAACTGCAAAGGCTGAGATTGCTGTTCTCCCTTCTCTGGATCCAGCCTATTCCGCCTCTCCCTGTAGCTCAAATCCTCACTAAGTTTCTTAAATTCATGACCCAAAAAGAAAGATAAATCTGAGATTACCTGCTTTGGCATAAAGTAAACGTTTCATACCACTGAAAAATAATGGTGGCCAGTAAGCCAACATAGCTCAATTAAATTTGTCAAGAACAAAACAGTGACTAAGAATGTATCACTATACAGCAGTGTCATGCTGAAGAATGGCGAGATAAAATGTTCAATAAGTTATCTGTGAACATATTATAATGAGCACTGAAAGCATTCCATAACCATGAATTACTTACTAGTATATGACAAAAGCCGAGTTATCCCAGTTTCCCTTTGGAAAAATGTCCTAGAAAGGACTTAGGATGTGGTAGGGGAACATCTCAAAAGAGGTGGTCCATCTCACAACCTATTGTGAAATCTACAATTATACTCAGCCATCTGGTCTGAAAGACATTCTTACCATTGATGAAGACTGATGGAAAGGTAAAACTCTGCAAAGTTTACTGGAAGTAGCAAATCCTTAAAAAATGAACCACAGTAAATCCCACCCAAGCTCATTCAGGATTCTTAGCTTAGATTGTTCAGACAGCAAAACAATATGGTGAACAAATTGCTAAAGCAGGGTAGAATTTTAAAATCAACTGTTGGGATCATCTATGACATGTCTGAAGTAGATGGGACTTGAACCTAGAACTCAGTGGTAGGGATACTGCCAGTGTGCCACAAAAAGCCCCTTTTAATGCCGAAATCACTTCATCAGCCACTTAGCATTTTGTAGTTAGTAGTTTACTCTCAGTACATAATTGGATTAATCAAGGTCGCAATTTCTAACAAGTTTGAGAGACTGGATTGTTTAAGTACTTTTAGAGTTTTCTCAATTGTGGTCCAGCCAACTGTGTTAAGAACAAATTGTGAAAGGTGATTTGGGAAATGGAAAAAGTTTATTTTTCTTGTCAGAATTAAGGTAACTGTAACACAGGCGGCTGTCAAGTAAAATTACCATCATTAAACCCAAGCGACACGTTTTATTGACAGACTTAACAGGTCTTCACTACTACATGTCCACCATTTTTTTTGTCATACTATGTTAGGATTGTAGATTATAGAGATATATTTCCAATGTATGGCCATACCCACAATAACTAAACTGGCATACATGGTCTGCATGCTTCCATGATAATCTTCAGCAAACCAACTGTGATGTTTGGTCATTAGCTGGAACTGTTGGGAGGATCATGATGTGATGAAGTGAGGGCAGGATCGATGGATGTTGATCATCGTTACCAATATGATGGTCTGAAGAAATACATTTTCATTCTATCATCAGTTTTCCCTTTTCCATTGTCATATTCTACAGCCATGTTTGCAATTTTTGGTGAAGTAGATGTTCATGGAAATATTCCATATCCAGTGTCCACTAATGCTTGGCTCTGATCTTCCACACATTCAACTCACTCCTTGTCAAACACACCACAAGCTAGATGTCCATTAAGTTGTCCACCACCTTAATATTGATCATTACCTTTTCCTGGAGGTCAATCAAGCATGGCCAAGAGACTACTTCACATCTTCTGGCTGGCCTACAAAAGGGGCAGCTGTAAAATTAAGGATTGGTGGTTGCCATTCTTTTACCTTAGATCAGAAAATCCAACCTTTACATATTCTAATACATATATAAATGGAGGTATATAACCTTTGTTGTATTACATTTCAGACACTTTAGCTTTTTTCTGATGGTTAGCAGGTTCAATGCTTCTAACCTAACCAATGGGCAACTGTCTTTATGAGCCAGTGTTATCAATGAGACTGTTTTTAATAGATTGAATAATGCCTTCATTGACTGAAACAGGGTTCCATTCAGGAAAATATACTTTATCTGGTCAGTCCATTTGGAATGTTTCTGACTGCAAGAAAGACAGAACCAGAGGGTTTTATTTGCAGCAATTCTACTTGACAGAGCAACCAATCCTTTAAACCTGACACTGTATGTGTCACAACAGGGCACATGTGAAGATAACCAAGTTAAATGTTGTTTTTGTTTATTAGAGAGCACAAGAGGAAATGCTTCTCGTTCAAACTAATCTACATAATTATTTTTACTGAACTGTGTACAAATAGTTCTTATATTCATAACATTTAAAATTTATATTTTCACTCCGGTTGTCCATTGTGATGTTTTACACGTATGGGACCTCAAGTAATGGTTGTACTGAAATATCCTAAAGCAAAATAAGAGTATAATCAAGATAGTATTACCAGCTATGGTACAGCCATCATAGAGTAGAGGCTGTAGTTTTTACACTAAAAGCAAACTGTGAGCACAATATACAAGGGTGTACCTCTGTTTTAAAGTCAATATTATGGGAATAAACCACCTACTGATTCTGATCGTATGCTTTCAGGTTCAATAGTACTCTAACTCTGGTTAAATAGGTTTTTAAAAAAAAATTCTGCAATTTCTTTTGCAACATTTTGTGCTTTTAAAGATGCTAGAAATTAAAAAAAAACATTTTGGGAAAGACAGTTTCGAAATGGTTCCCGGTCCAGGCAGAATTGTGGATTTCAGACTAGGTCTCCACCTCAGAGAGGTCAAAAGATAATCCTTAATTCAGTTGTGCTTCACTGTGGTCTGATCCAAGAATTAATGAAGTTGTCATTGTAAAATGTGAAATTGGTCATTGACCAAAATAATAAGAAACTACAGCTGGAATTTTGGCAGTTTTTAAAGTACTAGTGGTTTAAATGGAGCATGACTTAGCTTTTTGCGAAGGCCACTATGTAAATACAGCTTGCCAATTAAGAGAATGATAAAAAGAAATGCAAGTACACTGCCTGGGCAGAGACAGAAATTCCCTTTTGAAGCATCTCAAAAAAAAATCCTCAGAGGCAGAGAAACTGGGAGTTAGGGATATCATAAAACAGCAAGTGGTCTGTTGTAGATGAATTGGGCAGTTAGCAGTACCATCCTAGCAGAACCAGAAACCAGGAAATTTTTCTCTTTCCCAGGATGTGGCATCTTGCTGAGTTCACTTCTGTAAATAATTTTTAACTATCAAATTACAGAAGCCCTTACAACTGCTGAATTCTGATTTGCGGTTTCCAACCCTGGAAAAGTTAAGCTGTAAGCAAGTAATGGGCCTGCAACAATAATGAACTGAACTGGCTTTCATCTGCATAAATATCTTGCATGAGTACCTTTTTTTTGGGATCGGTTAGCTCAGTTGGCTGGACAGCCAGTTTGCAATGCAGAGTGATGCGAAGAGCATGAGTTCAATTCTCACATTGATTGAGGTTATCATGAAAGACTTTCACAACCCTCCCGTCCTCTGAGGCATGGTAACTCTCAGGTTGATCCATAATCAGTTGCCTTTCTCTTATAAGAGAGCAGGCCTATAGCTACTTTACATTACCTTCTTTTAAGTTTTTGAATCTGGAATGTAACTAATAACTGAACCATATTCATATTTCGTAACTTGAAGTAATAATTTTACAATAAATTAAACTTTGCTCATGTTTTAAAATCCAAGTTTTGTGGCTGTTTAGTTTTAACTTGCAACACCAAAATAAAACCAAAAATAGGATTAAAAGCACTATTATTCAGTGTTCACTGACCATGTTTTGGATATGTTCGGTGGTTGTTCAACTAATGTAACAGTTCAAATATAGAATGAAGTTTCCTTTGCTTAGACAAAACCTACAGGAACAATCTCCACAATACTAATACAGCTTTGTTTGGTTTGATTTGAGTTATTATTTCACATGTATCTAGGTACAGTGAAAGTTTTGTTTTGTGTGCCATACAGGCAGATCATAATTTACAAAGTGTACAGTATTAGGGTAATGGAACAAAGTGAAGAATACAATGTTACTGCTGCAGAAAAGGTGCACAAACGATGTCATTAATTTTGTGACATCCTTTTGTAGAATTGCTAGTGCCAAATCTTGTGGTGTAAAAATAATTTTGAAAATAGACATCACCAGGATAAAAGAGAATAGTTCCCTTCATCTGCCAATCTCCTCCCCACTTCAGTAAAACATATTCCTTTATGTATGGATCACATAAAAGGACAACAATATGATCCTATAAAAGGAAATTATCATTACTGAGTGCCCCATGATTAGGAGAAACCCTGGATTGTGCAATTCAATTCTTAAGACAGAATTCAAAGTTATAGATCTTGAATTGCACCAGTTTTCAGTACAATGAGTGCAAAATGCTCCCGAAACAGTCTGCATTCAACCGTAAAACCAAAATTGAAATGGATAGTTTCTCTGACATTTAAGTCAGATTTGGAATTGATCCAATGTCCCGTGGCATAAATCCATCATACTGCAATAAGATGCTTGGCACCTGTGGAGTGTTCCTTACTTTGATAGTTTCATTGAGCATAGCAAATAATATTCAGCTTTTCACCAATGCGTGTGAGAGCTGTGGAAATATCACAAAGACTTGTTCCACGAAGTCATTTCTTGTCCATTAAAAATAAAGCCTGTTTTACTTAATTCTATGCAACATGTGACTAGATTTTTTCCAGTTCTGCATTGAATAAAGTCCCTTTTCAGCCAGTTAATGCCAAGAGACTTGCTGTTATTGTAAGTGTGGTATATAAAATGCAGATGTCAAAATACAAAAGAATACCTCTGGAGACTCTGTCCTGCTTTCATGCTGAATATGCAGGTGAATTAAAAGTTGCTGAGTTCTCCTTGTGGCATCAAACAGCATGAACTTACTCTGAAATATTATTTGGCAACTAAAATTCAGCTAAAACTGGCAGACCAAGCTGAAATTTGAGATGAAACTGAAAAATTTAGCACAATACATTTTTTTTCTTTCATGGGATGTGGGTATTATTGGTAAGGCCAACATTTGTTGTCCATCTGTTACTGCCTTGCACTAAATAGCCCTTTTTGAGACAATTAAGAGTCACAATTATTTAATACATAAATTGTAAAAGTTAATTGAGGAAGTAGTTATGGCTGGCTAGGTGATGTGCTGTAGCTGTATGATGTGGGAACTGGCTGATCCCATTGTGAACAACAGTGATCACATCTGCAGCAAGTGTTGGTTGTGGAAGAACTACGGATCAGAATTGATGATCTGGAATCTGAGCATCAAACTCTGCGGCACATCTGGGAGGGGAGAGAATTACCTGGACACTTTGTTTCAGGAGGCAGTCACACCCGGTAGATTAAGTAATTCAAATTCAGTTAGTGATCAAGGACAACAGAGTGTGACTGTAAGTTAGGCAGGTAGGGGGATTCTGAGTTCAGGAGTGAGATTCCTGCTCCCTGTACTGATGAGGGAAAGGGCTGTGGACAGGATGAGCCAGCTGACCATGGTGCAGAAGGCCATTTAAGAGGGGGGCAGCAAAAAGACAAGTAGCTGTTATAGGGGATTCTATAATTAGTACCCATTGCGAGCCGGATCGTGAGTCCTGCATGGTGTGTTGCCTGCCTGATGCCAGGACATCCCCAACCGGCTTGAAAGGATATTAAAGCGGGACGGGGTGGATCCAGTTGTTGTGGTCCATGGTGGCACTAACAACAAAGGCAAGGCTAAGGTGGAGGAACTGTTTGGGGATTATCAAGCACTAGGAAAGAAATTGAAGAACAGGTCCTCAAGGGTCATAATCTCTGGATCACTGCCTGAACCACGTGCAAATTGACATAGGGATAAGAAAATTAAGGAAGTAAACACGTGGCTAAGAGATTGGTGAGGGAAAGAGGGATTCCATTTCATGGGACATTGGCATCAGTTTTGGAATCAGGGGGACCGTCGGGACTGTCTCTACCTGAACTGATCTGGAACCAGTATTCTGGTGAAAAGGATAAATACGGTGGTCAGTAGGACTTTAAACTTCTGAGTTGGGGGAGAATGGAAAGCGAAAAAGACAGGGAGTATGGAGTTAAATGGAAACATAAGCAGCAGGTTACCATGTGTGCAGGTAGTTTTAAGCTCGAAGCAGACTAGGAATGCAGCAAAAAGAAAGGATTACTTAGGGCATCTTATGATTTTCAATATCTAATAATGATAAGAAAGTTAGCATTAAGGTGCTTTACTTGAAAGCTTGTTGTATTCGTAACAAAGTAGATGAATTAATAGCACAAATCATCATGAATGATTATGAAGTGGTAGGCATCACAGAGATGTGGTAGCAGGGGGTTCAGGACTGGCAGTTAAACATCTCAGGATTTACAACTTATCAAAAAGACAGGGAGGTGGGCAGAGGGGGTGGGGTTGCCTTATTAGTTAAGAATGAAAGTAAATCTATGGCACTGAATGATGTAGGGTCAGAGGTTATGGAGTCTGTGTGGGTGGAGTTGAGGAACCACAAAGGCAAAAAGCCATAATGGGAGTTATGTACAGACCTCCTAACAGTGGTCAGGACCAGGGGCGCAAGGTGTACCAGGAAATAGATAGGGCATGTCAGAAAGACAAGGTCACAGTGATCATGGGGGACTTCAATATGCAAATAGACTGGGTGATTAATATTGCCGATGGATCCAAAGAAAGGGAATTCATGGAATGCTTACAGGATGACTCTTTGGAATAGCTTGTGATGGAGTCCACAAGGGAGTAGGCTATTCTGGACTTAATGCTCTGTAATGAGCCAGACTTTATAAAAGATCTTAAAGTAAGGGAACACTTAGGAGGCAGCGATCATAATATGGTAGAGTTCAGTCTGCAGTTTGAAACAGAGAAGTCAAAATCAGAGATAATGGTGTTACAGTTAAATAAAGGCAATTACAGGGGCATGAGACAGGAACTGATGAAATCAACTGGAAGCAGATCCTAGCAGGGAAGACAGTAGAGCATCAATGGCAGGAGCTTCTGGGTGCAATTGAGGACACAGTACCAAGGTTCATCCCAAAGAAAAGAAAGATTATTGGGGGTGTGGCGGGGGGCGCGGAATTAGACAGTGATGGCAGACAAAGGAAATAAGAAAGGTGTCAAAGAAAAAGAGAGAGTCTAAAAAATGGCCAAGAGCACTGGGAAATCAGAGGATTGGGAAGGCTCCAAAAACAAACAGAGAATAACAAAGAGAGAAATAAGGAAGGAGAGGATCAAATATGAAGGTAAGCTATCCAGTAATATTAGATATGATAGTAAAAGTTTCTTTCAATACATAAGAAACAAACAACAGGCAAAAGTAGACATTGGGCCACTCCAAATTGCTGCTGGAAGGCTAGTGCTGGGAGACAAGGAAATAGCTGAAGCACTTAATAAGTACTTTGTGTCAGTCTTCACAGCAGAAGACATGAGTAATATCCCAACAATTGAGGAGAGTCAGGGAGCAGAGTTGAGTATGGTAGCCATTACAAAAGAGAAAGTGCTAGAAAAGTTAAAAGGTCTAAAAATTGATAAATCTCCTGGCCTGGATGGGCTACATCCTAGAGCTCTGAGGGAGGTGGTTGAGGAAATAGTGGAGGTGTTGGTTGTGATTGTTCAAAATTAACCAAAGTCAGGGAAAGTCCCAGATGATTGGAAAATCGCTGTTGTTAAAGAAAGGATCAAGACAAAACGTGGAAAATTATAGGCTGATTAGCCTAACCTCGGTTGTTGGTTAAATTCTAGAATCCACCGTTAAATTCTTGGAAGTGCAGGGTTGGATTAGAACAAGTCAGCATGGATTTAATAAGGGGGGGGTCGTGCCTGACAAACCTGTTAGAATTCTTTGAAGAGGTAACAAGTAGGTTAGACCAGGGAAACCCAGTGGATGTTATCCATCTAAACTTCCAAAAGGCCTTTGGTAAGGTGCCTCACAGGAGACTATTGAGTAAGGTGAGGGCCCATGGTGTTCAAGGTGAGCTACTGACATGGATTGAGGATTGGCTGTCTGACAGAGGGCAGAGAGCTAGGATAAAAGGTTCTTTTTCTGATTGGTAGCCAGTGACAAGTAGTGTCCTGCAGGTTCAGTGTTGTGGCTGCAGCTGTTCACTTTTATATATTAATGATCTGGATGAAGGGACTGGGGGCATTCTGGTGAAGTTTGCTGATGATATGAAGGTGGACAAGCAGGTAGTACTGAAGAGATGGGGAGGTTGCAGAAAGATTTAGACAGTTTAGGAGAGTGGTCCAGGTAATGGTTGATGAAATTTAACGTGAGCAAGTGTGAGGTCTAGCACTTTGGAAAAAAGAATACAGAAATGGACTATTTTCTAAATGGTGAGAAAACTCCTAAAGCTGAAGTACCAAGGGATCTGGGAGTGATGGTCCAGGATTCTCTAAAGAGAATTTTGGACCCCACACCTTAGGAAGGATATACTGGCACTGACGTGTATCCAGTGGAGATTCACACAGATGATTCTTGGAATAGTAGGCCTAACTTACGATGAACAGCTGATTGTATTCATTAGAGTTTAGAAGGTTGAGTGGAGATCTAATAGAAAATTACAAGATAATGCATCGCTTAGAAAGGGTGGATGCTGGGAAATTGTTTCCATTAGCACCCATGGGCACAGCCTTAGAATTAGAGGGGGTCAATTTAGAATGGAAATGAGGAGACGTTTCTTCAGCCAGAGAGAGTTGGGCCTGTGGAATTCATTGCCATGGAGCGCAGTGGAATATGGGATGTTAAATGTCTTCAAGGCAGAGATTGATAACTTCTTATCTTGCAAGGAATTAAGGGCTATGGAGAGTGCGGGTAGGTGGAGTCGAAATGCACATCAGCCATGATTAAATGGCGGAGTGGACTCGATGGGCCGAATGTCCTTACTTCCAATCCTGTGGCTTTAGGTCTTATCCACATTGCTGTGGGTTTGAAGCCCCAGAATAGGTTCAATTGGCAGCTTTCCGTTTTTGAAGGTTATTAATGATGAGCTTTTGCAATTATCAACAATACCTTTATCGTTGGAAAGACTTGCTTTCAGCTCCAGGTTTATTAATTGAATTTAAATTCCACCAGATGCCATGTTGGGATGTGAAAACCTCTGGATCACGAGTCAATGAAGAGCATTCCCAGAAAAGTAGAGAGAAATGAAGTCAACAAAGTTTGGTTACAACATGTAGTATGATTAATTTTACATGGTTTGGAAGTACTTATTTTAGCTTATCATGCATGAGGTACTTCCCTATTTTGTTTCCATAAATTTGATTTCCCCATAACAGGTCGTTAGCTTGTTGTTAGGCTGTAACCTAATGAGCACTACCCTATATCAAAAGTGGTCGAACGAAGAATCTCTCTCATTCTTACTACGTTTCAAATGTGTACCAAAAGTATTTGAATTTGTTGGAAATATGCCTTTCATGGCCATCAAATCCCAGAGTGGAACTCGAACCTGGAGCTTCTGATTCAAGTGTAAGGGCATCCCTACTGTGTCGAAGTCCAGTTATCTATGCTTTACATTGTCAGTGAACACAGGAGATAAATATTCAGAAATAAAGAAGGAGAGACTTGTGGTACTTTGGGAATCTGAGATTTTCATGGGGCAAAGTTCTCTTCTCAGAAGCAATTACTTCTCTTCTTGGCTTTTGGAACTTGGATGCATTATGAACCAACATTTCTGTGTTGAAGCATAGATTTTGGAATGTTATGTGAAGGACTAGCTGGAATAAATAAATGGAGAGAAATGCTGTAAGCTGATAATTCAACAAAGAGTATTTCTAAAGGACAACAGTTGGCCATTCCATTTCTCTGCTATGAAGAGGTTCCTGAAAAAAAACCTATTAGAAGATGGTCAATTAAACTCAATTTTGAGAAAGAGCCAATCTATCATATCAGAACTTGATGAAGTGGTTTCATTGGAAATTGTGACTCTTAATGCAACGTCCAGTGAAGCTGTTCGAAATTCCTTATTCTTGCAGCACGAAGTAACAACAGATTAGAATTGAGACAGGTTGAAATTAATTGTGAATAAATTAATTCATATTTTATTTACACAACTGCCACTGAATTCAGAGCAGGCTGGTCATTATGTCAGTCGGCGTGCAATGCTATTTTGACAGCAGCAGAGCCAGTCTGGAGCTCATGCATTATTTACAGACATCAATACCTGGTTGCTAGTTGATATCTTCTGGCTATTGCTTTGATATTACTTGTGTTTGGTGCATGGCATCATTATTCAGAATCGCAGTACAGGGTCTCCAGGAAGTATCGTGACATGTGATCAATGAGTTTTTGCTGACTTCAAGATTTTTACACATACCAGTTTTTCCCAGACGCATAAGTAGATGTTCCTCTCAAAATATTTTCCCACCTGAATGTCTCACACATTGTGCTTCAGTGCCTATTGAAATCTGCAACCTGTGACAGCCAGAACTGCAACCTCAGAGAAATGCAATGACTGCATTGCCACGGAATATGAAGGGACTGTGGTGATGAACATTTGTGTATCTACCTCCTTCCAGTCAGAGTTGCATTTATTTACACAATTAAACACTTTACTCTCTACTATCATACTGCAATGAAGTCATGGAGGCTCCCTCTTCAATGATAGCGAACACAATTTCTCTGTTTTTTTCTATTCATTCATGTGATATGAGCATCATTGGCTACTTGCATATTATTTGCCTGTTCTGAGGTGAGAAGGTGGTAGTGAGCTGCCCTTTTGAACCACTGAATTCCATGTGCTTTAGTTACAACCACAATGCCATTATGGAGGGTCTTGGATGATTTTGACCAAACCACAATAATCCACAATAGTCAGGATGGTATGTGGCTTGGAGAGGATCTTGCAGGTGGTGATGTTCCCATGTATTTGTTGCCCTTGACCTTCTAAATGGACATGATCATGCATTTGGACATATTCAGTTTTTGGGGAGCTGCAAATGCAGTCATCACGCACATTCTCACTTCTGATCTTATAACAGAGGAAAGGTAATTAAAGAAGTAGCTGAAGATGTCTGGGCCTAAGACACTACCCTGGGGATGTTTAGGACCCAGATGACTGACGTCCAACAAATATGACTCCAATCAGCACAGAGTTTCCCCCTGATTCCCCTTGACTTTGGTTTTGCATGAACATCTTGATGCAAAACACTGTCAGATGCAGCCTTAATGTCAAGGGCAGTGACTCTGGAATTCAACTCTTTGGAATTAAGGTGAGGGTGCTCGCCATAAGTTACGTTTAAGAGTAAGCATACATTCCTATAACTGAAACATTCTTATACAACTTAAAGCCAACAGAACAACAAGTTAGTTCATCTCAGAAACAGTCCTTTATATTGATGGTAGGCAGATCCTCTCTCTTCATGTCATTTAACCCTTTCAGGTACTAACTATTTTACACACAATCATGGATGCCAATAATCTGGCTGATGGCATCCATCCAAATGCAGCAACATCCAGATTTGAAAACAACAAGGGCACCAGGAGAGTGTCAGCTGTTGGGGATGAATGCTGTCATCCTAAGAGTAAACAAGAGTGAACATGGAGACAACTACTATTTCTTGCCAGAAGCTGCTGAGTGTATGTTTGAGGCAGCTCAGCAATTATTGTGATCTGTTGAATGACTGATTGTTGGGCTGTTGTGCCATCCTCTAAATCCCTTTGCGCACTATGATCCACAGTCAAGGTGGTGGCATCTGGGGTTTATGCTACTTCAGCCTGAGTTTCCCCTACAGCATTCAGGTTTCTGCAGGAAGCTTCCTGTGCTGCAAAGGAAGTTGTGACATTGGCCACCAGCTAGCATGTGATGGTTCAGTCCACAAGTATGCTAATTCAGATCACCCTTACTTCCAAAATTGATTGGATGGCTCCAAGTTCTGCATCCAAACACTGTGCCAACTCTTTGCAGTTCTCCTACATGCTTTTGAGGATCAGTCACAGGCTTTCTGGCAGGCTTGTCAATGCACAAACCATTTTAATATACAAACCCATCAGTATTCTCCTGTATGTTGCCCCTTGGAAATATGTTGGTTCTTGTGCTATCTTTATCCCTGACATTGGCCCTGAGCCTCTCATGACCAGAGTCTCAACATGGACAGATCTCACTTTTTTGGTATCCTGTAAGTTATTTATAGGTTTAATATCTTACCTGATTGTTGTCAGTGTGAAATCTAGTGATGGGACACCTTTTGACCACTGTCTTCTCAATATGCCTTGACTGACTAACCAGGTTACACTTCTTCGATGTCTGAAAGGAGAAAGGCACAACGTTGTGGTAAGGAGAGTGGAGGAAGGTAAGGTATGCATACTGAACACCATCTACAACTGTATTAGGTCACATAGTGTATCTTGTCATAATAATGTTTTTTTTTAACTCAAAATGAATTCTAAATTCTGGCTTTTAGTGGAAATGGAAAATGTTTTAGTTAATGATGCAAGAGATAGAATTTGTGAAAGTCTTCATCTTAGTTAATAATTTATGCCAGGTCCTGAACTGTGCATATGGTGGGATTTTCTTTTGTGATTTGTTATATTCAACATGTGAACAGCCTGATTGAAAACATTCATTATTAAACTATGCTGTCTCTTCCATATCTTGAGATATATCATTATTACATGAGTTATCTTCTTGCTGTAATTTCTGAATCCTTTGAGAATTTTTAAAGGTGAGGGTAATCAACATGCAGCATCAGTGAGGAGAAAAAAAGATTAAAATTTCTGGTCTGAAAGAGTGACCTAGTTGGTGTCAGCCACCTGACCCCAGGGTAGGATTTGTATCATCAATAGAGAGATGGCAGATCTGGGGAAATCATAGAAAGTTTACAGCATAGAAAGGGACCGCTTGGCCCCTCGTCATCTGTGCTAGAATCTCAATGGTGGTCAGAACAATTTGCCATGTCAAGTACATCAATGCATTTTGATGCTGTTCTGAACTCACCATGTGTCCCTATTGAATGGTAATTTCACAGTTGAAGTTGCTGAGCTCAACAGCAGCTCCTTGTCTGAGTATCAGCCTCCAGAAACCATTCTTAGCAGCTGTCATACCACCTTCCAGAGTTTCTCCATTAGCTATGATTAAAGTTTACTCATTTCTAACTGCTTCATTTAGATCCTCATGAGAAGTCCTTCAGCCAAAACAGTATGTCTGCCATGAGCCTTAAGACTGCTTCATGATTCCCATCTGTGCTGACTTGAAGCTCTTCTGCAATGAAGTCACTTCCTCTTTAGCAAACTATCACCCAACTGCTTTCTCTTGGATCTTAGACATGAGTTGATGGATTTTGTCTTCATGCGCACTTCAACTCCTAGGTTCGTATCAGAATAGGTGAGAGATCCATTCTACTTTTCCCTCTCGAATATTGAGGCATGATTGCGCAATCTGATTTATCAGCAATGAGATTCCTTGATAGTTTGCAGCAGTTTTCCGAGGGAGGATGTCAGACTCACGGGCATCCTTTTATTTTGAATAGCAGGTACAACTGTGCTTTTGCCTCTAAATAAATTTCGGGGTGAGTTTAACCACCCACAAAGCGGGAGGGGGAGGGAGGATTAACAATTAAAGCTTTATTAAAAAGAACTAGATCAAGCAGATATTAGTTTTTTTTGTGTAGCATTGATAATAGGAGAATGAATGCCTTCCTTGGTCCTTCTTGCAAACCTTTCACGGCCTTTGGCTTCCTTCTATCCAACCTATAAACCTCCGCCTTGTTGCCCAATATTTCATGGTCCCACCGTATAGACTTAGCTTATTGCTATTTGCCTTGGACCATCAAAATGTACTTTCCTGCCCACCAACCAAACAGCCTGTTCACCTGATGAGCTGCTGGGAGAGAAATGAAATGAAAAGATCCTAATTAGATTCTGCCATTAACTTCAGATGAACTTCTACATTTCTGGGATGTCTGCATTTCCACTCCCATAAATCTCCATCTCTGCCTCACGCTAAGTATCATGGCCTATTCACCAGTATCAAAAACGTAACTCCAGGGTGAGTGAGCAATCCTTATTAGTGTCGGCCAAGTCTTACGTCATTCCCATTCTTGTGTGGAGAAATATTTTTTAGCAATTTACTGAAATTACGTCGTACTGAATGCCAGATTATTAGCTTGTTCCTTAAGATCATAGATTTGTGCAATGTTCTTTACTGCTTTTTCTGATCTGAATCAGAATCAGGTATTGAATCAGGTGCTAGCTGGGTATAATCCTTTCTTTGGAAGTCAGTAATTTCCTCAATAATCTGTTGGATTTGTCAACTAAAATAAAGCTGTTCAAGTATGACTGATTCCCAGATCTTGATGGATAGAAGAACAATTTATGGTCATTTTTATTTTACATTTGGCATTCACTAATTCTGTATCAATTCCCTAAGGGAAGTCTGATCCTTCTCTAAAGGCAGACGTTTAATACTGGCATCGGAGTAACATCCACATCCCTTGAACAAATTAAATAAGAACCTCACAATATAATTAATCTTTGCAGAACCTCTTTACTGTTCCAGAGCAGATTCAAGCACTGGTTTAAAAGCTTCCTGCTATTTCCCAATTGCTTTGTTTCTCTCCTTTTTCAGTTACCTTACCAGGCTACTGTTAGTAAATGAGCAGCAAGTAAGCCTTAGTTGCATATTGCTTATAATTAGCAGCAAAAAAAAACAAGGTAACCATTGGGACCATCAACTGTTGCCAAGTCTACACTTATCAATAGTCGCACAGACATGATTCTAGGCTTTGAGTATTATTGACCAATCTTTCAATGCAGTGTATCTTTTGGAGTAGGCATGATTGTTCATTACTTAAGCCTGATTGTATATAATTTACCATAATCTTTGTCCAGTATCGTTGGCTGCAACTGGCTTGATGGATTGATTAACACCCTGCTTCTTAATATAGTTTGGATTTTCCAGTGTCAAAAGTTTGATTTCTTGAACAAGTTTATAAAATACAGATTTTTTTTGTTTAGTGCTGAATTGTTTTCATGTTGTTGGTATTAATCACATTCAGTTGGATTGTATTCATTGTGGATCATCTGTGTGTACATCTGGGGGTGCAGATTGAAAAAGTGTGGTTTAGAGATGTGTGCTTTAAATGAAATGTTTATCTCTGCAAATATTATTATCTAATAAATGAGTAGAGATTATAATCAATTTCTATTCATCACTGCCTGGTTATCAATGTTTGAAAAGTGTCACCATGGGGGCAACCTGAGCTATCCCTTGAATTGGAGATGCTGCTATCACATTTGATTGTTACAGAGGAATCACAATATCTGAGATATGCAGAGATATGTATGAGTCCTCTGCCTGAAGTCAGGTTTTTGCCCCGTTATTTGCAGACGTATCATCCTAAGCCAGTTTCTTGTCATTGATGGTTTGCTATTGCCTCCTGCTTTCAGGGCAAGCTCTGAGCCTACCTCAGCTGCTGAACAGACAAGCAGTTGGTTATCTGTTTAATCAACTGAGGCTTACTGATGTTATTAGAGTAAAAAATGAGGTCTGCAGATGCTGGAGATCACAGCTGCAAATGTGTTGCTGGTCAAAGCACAGCAGGTTAGGCAGCATCTCAGGAATAGAGAATTCGACGTTTCGAGCATAAGCCCTTCATCAGCCCTTCATTACTGATGTTATTAGGCAGAACTGCATCCACCAGTAAAAATCAGGATCAGGTGGAAAGTAGACTTTATAAAATTGGTGATTCAGATGTCAGCCTGTTCAGAGGCAAGTCATATGGTGGGTTAGAGATGACCAAATTGCTTTCGTGATGTAGGTCAGCCACTCTAGTCAGTTAAAGAGCATTTGTGACACTGAGCAAAAAAACCCCTGAAAGAGCTGTGTATGCTGAAAATCAGAAAGAAAAACAGAAATTGCTGGAAAACCTCAACAGGCCTGGCAGCATTTGTGGAGAGAGAGCAAAGTTAAAGTTTCAGGTCCATTGACTCATCTTCAAAACTGATGTTAGCATGGAAAAGGTAGGTAATCATGCAAAAGGATGGGATGGAGAAGGAGGAATAAAAAATAGGTGGAGATTGAGCCCTTATAAAGAGAAAAACAGTTGGGCAGACAAAGGGTTTGGGTAAAGGTCTGCCTGGGAGAATGAATAGCTGCTAATGGAGATCATTAGTAGCTGACAATGGGTCGTGTGTGGTTGGAGCCCATGTGATGACAAGACCTGGATTGTGGGGGAGGGGTAAGGATAAGGGAGAAGGTGCTCAATCCTTCAAATTGTTGAACTCAATATCTCAAATTTTCTATGTTTCAAAAAAAAATCACCTTCAAACCTTCTAAATCAAATAAATACGAGGGGAAAACCCTCTATTCCAAGGATCAGTAAACATGCTCTGAATTGCTTATAGTACTTACGCCCTTTCTTAAATAAGTCGCCAAAGTTGTATAGTCTGTCAGCTGTGGGCTGACATTTAGTGATCTCGAAACTAAGTGTTGAGAGGTTGGCACCTTTGGTGACAAATGATCCCCAACTCCCACAGCAAAAATGTGCAATGTATCTGTACTGTCCAGTAGGATTCTTAGCCTATCCAGACCCTTGCCACTGACATTCCTGGCCCACCAGAATCCGCTGATCAATTCATGCTGGCTAGCACTGGGAGCCAGAGAACATCATTTGAGACCAAGCTGCTTATGTATTAGAGCGACATAAAGGCCAGGGATTTGCAGAGCGTCCCAGGGAGAAGTCAAGAGTGTTTAGAGTTAAGGGAAAGGATGTGTATTTTAGTGGAGACACAGTGCCCCAATCCATCACTCCAAATGCCCTCAGACTGGGGCAAATGGAAGTCCTGTCTCAATCCATCAGGTAGTCCATATTGGTTTCTGTGTCTGGAAGCAGCAATTTTTCCTGCCTAACTGGAAACCAAGAGGAATCAGTGTGACTTCATCAAAGGGAAAACAATGTACGGAAGTTTCTAGAAAGGGTAACATGCAGTTTTGGTAAGGGGAGTCTATAGACATGGATCTCCAGAAAGCATTTGATAAGGTGCCACATTAAAGGTTATTGTGGAAAATAAAACATCTTGGTGGAGGGAGAACATACTTGGATGGATAGAAGATTGGCTGGCTGGCTGGCAGAAAACAGAATACATGCATAAATGGGTCTTTGTCAGGATGTGACAAGTAGAATCCTACAGGGCTCTGTACTGAGGGCCTATACACTTTGCAATTTATATCAATAACTGAGACCGTGGGAGCAAATGAATGGTATATAAATGCCAAGATGACGCCAAGATGGATAAGGAAGGATGGTGTGAAGACGACATAAGGAAGTTGCAGATGGATATGCATAGATTCAACAAGTGGGCAAAAAATAACATATGGAGAGCAACACGAGAAAATGTGAAGTTGTTCACTTTGGCAGGAAGAACAAAAAAGCAGAGCATTACTTAAAAGTAAACAGCTGTGGAATTCCAAGGTTCAGAGGGATTTAGGTTCTCCAGTTCATTAATCACAAAATTGAAGTGAGCTAGGTACATCACATGGTCAGGAAATCCAATGGGATCCTATCCTTTATTTCAAGCGAAACTGATTATTAAAGTAAGGATTCTTTGCTTCATTTATGCAGGACATTTGTGAAATCTCCAATACTGTGAGCATTTTGGGTCTCCTTATTTAAGGAAGGATGCAGATACATTTGGGGAAGTTTAGAGACTGTTTACCAGGTCTGGCAGCATTTGCAGAAAGAAAACAGAGTTAATGTCTTCAGAACAGAAGAAGGGTTGCTGGGCCCAAAGGATGCTGCTGAGTTTATCCAGCAATTTCAGTTTTCTGTTTTCTGATTTCCAGCCTCTGCAGTTCTTTTGGTTTTTTGATACTTGGAATGAGTGGATTGCCTTATGAAGATAGTTTGACCAGGCTGGATTTGTTTCCACTAGAATTTATAAGAGGGGTGACATAGAGTCATAGAAATGTGCAGCATGGAAACAAACTCTTCGGTCCAACTCCTTTGTGCCGACCAGATATTCTAACCTCATCTAGTTTCACTTGCCAGCACCTAGCCCATATCCCTCCAAACCCTTCCTATTCATATAGCCATTCTGATGCCTTATAAGTATTGCAATATTACCAGCCTCCACCATTTCCTCTGGCAGTTCATTCCATACATGTACCAGCCTCTGCATGAAAATGTTTCCCCTTCAGTCTCTTTTATATCTTTTTCCTCTCACCCTAAACCTATGCCCTCTAGTTCTGGACTCCCCGACCTCAGGGAAAAGACATTGCCTATTTATCCTATCCATGCCCCTCATGATTTTATAAACCTCTATAAGGTCACCCCTCAGCCTCCGCTGCTCCAGGGAAAACAGCCCAGCCTACTCAACCTCTCCCTTTAGGTCCTCCAACCCTGGCAACATCCTTGTAAATCTTTTCTGAACCTGTTCAAGTTTCACAACATCCTTCTGATAGGAAGGTGACCAGATTTGCATGCAATATTCCAAAAGTGGCCTAACCAATGTTCTATACAGCCGCAACATGACCTCCCAACTGCTGTACTCAATACTCTGACCAGTAAAGGAAAGCATACCAAACACCTTCACTGTGCAATCTACCTGCGACTCCACTTTCAAGGAGCTATGAACCTGCAATCCAAGGTCTCTTTGTTCAGCAACACTCTCTAGGACCTTACGATTAAGAGTATAAGTCCTGCTAAGATTTGCTTTCCCAAAATGCAGCACCTCACATTTATCTAAATTAAACTCCATCTGCCACTCCTCTGCAGAATGACCTATCTGATCAAGATCCCATTGTAATCTGAGGTAATCTTCACTGTCCAATTTTGGTGTCATCTGCAAACTTACTAACTATACCTCTTATGCCACATCCAAATCATTTATATACATGAAGAAAAGTAATGGACCCAGCACCGATCCCTGTGGCACTCCACTGATCACAGGCCTCCAGTCTGAAAAACAACCCTCCACTACCACCATCTGCCTTCTACTTTTGAGCCAGTTCTCTGTCCAAGTGGCTAGGTCTCCCTGTATTCCATGAGATTGAACCTTGCTAACCAGTCTCCCATGGGGAACCTTGTTGAACGCCTTACTGAAGTCCATATAGATCACATAAACTGCTCTGCCGTCAACAATCCTTTGTTACTTCTTCAAAAAACTCAAGTTTGTGAAACATAATTTCCCACTGACAAAGTCATGTTGACTATTCCTAATCAATCCTTGCCTTTCAAAATAGGACACAGAACATAGAACAATGCAGTGCAAAAGAGGCCCTTTGGCCCTAGATGTTGCGCCAACCTGTGGACTATTCTCAGCTTGTCCCACTACACTATCCCAAAATCATCCATGAGCTTATCTAAGGATTATTTAAATCTTTTTATTGTGGCTGAGTTGACTACCTTAGCAGGTAGGGCATTCCACGCCTTACCATTCTCTGCATAAAGAACTTGCCTCTGACATTAGTCTTAAACCTATCATCCCTCAATTTGTAGTTTTGCTCTCTTGTACAAGCTGACATTATCATTCTAGGAAAAAGTCTTTCTCTGTCTACCCTATCTAATCCGCTGATCATCTTGTATGTCTCCATCAAATCCCCCCTTAGCCTTCTTCTTTCCAATGAGAAAAGACCCAAGTCTTTTAGCCTTTCCTCATAAGGCCTTCCCTCCAGACCAGCCCACATTCTGGTAAATCTCCTCTGCACCTTTTCCAATGCTTCCACATCCTTTCTGTAATGGGGCGATCAGAACTGTTAACAATATTCCAAGTGTGGCTGCACCAACGTTTTGTATAGTTGCAGCATGATATTGCAGTTCCGGAACTCAATCCCTCTACCAATGAAACCTAACACACTCTATTCCTTCTTAACAGCACTATCTACTTGGGTGGCAAAATAACATGTATATCTTGTCCCTCAGGATTCCTTCCAACAACTTGCCCACCAGTAACATCAGGCTCACTGGTCTATAGTTCCCTGGTTTGTCCTTACCACTTTTCTTAAACAATGGCACCCTGTTAGCTGATCTCCAGTCTTCTGGCACCTCACCTGTGACTATTGATGATACAAATATCTCAGTAAGGGTTTTATACCTCCAAGTTCATTCCAAGTATCAAAAAACCAAAAGAACTGCAGATACTGGAAATCAGAAAACAGAAACAGAAATTTCACTCCATTTATATAATATACTGCTTTTCTGTTCACCGTATCAAAGAGACAAGTTCCCATTACACACAATCTGTGGACTTGTTGCTGTTTGTATCCCTTTGCTGACTCCTAATGTTCTCTTCACAACTTACTTTCCTACCTATCATTGTGTAGTTACAATTTAGAAAACAGACATTCATTGCCTTCATCCGAGTCATCGAGCCTTCCAGCATGGAATCAGACCTTTCAGTCTAACCAGTCCATGCTGAACATAATTCCAAACTAAACTAGTCCCACTTACCTGCTCCTGGTCCATATCCCTCCAAACCTCTTCTATTCATGTACTTGTGCAAATGTTTTTAAATGCTGCTACTGTGCCCACATCCACCACTTCCTCAGGAAATTCATTTACCATCATCAGCATAAAATATTTGCCTGCACGTCTCTTTCAAATCTCTTAAAAATATCCCTTTAAATTATGCCCCCTAAATGGTTGAAGTTTCAGCTTTAATTCCTGTGGATTTACACTTGTTAAATCTTGCCAACACAAAAAGGTCCCATTTATGCTTGCTTACTGTTTTATGTTAGTCGATCAGCTTCTATCCATGTTAGTACGTTAACCCCTATATCATGAGCTTTGGTTTTATTGTAGTAACAATTAATGTGGCACCTTGCCAAATGTCTGGAAATTCAAATACACCATATCAACTAGTTCCCGTAAATCCATGTCGCTTGTTACTTATTCACCAAAGTTTAATAATTTAGTAAGAATGAGTTTCTTTTTATAAAACAATCTTGGTTATCCATCTTGGTTCTGAATAGCGTCTTACATCATTTTCCCTATGTCAGATGTTAAGCACATTGACCTTTAATATTTTGTTTCTCTCCTTCCTTGCATAGAAGTGTTACATTAATCGTTTTCCAATCTAAATGGACATTCCTAGAATTTAGGGAATTTTGGAAAATGAAAGATAATGTATCTTTTATCTAAGTAGTCACTTCTTTAAAAACCCCAAGATGAAGTCCATCAGGACCTGGAGCTTGATGGCATTTATATCTAATAATTTTCTCAGTACTTTCCCTGATGATTGTAATTATTGTATTTTCTTCACTTCTTTTCAGCTCTTGATTTACAAGTATTTCTGGGATGTTATTTGTTTTTGCCTCAGTGAAGACAGTTACAGAATATCTATTTAATTCATCTACATTCCCTTTTTGTCCATTATTAATTCTCCAAACTTGCTGTTTAGCTGATCAGTACCTGTCTGTAACCTGATCTTTAAAATGGCTTACTCTGCATCTACTACAAGACAACTTAATCACATAGGCCTTGTATTTGGATAGAAATGCTAATTAGTTACCCTTGAAATCTGAATTTTCTTTCATCTTGGAGCTAACCAGAGAACTTAAAGCTTAACTGTTTGATTCCAAAATGTTCAACCCTCTTCTGGATCTTTGCTCCTATTGACTTCAATATGTTGCACTTTCTTCCCAGTAAAACAATCTAATCCTTTCTTTGATATCTCATAATTAAACCTGTCAGGCCAGGCTTATAGTCAAGCAGACTTGAGAAGAGATCACATCACTTCCTTCATTTTGCCTTAACTTTAGAGACAATCCCAAAATACTACAATGTTAGACACTTCATAGTGTAATGGTAGTCAGTTTAGTTCCAGACCAAAGGATCATTTTCTGAGTAATTCCCCAAAACTATTGCAATAGGTTTAAAATACAAACGTGTTTCAGCAGCTTGATTTGGGTATAAGGTCGCTGCAGAATTAGGGAATGGCATTTTCGAGAATGCTTGCCTCTGTTCACAATTGCCCAATTCCAGCTGTGATCGTTTTGCAGGCTTTGTTCTGTGCATATGCCAATGTCAGCTACTGTCAGAGCATGTGAGAGGTACGGCACTATACATTGAGCAGCTTCATCTCAAAAATTAAATTAATGACTGTTCATTGCTGTCCCTCTAAGACCAGAATATTCTTGCATAATTCCTGCAGGATTGCATTACTCTTATACATACCATTTGCCTTTCTAATTAGATTTTGGACCTGCATATCACACAACCTAAGCCTATCCCCAAGAAATAGTCAGAAGAGAATCAACCACAGCTATCCACTTCTGCAACCACAATTGCACCTGAATGTAGCGATGATGATGATGATGATGATGACCCTCTGTCTCTGCATTAACAATATTTTTTCAGTGTTGAATTTACTTTTGTTTGTTAAGAAATATGATTTAAATCTTCATTCAGGCTGTGCTTTACTTTGTGTTAAGCATTTTTGAGCAATCACGAGTGTTATTTCATGTTGGGCTGCCCCAGATCCCATTTTCCCACAGGCCCTATTGTTTATATTAAATGATTTTCCAGTAATGAGGTTTTGTTGAAATGCAGTTATGGCATTATGGGAGAACTGCATGTATAAAGCCTTGATGGGGTTCCATTCTTCCCCTCATATTACATTATTTTAATACCAGCTTTGGCTATCCTCATATCAGGTTCAAACAGTTTAGAATTTCTCAAATGTTATTTAACTACGCTATTTTAAAAATAAATTGTCCTAAAGTCAGTCAAACTTCTACTGATAGCCAATTCCTCATTATTAGAAACAAAAACAGAAATTGCTGGTAAAGCTCAGGTCTGGCAGGATCTGTGGAGAGAAATCAGAGTTAATGTTTTGGGTTGAGTGATCCTCAGAGGCCTCTTCGGTGTTAGATGTTCAGTGTACTGTCAACATCAAGACTGAGATTTCACATTGTAGCAAACACACAGCAAAGCAAAAAACCGTGTTCAGAGGCTAGACCACAGAGGACAGTCTGTTGGCTGTTATCTGAATCCAATGCTTTATGACCACTGCTAATGACCCCACTCTTAACCATTGCCTTTATTCAATTATCATTAGAGCAATGGTCATTTCTTCTGGCAACTATAGAAGGAAGTTTTTTTGCACTCATCCGAACAATTGGTCTCACATCATAAAAGATGGGCATTCACAGTAAAAGCAGCTGTTGCTAAGCTGAGCGTAAAAGTAAAATTTGAAAACAAGCCCTATGACTAGATATATCACCAATTACAACTTGATGACTAAAGAGAGCTGATGATGTTGTCAGCTCCTTTTCAAAGTTATCATACAATTGCTGTGGGAGCCATGCCTCCATATTTTTATGCCTCTCTTGCTGGAGATTGAAGAAAAGTAAAAGAAACATACAGGATTATATCAGGAACGCAAGAAGTTAGGGGAGCAATACTCAGACTTTGTCAGCAGATGTTGTTTAGACTGCGAGACAGTATTTTCTAAACTGTACACAGGGAAAACCAGACAAGAGGAAATGCAGCAATAAATGTTGAATTCCCAGGTTGTGAAGTTAAATCATTTAGTTTATCTGACAAGGATTTTTCAATTCAAACTATGTAGTCAGAGCGGGTAAAAGTTATGCTTTGACCCTCTTGAGGAATTCAGTTTTGATAATGCAAGACTAACTGTGTCATTTGACAATTGTTTCATACTGACTGTGAACATGCTTAAAAATAACATCTGTGCAATAATGATGAGGTGCATTGGGTTTTTTTGTCACAGTAAGAAAGTAATAAAATATCCAACTGTCAGCTTTTCAGAGAATTCATCGCTAAGTAATTTGCATGCTCTGCAGTTGAGGTTAAATCTAGCCACCACTCACTATAATCAAAGCACAGTTTTTTTTGCTTTCTGCTAAGCATTTTTATGGAGAATTGCTTGAGAAATAGACTGGCAAAGAAAGTAATTGGTGATCAAAAAGCATTCCTAACTGCCCTCACCCTTCTCACTGCTTCCCATGCTGTAATTGTAGCAATAACGAACCTGCATTAACTAACCAATTTGTGTTTCTTGGGCTTTTTAAAAAAAATCCTAAGGGAAGACAATAATCATCAGTTAACGTCTTCTTGCACAAGGATGAACATTTGATCATTGGAGCATAGAGACAAGGCAAGGTGATAAAATCATTTTACAATATATAAAGAAGAGGGAGGAGATTTGGGACTACTAATGGAGAGAAGGTTTCCTTCTAGCTTATAGATAGTGGGTAAGCAAAGTCAGAAGTCACCCCTTGGTGCAGGGATGAAAGCTGAAAATGTGTTGCTGGAAAAGCGCAGCAGGTCAGGCAGCATCCAAGGAACAGGAAATTCGACGTTTCGGGCATAAGCCCTTCATCAGGAATGAGCAGGGTGCAGGGAGCCAATATTTATTTAAGATGACTTTTGACATTGATATTATAACAAACATGGGAAGTGATGAATCAGTTGGTTCCCATACAAAACTTGCAATATCATTGTTTTTCATCATCATTGAATAATGAAGTGCGGTAAACATTATGAAGGTAAACATACATAGTTAGATAAAACAAACAACAAATAGCTACTTGTCTGTATGTGGCTTAGAGAGAAATGTTATCTATGGTGGGAAAACCAGTACAACAATAACAAAGTACATGCTTACAGCAATTTTAGTGAACAAAAATGCCTCAAACTATTTCACAGGAGCATTTTCTGACATAGTTTGAAGTAGGAGTGTTTAATCATTGTGAGTTAGGATACAGGCAGTGAAGCTTTAGATAAAGACTTATCCAGTTAATGGGGAGTGTTGCCAAACAAAAGGATGGAGAGTTGCAGGTTTATAGGTCCCGGAATGTGGAGTCGCAGGGAGACAGTGTGGTGAAGAAGGCAGTTGGCACATTTGCCTTCATTACTCAGCACATTGAGAGTAGGAATTGGGACATCATGTTGAAGCTGTACAGGACATTGGTGAGGCCACTTTTGGAGTACTGTGTACAATTTTAGTTCTCCCTTCTATCGGACGGATGTTGTTAAACTTGAAGGGGTGCAGAAAAGAGTTATAAGGATGTTGCCAGCACTGGAGGGTTTGAGCTATAGTGGAGAGGCTGAATAGTATGGGGTGTTTTTACCTGGAATGTTGGAAGCTGAGGGGTCACTTATAGAGATTTCGAAAATCATGAGGGGCGTGGATATGGTGAATAGCTTAGGTCTTTTTCCCAGGGTGGGGGAATCCAAAACTAGAGTTCATAGCTTTAAGTGAGAGCGGAAAGATTTATACAGGACTTGAGGGGTAACGTTTTCACACAGAGGGTGGTGCATGTCTTGAAGTGGTGGAGGCGGATACAATTACATTTAAAAGGCAACTGAATGGGTACATGAATGGGAAGGGTTTAGATGGATATGGACCAAATACTGGCAAACTTTTCCTAAGTCAGAGTAGGAAGATTGTTTGGTGCAGACAAGTTGGACCAAAGGGTTTATCTCTGTGCTGCTTGACTCTATGATTCTATAAGTTTACTTTGCAGTGTGTGGAAGCCAACTAGGGGAGAGGTGAAATTCTCAAGTCTGGAGGTAACAAGATTGTCACATGGATTGAGGCAGGAGCAGAGGCTGGCAAATTATGGAGTAGGAGGCCTAGATGATGGAGAGAATGTAGGGTTGGAAGTTTGTCTCAGATCAGTTAGAATGCTGAACTCTCATTCATTCCTAAGCAGCAATCAGACAGTTATGGTGATGGCTGTGGCGGAAACTGAATACAGTAATAGCTTTGGTCTTCCCACTGATTCACTGAAGGACTTTTTGCTCATTGACTACCGCATTCCTGATGTGTGGCATCAGTGTGGTAAATCAGTCTGTCTTGATCATGAATAAATTAATAGAAGGTGTTATCAACAGTCTTATCAAGCAGCACTTGCTCAGCAATAAGATGCTCCAGTGATGCTCAGTTCAGGCTCTGCTTCTGACTTCATGCCGGCCTTGGTCTAAGCATGGGTAAAAGAGCTGAACTCAAGAAGTGAACTGAGAGTGACTGCCCTTGACAGTATTGACTCACTTGACCAAGTGTGACATCAGGTGTCACAGCAAAACTGGAGTGAGTGGGAATGGAAGAGAAAATTTTCCAATAGGTTAGAATCATATCTAGCACAAAAGATGGTGGTTGTAGTTGTTAGAGGTCAATCACCTCAGTCCCAGGACATTGCTGCAGGAGTTCCTTAGGGTATAGACCTCGCCCCAAACATCTCCAGCTGCTCCAACAATGACCTTCCTCCAAAAAGGTCAGGAACGGGGATATTCGCTTATGACTGAACAATATTCAGCACTGTTCATGACTCCTCAGCAGCATTCTCCCTAATATTTTCTTCTTCTATGTGGACTTCCGAGATCTGTGCACAGCAATGACTTGGCACACTGGCCACCATACACAGTATGTCAGAGCAACTGTGCATAGTTCAGAGGAAATGCTGCTCTTCAAAAGGTTTTGCCTGATGTGTGACACAAACAAAATCTGCACCATACAAATGCTGGGTAATGACATACTAGGTAAAAACAAGGACTGCAGATGCTGGAAACCAGACTCTTGATTAGAGTGGTGCTGGAAAAGCACAGCAGTTCAGGCAGCATCCGAAGAGCAGGAAAATCGACGTTTCGGGCAAAAGTCCTTCATCAGGAATAGAGCTGGGTAATGATCATCTGCAGCAAGTAAAAAAATCTCTCTTTGACATTCCGTGGGATTAACATTGCTTAATTCCCCCCTATTAACATCTGGTGGATTACCTTTGAGCAGAAATTTTGAGAAATCAAGAGGTGAGCTACTTGCCTGCGGAATTCCCCACCTCTGACCTGCTGTATTTATAAGGCAGCTCCTGTTCAGTGTTTTTTTTGCATCCAGTGTGCAGAACTGAACCTCCAGCTGAGACTAAACTAGTGTCTTATGTAACCTCATTACTCTTGTACTCAATGCCATTATAAATAAAGCTCAGTATACTATATGTTTTATGAACAATACTCTTAACCTATCTTTTATCTTCAGTAACTTATGTACAAATCCCAAGTTGCTCTACTCCTGCAGACCCTTTTATGAGTATGGTTCTTGGGATGAGGAACTTTCAGCATGAAGGTACATTGGAGGAAGACTGTTTTCTTGGAGAAAAGAAGGTTGAGAAAAGCTATGCGATATTCATTGATACATGACTTGTTAACTTTCTGTGACTAATGAATAAAGACCCCCAATTCCCAGTCTGGTCACCACTAAGAAATACCGTGCCTCTATTCCTACTAGCAAAGTGGATAACTTCAAGCTTGTCCAAATTAGGTACTTTTTGCTATGTTCTTGCCTATTCACCCAGCCTCTCTAAATTCACTTGAAGCCCCTCACAACACACATTGAGAAGTCATATTTTGTGCAGTTTTGGGCCCCCCATATCTTAGGAAGGAGGTACTGGCCCTGCTGAAGCAGGTTGAGAGGAGGTTCATGTGAATGGTCTTAGGAATGAAAAGCTTAATATATGAGGAATGTTTGAAGACTCTTGGTCTTTACTCAATGAAGTTTAGAGGGATGAGGGGGGAATCTAATACAAATTTACAGAATACTGAATGGCCCGGACAGAGTGGATGTTGGGAAGATGTTTCCATTGGTGGGGGAGTCTAGAGCCTGAGGATATAGCCTTAGAGGAAAAGGAAGACATTTTAGTATTGAGATAAGGAGAAACTTCTTCAGCCAGAGAATGATGAATCTATGGAATTCTTTGTCACAGAAGGCTGTGGAGGCCACGTCATTGAGATAGATAGGCTCTTGATTATCAGGGGGGTCAAGGGTTACAAGGAGAAAGCGGGAGAATGGAGTTGAGAAACCTATCAGCCATGATTGAAAGACAGAGCAGACCCAGTGGGCTGAATGGCTTAATTCCTGCTCCTATTTCTTGTGGTCTTATGGCCTTATACTGATTTGAAATGGAAACTCTGTTTTTCTCTCTTGATATGCTTTCAGACCTGCACTATTTCTCCAGCATTCTGTGTTTGTTACACCTTCCCAATCATCTTCAAACTTGAAAACATTAACAAATAATCCTCACATTCAAATAATGAATATAGATGTCATAACTGGGAACCAAACACTGATCTGTGCAGTACTCCATTTATTCCAGACTCATTCCTACTTTCTTTTCTCCCTTTTAACAGATTCTCAATCCTGGCCAGTATATTAATCCCACCATCCTATGTGTTCTAATTTTCTTTATCAATCGCCTGTGTGGGACCACATCAAAAGCCTTCTGAAAGTCACATCCACTGTTCCCCCAGCTCTCCTCTCTTGATGACTTCCTCTCAAAAACTGCTATATATATATATGTTATTCACCTAGGAAATTCCATGTCACTGCTCATGGACTCTGTGGGTCCTTGTGTGGCTGATGAGCTTGACCCTAGACTGCATTTCCAACCACACATTTGGCAAATGCTTCTGGGAAGTGGCATTGGTCCTTGGACTGGAGACCATTGGCATTCCTTTCTCCAGTCCCTTTTCTGTACTGCCTCTTACTGACGGGTACTCTCACTAATGTATCCATTACCTCTATATCCATCTCCTTCAACACTCTGGGAAAGCAATCATTGGGTCCCAAGGATTTGTCAACTTTCAGAACCATTAGTTTTACCAATACTAATATTCCCCATTTTCTTTAGTGCCTTGGATCTCTATTATTTCTCGGAGATTTCTTATGTCTTCCTCTGTGAAGACAGATACAAAGTAATTATTCAGCTTCTTATTTAGATGGTAATAGACCTGTATTTGACTTGGCTAATCTTTTACTTTTTACATATCTACTGAAGTTTTTGCAATCTTTTTATGCTTACTCTCTATTCTCCATTTCTACATCAATTTCTTTGGCCTCCTTTGCTGATTTAAAAAAAAGTTCCTAATCTTCAGAATTATTAATTTTTGACAAGGTTATAAGCTTTCTCCTTTGATCTGATATAATGGTTAACTTTCTTTGATAACCATGGTTGACTCAATTTTCCTGTTGGGGTTTTGTGCCGAAAGGAATGTTTGTTTGTTGCAAAGCACATATTAATTTTAAAATGTGAGCCATAACTGCCTATCATAACACCTTTTGAATTATTTTCCAATTTACATTAACCATTAACCTTTATACCTTTCTCTACCAGTACTGCCAAATTCAGAAATGACCAGGGATGCAATTTTGTATTTCTGGTCAGTCTGGCTTTGGTAGTTAGTATGTTAGCCAACTGATCTATCAGGTATCTCATCCATTACTTTTCAAAATTGATTTAGCAGTAATTGCTTTTGCTCTAAGCCTGAACCAGATATCGGCTGTTCTCTGAGGAAAAGAAAAAAGCATTCACTCATCGCATTTGAGAACTGACAATTTAACAACTCCCTCCTAAGGTTTTGCAGTCCCCACAGTCCAACTTGAATGGCTTGTTTACATCAGCAGTGCTTTTCCTGGAATTTTTAAGGCTATGTTTTTTACATACCTTTGATTCTGCAGCAAAAACAAAGATAATTTTGTGGAGTTGTCTTCACAATTAATGTCACAATCCCCAGAGAAATACTTAACTTTTTTTCAATAAAAGCGATTTGAATTCCCTGTGAATGGTTTCAATGAAAGCAAAATACTATGAATGTTGGAAATCCAAAGTAAAACAGAAACTGTTGGAGGAACTCAGCAAGTCGATCAGCAACATCTGTGAAGCCATAGTGTTAAAGGTTTAGATGGAGAGGAATTTGTTAAATGTGTACAAGACAATTTTCTGATTCAGTATGTGGATGTACCTACCAGAGAAGGTGCAAAGCTTGACCTACTCTTGGGAAATAAGGTAGGGCAGGTGACTGTCAGTGGGGAAGCATTTTGGGGCCAGCGACCATAATTCTGTTAGATTTAAAATAGTGATGGAAAAGGATAGACCAGATCTAAAAAAGTTGAAGTTCTAAATTGGAGAAAGGCCAATTTTGACAGTATTAGGCAAGAACTTTCGAAAGCTGATTGAGAGCAGATGTTCGGATGTAAAGGGATGGCTGGAAAATGGGAAGCCTTCAAAAATGAGATAACAAGAATCTAAAGAAAGTATATTCCTGTTAGGGTGAAAGGGAAGGCTAGGAGAAAGTGAGGACTGCAGATGCTGGAGATCAGAGCTGAAAATGTGTTGCTGGAAAAGGGCAGCAGGTCAAGCAGCATTCTGCTCCTTGGATGCTGTCTGACCTGCTGCACTTTTCCAGCATCACATTTTCAGCTCTGATCTCCAGCATCTGCATTTCTCCTGTTCCTTGGATGCTGCCTGACCTGCTGCCCTTTTCCAGCAACACATTTTCAGCTCTGAAAGGGAAGGTTGGTAGGTATAGGGAATGCTGGATGACTGAAGAAACTGAGGGTTTGGTTAAGAAAATGAAGGAAGCATATGTGAGGTACAGGCAGGATAGGTTGAGTGAATCCTTTTAAGAGTATAAAGGCAGTAGGAGTATACTTATGAGAGAAATCAGAAGGGCAAAAAGGGGACATGAGATAGCTTTGGCAAATAGAATTAAGGAGAATCCAAAGAGTTTTTAAAAATACATTAACGACAAAAGGGTAACTAGGGAGTGAATAGGGCCCCTCAAAGATCAACAAGGCAGCCTTTGTGTGGAGCCGCAGAAAATGGGGGAGATATTAAATGAGTATTTTGCTTCAGTATTTACTGTGGAAAAGGATATGGAAGATATGGAATGTAGGGAAATAGATGGTGACATCTTGCAAAATGTCCAGATTACAGAGGAGGAAGTACTGGATGTTGTGAAACATATAAAGTTGGATAAATCCCCTGGGCCTAATCAGATGTACCCCATAACTCAGTGGGAAGCTAGAGAAGTGATTGCTGGGCCTCCTGCTGAGATATTTGTATCATCGATAGTCACAGGTGAGGTGCTGGAAGACTGGAGGTTGGCAAACGTGGTGCCACTGTTTAAGAAGGGTGGTAAGGACAAGCCAGGGAACTATAGACCAGTGAGCCTGACCTCGGTGGTGGGTAAAGTTGTTGGAGGGAATCCTGAGGGACAGGGATGTACATGTATTTGGAAAGACAAAGATTGATTTGGGATAGTCAGCATGGCTTTGGGTGTGGGAAATCATGTCTCACAAACTTGATGGAGTTTTTTGAAGAAGTAACAAAGAGAATTGATGAGGGCAGAGCGGCAGATGTGATCTGTATGGACTTCAGTATGGCGTTCGACAAAGTTTCCCATGGGAGACTGATTAGCGAGGTTAGATCTCATGGAATAAAGGGAGAACTAACCATTTGGATACAGAACTGGCTCAAAGGTAAAAGACAGAGGGTGGTGGGGGAAGGTTGTTTTTCAGACTGGAGGTCACAAGGATCGGTGCTGGGTCCTCTACTTTTTGTCATTTATATAAATGATTTGAATGTGAGCATAAGAGGTGCAGTTAGTAAGTTTGCAGATGACACCAAAATTGGAGGTGTAGTAGACAGCAAAGAAGGTTACCTCAGATTACAACAGGATCTGGACCAGATGGGCCAATGGGCTGAGAAGTGGCAGATGGTGTTTAATTCAGATAAATGCGAGGTGCTGCATTTTGGGAAAGCAAATCTTAGCAGGACTTATACACTTAATGGTAAGGTCCTAGGGAGTGTTGCTGAACAAAAAGACCTTGGAGTGCAGGTTCATAGCTCCTTGAAAGTGGAGTCGCAGGTAGATAGGACAGTGAAGAAGGTGTTTGGTATGCTTTCCTTTATTGGTCAGAGTATTGAGTATAGGAGTTGGGAGGTCATGTTGCGGCTGTACAGGACATGGTTAGGCCACTGTTGGAATATTGCGTGCAATTTTGGTCCCTTTCTCTTGGAAAGATGTTGTGAAACTTGAAAGGGTTCAGAAAAGTTTTACAAGGATGTTGTCAGGGTTGGAGGATTTGAGCTATAGGGAGATGCTAGGGCTGTTTTCCCTGGAGTGTTCGAGGTTGAGGGGTGACCTTATAGAGGTTTACAAAATCAGGAGGGGCATGGATAGGATAAATAGACAAAGTCTTTTCCCTGGGATGGGGGAGTCCAGAACTAGAGGGCAAAGGTTTAGACTGAGAGGGGAAAGATATAAAAGAGACCTCACCAGCAACTTTTTCACACAGAGGGTGGTACATATATGGAATGAGCTGCCAGAAGAAGTGATGGAGGCTGGTACAATTGTAACATGTAAAAGGCATCTAGATGGATGTATGAATAGGAAGGGTTTGGAGGGATATGGGCCAGGTGCTGGCAGGTGGAACTAGATTGGATTGGGATATCTGGTCAGCATGGACGAGTTGGACCGAAGGGTCTGTTTCCATGCTGTACATCTCTCTGACTCTATGACTCTATAAGAGATAGACAAAATTAACATTTCAAATCCAGTATGGCTCTTAGCTAGTTTTGAGAAGATTTATAGCTGTGGTTGAGGTTCTGGATATAAGTTTGCTCTCCGAGTTGGAAGGTTCGTTTTGAGACGTTTTGTCACCATACAAGGTAACATCATCAGTGAGCCTTTGGTGAAGCACTGGTGTTGTGACCCACGTTCTATTTGTGTTTAGGTTTCCTTGGGCTCTTCTTAAGCAGCCAAATCTTTTTTTTATCACAAACAGAAACAGAAATTGCTGGAGAAACTCAGTAGGTCTGGTGGCATCTGTTGGGAGAAAGCAGAGTTAAATGTTTTGAGTCCAATAACTGTTTATCAGACTTTTTTTATTTTTGATAGAAGGGGGAGGAGGATCAAATGGAATAGATTGTGAATGTGCCAAGAGCAAAAGGCAAAAGACTGCTAATCGCAGAGGGATAGAGATATAAAATCAGTGTAAATGAAGGTATGAAAAAGAGGAAAATGGCTTACTCTACCAAGAGCAGCTGCAAATGTGTTGCTGGTCAAAGCACAGCAGGTTAGGCAGCATCTCAGGAATAGAGAATTCGACGTTTCGAGCATAAGCCCTTCATCAGGAATAAGAGAGAGAGAGCCAAGCAGGCTGAGATAAAAGGTAGGGAGGAGGGACTAGGGGGAGGGGCGATGGAGGTGGGATAGGTGGAAGGAGGTCAAGGTGAGGGTGATAGGCCGGAGTGGGGTGGGGGCGGAGAGGTCAGGAAGAGGATTGCAGGTTAGGAGGGCGGTGCTGAGTTGAGGGAACCGACTGAGACAAGGTGGGGGGAGGGGAAATGAGGAAGCTGGAGAAATCTGAATTCATACCTTGTGGTTGGAGGGTTCCCAGGCGGAAGATGAGGCGCTCCTCCTCCAGCCGTCGTGTAGTTGTGTTCTGCCGGTGGAGGAGTCCAAGGACCTGCATGTCCTCGGTGGAGTGGGAGGGGGAGTTAAAGTGTTGAGCCACGGGGTGATTGGGTTGGTTGGTTCGGGCGGCCCAGAGGTGTTCTCTGAAGCGTTCCGCAAGTAAGCGGCCTGTCTCACCAATATAGAGGAGGCCACATCGGGTGCAGCGGATGCAATAGATGATGTGTGTGGAGGTACAGGTGAACTTGTGGCGGATATGGAAGGATCCCTTGGGGCCTTGGAGGGAAGTGAGTGTGGAGGTGTGGGCGCAAGTTTTACATTTCCTGCGGTTGCAGGGGAAGGTGCCGGGGGTGGAGGTTGGGTTGGTGGGGGGTGTGGATCTGACAAGGGAGTCACGAAGGGAGTGGTCCTTGCGGAACGCTGATAGGGGAGGGGAGGGAAATATATCCTTGGTGGTGGGGTCCGTTTGGAGGTGGCGGAAATGGCGGCGGATAATACGTTGTATGCGCAGGTTGGTGGGGTGGTAGGTGAGAACCAGTGGGGTTCTGTCTTGGTGGCGGTTGGAGGAGCGGGGCTCAAGGGCGGAGGAGCGGGAAGTGGAGGAGATGCGGTGGAGGGCATCGTCGATCACGTCTGGGGGGAATCTGCGGTCCTTGAAGAAGGAGGCCATCTGGGTTGTGCGGTGTTGGAACTGGTCCTCCTGGGAGCAGATGCGGCGGAGACGAAGGAATTGGGAATATGGGATGGCGTTTTTACAGGGGGCAGGGTGGGAGGAGGTGTAGTCCAGGTAGCTGTGGGAGTCAGTCGGTTTATAATAGATGTCTGTGTTGAGTCGGTCGCCCGAGATAGAAATGGAAAGGTCTAGGAAGGGGAGGGAGGAGTCTGAGACAGTCCAGGTGAATTTCAGGTTGGGATGGAAGGTGTTAGTAAAGTTGATGAACTGTTCAACCTCCTCGTGGGAGCACGAGGCAGCGCCGATACAGTCATCGATGTAGCGGAGGAAAAGGTGGGGGGTGGTGCCAGTGTAGTTGCGGAAGATGGACTGTTCCACATATCCTACGAAGAGGCAGGCATAGCTGGGGCCCATGCGGGTGCCCATGGCAACTCCTTTAGTTTGGAGGAAGTGGGAGGATTGAAAAGAGAAGTTATTCAGGGTGAGGACCAGTTCAGTCAGTCGAAGGAGGGTGTCAGTGGAAGGGTACTGGTTAGTGCGGCGGGAAAGGAAGAAGCGGAGGGCTTTGAGTCCTTCGTGATGGGGGATGGAGGTGTACAGGGACTGGATGTCCATAGTGAAAATAAGGCGTTGGGGACCGGGGAAGCGAAAATCCTGGAGGAGGTGGAGGGCGTGGGTGGTGTCCCGAACGTAGGTGGGGAGTTCTTGGACTAAAGGGGACAGGACCGTGTCGAGGTATTGGGAGATGAGTTCGGTGGGGCAGGAGCAGGCTGAGACAATGGGTCGGCCGGGGCAGGCAGGTTTGTGGAGCACACAGGACACAAACATGACATGACCAGAATGAAAACCAAAGAACTGTGGATGCTGGAAATCAGAAACAGAAACAGAAATTGCTGGAAAAACTCAGCAGGTTTGGCAGCATTTGTAGAGAGAAAGCAATGTTATTGTTTCCAGTGACCCTTCCTCAGCATATCAGAGGTACCCTGGTGGAAACTGTTACCATCAGAACCAATATGATGGAAAAGTTGGGAAAGTGGAATGGAATCCTTGCAGGAAGCAGGTTGTGAGGAAATGTAAGTGAGTGTCTCCTCAGGCTCAAAATCCCAGAAGTTCTACCTAACAGCATTACGGGTGTACCTACACCAAATGAACTGCAGTGGTTCAAGATGTCAGCTCTTCACCATGTTCTCGAGGGAAACTAAAGATGAGTAATACATGCCAGCCCAGCCAGTGATGCCAAAATCCCTTGAGTGAATTAAAATAAAAGCCCTAGCAATGGGCATTAATAGACTGCTGTAAGGTCCCTTTGGATGTCGGGCGTATTGCTCACGATTAGACCAGGTTGCCTCTGAGGGCTGCTCACTTGTTTTCTTTGTGCTTGCTGACCTGCCTCAGCTTGGAGATAGTGAGGACTGCAGATGCTGGAAAGTCAGAGTTAATAAAATGTGGAGCTGGGAAAAGCACATCGGTCAAGCAGCATCAGAGGAGCAGAAGAGTTGATGTTCAGGCAGGATGAAGGATGCTTGACCTGCTGTGCTTTTTCCAGCTCCACATTTCATCGATCTGCATCAACTTGCCTTACTAGTTCATGCAGTCACATCACCAGGCAGACATTCTTGGAGAGGTCCAGGAAGGGGAGGGAGGTGTCAGAGATGGTCCAGGTAAATTTAAGGTCAGGGTGCCCCAGCTATGCCTGTCTCTTTGTTGGCTACGTAGAACTGTCCATCTTCTGTAATTACACCAGCACCACTCCCCACCTCTTCCTCCGCTACATTGATTACTGCATTGGTGCCACCTCGTGCTCCCATGAGGAGGTTGAGCAATTCATCAATTTCACCCACATATACCACCCTGACCTTAAATTTATCTGGACCATCTCTGACACCTCCCTCCCCTTCCTGGACCTCTCCATCTCCATTAATGACGACCGACTTGACACCAACATTTTTTACAAACCCACCGGCTCCCACAGCTACCTGGATTACACCTCTTCCCACCCTACCTCCTGCAAAAATGCCATCCCGTATTCCCAATTTCTCCGCCTCCGCCATACCTGCTCCCAGGAGGACCAGTTCCACCACAGAACACACCAGATAGCCTCCTTCTTTAGAGCCCGCAATTTCCCTTCCCAAGTGGTTAAAGATTCCCTCCAACGCATCTCGTCCACATCCCGCACCTCCGCCCTCAGACCCCACTCCTCCAACCGTAACAAGGTCAGAACCCCCCCTGGTGGTCACCTTCCACCCTTCGCATAAAACAAATCATCCGCCAACATTTCCGCTACCTAAAAACGGACTCCACCCCCAGGGATATATTTCCCTCCCCACCCCTTTCCACCTTCCGCAAAGACTGTTCCCTCCATGACTACCTGGTCAGGTCCACGCCCCCCTACAACCCACCCTCCCATCCTGGCACTGCAGGAATTGCAAAACCTGCGCCCACACCTCCTCCCTCACCTCCATCCAAGGCCCTAAAGGAGCCTTCCACATCCATCACCGTTTTACCTGCACATCCATCAATATCATTTATTGTATCCGTTGCTCCCGATGCGGTCTCCTCTACATTGGGGAGACGAGACGCCTCCTAGCAGAGCACTTTAGGGAACATCTCTGGGACACCCGCACCAATCAACCACACCGCCCCGTGGCCCAACATTTCAACTCCCCCTCCCACTCTGCCGAGGACCTGGAGGTCCTGGGCCTTCTTCACTGCTGCTCCCTCACCATTCGACACCTGGAAGAAGAACGCCTCATCTTCCACCTCGGAATACTTCAACCCCAGGGCATCAATGTGGACTTCACCAGTTTCCTCATTTCCCCTTCCCCCACCTCACCCCAGTTCCAAACTTCCAGCTCAGCACTGTCCCCATGACTTGTCCTACCTGCCTATCTTCTTTTCCACTATCCACTCCACCCTTGTCTCTGACCTATCATCTTCATCCCACCCCCATCCACCCATTGTACTCTTTGCTACCTTCCCCCAACCTCCTCTCTGACCTATCACCTTCATCCCCACCCCTACTCATCTATAGTACTGTATGCTACTTTCTCCCCACCTCCACCCTCCTCACATTTATCTCTCCACCCTTCAGGCACTCTGCCTCTATTCCTGATGAAGGGCTTTTGCCCAAAACATCGATTTTACTGCTCCTTTGATGCTGCCTGAACTGCTGTGCTTTTACAGCACCACTAATCCTCAATGAAGCACTCTGGCTTCATGGAGCAGGGAGAGTGTATGACCATATGTCGCATAGTCAACTCATACGCCAGGGACTGAATGGTAAGCTGGGCATGTGAGGAGCTGGGGAGGTGTAAATCCTATGGATTCACAGTAAGGGATCTGGAAGTTCTGGGCATCAGCGAAAAGTGGAGGTTGAGGCTGGAAACTACTGGCCAAAGAGCACTCACTATCTCCTTCTTGTCTACAAGAAATCAAAAGTCTGTAATTGGGAAGCAAATACCAGGTCACATCCAGAATGGGCAGAGTAAGTACCTCAAACGAAGAGGAAGGGGCTGCAGAGACTACTGATGTGAGGGCCTCTAAAGGGAGATAATATTACACACAGACACAAGCACTACATAGGACACAGACTTGTGGGGTGCCTAATCCCTGGCCATTCTGAAGCATCACCCTCCTATGGCTATGCACCTCCCTGCCATCAATCACTAACCACCTCCGTCACACCTATACCTTTGGACACAAAGGGCAGAGGAAGAATGGCAGTGCTATAGAGTGGTGTTGGCAGGACCCATTGCTGTCTGTACTCGTGGTTTGTCTTGGTTTTACATACTACAGCAGGTTCTCAATGCAGACATTGATCCATGATACATGCTGTATGGAGATAAAATTAGCCATCATGCTGCTACAGTTAATTTCAGTGCTACAAAGCAGCTCAAACGCACAGACATAGTACAAGCACAGCCAAATCTCTAGATATAGGAGACTTCATAAAAAATACACTAGATTTATTTCTTCCTCTTATTCCCATTGTGTCTCCATGTAGTCTCTGTCCCCTCAGCTGGGTGGAGAGAGACTGCCAGCGGTGGAGTCCATTGTCCTAGAGACAAGTGGACCATCCTTGGCTTCGGTTTCTAAAGGTGAGGGGGGTGCCAGGCAGGGTGGAGGTAGAGGGTCTGGCTTCTCTTGAGTGCCCTTAGAGGAGACAATGGAGGGGCCTGTGAGTGGTTCCTCTAAAACTGCTGTGTCCCCCTGTCTCTTTGTGAGTACATTCCACGGCCCCTTTTGCATTGCCTTTGGTCCTGAGAACCAGTGGCTGAAGTGATGGAGTGTAGGTATGTAAACCTCTCCAGAAGCCCCTCAAGCTCCTGGGCCCTCTCCATTCTTTGCAAGGAGGTAGATAAATGCCTCTACAAGTATGCACAGCCACAGTCCTTTAGCATCTAGATAATGAGGCCTATTTCATCCCATATACATGTCTGCCTCTCCTGCCCCTCCCCGTGCATCTGGATGAAATCCCTGATAATCGAATCCACAGTGTCCCCTCTTGCTTGCGGGTGAACAGTCCTCCAATTGCCAGCTGCCTGGATAGCTCTCCACTCATCTGAACCCTCTCTGTGATATTATGGCCTGCCTTCTATAGGGAGGGATTGGGTGAGCTGAACGTGACTGTTAGTGGTAGTGCAGGTCCCAAGGGAGTGAGTAGGCTGTGCAGAGGCCATGCAGGGTTAGTGTGTGTGTTTTGGGGCTGCAACTACTGCAAGTGAAAGATGATTGCAGGAAGCGTAAGGGTCACAGAGCATGAGCCCTGTCAGGGAGTGAGTACAGTTGAAGAAGTGTTGCACTCTAATAGGCCCAACAGCAGTCAGGCCTCCCCTAAGGCCTGTATAATTTTAGCCAAGTTGGAGTTAGGGCAGGCTACTCAGTACATTTAAAATACCCTCTGACACCAAACCTGCTGGGACAGTGGGCAGATTGCAGAATGTAAAATTCAGCCCACAGAGTACCAATTTTAGCTGGGAACTTTCCTCTCTTTAGTGGCACAGTGGCTCAATGGTTAGTGCTGCTTCCTTACAGTGCCAGAGACCTGGGTTTGATTCCCACCTCGGCAACTAACTGTGTGGAATTTGCACATTCTCTGCGTGGGTTTCCTCTCACAATCCAAAGATGTGCAGGTCAGGTGAAGTGACCAAGCTAAATTGTCCATGGTGTTAGGTGCTTTAGTCAGGGGTTAATGTAGGGGAATGGGTCTGGGTGGGTTACTCTTTGGAGGGCCGGTGTGGGCTGAAGGGTCTTTTTCCATACTTTAGGGAATCTAATCTAAATATGTTATTCAAGTTTAATTTTACAGTTATTGCTGTTTTCAGTTATGGCTTTGTTTTTGCATTTTTCTGCTGCTTTCCTTTACTTTAAAGTTACAGCAAAGAGGAAATTTTTAATTATTGTATTTTCTCTTGATCGTTCATAAAAATGTATGATTCTGTTTCCTCCTCTCTGATACAGTGCCAAATCTCAGTGGTTACTGAATGGGTCAAAGGCGTATAACATCTGAACACTATGTGTCACTCTTTTTCACTCTAAATGAAGTTTGTCCAGTTCTTGTCCTGCAATTGGTGGTTGCCTATATCTGTGGGCTGTTTGTTTTTGTGAGGCATTTGACCAGGGAAGTTTGCCAGGTTAGATGTGATGTTATTCTGAGAAGTAGCTCCGTAAAACATGTGAACCCATTTCACCACTTACAGATGGACATCCCTGTAGGCTGTTGAATGATCTGTGTTGTTACAGACAAATGAAGTGTAACAAAGTGTTGAAAAATTTGCATTGATGTTGGGTTCTTTCCAACATGGGTGAACAGGAGCGAGACAGAGACCTGGCAGATGTCTGAGAAGTTGTTTTTAATGAAGTTAAAAATCACACAACACCAGGTTATAGTCCAACAAGTTTATTTGGAAGCACTAGCTTTCAGAGCGCTGCTCATTCATCAGGTGGTTGTGGAGGTTAAGATCGTGCTTTATTGAAAGCATTTCTTAGTACATCTTCGAGTTTAAGTTTTTTTTTGCTGTGAGTAGACATGGCATTTTATACAGCATAGCAACCAAAGCTTGTTTAGACAGTATTCTTACGTCACCTGTCCCTACTATGATAAACAGATGTTTTCTTTACAGAGTATTTACTTATTCTGTCTCTCTTACGTAGTTAGCATGACAGCATTTGCTGTCCTGTGTCCCTTGTGTCATCCATGTTAACCTGATTATCCATGTTAACCTGATCATATTTGCTGTTGTGTGCTACTTTGGTCATTCACCTTAATTATCCTAACAACCTTCAGTTGCTACCCTCCCCAATGGCTACATCAGTTGATCTTTCAGCAAATTGAACTGATGATAATGTCAGATGAACAATTGCATACCCCTTGTCAGCACATGATTTAGAAAAATTGTGGCTTATTTTATCTTAGTTTTTAGTGTATCCAGTGGTTCTACTGTAATCTCTATGGTGCTCTACAGTTAAATGTCACTGCGTGTATGTGGTTAACACTTGTCATTGCTCTCGACATTAATGGCTGCTGGGCATTTTCTCACAAATGCTTAAAATATTGATACTCCCTCCCCTTTTTGAGAAGGGCTGAGATGAATCGACACCAGATGGACTGCAACAGTTCACAAAGACAATTGACTGCCACATTCTCAGTACAGGGATTCTTTTGTACATAGACTTTATGAGCTCCCTATTGTGAGGGCTGAAGGAAAGTTCAAGTTGCCCTTGACCAACTACTTTCTGGCCTTTCATTGTCACCACTTATAATGCCTTCAGCCAGTGTTCTCTCCATCAGCTTGGCCCTGAGTGGATGGGCAAGATTTTCTCAGTGGTTGGGAAGCAGATGGTTCAGCGGAAGAGCAGCTGAAATTCATGCGAGGTTGCAGTGCAAGACAGATGACAATGCAAAGGCAGACCCTTCTGCATGCTGTTCAGTTGGTTTCTGGTATGATCCAAACTGATGTTGTTATTCGATTAGTCAAATCCCAGACTGAAACTTGGCTTGATAGATCATTGTTTGTTCAGTTTTGGTTTTAATAAAGTGGTTCTCATTGTATGCAAATCTATAGATGTTGCTTTAATAATAAAACAGAAGCTTATTAACAAAAATAAAGATAAAAATAGAGCAAGCCAAATTATTTGCTTATAATAATTGAAAGGGTTCAGAAAATATTTTTAAAGCTGTTGCCTGGCTTGGAGGGTTTGAGCTAGAGGGAGAGGCTGACTAGACTGGGGCTCTTTTTTCCCTGGAATGTCGGAGACTGACGAGTGACTTTATACAAGTTTATAAAATCATGAGGGACATATAGGGTGAATAGTCAAGGTCTTTTCCCCAGGGTAGAGGAATCCAAAACTAGAAGCCATAGTTTCAGGTAGGAGGGGAAAGATTCAAAAGGGACAACATTTTCACACTGTCTGGAATGAACTGTAGAGGAGGTGGTGAAAGTGGGTACAATTACAACATTTATAAGGCATCAGTACAGGTACATGAATAGGAAGGCACTAGAGGGATATGGGCCAAATGCTGGCAAATGGAACTAGACCAGTTTAAAGTTAAAAATCACACAGCACCAGGTTATAGTCCAACAGGTTTAATTGGAATCACACTAGCTTTCGGAGCGACGCTCCTTCATCAGGTGATTGTCAGATGAACTGACAATCACCTGATGAAGGAGCGTCGCTCCGAAAGCTAGTGTGCTTCCAATTAAACCTGTTGGACTATAACCTGGTGTTGTGTGATTTTTAACTTTGTACACCCCAGTCCAACACTGGCATCTCCAAATCTAGACCAGTTTAGTATATCTGGTCAGCATGGACAAATTAGACCGAAGTGTCTGTTTCCATGCTGTGTAACTCTATGACTAATTCACAGACGTTTAAACATGTGGTAAAAGTATAATCCCATCAATCTCAAAACACACAACTATAAACTGTTAAGCAAAACAATAGCTTTTGTATAGCAGTCAAAGCACACCTCTGGTACAGTCCCTAAAGCACACCTTGTATAGCACCCAAATACACCACTTATTCAGTACTCACACCAGAGACCCTGCCCCAACATCTGATAGTTTTAGTCACTTGTGACCAAAGTCCCCTCTAACCTGGGTGCATTCATGTAGCTGCTCCACGGTTCTGCACAGAGTGATCATAGTTGGCACACTAGAAACCACTGCTACAGATTGGCTCCTAGAGGCCCATGTAGCTGAAAGAAAATTGGCAAGAACACTGTTTATGATTCGAAGTTGTAGACTGGAAGTGCAGATAGACATATTACCTGAGCTGAAATGTGCTCAGCTCTATGTAATCTCATTAGGATTTTATCCCAACACCTCAAGACTAGGACAATTAGTAACTCTTTATTCTAAGGTGATCTACTTACACTTTGTTCTCCCCTTCTCAGGTGCACCGATCTAAGGATATATCTTTATTGAAGGAATTCACAGGGAAATGTGAAGCAAAACCAAAGAAAGAATTTCTTCTAAGTTATGGGCATCTCCCTTAAGCTTAAAAAAAATCCTGTCCTGACTTTTAAACTGGAGCTTTATCTTGTTCAGTCATAAAACACTACCAATTTACATTTTAACTCCCCATCCCCCATTAATTGTATGGACCTCAAAGAGTATTTTAAAAGAAATTACCATGGCTATAGAAATATTTGCCAGTTGGTTATTAATTTCAGACACAGAAAATCAATGTGGTATTAACTCAAAAACGAAAATCCAAACTTGCAATTATAGATGGTCTACACCACAGTTCTCCATTGATATCTATGGAGAACAAATCAAACAGAGTGCAAAATTAACTGATTTACCATAACCTTTACTGATCAAGAACAATCTTCATCCAAACTTCATCCTTTGATATTGTTAGGAGAGTAAAAAGGAGAAAGCGGGGATAGAAACAAATTCTCTAAATAAACTCCACATAGGATTTTGTTGTATCGAACATCAAAATGATTGAAACAGTCACTGTTTTGAAGAGAAATGGAAAGTAATGTATTCATGTGTTTTTGGTGGCTCTCTGCAGTCATTGGCCTGTACAAGGAGGCACTGACCACATGCTGCTACGTTACAAACTGTTTAATAAAGACACAGCACAAGCCATGTTGTTATCCTGTAAACTCTTAATGTGGTGTCAGAATGGAGCTGAGATTGTTAAAAATTGAATTGAAATGTAGCTACTACAGGAGGAACCCATGAATGTTTAGAACCATGAAAAGCTGTTGAAAGCCTCAGGTGGCACAGAGAAAGAGCAAATCAGGCCACAGTTGAAAGCACTGGGTAAAGCTTAATGGCCGCAAGATTACCTCTACCATTGCTGTCTGAAGTTAAAGGTGGTGTGAAAGAAAACTGGCAGTTTCTACACTTATATTGGCAAAAAGATTGCCAGACTTAATGAACAAGCCATATTGTTACACAGAGCTACCTTTTTCTGACTGTTAGGGAGAGACTATCACAAAGTGAATTCCATCCTAAATCTCTCAAAATAATTAAAAAATAAGCGCAGCAGAAACTTTGAAAGCCATGAAGGTACAGTGGTATTGGGACATAGAATGTGAAGCAGCTTTCACTGAAATCAGCAACTGGCAATGACAACAGCAATGCCTAAATGCTATAGCATAGAAGGTGAAGTCACCCTGCAGTCTGATGCGAGCAAATTGTGTCTTGAAACAACCCTAATTCAGCCAGCATTACCGGTTGCATTTATATCCTGAACGTTAACGCAAACAGAGCAACCCAACACTCAGATGGAGAATGAATGCTGGGTCATTGTCTTTGTTTATGAGTATTCTCATCATTACCTGCTTGGAAAAGACAAAGTTATAATCATGTCTATCCTCAAGCCACTTTGCTGCATCTTCCTTAAGATGCTACCATCTATTCCAAAGCATTACAATAAATTTTACTCTGTTTACAGAGACATCATTTGAACGTGACACACAAGCACAGATGCACATCACTTCCATGCTGTCAAGAGCAGCTTTCCCTCTGGGATGCTCTGACAGAGTCTGAAATCTTCCAGATCATGTTCTCGAGGTTAGCAGCTCAGCAGAGACATTGAATTTGACAGACAAGCACCTTGCTCAAATCAAGCAAACTAGATGCAACTTTCCAGGTGTTACTAGAAGCTGTGAGGAAAAGAAAGTCTGAAAGCATCAAGAACACTCTTGTGAAACAAGAATGCTTTGGGCATACAGAGATGAAACGCCAGACTAATAATGGTCTAAGTTACAAAGGGAATATAGTCACTATCCCCCAGGGGTTAAGAGGAGAGATGCTAAAGTTTATCCATGCAAGCTGCGGAATTGAGTCAGTTCTGAGGAAGACGAGGGAAGTGATCTACTGGCCACATGTTTACACTAAAACCAAGGACCACATCAGAGAGTGCAGTGCTTGTAAAGAGTTCCAAGGTAAGCAGGTAATAATGGCAAATGACATCTGAGGTAGACAGTGGATAAAGCTTTGAGTAGACCAATCACACTCATAGGACCTGATTATCTTGTCACCATAAACTACTATTCTGACTACTGGAAGGAAGATCAGCTGACTTAAACAACTACCATGGAGTCATAGATTTATACAACATGGAAACAGACCCTTTGGTCCAACTAGTCTGCACTGAACCAGTTAGGTTATACAATGCTTGAACAGTTCTTACAGAACTTCAGACATTATGATGAGTGACAATGATCCTCATTTCATGAGTAAAGCTTTTGGCTACTTCATAAATGATTAGGAAATTCAACACAGCCCATCATCTCTACATTAGCCCCAGTCAAATGGAAAAGCAATGAAAGTCACCAAGCATTCATGAAGAAATCAAGTAAATCCCACACAAATACATAGAAGGCAATTCTTGAGTGGAGAAACACTCCAAGTGAAGATGTGAGCAGTAGTCCAGTACACAAGCTAATGTCACAGAAACTACTCTTCTGGTAGCACAAAAAGCTACTGAAAGCTAGAGTAGTAACAGGCCCAAGTGACAATTAAGGTGAAGTGGCAAAAATGCAACTTTCATTTTCACAAACCTGCCAAACCCATGTCAGGATTGAGCATTGGAGAACCATTCCAGGTAGAAGCCATCAACCTTCTCAATAAACTGGGTCCAAGTGAGACCCAAAACTCACCAAGGCTCATGGGCTTCAACTCTTGCTATTGCATCAGGTCCACTCAATACTCTCACCTACCTATTCAGCCTGTAACTCAGCAGTACAGACCCTGTGGACTAAGAAATCAATGTGGAAAAGTCTGGCTCTGGAAAAGCACAGCAGGTCAGGCAGCATCCAATGAGCAGGAGATTTGATGTTTCAGGCATAAGCCCTTCATCAGGAATGTGTAGCGTGGGAAGGGGAATGAAAGTTAAATAGGAAGGTGTGGTTGGGGGGTGAGGCTGGGGTGAAGGTAGCTGGGAAGGCGATAGGTGGATGCAGGTGAGGGGTGATTCTGATGGGAGGGTGGAGTGGATAGGTGGGAAGGAAGATGGGCAGGTAGGACAGTTCAAGAGAGCAGTGCCAAGTTGGAGGGTTGGATCTGGGATAAGGTAGGGGGGAGGGGAGATTTGGAAACTATGAAATCGATATTGATGTCCTCCCTTTTGACCTGTCCTACTTGTCCGTCTTCCTTCCCACCTATTCGTTCCACGGAAATATCACAATCACCTCCTACCTTCACCTAACTATCACCTTCCCAGCTATCTTCACCCCATCCCCCTTCCTATTTATCTCTCAGGCCCCTTCACCCACCCACATGCCGACTTTCCTACTCCTCGGATGCTGCCTGACATGCTGTGCTTTTCCAGTGCCGCACTTTTTGACTCTGACCCTCCAGCATCTGCAGTCCTCACTTTCTCCTGAGAAATCAATGTGACCCGCTCAGAAGTTACCAGCCTCCAAATGAACAGTACAGTGAGTGAGCACTAAGAGAACAAGCAGAGAAATGTACGAAGGAAGTGATTACATGAGTAAAAAGGATCTCGCATAGAGAGGTGAGATGTGTGTCTGACCCTGAATGCAAAGTGACTTGGCAAAAGCATACAGGCCATGGATGTCCCTGAGCTACAATGAAGTTCCTGAGTATTATGTCCATGAACAGGTATGGTGATGAATTGAATGTGATGGTTTGCCAATGATTGCTTGCATGGACGCATACTTGAGGAAGATGGACATCATGGTGTACGAAGCGATGTTTTGAGGAAACATTTGCATAATGACTGCAACAAACATTCAATGAGATGCAGTCACCAGCTACTTGCTCTCACTTACGTGTGGGAAATTTGTGCTCTCTAGTTTCTGATGGAAGGAGAAGAAAATTAGAAGTGGCATATAAATAGAATGTGCAGGGACCTTTAAAGAGACACGAGTGCCTGAAAATAAGGTAGTCCCCACTCAGAAGAGGGATTGGATTTAAGGGGAAAAATACAAACATTTTTCTCAATGTTGAAATTCTAGCTTTTTCTCTCTCCATAGTTTAACACCTTTCTCAACATTGCACACATCAGGGAAGGGAACAATCTGACTGATATGTGCCATGCATGTACAAAGACTGATGAGATAACTCACTATTACTGCATGAAAACATTTCTGCATATTGGATAACTTGAATAACTCTCAATGGAAATGATACTGCCTGTAAATTAGTTTTTGTGGTTTTGTTTTGATGTAAGAGGGATGTTTAGGAAAGAGATGACATGGTGTATGCCTTCTCACTTGCCTAGTCATGTCACCTCCACCATGTAGCACTTACTGCATCCATCCATGTTACTACCCGTTACAGCGTATAAAGACACTGTACAGGCCAAATTGCTGTCCTCTGAGCTTGTGTCAGTCACTTTTAATCTGACTTGTAGAAAGTGTAGTGATCATGAAAGTGAAACAGTAGGCTAGAATGATGAATCATATCATCAGCTACTCCATAATTCTTGCTTACAGATTTTAAAGTCACAGAATTCTATATGAAGTTAGCCCTTGCCCATGAGCTCTCTCAGTTTCCCATGAACACAAGCACTGACTGTTGATTTACATGCAAGGACATTGACTCCCAAGTCCACCAATATGAATTCAATTTCTGCATTGGATGTAAATCTGTATTTAAAAAGTGAATGGTGCACTAGAATTGTTACTGTGCAATTTATGTCAAATAGAGTGATAAATCTGTTGCTAAGACATGCTTGATACCACCCGCTGTAACGCCTTCAGACTTAGTTCGTCTGGCAACCTGTTTATGAAGCTGCACAGTGATAAGACACTTCGTCTAATGCAGAAATGGGTCTTCATTATATATCTTCGCATGTAATCAGTATGCACATCTTATTAGGTAGACATCTGGCATGGCTTCTGTTTTCTGGAAAACTATCAGTGTTTGGTTGTTTGAATCAGAATTTAAGAATTTATTACTTACAATTGGGGAAAATATTTGTTGAATATTGTTGAGAAAGAGGGTACAAAACAGTTCGATCCACGGAATGTGTCAAAGAGAGAATTTCCAGGCTCCAGAATTGTGCATGTTAGGCAATACAATAACATATTGTTAATACACCTTGTTTTAATGAAACAAAGAAAAATCAAAACATAGAGCCATATATAGTACAACAGAAGTATGTTTAAAATGTGGCTACTCAGTTTATCAAAGCCCACTGAACAAATGTAAATATTGTTGGTCTATTGTGAATTTATTCAGCATCAACAAGCCTTATCCATATCTGAGCAAGAGCAAAATATTCAATATACAGACGTCACATTTCAGTCCCAAGACCTGTCCATAGATTTCTAAAAGATATGGAGTCTTGAAATTCTTGTAAAGAATGCATTTTTGCCAGCTATTGGTAAATAAAGATGTTTTACAGAAATTAGATAATCATGAGATCATATCAATTCTGGTATTGCATGTTGCAGAATAACAAGCTCAGAAAGTTTGATTTTAGAATTCCAATTAGTTAGCTTACTCTTTGCATAAAAGTTCTGGCTGCTTCTGATGTGACTGTCATTCTAAATATAAACTTTGTTTGAAAACTCCCTCAAGTTAAATCATTCTGTTCCTTTGACATTGTAATTTAAAAATAGAAGTAGATTTTCATTCATAGAGCAGTAAGAGGGTAGGTGATTTAATGCAATAATGAATTAGAAGGGATGATGAGGTTGAAGGTTTTGCCTTGCCAGCATTCATTATAATGCTCAGCATTACACTATGCCAATACTATACAGATTTGGTAAAATAAACATTATATATATTTTATGTACAGCCTGTTTGGCTCTTTCATTCATTATAGCCTAGTTAATATGATGTGTACGAATTGTAATTGTGTGGCTTATGCGCATACCAGAAGGTTCTGCACTGCATGTCAGAAAGAGTAATGCCATGCCATTTATCTGGGGAATTTATATGATTCTGCTTCTACCAGATGCATATTTCTGTCCCTTTGTCTGTTTTGTATCTATACACATGTGTTTTTTCCTCCTTTTTGGGATCAGTAGTTAACTGTTGTAAGGACCAGAGCACTGATGATCAACCTGTTTTGGCCATATCATGAATACTTTCCCATGGCCAACAATTCCTGAAGTGGAACTTGAACCTGGAGCTTCTAGATCCGAGACAGAGGAGCTACATGCTGAGCCCTTGCACATATATTTGTGATTTGTCTTACTTAAAGTGGTTTCTGTACCATATGCAAAGAAGGGTGGCAAGCAGTCTCAGCAGTTAGCATTGCTGCCTCATAGCGCCAGGGACCCAGGTTCGGGACAGTTTGCACATTCTCCCCGTGTCTGCGTGGTTTTCCTCTGGGTGCTCTAGTTTCCTCCCACATTCCAAAGAAGTGCAGGTTAGGTGTATTGGCAAAGGGAAATGCCAAAAACCCTTATCAAAACCAGGGAGGAGTGGGATTGGCTGGGATGCTCTTCAGAAGTTTGGTGTGGACTCACTTGGCCAAATGGCCTTTTCCACACTGTAGGGGCCCTGTGAGAACAGCAGCTGAGCTTGTACAAACTGTCTCATGATCACTGATAGTGTGTCCATTTGTCAGAGGTACATTTGTAATAAGTTGTCCAGGATGTTGACTATCAACTTCCCTTTCCTTGAAACAATTGTGGTTCTCCAGAATAAATGCCTTGTTGAAACATGAAGTTTGCTTGTTGACTTGAATGTTAAGCCTTCAGCTGCAACACTATTTGAGAGTTATAAAGAGTAGTTGCTTTATTTTGTATATTTTTTATTTGTTCTTGGGGTGTGAACATTGCTAGTGAGACCAACATTTACCAGCCATTTCAAAATACCTTTGATAAAGTGATGTGAAGTTGCTTTTCTGAACTCCTACCAGTCCACATGATGTAGGTTCATTCACAGGGCTGTAAAGGAGATAATGTGATATTGGTCCAAGTAGGACAGTGAAAGACTTGAAGAGGTTCTTGCAAGTACTATTTTTTTCCCATGTATGTGTGGCCTTTGTCCTTCTAGGTATATGACATTGCTTTAGTCAGAAGTGTTGTCAAAGGAAAAGGGAGAGCAGCCAGAAGTCACGGTACACATCGGTATCAATGACATAGGTAGGGAAAGTGAGGAGGACCTAAGAAGAGAACATAGGGAGTTAGGTTGGAAGTTAGAAGGCAGGACAAGCAGAGCAGAAATCTCTGGATTGCTACCAGTGCCATGTGTTAATGAGGCTAGGACTAGAGAGTGAGTAAAGCTGAACACATGGCTGCAGGGCTAGTGTAGGAGGGAGGGGTTCAGATACGTGGAACATTGGGATACCTTCTGGGAAAGGTGGGACCTGTACAAGAAGGACAGGTTGCATCTGAACTGGAGGGGCACCAATATCCTAGGCAAGAGATTTGCGAGAGCTCTTTGGGAGGGTTTAAACTAGATTGGCAGGCGGGTGGAACCTGAGCTATGGATCAGATAATGGAATAGTTAGTGAGTAGCCAGATATAGCATGCAGAGAGTCTGTGAGGAGGGATAGGCACTTGAAAGGGCAAAGGTGCAGCCAGTGTGATGAGTTGAAGTGTGTCTATTTTAATGCAAGTAGTATCAGGAATAAGGGTGACGAACTCAGAGCATGAATCAGTACTTGGAACTAAGTTGTTGTAGCCGTTACGGAAACTTGAACATCACTCGGATTGGGCCTATACAGCCTCACCCTATCGCTATAAACCTCCCACCCTGGCTACATCCTTGTAAATCTTTTCTGAATCCTTTCAAGTTTCACAATGTCTTTTCAGTAGGAGGGAGACTGGAATTGCACACAATATTCCAAAAGTGGCCAAACCAATGTCCTGTACAGCCACAACATGACCTCTCAACTCGTTTACTCAATGCTCTGACCAATAAAGGAAAGCATGCTAAACGCCTTCTTCACTATCTTATCTACCTGCGACTCCACTTTCAAGGAACTATGAACCTGCATTCCAAGGTCTGTTTGTTCAGCAACACTCCTCAGGACTTTACCACGAAGTGTATAAGTCCTGCCCTGATTTGCCTTTCCAAAAACTCAATCAAGTTAGTGAGACATGATTTCCCACGCACTAATCCATGTTGATTATTCAGAGTCCGTCCTTGCCTTTCCAAATACAAGTACATCCTGTCCTTCAGGATTTCCTCCAACATCTTGTCCACCATTGATATCAGGCTCACTGGTCTACAGTTGCCTGACATTTCCTAACCACCTTTCTCAAATAATTTTTGCCACATTAACCAAGCTCCACCTTCCACCACCTCACCTGTGGCTACCTCATCAAATATTTCAGCAAGAGGCCAGCAATCTTTTCCCTAGCTTCCCACAGAGTTCTATGGTACATCTGATCAGGTCATGGGGATTTGTCCACCTTTTTGCATTATAAGATATCCAGAGCCGCCTCCTCTGTAATATGGACATTTTTCAAGATGCCTCCATCTACTTCCCACATTCTATATCTTCCATGTCTTTCTCTACAGGGAACACTGCACAGTGGCACAGTGGTTAGCACTGCTGCCTCACAGTGCCAGAGACCCACGTTCAATTCCCACCTCAGGTAACTGTCTGTGTGGAGTGTGCACATTCTCCCTGTGTTTGCGTGGGTTTCCTCCAGGTGCTCTGGTTTCCTCCCACACTCCAAAAATGTGCAGGTTAGGTGAATTGGCTATGCTAAATTGCCTGTAGTGGAGGGGAATGGGTCTGGGTGGGTTGCTCTTTGGAGGGCTGGTGTGGACTTGTTGGGCCTGTTTCCACACTCTAAGTAATCTTATAATATAGTCATTTAGTGTTTCCATGCATAGGCTGCCTTGCTGATTTTTGAGGGTCGCTATCTCATGCCCCCTTTATCCCTCCTGATTTCCCTCTTAATTATACGCCTACTGCCTTTATATTCTGCTAAGGATTCACTTGATCTCTTCTGTCTACTCCTGTCTTATGCTTCCTTCTTTTTCTGAACCAAAACCTCAATTTCGCTGTCATCCAGCATTCCCTATACCTACCAACCTTGCCTTTCACCCTGACAGGAATATACTGTCTCTAGACTCTCGCTATCTCATTTCTGAAGGCTTCCCATTTTCCAGCCGTCCCTTTACCTGCCAATGTCTGCCTTCAATCAACTTTTGAAAGTTCTTCCCTAATACATTCCAATTTAGAACTTCAACTTTTAGATCTGGCCTATCTTTTTCCTAATTTAAAACTAACAGAATTATGGTCGCTGGCCCCAAAGTGCTCCCCCACTAACATCTGAGTCACCTGCCCTGCTTTATTTTCCAAGAGTAGGTCAAGTTTTGCACCTTCTCAAGTAGGGACATCCACATACTGAATCAGAAAATTTTCTTGTACACGCTTAATGGTCCTCTCCATCTAAATCCTTAAAACTATGGCAATCCCAGTCTATGTTTGGAAAGTTAAAATCCCCGACCATAACTTTTCTATTATTCTTACAGATAACTGAAATTCCTTACTAATTTGTTTCTTAATTTCCTGCTGACTACTGGGGGTCTATAATACAATCCCAAAAAGGTCATCATCCCTTTCGTATTTCTCAGTTCCACCTAAATAACTTCCCTGGATGTAATCCCAGGAAGAGCCTCCCTCAGTACAGCTGTAATACTATCCCTTATCAAAAACGCCAATCCCCTTCTTCTGTTGCCCCTTTTCTATCCTTCCTGTAGCATTTTTATCCTGGAACATTAAGCTGCCAGTCCTGTCCATCCCTGAGCCACATTTCTGTAATTATTATGATATTGCAATCCCATGTTCCTAACCATGCCCTGGGTTATTTGCCTTCCCTGTTAGGCCACTTGCATTGAAATAAATGCATTTTATTTCATCTGTCCTACCTAGTAAATCTCCCTGCCAGTATATTAGTCCCCTTTCAATTCAGGTGCAATCCGTCCTTGTACAGGCCATTTCTACCTCAGAAGAGATTCCAGTGATACAAAAATATGAACCTTTCTCCCCTGCACCAGCTCCTCAGCCACTCATCTGCTCTATCCTCCCTAACTTGTGGCACCAGCAGTAATCCAGATATTACTATCCTTGAGGATCTCTTTTAAAATCCTGCCTAACTTTCTGTATTCTCCCTTCAGAATCTCATCTTTTCCCTTCCTATGTCATTGGTTCCAAAGTGGATAATGACCTCCTGTTGGTCCCTCCCCCCCCTTGAGAACATTCTGCACCTTCTCTGAGATATCCTTGATCCTGGCACCAGGGAGGCAACACACCATTCTGATTTCTCACAGTCGGCCACAGAAATGTCTATGTGCTTCTGACTAGAGAGTCCCCAATCACAATCGATTGCTTGTAGCCCTCATTATATTCAAGCCATTCTCAGTACCAGAAACTTGGCTGATCATGCTACATTATCCTGAGAATCCATAACCCCCTACATTTTCCAAAACAGCATACTTGTTTGAGATGGGAATAGCCACAGGAGACTCCTTCACTGCCTGCCTCCCTCTGCTACTTTTCCTGGGGGTAACTCATCTACCTGACTGTATCTGCGGTTTTTCTCCCTTCCTATAACTGCCTTGCATCACACCACTTAGCTCCTGTAAATTCCTCATTGTCTTTAACTGCCACTCTAACAGATCCATGTAATCAGATGGGATTCGGAACCAAAGACATTTCCTGCAGACATAATAATCAGTAATATGGAAACTCTCCCTAAATTCCCACATCCAACAGGAAGAGAATATCACTCTACAAAAGGCCGTCTTTGCTCAATGCACAGACCCAGAAAATAGTACCACCTTCTTGCGCTAAAAGATGTTGCTCCAGGCTAACTTAGTACCTATGGTTGATATTTTTAAAATTTAATCAAGAGACAGATCTCAATAAAACATATAATCAAAAGAGAATCCATTCTACTCCCTATTGTAGATTTACAGCAAGGTTACACTTAAAAACTACGCACCTATCTGTCCCTGTGCTGTGAGCTCTCCCACGCAGGCTCCTCCAAGGTTAGCTGTGAATTTCACTGTTTGTTCATTTTTCTTAGATGCACTCCGATGACCAGAGATACTTTAACTCAAATAGCAAAGGCAGTAGCTGCTATGTCAGACAGCAGCATAAGTTTCTTTCTCTGACCATGTGCTCTTTGCCTTTGTCTGTCTTCCTCCTTTTTAAAGTGCCCTTGTTTTGATCCCTTTCCCCTTAAAGTTCCAAAACAATACATCGGCTTATAAATCAGTAATTGCTGCTCCTGAAATTCAAGGAAATCACATCCAGCACCTAAAAGACCTCAAAAAAGGAGCAGCTCTTACAGCCACAAATGTTTCCAGCGCTCCAACTTGGATTACCCAGAATTACAAACTGCTACTATTTGAATCACGAAACCACGATAGCTACTGAACTAAACTTTCAATCCCCTACTTTAAAAAGCACATAAAGCCTGCAACTATAGCAGAGGCAGATCTCATAACTTCCAATCTTGCCCCTTTTTCTTCTTCTATGCATTTTAGTTAACAACTATCACTTTTTAAACTTACTAAATTTCTGTCATAGTAGTATAATAAACCACTTACCTTGTTAAAAAGCTGAGCACCCAATTATTATTTTTTAAATTGAAATGCTCAAATAGCTAATGGGAGATTATGAGCAAGCTGTTCAAATTCAGTTTATGGAGCACTTTGAGGTGCTATGGTAATAGTGAGCAGTCGTGCTCCTGACCTTCATAAATGCAGGACTCTGTTTGCAACCAGTCTACATGCTCCCAAGAAACCGGAAATAAAACTGAAGAAAAAATAAAAGCAGTATTAGTTAATTAACTTGTGTCCCTGTCCCAGGCAGCATATGGAGTATGGACTTTTATCTTGAAAAACATTTCCAGCTGTGAAAAATAATGCATAAATCAATAATAGCAGGGACAGCTAATTCCTCACTATGTAAGACTGTGCATGAGGAGCACAAATGTGTAGATTTACCCCATTAGAGCTTTCAATTATCTTTGAAAGTGGCCAGTAATTGCTTACCAGTTGTAATTTGCTGAATAATTACCTTGGGAAATGATGATAGGCAGAATTGAGGAAGACTGGAAAATTAAATTTCTTCTGTTCATAGAAATTAACTTCATGACCTCAGTAAGACCAGAACTGTATCAAAAAATCACAACAGGCTTTCAAAATACTGATATACCGTATGTGGAGAGGTGATTTTTTGAGACATTTTTAGTGATTCTCAGTGCGTCAAGTAGCACAGAACAAACAATAGAAGCTGAGGACATTTATCAAAACTGATTACATAAACCAAGGTGACCTATTTAGGCTGTCCACAAAAAGATATAAAGGATTATTAATAATCTAAAAGTTATTTAATTTAAGGATATGGATTATATTCATGCAAAGCTTAAAATTGATTATTTTGTTTTATAACCAGCTATACATCAATGAAATATCTGGCAATTTTTTTGAAACTAAACTGATTCACAGGAGTCTCGCATCCAGCCCTGACTTTGTAATTAAGCCTGCTGACAACATTGATGCTGTTGCGACTGACCTCTGCATTGCAGAGGCTGAGCGCCTGCTCTCAGATACCTCCTCCTCACTCCCCTGGACCATGACCCCACCGTGGAACATCAGGCCATTGTGTCCACAACAGTCACTAACCTCATTTTGTCCAGTGATCTTCCCCCCCCACCCCATCCCCACCCCGGTCCCCCCGCACTGTCTCTTCATGGAGTACGTGGAGCATTCCTTGTTGCTGTCCTCTTCCGGTCCCCTCTCTCAGAGCCACGATTCAAGCCTGCCTTTCCTTAAATCTCGAACAATCTAGGTGGGTATCCTTGGGAAATGTAGGGTTAGAGGGATAGGATAGGGTTGTGGGTCTGGGTGGGATGCTGTTTGGAGAGTAGGTACAACTCAATGGGCCGAATGGCGAGCTTCCACAGTGTAACATTTCTAGGATTCTATTCTATGATTCACCATAACCCTTTCTCTGGTATATCGATTGATATCATTGGTGCTGCTTCTCTTGCTCTCGACCACAATTGGAAAAGTTTATCATTTCGCTTCAAATTCCCACCCTGCTGTCACCTGCATCTGGTCCACCTCTGACTCTTCCTTTGCCTTCTTCAACATTTCTATTTCCATTTCTAGGGATAGACTGGCCACAAATATCCATTCCAAATGCACTGACCCCCATAGTTATCTTGACTGCACATCCTGCTTCCTATAAAGGCTCTATTCCATTCTCCTGGTTCCTCCGTCTCCATCACGTCGGTTCTGACGACGCTAACTTCAATAAGGCAGCCTATGATATGTCCATATTCTTCCTCAACCAAGGATTCCCCCAAACCGTAATTGAGAGAACATTCAGCTGGATCTGACCAGTCTCCTGCACTTCAGCCCTCACCTGCCTCTTCCCTCCCACAGCAGTGATAGGGTTCTCCTTGTCACCTACCATCCCACCAGCACCCACATCCAGAGGATCAATAGCTCCCATTTCTGCCATCTCTGGCGGGTTGCCACCACCATACACATATTCACCTTCCTTCCCCTCCCTTGTCAGCCTTCCGCAGGGACCATTCCCTCTGGGACATCCTGGTCCACTCCTCTTTCTCCCAACACTGCATCCACTCCAAAGTCCCATGGCACCTTCCCCTGAAGCCACAGAAAGTGTGACACATCCTGTTGACTCCCTCCTTAGTATCCAAGGGCCCAATCACACCTTCCAGGAGAAGCAGAACCTTACCTGCACCTCACACAATCCAGTTTACTCTATTCATTATTCATAATGTGGTCTCTGCTACGTTGGGGAAACAAAGCATAGACTGGATGACCACCTCACAAAACACCCACGTTAGGTCCATAAAAATGACCATGGGCTTCCAGTTGCCTGTCACTTCAACAAACTGCCCTGTTCCCTGGAAAACATCTCAGTCTCAGGCTTGCTGCACTGCTCCTGGACAGCTCAGCATAAGCTGGAAGAGCAGCACCTCATTTTCTGCTTGCGAACTCTATAGCCTTCTGGACTCAATATTAAATTCAATAATTTTAGGCTTAAGGCACCTTCGCCCATGTCCTTACCATAATCCCCACGCACCAAGTCTTGTTGTCACATGGTCTGCTGTTACGATGGTCTGCACACCCATTGTTAGCCATGAAGAGTGCCCATTAGCAGCTATTCCTTCTCCCAGGCTGACCATCATCCACTCTTTTGTTTGTCCAATTGTTTTTCTCTCTTTGGATTTTATCTCCACCTATCATTTACTCTCTCTCCCCCAGCCCCAGTCCTATCATAAGTATTTTAAAAAAAGACATTTTTTCTAGCCATCTCCAGTTCTGACGAAGGATCACTGGACCCAAAATATTTACTCTGATTTCTCTGCACAGAAGCTGCCAGACCTGCTGAGCTTTTCTAGCAATTTCTGTTTTTGTTTCTGATTTCCGGCATCCGCAGTTCTTTCAGTTTTGCTTCACAGGAGTAACTTGTTAATTTATGAGCTGTCAGGATTTTAAAATATACTTTGCTTTGTAGTGGCACTTGTGACGACATAACAGTTCTGTATGTTGGAAAGAGGAGATACGCCTTAAGGATGTGAGTTTTTATTTATAACTACAAATTCAAAGATCACAGAAAAATATACAGTGGAAAAGGGTGAAGAAAAGGCATACTTTATTGAGAAAATGAGAACCTGAGATAGGAATCATGAATTGAATTGTGTAATGAATCACTCCATTCAAGGCGTGGACAAAAAACAAGAGATATTAAAAGGCAAAGAGTGTGCAAGTGATTAAAAAAGCAGGAAACCTAGACAAATGCAAGAAAATGGGTGAAAGATTACTGGGAAAATATGGATTTGAGTGTGAAAATGCATTTAGAAATGTGGTAACAAAAATAATTTCTGACGATGGTGGGGAGGGTTGACGATAGGGTGGAAGACAGAGGTGACTAAATGAGACAAATAATACTGTAAGACCAAAGAAGGCGATAAAGAAGAGCAGTACCAAAGATGGAGAAAGTGAGGAATACAGATGCTGGAGATCAGAGTCCAAAAGTGTGGTGCATCCGAGCAGCTGCCTGACCTGCTGTGCTTTTCCAATGCCACACTTCTCAACGAGTACAAAAAATGGGTCAAGGCATGTTGTAATTCATTAAAGTCAGCATAGAAGTGGAGGAAGAAAGCATGGGACAGTTATGACTTGATTAATTGATGGAAGATAGTAGGGTAGGTGCCAAGGTTGCAGACAATATTTGCTGTCTGTGTACCAATGGTGGGTCCTCATCCTTAGTACTAGCCGATATCTCCTCCATTCTCATTGTAGCTCTTGTACAGCCATCCTCCAGTGCCAAAAGCAATTGTTGGAGAGGTGTGGATAGAAACCTGGATTTTTAATTTCTGTTTACTTATTACCTTTAGTGAAAAGGTGCTGAATTTGTTTTAAGATCAAAAGCACGATTATTTGTTCTGCATTTGTGTTGTGCAATATGGTTGAGTTAACATTCATACATCTTCTAACATGCAACTGAGGGTGTTACCACTGAGTAATTGATGAGATCTATCCCATGTAATGGATAGAGCTTGCTATTTCTAACAATATTTCTCTTTTACCGTGAGGTGACACCTCAGATGTCAGGCTGCAAATTTGCACCTGTCAATCCCACACCTAAGACTTGTCCAGTGTTAACAAATCTTCACTAACTGCCAAAAATGTACATCCTGCTTCATTTCTTTCTCGTCAGTTTTAAAATATCTTTGTATTTTCAGAGCCAATGAGTCATTCAGTAAACATAAGTTGGACACATGACAAATTATGAAAGGTGTTTTTGGGAACTTGCCAAAGGTGCTTCTGGGAATTGAATGTGTAACAAACTCACCCCTGAATAGGTTAAGGGAATTGAAAGAAACTTAAATGGTTGGCCCCACATTGATCACTTCCCATTGCGTAACTGAATATAACATTTATTGGTTAGAAACGTTCTTTGTACAATCTGCATAAGAGAGTAGTTCTGGAGCAGTTGATGAATATCTTTCTGATAGCTGCAGGTGAGCTCTTGAAATGCTCTGAAGCATTTGCAAGCATCTCTGAAGAGTTAGTGATTGTTAAATGTAATTTTGCTTGCCATCGTGAGTCACTTATAGAATCACGTAGCAAGAAACTTCAGAAATAAATGTCTAACTTCCTTGTAGCTACAGATATCTATCAAAACACAAGGACAAGAGGAAGAAAATGTGAATGCTCAACTCAGGTTATGTCTCAAGTCACACCTTTAATGTGCATCAAAGTTTGTGTAAACATATTTATTAATGCGGAAAATGCATATCTAACATTTTAAAAAGTAAATGTCTTGTTTTTCTCCTGACTCTAAGGCATGCAGGGTGATAAGCAAGTAAATTGTTGGAGAATTTTTGGGAAAGAAATGTGGTCAATTTCATTTGATATTAAATAGACTTAGGCATGAGAAAAGTGTAATGTTTCATAGATTAATTGCTGACTGCTTGCCGTTTGCCAACCACTAGACATGACCAAGGTGATGATACAATTCTGGTCTAACTTTTAAGTAGTTTAGAATCAGAATAAGTCCTTTCATGTGAGCATCAAAAGAAGTTACTTTGTTTGCTTACAGACCTGAGTCTTACATCAATTGTACGAAGGCAAGATTTGATCTGGGATAGTCAGCATGGTTTTGTCAGAAGAATGTTATATCTAACAAATCTGACAGAATTTTTGGAGATATTGACTAGGTGTGTAGAAGTGGGTGATGCAGTTGAAGATTTCAGAAAAGGTCCCACATGAGAGACCAATAAAGCTGATAAAAACACATGGGATCCAGGGCAACTTGGCCATTTGGCCAAAATTGACTTAGTGGCAAGAAACAAAGGGTGGTGGTCGTAGACTGTTTTTGTGACTGGAGGCCAGTGTCCAGCAGTGTACCAAAGAGATCAGTGCTGGGTGCCTTATTGTTTGTAATATATGTAAATGACATAGAAGAAAATGTGGGGATGATGATAAGTATATTTGTGGGTGACATGAAGATTGACTGGATGGCTGACAATGAAGAACAAGGTCTTAGGCTACAGACAGATATAGACAGATTGGCAGATCAATGACCAGAGGAATTTAACCCTGTTAGTGTGAGGTGATGCACTTTGGAAAAACTAACAAGATAAGGAAGTACTCAGTGAATGGCAGGACACTGGGAAGCTCAGAAGTACAGAGGGATCTTGGGATGCTTCTCCCTGCAGATCCATGAAAGTGACAGGACAGGTTAAAAATGTGGTTAAGAAACCATATGGAACACTTGCCTTTATGAGTTGAGGCAAAGATTATGAGAGTATGGAGGGTAAATGTGGAGCAGTACAAAATATTGGTAAGGCCACAGCTGAAGTACTGTGTGCAATTCTGTTCACCGCTCGAGAGGAAGGAGATATAATTACACTGTGAAGGGTGCAGAGATTAGTCAGGAAAGAGCAACTTGGCTCTGAAGAGAGGCTGGATAAACTGAGATTGTTTTCTTTAGATCAAAGAAAAGGGACCTTTTCACTTTAAAATTATACCTTTCACATTAAAATTATGCCCCTTTGTTAGTGACCCTTTAATTAAGGGGACTAACTGCTTTCTATCCATCCTGTCCTCATAACCTTATGCACGTCAATCAGGTCCCTTTTCAATTTTCTCCGCTCTAAAGAAACCAGTCTCAGCTTCTCCAGCCTCTCTTCTTGGCTAAGTTGCTCTATCCCAGGCAACTTTCTGCTGAATCTCCTTAGTTCAGTAATTTTCACTTTTGACAATGATGAAAAACTGAGTATTGTGCTCAATGTCTGAAATTGATAAAAAAAATTCATGCTGCATATGGGATTTCTGGAAGATCCATTTGCCCATGTTTCTGTTTATGTTCCCAAAATGCACAAAAGTCCAAAGTCTTTGTCTTCACACACCATAGGAACCAGGTATATTAGAGCAACATGGTGGCTCAGTGGTTAGCACTGCCACCTCACAGCACCAGGGACATGGATTGGATTCCAGCTTTGGGCGACTGTCTTTTCACATTCTCCCTGAGCCAGTGTGGGTTTCCTCCCATAGTCAGAAGATGTGCAGATTAGGTGAATTGGCCATGCTAAATTGCTAATGGTCAGGGATATGTAGGTTAGGTGCATTAGTCAGGGATATATGTAGGGTAGGGGGAATGGGTCTGGGTGGGTCGCTGTTTGGAGGGTTGGTGTGGACTGTTGGGCTGAAGGGCCTGTAGGGATTCTATGAAATCTGTCCACCTCTAATTTTGTTGCCAGCAAACATGAGCCAGTTATTGACTCTGCAAGACAGTCATAATTATTTATATTTCTGTAATTATAAGGATTATCACAAAAATATGAACAAAAAGAAAATACAATTTAGAGCTAGTAGATAGCAACCATGCTTTTTCAGGTACAACTATAATTTTGTTTGGATTGAAATACGATCATGTACAAATGTCCAGCCTAATGTGCCATAGTCAAGTGACTTGTACCATGAGGCACATGCCCTGGAGGCAAACATCTTAAGCTTCACTTCAGTAAAGTCTGTGTTGAACTCACTGCAGTTACACTGGAAACATATTGTCAGAAGTGGTGAGTGTCCAGAGCTGAAATAAAAAGCACATCACAGAGATGTGAATTGCCATTGAAAATGACAAAAGAAAACAACAAAAAAAGCTGCTTATGCAAAAATGGTAGCACCTTTTCCTGCACCAGCTCATGTTTAAATTATTGCGGATATGAAGCTAAACTGGGAACTCTCCATTGAACAATGATAGAATTAGATAATACTAACAGATTTGTTGAGCAAACCAGAGCAAGCCCACTATACTTTTAACACTGTTGGGATGAGACTGTTCAAAAATATATACAAAAAAACTTTAATATTGCTGAACAGCAGAATGAAGAAACACAATAATTTTAAAAGCTTCGAAGGCACATTTTGAGCCCAAATTGAATGCTACATGTGAACTTTTAAATATTCATTAGTAGACAACAAAGAGTCGATTGCTCAATATGTAACATCATCAACTCAACGTTCAGAAACCTGTGAATTTGCACAAAGTCTGAGCTAATTAGAAGCAGAACTGACTGAGAGAAGTCAAACTTATATATATAAAAAAACAAAGAATTCCTGATCAGAAATCAAAAACAAAAATACAAACTGCTGGAGAAATTCAGCAGGTCTGGCAGGATCTGCAGAGAAAGCAGCGTTAATGTTTCAGGTCACCGAGCAATTGACCAGTGTAGAAATGCCAAAGTTGTGAATCAATCATCTAGTGACTGCAATGCCAGTGCTGAAAAACTACTGCAGTCTCTGTCAATGGTGAAGTCATCCTGCAGTGTGACACCAGTAAGGCAGGACTTGTAGAAACCTGAATGCAGCAAAGTCAAACAGTTACATTTGCATCTAGGGCACTAACACAAGCAGAAAGATGTTATGCCTAGATTAAGAAAGATTGCCTAGTCATTGACTTTGCATGTGTACGAATTTAAAAGAAGCAAAGTGACAGTCGAGTCTGACCACAAGGCACCTCATAGTATTTCTCTCAAGCTGCTATTCTCTGTTCTAAAGCATCTGCAATGGCTGTTACTCAGGTTACAGAGATATCATCTGGAAGTGATGTATAAGCATTGGAAGCAGATACATACTGCAAACATGCTGTCGAGAATAACCCTCTTGGTGAAGATAGTGTGGAATCTTCTGGATTCAAGATGAAGCCATAGCTCTTCATGCTTTGGGAGTTGTCAACCCAGCAGACACACTGAATATAACAGACAAGTACTTTACTCCAAGCAAGCTAACTATCAAATAAGATGCACGTCTTCGATGCTGTGAGAAGTACTGATTAAAGGATGACCAAAACCATCAGGAACATATCAGTTTGTGATAAGACCAAATTGGATATATGGAGATGACCTGACAACCTAAGATGTTGTACAAAGGAAATAGTGTAATTATCCCAGAGTTGAAAAGGTAAATGCACTAATGCATCCATGCAAGCCAGCAAAGAATTGAATCAAGTTTGAGGAAGGCAAGAGAAATGCTCTGCTGTCCAAAATCATGGATCAAAATCAATGACCACAGCAGCCAGTGCAGTGCTTGTAATGAGTACCAAGCTAAGCAGGAAGAGAGCACTGATAACACCCAACATCCCAGATAGGCTGTGGATGAAGCTTTAACTGACCTCTTCACACTCGCAGGAACTGATTACTTTAACAGCATAGAATACGATTCTGACTACTAGGAGATGACATGTTGACTTCAGTGACTACCACTGAGCTTGTTAAAAGTCTAAAAGCACACTTCACCTGTTACAGCATTCCAACATTATACATGGTGGAAGTGAACTCCCAGATGTTCAGTTGCAACCTCACACATGTACGCTCCACTTTAGAAGTTGCTCCTCACCTGCAGATGGCAGATCTCCACAAAGGTCACATCAACGGTCAGACCCAGAGCATCACAGTTACCCAAGAAGACAAATAGAACAGCAGTGGCAACAAAATAATAATAAATGGCACAGGAAGGTACTCCTTGGTACAAGAACATTACCCAACCAACAGGCAATGACAATACATTATATACTTACCAGCATGGCCAGCATGATTTCAGGACTATGGGCTGAATCTTATGTTTAGTTTGTCTAAGTGGCAATTTATTGAGTTTGTTGGTTCCTCTCCATGAATAGTAAGAAGGTTTCTTGCCATATCATGTCAAACTCACCACATTAATCATCTGCACCACCTAATGGCACCTGTCTCATCTGATTGTAGCCCCATTCTTTACAACTCACCAAACCTGAAATAACTTCCCAGTGCCTGGGTATCCTGGAATTGATGGGATCTCAGATGTCTTCCTTAAAAGGCTGCTGTGCACCTAGACAAACACTGTTCCTGACATTGCCCTAACCATGGCAGAGATGAGAAAATTGCAGAGAGAGCTGGAGGTCCTGCTGAATGTGATGGTGAACAGGTTGCAAATCCTCTTCCCCCAGGACTTGCAGAAGTGGTCACAATGCCAAATGATACCAGCCTGATCCAAGGTTACCACCCAGGTCAGTGCAGTCTTAACATCTGGAGAAATGAGCAGCACTGTATGAAAAGGTCAATGACTTCTCCACTCCATCAGCATAAATGCCACCATTTTCTCTCTGATACTTCACATTCTCTCTCTGCTACTGTACTCTGCTCTATTCTTCTCACTGTTGGCTGCAGCATCTTCCTTTATTCACACCAACCCCCGAAACTACTAATAGTCCACAACCTCTGAAAAAGAGAAGTACTTGCAAAAGTAACAGCTGTGCCACCTACCGTTGTCTCCCCTAAAACCTACCTCCAGGAAAAAAACAGCCCACAACAGAGTAGAAAGAGTCAAGCCGGAAGGGAAGGCTGCCTGACATTCAGCTCCTCACTCCTGTCTGGAGATCATACTGACTTCACTTGAGTGATTCACTGACTGTGTCTAAGACTGCTATCAGAGACTAATCTTGATTTACTACGGTGGACTCTGAGGGAGCGCCATCTCCCTTGACTTGACAAAGGACTGCTGACAACAGCAGTCAGCTTCTTGGTTTTGTGTCTGCACTAAACAGCATGGCAATGCAGTGGCACTGTAAGCCTGGTATCTTTGAGAGGGAAGGCAAACCAAGGCAAGGCTGGGATGATGTGAGCATTAAGGTCAGCTCAAAATGAATGAGCGCTAAGTGGGCAAGCAAGTAGCACAGATATGCGTCCTGGTCCAGTCTATGACCTGGGTCCATGTCGCTGAGTGCATTGTCTCTTTACTGCAGTATCGCAGTTTTTGTTGTTTCCCAAGGTGGAACATTGAAGTATGGAAGTTAACTTTCAGTGGATTTGGGATGTGGCATGAGAGTTCTCAAAGGCTTGCACAGATGTCAATATCCATTTACATGGATTGCGTGTGGCTAATGTCAACGGAAAGTGCACTGAGATGTTTATGACTGGTGTCCAACTTGCAGGACCTCTCAAATCTCTTTTAAGTTTGCCCCCTTTTATCTTTGTTGCACTCACTGAGCTGAAGTGACAGGACCTGCTCAGACTTCCATGTTGAGAAATCTTGGTGCCTATTTTGCTCCTGGAAGATAGAACAATAGTTACTTGCCTATCAATGAGGCAATGTCGACAGATAATAGATCATTACCAAGCAATACTTGTTGCTTTCCAGCAAGAATATAGCCTTGAATCCCAGAACTTAGTTAAGAGATGCGTTTTTCCCGATGTCATTTCCTCATTTACTCCTCTTGCCCTCCTTAAACAAAGGAACAATTTTGGCTGTTCTCCAGTTCTCAAGGACCTCTTTTGTGACTAAATCGGATATAGACATTTTGTGCAAGACCCCAGCAATTTCCTCACCTGTCTCCTTCCACATTATGGGATAGATCCCTTCAGGTCCTAGGCACTTGTCCATGTTAATACTTTTGAAAACACCCAACACTTCCTTTTTTAAATTGACATGTACCAGAATATCAACATACCTTTCCCCAGACTCAGCATCCACCATGTCCTTCTCCTTTGTTGCAAAGTAACAAAATATGCAAAGTATTTGATGCAAAATATTTGTTAAGGATCGTACCCACTTTCTCTGGTTCCATTAATAAATTCCCTCCTTTGTCCCTTTCCCTAGCTACCTTCTTGCTTCCTATATATGTATAAAATGCTAAGGATTTTCCTTAATCCTGTTTGCCAAAGACATTTTGTGGCTACGTTGTGCCTTCCTACTTCCTTGTCAGGGTTCTTTCCTGCCATTTTTGTATTCTTCAAGGGTCTTCCGTTTCCCAAACCTTACATATGCCTCCTTTTTCTTTTTGACTAAGTTCTCAATTTCTCTTGTCATTCCAAGGTTCCCAAATCTTCCCATCCTTTTCCTTATTTTCACATGCTGGTCCTGAACTCTAATCAACTGGCCTTTAAAATATTCCCAAATGCCTGATGTGGATTTACCCTCAACTAACCACCCTCAATCTACATTCCCCATTTCCCCCCTAATATTGTGATAGTTAGTCTTTCACCAACTTTGTTCATTCACCCAAGGATTGCTCTTATTCTTATCCATAAGTAATTTAAAGCTTACAAAATTATGATCACTATTCCCAAAATGCTCTCACTCTGAAACAGTGATCACCTGCCAGCTCATTTCCCAATACCAGGTCTAGTATAGCTCCTTCCCTAGTTGGACTTAAAAAACCCTTCTAGACACATGTAGCAAATTGTCCCCCATCCAAGCCTCTGACACTAAGCAAGTCCAAGTTGAGTGTCTTCCTTCATGAACTGAATTGTGCATCTTTAAGTTAAAAGTTAAAATTTGAGTTGCAAATATGTTTTATAACAATAAATAACCAGTTATCTTTTAGTGTCTGTAATGACTATATTTTTCTCTTTCTCCTTTGCCTGATCAAAATGATTTAATCTACACCCATAAAATTAAGAGTCTTGAGTTTCATAATAGCAGAGACAAGTGTCCCAAATCAGTGACACTTGAGTGCCTAAAATATTGAAATACTTTAATATTTTCATTTTGCATCAATAAACACATTTAATCAGATTAAGATGTGATAAATGTGAAATAACAGAAAAGTTGGCCACTTGGATGTATGAGTGATGTGAGGGTTAGGTTTTTCAAGCTTACCCCATAGCAATGTACTTGGTACCTGAGCTGTTGTGAGCAAAGATTAAATCACAGACACTTTGGTTGTATTCACACCAATCTCATGGCTGTTACTAATTTGATGAAAAGAGGAAAATAGGCCCTCGTTTAACAAAATCACTGGGTTGTTTGCAACTGAGTAATTTTAGCCACAGCAGTTTTTTACATAATGACTGGCTGCACTTGTAACCTGGTGGTCTTTTCTTTTGCACAGGGGAAGAGAATCTGTTGGCAATATTAAAACGAAGATGGTGGAAGTACATGATCTTGGGATTAATAGATATAGAAGCCAACTACCTTGTAATAAAGGCTTACCAGTATACAACCCTGACTAGTGTGCAGGTAGGTGTGCAATGGTTTACTATTAACTATACCGAAGCTGAAATGGAGACAATAAATTTTTGTGTGATAAATTAATGCCAATGTTCTTGTCCTGTTTGTTTTCATTGCATGTTGATGTCATAGTTTGCTGCCTAGGTTGTGACCTGGTGTGCCAGATTTCACACACTTTGTAGAACCTGATGGATCTTATTTAGTTGAATGAAAATGCAGTGAAGATGCAATCCGCCCTATTGTTAACGTTTCTAAAATGCAAGGATAATAAAGAAACCATTGTTGTGAATGAGTACCTGATTGCATGGCTTTCAACTCATTTGTTGTTAAAATCTCTATGAACTTGTTTAAGGGATAAAACAGAAAGGATGATGACCTGTAATTTTGGAAATAGTTGGGAACTTCATATCCAAAAGTCATTCAGTTGTACCTTTCATGATTTTCTAGCCAAATGCCAGCACATCATTAGTTACAAGTTTCATATTTCTAATTATTCACAATAAACAATAGACAATAGGTGCAGGAGTAGGCCAATCTGCCCTTCGAGCCTGCTCCACCATTCAATATGATCATGGCTGATCATCCTTAATCAGTATCCTGTTCCTGCCTTATCTCCATAACCCTTGATTCCACAATCCTTGAGAGCTCTATCCAACTCTTTCTTAAAATGAATCCAGAGACTGGGCCTCCACTGCCCTTTGGGGCAGAGCATTCCACACAGCCACCACTCTCTGGGTGAAGAAGTTTCTCTTCTTCTCTGTCCTAAATGCTCTACCCCGTATTTTTATGCTGTGTCCTCTGGTTCGGCACTCACCCATCAGCGGAAACATGTTTCCTGCCTGCAGAGTGTCCAATCCTTTAATAATCTTATATGTCTCGATCAGATCCCCTCTCAGTCTTCTAAACTCAAAGGTATACAAGCCCAGTCGCTCCAGTCTTTCAGTGTAAGGTAGTCCCGCCATTCCAGGAATTGACCTCGTGAACCTACGCTGCACTCCCTCAATAGCCAGAATGTCTTTCCTCAAATTTGGAGACCAGAACTGCACACAATACTCCAGGTGTGGTCTCACCAGGGCCCTGTACAGCTGCAGAAGAACCTCTTTGCTTCTATACTCAATCCCACTTGTTATGAAGGCCAGCATGCTATTAACCTTCTTCACTACCTGCTGTACCTGCATGCTTACCTTCATTGACTGGTGTACAAGAACACCCAGATCTCTGCCAGTTTATACTTATCATCAACCTGAGGTATAAATCTTCTCAAAAATTGCTACCATTCTCTGTGTAAAAAAGGTTGCCTCTGATGTCTTTTTTAAATCTTTCTCCTTTCACCTTAAATAATGCCCCTTAGTTTTGAACTCCACCACTTCAAGAGAAAGACTCTTGTCATTCACCTTATCTATCCCCCTCATGATTTTATAAATCTCATTTAAGGTCACCCCTCATTCTCGTACACTCCAGTGAAGAAAATCCCAGTCTTTCCAGTCTATTTTTATGTCTCAAACTCTCCGTTCCTGGCAAATACTGGTATTTTTTTGAACCCCCTCCAGTTTAGGAATGTCCTTCCTATAGCATGGTGACCAGAACTGCACACAGTCCTCCATAGAAATTGTTCAATGTTATTTCTGCTTGATCTTTTCTCAAGTTATACATGTATTTTCATTCTGATTGGTGCAGTTCTTACTCCCCTCAGCACCATTGAAGGCACCAAATGGGTGTCTAAATAGAAACCCCTTTGGGTGACAATTTTAGAAGAAAAGGAAAATGAGTACAGGAGGTCCTGAAGTCCAAGACGCACAAAATGTGTTCTGTGGCTATTTGTCAGTACTTGCTCAGCCATGTCTGCAGGGCTGAGCAGACTTCATTTTTAAAACTGATTAATGCATGTTCCCAAAGGAAACTGGAACTGTAGACATGGAGGCAATGCTGTGCTTGAGCGGTAACACAGTTGGTTTGTGCTTCAGAAACAGCCTAGTCATAATGTGACCTGAATTATATAGTACTCATGCCACAGTGATCGTTAGCAAAGTCTGATTAACCACTCTTGCAAAACTGGCCTCAATCATGTTTATAGGCAGAATGTAAAGAATTTTTAAAATATAATAATTAATGGGATGCTGACCAATATTTGTTAATCATTCCTAATTGTCATTGATATGAATGTCCAGTTAGGCTATTTCAGAGCTACCTGCATTGCTTTGAGTTTGGAGTGACACTTAATCCACATTAGGTAAGAACAGCAGATTTTCTTTTCAAAAGAATGTCAGTGAGCCAGTTGGATTTTTATAGCAATCCGTGATTAGACTTTTAATTGCAGATTTATCAATTGAATTTAAATTCCACCAACTGCTGCTTTCAGGATAGGATTTGAATTCATGTCACCAGAGCATTAGTTCAGACGTCTGGATTGTTTTTCTCGTAGCATAATTACTATGCCATCACCTCCCATCAAATTTTGTGGGATCTATGTCAGTGAAGAGTCAGATGTAGATCTGTGTCCTCTTCTAAGGTACTTACATTTACTCAACACCAACCAATGGTGCATGTGATGTGCCCAGACGAGGTTTGCGGGTTTCAAATTCAAACAAAATAGTCTGAGTAGTTGAAATTATTGTGTTTCCTACAGTTGTGCTCTTGCCTGCTCCATTCAAAGGCCAACATACTTCAGTTTTGCCATTTATTTTGATTGGCCTATAATAAGCCAGAATTCTACAAGTTTGCAGGGTTTATTGGCAGACTGGCCTATAAAATTCCCTTTGTCTTACCCACTGCCTATCTGCCTTTCCCCTTGACCTGACAAAAAAGCTATGGGTAGGAGGTTGAAGATGTAAGCCAGCTCACTTGCTCTTAAGGCCCTTAAGTGGACAATTATTGGCCACTGAAGAGCTCTCCTTCAACCTTATCATTTTGAGGTCAACAGGTGGAGGTCAAGAACATTAGCTTGCTTGGGCTGTGGGCAGGAAGTTAGGAGTAGGCATTGTCCCTCAATGTTCCCCTTTCCCAATTGGTCTCCTCCACAAGCCCTTGGCATTCTTTCCCTTCCAGCCTTATTGACATGACACTCACATCCCTCACTCCTCCCCAAATCCCAGGCTTCCCCATCTGTCTCTTCTGTGATGCTCCCAGAATTATGCTTGTGTAGCAGTCCCACCATTTAGAACCTGAGCAATGCCTGTAGCCTGATCAGTACGCACTTCTCCCAGTGGTATTGCTGCAAATTATAGGTTGATTGGCATCTCTATGAGATGATACCTCCTAATTGAGGAGTAGGTCATTTAATGCTCAGTGGAGGTCTCACTGCTGACACATTCAGATTCAGAACCTCCATTTGTGACATCATGACTTGAAAGTCTGTCAGACAATCCAGTCCAGTCCTTTTGATTTGACCTCACCAATTCTCCCAAGGTTAAAAGAACAAGGAAGGAACACAGGAAGTAGAGCTGTACTTCCTGGAATTTAGATGATTAAGAGGGTTATCTGAATAAATGTTTCAGATATTAAAGTATTTAGAGAGAAAATATTTCAGACAGTGGAGGAGTCTTGGGGGCATAATCTATAAAATTAGAACCAGACTTTTCAAAACTGAATTATAATTCACTTCTTCATGCAAAGGCATGGTAGACATTTGTAACTTTTTCTAAAAAACATCAATGTTAAAACTATGATCGATGGATTTTCATTAATCAAAGGGATTAAGTGAAAAGGGACAAAAGTGCAATGTGGACTATGTCACTAATAAGGCATGATTTTATTGAATATCTGAACAGGTTCCAGAGCAAAGTGGTCAATCCCTGTGGCCCACATGTTATAAATTTTAGAGTGAACTTCAACTATTGCTATCAAAACTGTGATTCAGCCATAATAATTAAACAAGGGAATGTAAGAGAAATGTTGGGAATTAATATTATAATGAACAGCTATCTCATTCTAGTATTATATATTAGCAATATGAGTCACACCAAAGAAAGATTATGCCTAATACGCAGATGAAATTGAGTAAGGTGCTCTGTGAATTTCAGCGCTGGTGTGATTCTAGGTATATAGACCCAAGTCTCAAAAACTGGCACTTTGTGTCAGCAGCATATTCCTTTGGCTATTCACAATAAGTAGAGTACTGATAGTAATCAACCAGCCCATGCTTGCAAAACTCACAACATAGAGTCCAGCGTTAAATGTGGATCCACAATAGGACATTTGCTAAATAATCCAGAATATGTCAAGAATAATATTGACAGCCAACTTAAGATTGCCAATTGGCTCGCAACATGAAACGGTTGTGTTTATTAGAACCTACACATTTTAATATATAGGGCCCTCACCTCTACAGATAGAGAGAACACGTATACACACTGTACTGATTCCAACTCAAAAAAATAGTTGACAGTCATTCACTGGTTCCTTTCCCAGGACAATGCCTTGACCAATCAGAGTCCATTTTCAACTCATCAGCACAGTCCTCACATACTGTCTAACTGTTGCTTTCCTTTTACTTTGGTGTCCTTGTGACTTGTCCTGAGGAGTGCAATATGAAATGCTTCAACATGTGTCTTTTTCCGGAAATACACGAGTCAACAGATTCAGAAGTTTGATATCCACAGGTGTTGAGACCAGTTATGATCATGAGAATCTAATCCATCATGTGAGTCAAATGTTGACAAGTTAGTCAGCCTGTTGAGGTAAATTTAATATTGACATATTTTCAAAAGCTAATTGTAAGAAATGTAGCTAATTTGTAAGTACGAACAAATGGATGACAGGAGAGAAAAGTTAAAGTTTAAAAAGATGGAAATTAAATACAAGTCGCTTAAAATAGGATCTAACAAGTGGGCCTAGCTCTCAGTTTTACTAATCCAATGTGTTGTTGGAAAAGATTGGTATTCTTCATGTAATTCCTTGTGTTAGATGAAGGTTACAGTGTTGGCTTGACATCACCTATATCCTCTATATATGTCACTGATCACAGTTTGAAATCGTTGAAGAAGTCATGTTCGTAGCAAGACCTGGTTAACAGCCAAGCCTGGGTTGATAAATGGTAAGGAAAATTTGTGCCATTAAAGTGCCAGGCAGTCACCATTGCTGACAAGAGACCACCTGCCAACATTCCTGACCCAGCAATGATGATGAAACAGTGAGACAGTTTAAGGTAGTGCGAGGAGCTAATCAAGTCAGCTGACCTGGATAGCATCAAACCTCCTGAACTTCACTCATCCACACACGTGGGAGCATTTCATCAGTTTACTTACAATGCCTTGTAAATGATAGAAAGACTTAGGGGAGACGTTTATGATAAAGTATCCAGCTTCTGACTTGCTCTTCTAGCCATAGTATTTATATGGCTGTCTAAGTTTCTGCTTATCGGTAACCAAAGTATATCATTGATGGTGTAAGCTTTAAATGATTATATAGCTATGGATTGTATCACTTCCTTAAATGGACATTTGAATGAGCTTTCCTGCAAAATAAGGTTGGAGGTGGGGATGCCCACTTGTGATGGAGCACTGTTCTGTGCATATCACAAACACCAAACAGTCTGTTCTCCTCTCAACACCCAGACTTCGGCTGCAAATGATAATTAATTTTCATCCCCCATACATGCCAGTAAATGATATCTCTTATTAGAGATAATCAAAGCATCATCCCTTGATAGTCAATGGAACTGCCAATCATTGAATCCCCCACCAGTAACATCCTGGGTGCTACCATGGATCAGAAACGGAACTGGATTAGCCATGTAAATACAGTGGATTAAAGGGCAGGTCCTAACCATCCAAAACACACAAACCAGCTTGTTTGGTTCAACATCATTTGGTGTAACTATATCACATGGACTGCAATGGTTCAAGCAGGCGCTCAACACTGACTTCTCAAGGACAGTTAGGTTGGGCAATAATGCTGACTTTTCCAGCAGTACTTACATCCAAAAACAACTACAGCCATTTTAGTAGATGGGATCTTCACTGTTGTGAGAGAACATGAAGAAGCTTTATTAAATATAGCCAGTTATAAGACATTGGGAAGAGAGAACAGCTCTTTGGAAGCGTCCAAATTCAGGCTGTAATCCCAGAAGTGACACACGCCTCAACTCCGTTCACACACATTCAGTAGCTGAAGTTATTTTACTTTTTTAATGATTAACTTTTAGCCATGAGCATTTAACTCTTCTCTCATTTCCTCCCTTCCCATGCCCACTATCTTTGGCTTGAGGTATTAAGTTCAGCAGCATTTACAGCTCTCATCGATGACATATAGCATGCACAGACTGTCTTATCATATCTAGGAAGATGAGCAGAGAGCTGGAGTGGGATGTAAACTTCTCTGGAGAGAACGTTTCTGAAACTCCATCAGAAGATAGAAGGGTATCATCGCTAGTGAGCAAATAGTCTATGCGGGGACTGTAAAATGTTCTTGCATTGCACAGCAGTGTGCAGGATGGCAAATTTATTTCCTTGCATGTATTTCTAAGCCATTTTTCAAAGGTTCATTGACATTTTGCAAGTGTATCCATTCGTAATAAAGTTGTCTTCTTCCTGATAGTCTTCTGCAAACTTAAATGAAAACGTCCATTCTTTCCCTTTGTGTCTATTTTGACACAAATTCATCACTCATTAATTGTAGCAAGAATAGTTAGTACACAGTGACCTTGGAACTCTAAATATTTCCAAGAAATCTTTCCCTTTCTTGAGTGTTCTTCTTTGCCGTACCAACTGCATGAAAACATTGGATGTCTCTGCGCCAGATTTTTGGAAGCTTCCCTGTCAGCTTTCCTTTGAGACTCAAAGGCCTTCTTGTACAAAACCTTGGGTGCAAAGTAGAAAAATAAATAAATTAAAGGTTGAACATTACAATTCTTCTTAGTATCAAGTAGAAAAGTAAAGAAATAAAATTCAAAGTTCAGCATTGCAGTCCTCCTTCAGCCATGAGCCTGCAGATGGTCCACATTGGGCTTTCCCCAAGGGAACTCACATTGTCCACGAGTGCTTGATCTCTCCCCCATGCTGGGTATGCTCTCTCCGTGCTCAGTTCACTCTCTCCCCCACATTGGGCATGTGCTCCCCCATGCTGAGTTCACTCTCTCTCCCACGCTGGGCACACGCTTTCCCATGCTCAATTCACTCTGTCCTCTGCGCTGGGTATGCTCTCGCTGGGTATGCTCTCCCCAGTGCTTCGTTCACACTCTCCCCCACGCTGGGCACACACTCCCTGTGCTCAGTTCACTCTGTCCTCTGCGCTGGGCACACGCTTCCCCATGTTGAGTTCACTCTCTCCCCCATGTTGGGCATACGCTCCCCTCTGCTCAGTTCACTCTCACCTCTGCATTGGCACACGCTTCCCCATGTTCAGTTCACTCTCTCCCCGACATTGGGCACATTCTCCCCGATGCTCAGTTTTCTCTTTCCTCAACCTTCTCCACACTACCATCTTGCTGCTGACCACCAGAATCCCTCCTGCGTTTACCAGTCAGCTTATTGTCAATCGCCATCCAGGTTCACCAACTGCCAACCAGTCTGGACCTCAATGATGTCAGAATGCTGCCAATTGCTAGAATTCCACCCGGCTCACCAGTGCTACGTCACCGAGTGCCAAAAGTCCCTCTCCAGACACTGGTGGTTACCACACTACAGACGCCGATCTAGCAGTGTGGTAGTTTGTTGGTGTTGAAGTGACCCAGCCATGCAGGGACGCAGCTAATTCTTCTCGAACTTTGATCCGTTTGATCTTCTATTAATGCTTCACTTTTAGCTTCACTGAGATATTCTGCATCTCTGGAAGTTTTATAATCCTTAGAAGAGTATAAAGGATATAGGGGTATACTTAAGAGGGAAATCAGGAGGGCGAAAAGGGGACATGAGATAGCTTTGGCAAATAGAATGAAGGAGAATCCAAAGAGTTTTTACAAATACATTAAGGACAAAAGAGTAACAAGGGAGAGAATAGGGTCTCTCAAAGCCTGCCTTAAAGAAGTTTTCCTCCTCTCTCTACAAGAATCTCAGGGAGTCCCTCTCCCACTGCAACTCCCAGGTCATTTCCTCTGCCCTGAAGCTCTTCAACCATGTCCTGAAACAGACTCGCTACTACAACCACATTTGCTTCCTCAGTGCCTACCTCTGTAACCAACTCATCCCACACGGACTCTGGACCACCTTTAAATCAGCAAGAGTTCGGACCCGAAGACCACAAACAGTACAGACTACAGATTCCAAAACACCAGCAATGGTTCTCCTTCAAGATCCTCTGCTCCACACTTGCAGCAATGCGCCGGCATCTAACCTCTCTACGGGCAGCCCTGCCTCAGCTGAGGGCCACACTCTCTCAGAACTGCAAAGGACCCCTTCTGTACTACGTCCTCAGGAGAATTCATACTGTCAACAAACAGTATTTCAACTCCATCTCAAACATCAAAAACTGTAAGTACAATAAATTTTATCTACCCACCTCCATAACCAGCACTCCTCAAACATGACATCACTTCCGCCCCCAACATGGCCGCATCCACAGCCACTTCAACCTCTCACAATTCCACTTGCACCACATGTGACATCACTTCCGCCCCCACATCATCGCTGATGTCACATGCTCAGTGACTTCCGCGCCCTCCACTGGCGTGTTTGCCACCACTTCCGCCCCCACCAATGCCACTCACCTGCATTCCGCTGACAGTCCACCACCCCCCCCCCCCCCACAGATCCCACTGTCACCATCCCTGCCCCCTAGAAACCTGAGGGGAACACCACCCCTGCTTATGACTCCAACCCCATTCCCCCCACCACCACACCCACTTCAGTTACAGGCTCCGCCCCCACTCCAAGCTTCACACCCACACCAGATCTCAGCTCCCAGCCCTGCCAGATTTTCACCATCCCTCCAGACCTTCCCCTCACTGAGGACGAACGATTAGTCCTCAGTAAAGGACTCACCGTCATCCCCCTCTGTCCACACATCAATGAATTTAATACACACCATGACGTTGAACACTTCTTCCGCCGTCTTCGTCTCCGAGCTTACTTTTGCAACCAGGACTCCCGCCCACCTTCCGAGGACCCCTTTGCCCACCTCCAACACACTGCATCCGCCTGGACACCCCGCGCTGGCCTATTACCTGCCCTCGACCTCTTCATTTCCAACTGCCGCCAGGACATTAACCACCTCAACCTGTCTACTCCACTCCCCTACTCCAAACTCTCACCCTCACAACGCGCAGCCCTCCACTCCTCTGCTCCAATCCCTTCCTCACTATCAAGCCAGCGGATAAAGGGGGCGCAGTGGTAGTCTGGCGCACTGACCTCTATACTGCTGAAACCAGACGCCAACTCAAGGACACCTCTTCCTACCGCCCCCTCGACCATGACCTCACCCACCATCACCAAACCATCATCTCCCAGACCATACAGAACCTCATCACCTCAGGAGATCTCCCACCTACAGCTTCCAACCTCATAGTCCGGGAACCCCGCACTGCCCGGTTCTACCTCCTTCCCAAGATCGTCAAGCCTGACCACCCTGGCTGACCCATTGTCTCAGCATGCTCCTGCTCCACTGAATTCATCTCTACCTACCTCAACACTGTCCCATTTCCCCCAGTCCAGGAACTCCCCACATACATTCGAGACACCACCCATGCCCTCCACCTCCTCTAAGACTTCCGTTTCCCCGGCCCCCAACACCTCATCTTCACCATGGATATCCAATCCCTCTACACCTCCATCCGTCATGACCAGGGCCTCCAAGCCCTCTGTTTCTTCCTCTCCCGACGTCCCCAACAGTACCCTTCTACCCTTTCATTCGTTTGGCTGAACTGGTCCTCACCCTTAACAATTTCTCCTTCGAATCCTCCCACTTCCTCCAGACCAAAGGGGTAGCCATGGGCACCCGTATGGGTCCCAGCTTTGCCTGTATCTTTGATGGCTACGTAGAACAGTTGAACTTCCGTAATTACACCGGCACCACTCCCCACCTCTTCCTCCACTACATTGATGACTGCATTGGCGCCACCTTGTGCTCCGGCGAGGAGGTTGAGCAATTCATCAACTTCACCAACACTTTCCACCCTGACCTTAAATTTACCTGGACCATCTCTGACGCCTCCCTCCCCTTCCTGGACCTCTTCAAAGCCATTAATGATGACTGACTTGACACCGACATTTTTTACAAACCCACTGACTCCCACAGCTACCTGGATTACACCTCTTCCCACCCTACCTCCTGCAAAAATGCCAGCCCGAATTCCCAATTCCTCCGCCTCTGCCGTATCTGCTCCCAGGAGGACCAGTTCCGTCACAGAACACACCAGATGGCCTTCTTCTTTAGAGACCACAATTTCCCTTTCCACGTGGTTAAAGATGCCCTCCAACACATCCCCTCCACATCCCGCACTTCCGCCCTCAGACCCCACCCCTCCAACCGTAACAAGGACAGAACGCTCCTGGTGCTCACCTTCCACTCTATCAACCTTTGCATAAACCAAATCATCCGCCAACATTTCTGCCACCTCCAAACAGACCCCACCACCAGGGATATATTTCCCTCCCCACCCCTTTCTGCCTTCCCCAAACACCGTTCCCTCCGTGACTACCTGGTCAGGTCCACGCCCCCCTACAACCCACCCTCCCGTCCTGGCACTTTCCCCTACCACTGCAAGAATTGCAAAACCTGCACCCACACCTCCTCCCTCACCTCCATCCAAGTCCCTAAAGGAGCCTTCCACATCCATCAAAGATTTACCTGCACATCTACTAATATCATTTATTGTATGTGTTGCTCCCGATGCGGTCTCCTCTACATTGGGGAGACTGGGCGCCTCCTAGCAGAGCGCTTTAGGGAACATCTGTGGGACAACCACACCAATCAACCACACTGCCCTGTGGCCCAACATTTCAACTCCCCCCCCCCCCCCCCCCCCAACTTAGCCGAGGACATGGAGGTCCTGGGCCTCCATCACCGCCGCTCCCTCACCACCCAATGCCTGGAGGAAGACTGCCTCATCTTCCATCTCGCAACACTTCAACCCCGGGGCATCAATATGGACTTCAACAGTTTCCTCATTTCCCCTTCCCCCACCTCACCCCAGTACCAAACTTCCAGCTCAGCACTGTCCCCATGATTTGTCCTACCTGGCTATCTTTTTTTCCACCTACCCACTCCACCCTCCTCCTCCCTGACCTATCACCTTCATCCCCTCCCCACTCACGTATCGTACTCTATGCTACTTTCTCCCCACCCCCACCCTCCTCTCATTTATCTCCCCACCCTTCAGGCACTCTGCCTGAATTTCTGAAGAAGGGCTTTTACCCGAAACATCGATTTTACTGCTCCTCGGATGCTGCCTGAACTGTTGTGCTCTTCCAGCACCACTATTCCAGAATCCCTCAAAGATCAGTAAGGCGGCCTTTGTGTGGAGCCGCAGAAAATGGACGAGATACTAAATGAATGTTTTGCATCAGTATTTACTGTGGAAAGGGATATGGAATATACAGATTATAGGGAAATAGATGGTGACATCTTGCAAAATGTCCATATTACAGAGAAGGAAGTGCTGGATGTCTTGAAACAGGTAAAGGTGGATAATTCCCCTGGACCTGATCAGGTGTACCCCAGAACTCTGTGGGAAGCTAGAGAAGTGATTGCTGGGCCTCTTGCTGAGATATTTGTATCATCGATAGTCACAGGTAAGGTGCAGAAGACTGGAGGTTGGCAAATGTGGTGCCACTGTTTAAGAAGGGTGGTAAGGGCAAGTCGGGGAACTATAGACCAGTGAGCCTGACGTGGATGGCAGGTAAGTTGTTGGAGGGAATCCTGAGGGAAAGGATGTATTTGTATTTGGAAAGGCAAGGACTGATTAGGGATAGTCAACATGGCTTTGTGTGTGGGAAATCATGTCTCACAAACTTGATTGAGTTTTTTGAGGAAGTAACAAAGAGGATTGATGAGGGCAGAGAGATGGATGTGATCTGTATGGACTTGAGTAAGGCGTTCGACAAGGTTCCCTATGGGAGACTGATTAGCAAGGTTAGATCTCACGGAATACAGGGAGAACTAGCCATTTGGATACAGAACTGGCTCAAAGGTAGAAGACAGAGGGAAGTGGTGGTGGAGGGTAGTTTTTCAGACTGGAGGCCTGTGACCAGTGGAGTGCCACAAGGATCGGTGCTGGGTCCTCTACTTTTTGTCATTTACATAAATGATTTGGATGCGAGCATAAGAGGTACCGTTAGTAAGTTTGCAGATGACACCAAAATTGGAGGTGTAGTGGACAGCGAAGAGGGTTACCTCAGATTCCAACAGGATCTGGACCAGATGGGCCAATGGGCAGAGAAGTGGGAGATGGAGTTTAATTCAGATTTAAATTTTTTTTTAATAATAGTGCATGGTGTAAGGTGACAGCTCACTGATACTAACGAAGTATGTCATAAATTAACAGGCAAGACCCAACTTGACACTGAATTGAGGTACTCAGAGGATTTTTCTAGGCTCAGACACCTTGATAGGCATATGGGACGTTTTAGTGGACACCTGCTGCATACAGAATTTATTGTGTACAAATCCAGTTGAAATTCTAACCTTCAAAAAGATGCACATGGCTCATTGCAATGCTTCCTAAACATTTTCCCATTGTGATACAATTGAGGATTTGTTGCAATTCCTTTATGGGAACTGAGAAGTGGGAGCCTTTTAGAGGGAGAGAGGGAGAGAGAGAGAGTGAGAGAGTATAGCTGTTTTGACTAGGTCACAGCTCCACAGCAGCCAGTTCTGCCTCAGAATGGGCAACCCAAAGTTCAGCTCATGAGCCCACTTGGGAATCCAACTTTCACTTTGGAAAGCCCTGGTTTACTCTCCTTGTTGAAAATTTAAAAGTCCTAACATACGCTCGGCACAACTTAAACAGAATGCTCCATGGTATTTTTAATTGACCAAAGTGTTCAGTTCACTGCTATTTTAGTTTAGTAACTTTGGGCTTATAATCAATAAATATATAATTCAAGAGATTTAAGAGAAAAGATCCTGGAGAAGAGATTCATTTCCATATCCAGTTTTAGATTAGACAGGATTAGATTCCCTAAAGTGCAGAAACAGGCCCTTTGGTCCAACCAGTCCACAGTGACCCTCCAAAGAGTAACCCACCCAGACCCATTTCCCTCTGACTAATGCACCTAACACTATGGGCAATTTAGCATGGCCAATCCACCTGCCCTGCACATCTTTGGACTGTGGGAGGAAACCGAAGCAGACGCGGGGAGAATGTGCAAACTCCACACTTATGTAGGTTCTTTGGAATAGGCATTGCAGGAATAAGTAGAACTTATCACAAAAGGTTTCTCACCCATAATCTGTCCTACATGAATCTTAAATGACAAGGGTATCACAACTCAGCAATAATTAAAACTAAGTATTGCAGGCTAAGACTAAGCGTTGAGGACTTCTGAAACAAGTCAATCTTTTCTTCTAACAAACAAGAAAAGCCATGATGCATTAGTTCTGAAAATATGCAACAAACTGAAAAAAAAGTTTTCAACAGCACAGAAAGAGCTGCATTTTAGGAAAGCAAATCTTAGCAGGACTTATACACTTAATGGTAAAGTCCTAGGGAGTGTTGCTGAACAAAGAGACCTTGGAGTGCAGGTTCATAGTTCGTTGAAAGTGGAGTTGCAGGTAGATAGAATAGTGAAGAAGGCATTTGGTATGCTTTCCTTTATCGGTCAGAGTATTGAGTACAGGAGTTGGGAGGTCATGTTGCGGCTATGCAGGACATTGGTTAGGCCACTGTTGGAATATTGGGTGCAATTCTGGTCTCCTTCCTATCGGAAAGATGTCGTGAAACTTGAAAGTGTTCAGAAAAGATTTACAAGGATGTTGTCAGGGTTGGAGGATTTGACCTAAAGGGAGAGGTTGAGTAGGCTGGGGCTGTTTTCCTTGGAGTGTCAGAGGCTGAGGGGTGACCTTATAGAGGTTTATAAAATTATGAGGGGCGTGGATAGGATAAATAGACAAAGTCTTTTCCCTGGGGTGGGAGAGTTCAGAACTAGAGGGCATTGGTTTAGGGTGAGAGGGGAAAGATATAAGAGACCTACAAGACAACTTTTTCACACAGAGGGTGGTGTGTGTATGGAATGAGCTGCCAGAGGAAGTGGTGGAGGCTGGTACAATTGCAACATTTAAGATGTATTTGGATGAGTATATGAATAGGAAGGGTTTGGAAGGATATGGGCCAGGTGCTGGCAGGTGGGGCTAGATTGGGTTGGGATATCTGGTCGGCGTGGACGGGTTGGACTGAAGGGTCTGTTTCCATGCTGTACATCTCTGACTCTATGGCTCTATAAAGTGATAGTCATTTTCGATCACATGCAAAATAATCTTGACCTTGCCGGGGAAACTCAGCAAGTCTGGCAGCATCTGTAGAGAGAGAAAACCAGAGTTTATGTTTCAAGTCCAGAGTGAGTCTTCTTCAGAATTGAAAGTTTCGTTTTAGTTAACTTTTGGCAAAGGCAGAGACCAAGTGCAAAGGACAAATGTTTTGTGTAATGGTGGAGAAAAAGATGTAAAATATGTCTAAATTAAGCTGTGAAAGAGATAACTGGTCAAAGGTTTTAGGTGAAGTCTGGGGGTTGGGAGGATGGGAGAGGGGTTGATGGAGAATGTGAAAAAATGGAGACCAGGCATAAAATGGTCAGTGTTTTGAAGTTATGAAATTCAGTATTGAAACATTGTGTCTGCAAAGTGGAAGATGAGATATTGTTCACTTGAATTTGTGTTGTGCTTTGTTGGAATATTGTGACAGACCCAGGACAGAAATAAATTCTTTCTCCACAGATGCTGCTAGACCTGCTGAGTTTACCGAGTGTTGTTCGTGTTGTTTCAGACTTCCAGCTTCTGCAGTATTTTGGTCTCAATATTTAATTCAATAATTTCAGGAAGTGACCATATAATGTCTGTTCTCTATTTTTCTTGCATCTTCCTCCCCATCTCGGCCTATCTATCCCGACAGCCTTGACTTGTTTACTTGCTCACCTCAATTTAGACTCATTTTACATCTCTTTTCCTCTTCCTCCACCAATAAAAATCCCGTTGTCTTTTGCACTCGGTCTCTATCTCTGTCTAATGTATTAAACCAAAACCCTTTTCTCACATCTTTCCATTCTGAAGATAGTCATATTGGACTCTTAACATTAATTCTGTTTCTATCTCCAGAGATACTGTCAGACCAGCATTCTTGGCTTGGTTCAGATTTCCAGCAGCCACAGCATTTTGTCTTCACACAATGGCCTTGACTTTGGTTTTCTGTTGCGGTCTAGAGTGACCTGATATCTAAAAAAAACCTTTGTTGCCTTTGGAGTTAAAATCTAGCCTGGTTAGGGCCCTCTGCATTCTGTAGAGAATCTAGTAAATGCAAGACATCTCCCGTCATTGGTTTACCTGCTATGTGGCTACGGTAAGGAAATACTTCTTTTCTTTCCTTTGTACTTCCTTTTACCTTTCCTATGGTCGTTCCCTTTCTGCAGTCTATTGTGTGAGTTGTCCTCTTTTGTAGAGTTTCCTTGGAGCTTTCCCATCCATAAGAATTTGTCACACACAGTAGTTCATTGATTTTATTTTGGATGTTGCTTGCTGCATTATCTGCTGTGCGATTTCTCTTGTGCTTTTTCAATTTTTTCACTGCTTACAATATGGTGCCTTAAAGTCTATGGCTCATGGCTTCCTGCCACTGCTGAGCCTCTCTCTGTGTTGGCCTTGTGTGTCACCTGTAACAGTGGACTGTTACGTTCCTCACTTCAAGTGCTCCATGCACTTGCCTCCAGTTCTGCCTCTGGTCACCGGGTCGACAATGTAATAAGATGAAATGTACTCTTTTGCGATTAGGCATTTGATTAATTTTATTAAACATAACAATTTACAGTGCATGGTAGGAAGGATCAATTCTTGGAACCTTGCAGTCTTGGGTTCTAATTCCTAACAACGTGACGGCAATATGATATTACTTCTTTTACAGAAAACTATCCTTAGAGAAAACTATTCTTAGAGAAAATATATCTTTAATCCTTTCACATACAACTATAAGCACCCAAATCCTCTGGTGTTGTTATAATTTTGTAAAATACATATCATATTTTTTATTTGCAGAATAATTTATATCCGAATCTAATAACATGGACGACAGTTATTGCCTCATACTGCCAAATGCACAGTTGCTTTTTATTTGGCTGAGCTTTAAATTAGAAATTTTGCACATTGCTTCAAGATCTGTTGTTACTTAATCACCATTATTCACACTCAGAAACAACACTGGATAAGATTGCATTTTTACTCAATTATTCAGGAACTAATACAGAAATGTAGAAGTATTGTGTTAGTGCCATGTCAAAGGAAGTTATTGGCACTGCTATTTGAGCAAGTAGAATTCATTTTACATGCGTTTCTCAACACATAATTTATTTCATTCATTTCCATCCATCACTTCAGAGTATTTATATTGTATTTAGACACTGTTTAAATAGATTGACATTCATGGCAAGTGCAGAAGAATTTATCACAGACCCCTTTCTATGATTATACAAATCACTTAAAATGCGTATTTGGAAAATTACAACCAATGAACTTTGAATTCCTAACTTTGCTCCATTTCGTGTGGAGCTACTAATGAAGGAATTGACTCATTTGCTATTTCAGATACCAACGCATTGTTTTTATTATTTCCTACATCTTCGTTTCTGTGATTTCATTTTAGCTTTGCTTCTTTTCCTGTTTATAGACACACAGACACACACACACACGTTATGGGAGCAAGCAAGTTACTTAAGTGTCTTTTGAAAATGCTGTTGGGTTACTTTCCTTTCTTCTTCTTGAATACTAATTAGAGTACTTATTATTTAATGAACTCAACATTGAGTCTGTAAAGTTCTTTGAAAGGAAGCTGGACAGCTATATATTGCTGAGAATGTTTTAAGTGATCCATGACATATTTGATCTATCAGATTAATAATCAATTATTTTCCTTTTGGTGCAACACACAAAAAAGCCATTCCATCGAGGGGATTTCTGTTCCACATCGGTCTCTAAAAATATCTATCAGGTCATCGCTTTTCAAGAGAAAAGCTTCCAAGTTTGTCCAGACTTTTCTAAGAGTTAAGTTCAGGTATCATTCTTGTAGTCTTTTTAACAGTTGCTCCTGTGTTTCTGTACATTTTTGAAATGTTTTCAACTCATTATTGTGATGTCAGTGTTGCCGGTAAAGTCCAAATTTATGCTGTCACCTTAATTGCCCTTGAGCCAACAAGGAGGAGTTAAGAGTAAAATGCATTGCATTGAGTTTGGATTAACATGTTGGCCAGACCAGATAGGGATGGCAGATTTCTTACCCTGAAAGCTTTTCCAATAATTTAGTTGTTTCAAGACAGTTATTCTTGAGGCTGGCATTTTATTGCAAATTTATTTAATTAATTACATTTCGATTCTCTCATTTGCTATGTTGGAATTTGAATTCATTTCCCTTGTGCAGTCATCAAGCCTTCAAAATACAAGTCCAGTAACAATATCAATACGTGACTCCTATTGGGAATCCTGAGTCTTGGCTTCCACTTGTATGGCTTTGTTAACCCACCGTGTTACTTCTACTGATTTGTAACTTTGCACTATTAGATCCTTTTGTGCAATTATGATATGTAGACTCTTATTTTCCAACAGAGTTTGTACAAACAAGGAAGAAGGCTTTTCCAGCCTGCTTTACCATTCAGTAAGATCATGGCTGATCTGAGTTTAGGGGAGGCAATGACCCAGTGGTAATATTGCTGGACCTGTTAATCTGGAGACTCGGGGAACCCCATGTTTGAATCCTACCGTCGCAGATGGTGGAATTTGAATTCAGTAAATATCTGGAATTAAGAATCTAATGATGACCATGAATCCATTGTCAATTGTTGGGAAAAACCCATTTGGTTCACTAAAATCCTTTAGGGAAGGAAACTGTCATCCTTACCTGTGACTCCAGACCCCCAGCAATGTGGTTGACTTTCAACTGCTGTCTGGGTAACCAGGGATGGACAGTAAATGTTGGCCAAGCCAGCAATGCCCTCATCCTATGAATGAATAAAAATCAAACTGCAACTTTACCTTCCTGCATATCCCTAATAGTTTCTCATTCCTTTGGTCGTCATGAACAATGCCAGGATGAGGAGGACACGGCTCCACCCCATCCCGAGGTCCCCCAGCAACTGAGGAGCTAGTCCCAGGCTTGATGCCTAGATTCCAGGACCACAGCTAGGCTCAGTTGCCTGACGGCGGAGGTGGCAACAGCAGCTGGTTCGGTCCCAGCGCAGGACCTAGCTGCTTCATTGAGGTTAGACCAGTGTGATCTGATGATGGTGCCAGCGACGGTGGAGGTGAGATAGTGCCAGAGATCGCCGAAGCGTGGTTGCATCAGTGTTGTTGGTTTAGCAGCAGGAACTCAAGGGGTGGAGTGGAGGAGCCCAGATCTGGGCCCATGGTTGAGCTAGAAGCAGTCACTGTTCCAAGGGCCACCTAGCTTTATTGGGACAAGACTATAAGATGAATGTTATTGTTTTATTTTTGTGTTTTGGTTTCTTTTCTGTGTTTGAAGATGGCACCAGTGAGTGGCAACTCTAAGCAACACTTTTCACTGTATTTGTTGTAAATACACGTGACAATAAATAAATCAAATCAAATTAAATCAGAAGATACAGACCTGGTCTTTGGAACAGCGACTGCTTCTAGTTCAGCCATGGGCCTAGATTTGGGCTCCTGCACTCCACACCCTGAGTCCCTGCTGCTCAACCAACAACACTGTTGCAACCACGCTTCGCCAATCTCTGGCACTATCTCACCTCCACCATCACTGGCACCACCATCAGATCACACTGGTCTAACATCAACTAGTTCAGTAAACTTACTCTTATGGTGTCCAGTCATCAAAAGCAATCATGCAGCACACAGTTAAGGAGGCAAATGATATGTTGGCCTTCATTGCAAGAGTGTTTAGCTGTCAGAGCAAGAAAGTCTTACTGTAGCTGAAAAAGGCCTTGGTGAGACCACATCTGGCATTTTGTATGCAGTTTTGGTCTCCTCACCTAAGAGATGGTACACTTAATTAGAAGGAGTGCAGTGAAGGTTCACTGTAATGATTCCTGGTTGAGGTTTGACATTTGAGGAGAGATTAATTGGGCCTCCTGTCATTGGAGTTTAAAAGAATGAGAGAGGATTTCATTGAAACATATAAAATTCTGGCAGGGCTGGATAGTCTATGGTGTAGGTTTGCTCACTGAGCTGTAGGTTTGATATCCAGACGTGTCATTACCTGGCTAGGTAACATCATCAGTGGCGACCTCCAAGTGAAGCGAAGCTGTTGTCTCCTGCTTTCTATTTATATCTTTCTCCTGGAATGGGTTCCTTGGGTTTGTGTTGATGTCATTTCCTGTTCGTTTTCTGAGGGGTTGATAGATGGCATCTAGATCTATGTGTTTGTTTATGGCGGTGTGGTTGGAGTGCCAGGACTCTAGGAATTCTCTGGCATGTCTTTGCTTAGCCTGTCCCAGGATAGATGTGTTGTCCCAGTCGAAATGGTTTTTTTTTCATCTGTGTGTAGGGCTATGAGGGAGAGGGGGTCGTGTCTTTTTATGGCTAGCTGGTGTTTATGTATCCTGGTGGTTACTTTCTTCCTGTTTGTCCTACCTGGTGTTTGTGGCAGTCCTTGCATGGAATTTTAGAGATGACATTGGTTTTGTCCATGGGTTGTACTGGGTCTGTTAAGTTTGTTAGTTTTTGTTTGAGAGTGTTGGTGGGTTTGTGTGCTACTAGGATTCTGAGGGGTCTCAGTAGTTTGGCTGTCATTTCTGAAACTTCTTTGATATATGGTAAGGTGGTTCAGGTTTCTAGCTGTGTTTTGTCTGCTGTCGTGGTTTGTTCTTGAGGAATCTGTGCACTGTGTCTTTTGAGTATCCATTCTTCTTGAATACGTCATATAGGTGGTTCTCCTCTGTTTTTCAAAGTTCGTCTGTGCTGCAGGGTGTGGTGGCTCATTGTGTGTGTTGGGATGGTTGCTGCTGTAGTTGAGTATTTAGTCAGACCACAAACCCCAGGAACACCATCCAGGAGAAAGATATAAATGGAAAGCAGGAGACAACAGCTTCGCTTCACTTGGAGGTCACCACTGATGATGTTACCTAGCCAGGTAATGAAACGTTTGGATATCAAACCTACAGCTCAGCGAGCAAACCTAAGCCCTAAACCTGAACCCGAGCTACAAACCTTCACAAACCCTGGGTAGTTTGGACATAGAGATGATGTTTCCCCTGGCCAGGGGCTGAGAACAAGGAACAACAGACTAAGGATAAATGGTAGGCTATTTCAGTCTAACATGAGGAGAAATGTTTTCAGTCAAGGTGGTAAACCTGTGGAATTCTCTCTACAGAAAGCTGTGAAGGCCAAGTCAGTGTATGTAATTGAGAGGGAAATAGATTTTGAGAAAAATAGGAGAAGTGAAGTAGATTGCTTGGAGTTAGAGCTGTCAAGGACTAAGGGAGGAGTCTGGGTGTATGCTATTGAGATGGTGTTCAGCCATGATCATGTTTAGTGGTGGAATGTGCTCAATGGGCTGAAAGGCCAACCCATGCACCTTTTCTTGATGGGCAAAAGCTTATGGGGGCCTGGACAATGTGGGCTATGGTGACAAATGTAGCACAGTCACTTGAAAAATCCAGTGAGGCCTATTTTGATGTTGGGATCAACTTGCTGCATCATTTAACTAAGTTCCAGCATTGAGGCAGGATTCTCACCAGAGAGGGATGAATTGTCTATTCAAAGGGATTAATGCTTCTTCACAATGTCATTAACTGCATATCTCACCTCATATACAGCCTCTCATCCAACTGCCTACCACATTCAAAATAAATATCAAGAATTCTCCACATGGAAGTCAGAGTGGCGACCTGGCAATCTGGGCTCCCTGCCTGCTCTAATAGACCTCCATGTTGGACAGCAGGCACCAGTCTCTCTGGGGATGCTTCATGCTTACAGGCCACATACATCACACACAACAAGGCAAATGAGCTTGTAGTGCAGTTTGAAATTGGTGGGTACGATGTTGTGGGAATCACAGAGACATGGCTGCAAGGGGATCAGGACTGGGAACTAAATATCCGAGTGTACACATCCTATCAAAAGGACAACCAGATGGGCAGGGGGGTGGATTGCTTTATTAATAAGAAATTCAGCTAAATCGATAGTGATGTAGAGTCAGAAGGAGTAGACTTTGTGTGGGTAGAGTTGAAGAACTGCAAAAGAGAAAAGGGCCTGATGGGAATTATGTGCAGGCCTCCTAGCAGTAATTAGGATGTAGGCAGAAAATAAAACGGGAGATGGACAAGGCATGTAAGAAAGACGTTATTGCAGTCATCATGCAGACTTCAATAAGCAGGTGGACTGGGAAAATCAGGTTGGTGACGGATCCCAAGAAAAGGAATTTGTGGAATGTCTACAAGATGGCTTCTTTTGGAGGAGCTTGTAGATCTCACGAAGGAACAGGCATTTCTGGACTTGGTGATGTGTAATGACCCAGCCTTAATTAGGGAGCTGAAGGTAAAGGAATCCCTACGAGGCAGTATTCACAATATGATAAAATTCACCCTGCAGTTTGAGAGGGAGAAGGAAATCAGATGTAATGGTATTACAAATGAGTAAGGGTAATGACAAAGACACAAAGGAGGAACTGATGAAAGTTGATTGGAAGGGGAGCCTAACAGGGAAGATGGTAAAGCAGAAATAGCAGGAGTTTTTGAGAGTCGTTCAGAAAGCAGAGCAGAAATTCATCACAGGGAAGAAGATACGTAGTAAGGGGAGGACGAGGCAACCATGGCTGACAAGGAGAGTCAGGGACAGCATAAAAGCGAAAGACAAAATGTACTATATGGTGAAAATTACTGGGAAATCAGAGGATTGGTAAGCACTTAAAAACTAGGAGAGGATCATTAAGAAACATAAGGGTGGAGAATACAAAATAGCCAAGTAAGCTAGCTAGTAACATAAAAGAAGATTGTAAGAGCTTTTAAGGTATATAAAAGGTAAGAGAGAAGTAAGAGTGGACATCGGACTGCTAGAAAATGGGGCTGGTGAAGTAGTAATGGAGAGAACAAAGAAATGGCAGAGGAACTGAAATAGGAACATTTTCACGGTGGAAGACATCAGAAGCATACCAGAACTTCAAGAGAGTCAGGTGCAGAGGTGAGCGGAGTGGCTATCACTAAGGACAAGGTGCTGGGGAAGCTGAAAGGTCTGAACTTGGATTAATCACCCAGACCACATGGACTGCACCCCAATGTTCTGAAGGAGATAGCTGAGGAGATTGTAGGGGGATTGGTGATGCCTTTTAAGGAATCACTGGAGGCAAGGAGAGTCTCAGAGGGCTGGAAAATGGTTAATATAACACCTCTGTTTGAGAAGGGAGAGAGACGGAAGACAGGATAGTACAGTCTGGTAAGATTCTATTATTAAGGGTGAGATTGCAGAGTATTTGGAAGTTCATGGTAAAATAGGGCTGAGTCACCACAGCTTTGCAAAGAGGATGCCATGCCTGACAAATCTGTTAGAATTCTTTAAGGAGGTAATGAACAAGTTAGACAAAGGAGATTCAGTGGGCATTATCTATTTGGATTTCCAAAAGGCTTTTGACAAAGTGTCACACAGGAGGCTAATAAATAAGACAAGAGCCTATGGTCTTAGGGCAAGTTACTGGCATGGATAGAAGATTGTCTGACTGGCAGACCGCAGAGTGTGGGGATAAAGGGGTCTTTTTCAGGATGGCAGCTGATGACTAGTGGAGTTCCCCCGAGTTTTTATTCGGACTACAGCTATTTATGTTGCACATCAATGTTCTAGACAAAGGGACTAAGGGCATTGTTGCTAAGTTTGCAGATGACACAAAGATAGGTGGAGGAACAAGTAGCTTTGAGGAAGCATGGAGGCTGCAGAACGGCTTGGACAGGCTGGGAGAGTAAGCAGAGAAGTAGCAGATGGAATACAATGTTGAAAAGTGTGAGGTTATATGCTTTGGTGGGGAGAATAGAGGTGCAGACTATTTTCAAATTGTGAAAGTCTTCAGAAATCTGAATCACAAAGGAAATTAGGAGTCCTAGTTTAGGATTCTCTTCAGGTGAAGATGCAAGTTCACTTGGCAATTAGGAAGGCAAATGCAATGTTAATATTCGTTTAGAGAGAGCTAGAATACAAGAGCAAAAATATACTGCTGAGGCTGTATAAGGCTTTGGTCAGACTGTATTCAGAATATTAGGAGTAGCTTTAGGCTCCATATCTAAGGAAGGGTGTTCTGGCATTCTAGGGTGTCCAGATGAGATTTGCAAGAATGATCTGGGGATGAAGGACTTGTTATATGAAGAGCTGTTGAGGACTTTGGCTCTGTACTCGATGCAATTTAGAAGGATGAGGGGAGATCTCATTGAAACTTACAGAACTCTGAGAGGGCGGGATAGAGTGGACATGGAGAAATTGTTTCCACTAGTAAAAGCGACTAGGACCCGAGGGCTCAGCAAGACCATTTAAAACTGAGATTTTCTTCTTCAGCCTGAAGGTGATGGATCCATAGAGCTCATTATGATAGAAGGCTGTGAAGGCGACATCATTGAATGTCTTTAAGAGATAAATAGGTTATTGATGAGTAAGAGTTATGGGGAGAAGGCAGCAGGAGAATGGGAATGGTCTATACAGCGAGTGTCTGTGCTCACTGAGGAAGCCTGCTGGGCTACACACATATAGTTTGCTGTCGGCCCCAGCTGAGCACCATATCCAGGCTTGGGTGATACACCCAGTACTAACTGGGTGATCTCACTCCCTACCCATTACTAACATCATGCCACTCAACATGATCCATCTGTCCAGCTTGTTGGCCAACTTGAGAGCCTCAGTCTGTGCATTGGTTTGTGTCTTTAATTCTGCTACTCCTTCTCCACCAGTCTTGATCCACTTCCCAAGGTGAAAACAAAGTATTGCGAATGCTGAAGATGTGAAATGCAAACAAAGTGCTGAAGAGACTTGGGAGATCTAGCGATGTCTGTGGAGTCAGAGAAAATCTGTGTAAAGAAGAAAAGAGCATCTCAGTTTCTCTCTTCACAGTTCCCTGTTTCTCTCTCCACAGATACTGCCAGACCTGCTGAGTTTTTTTCAGTGCTTACTGTTTGCTCCTCTCCCTATTGTTGTGGGTCTTCTTTTTTTTGTGAACATGAAGGGAGGTCAAGCCTCCACCCATTCTTTCCCAAACCAGACCAAATCAACAAATCAAGCCTCCCCTTGCCTGGAGCCTGTAATGGCTGCTCCCACACATCAGCCGGAGAAGCCCACACTTGGTGAAGTTGAGGGAAACAGCTTACACAAGATTTATCCCTCTGACCGGGAAAAATTACTGGCTGTAAGTGCTGCTCCTTTTTTTGAGGTATTTTGGGTGTTGGAGGTAATTTCCTCGAGTTCCTGGAGCGGCGATTGCTGTTTTGTGTGCTATTGTATTGTTTTGGAACTTTGGAACTTTGGAAAGGGGAAAGTCAAAACAATAGCAATTTGGGGGGGAGAGAGAAGCAGATGGAGGAGGCACATGGTGGGGACAGTGTGGGAGGGTAAGAGAGAGAGAGAAAGAGAAAGAGAGAACCTGCACAGTTACTGCCTTTGCTGTTTGGATTCGTGTGTCGCTGGACATCGGAGTGCATCTGGGAAAATTAACAAACAGTGAAATTCACAACTAATCTTGGAGGAACTGTTGGGCGAAGTTCGCAGCACAGAATCAGATAAGTTAATTGTTGTTTTAAGTCTGTCCAAGAGAAAGGCTGCGGTAGTGAGTATAGCGGATTCTTTCTTGATTATATGTTTTTGGAGATAAGTCTCTTGATTAAACTTAAAATATAAGCCATAGCTATTAATTTAACCTGGGGAAGGGTTTGTAGAGGGATAAGACGGTGATATTTTCTGGGTCTGTAAATTGTGAAGGAGCAAAAATGGCCTTTGCAGTGATATGTACGTCTTGTCAGATGTGGGAGTTTAAAGAGAGTTTAAGGGTTACTGCGGATTATATCTGCCGTAAATGCTGTTGGATACAAATCTTATCAGATCGAATGGATTGGTTGGAGAGACAGATAGAAGCGATGAGGAATTTGTAACAGCAGCAGTATGTGATGAATGGCAGTTATAGAAAGGGGGAAAGTCTCAGATACAGTCACATAGATGGGTTAACTCCAGGAAGGGTGAGAGAGGTAGACAGTTAGAGCAGGAGTCTTTTGTGGATATACCCATTTCAAACAGGTATGCTGTTTTGGAAAACGTAGGGGTGATGGATTCTCAGGGGAATGTAGCACAAACAGCCAAGTTTCTGGTATTGAGACTGGCTCTAATGCAATGAGGAGTACGTCAGCTTTCAAGAGATCAATTGTGTTAGGGGATTCTGTAGTCAGAGGTACAGGCAGATGTTTCTGTGGCCAGCAGAGAAAAAGCAGAATGGTGTGTTGTTTCCCTGATGCCAGGATTAAGGATGTCTCAGAAGGGGTGCAGAATGTTCTCACAGGGGAGAGGAGCCAGCAAGAGGTCATTGTCCACATTGGAACCAACGACATTGGAAGGGAAAAGGTTGAGACTCTGAAGTGAAATTACAGAGAGTTAGGTAGAAATTTAAAAAGGAAGACCTCAAGGGTAGTAATATCTGGATTACTCCCAGTGCTATGGGCTAGTGAGGGCAGGGATAGGAGGATAGAGCAGATGAATGCATGGCTGAGGAGCTGGTGTATGGGAGAAGGATTCACATTTTTGTATCATTGGAATCACTCTTGAGGTAGAAGTGACCTGTACAAGAAGGACGGATTGCACCTAAATTGGAAGGGGACTAATATATTGGCAGGGAAATTTGCTAGTACTGCTTTGGAGGATTTAAACTAGTAAGGTGGGGGTGGGGGTAGGGGGTGGGAGGTGGGACCCAGGGAGATAGTGAGGAAAGAGATCGATCTGAGATAGGTACAGCTGAGAACAGAAGTGAGTAAAACAGTCAGGACAGGCAGGGACACGGTAGGACTAATAAACTGCATTTATTTCAATGCAAGGGGCCCGCAAGGGAAGGCAGATGAACTCAGGGCAATGTTAGGAACATGGGACTGGGATATCATAGCAATTATGGAAACATGGCTCAGGCTTGGGGAGGACTGGCAGCTGAATGTTCCAAGATACAAATGCTACAGGAAGGATAGAAAGGGAGGCAAGAGAGGAGGAGGAGTGGCATGTTTGATAAGGGATGTATCAGAAATATATCCAGGGAAGTTATTTGTGTGGAACTGAGAAATAAGAAAGGGATGATCACTTTATTGGGATTGTATTATAGACCCCCCCCAGTAGTCAGAGGGAAATTGAGAAACAAACTTGTAAGGAGATCTCAGCTATCTGTAAGAATAATAGGGTAATTATGGTAGGGGATTTTAACTTCCCAAACATCGACTGGAACTACCATAGTGTTAAAGGTTAAAGGGGATTTTAACTTTCCATGGAACTGCAAAAGACTGCCGTAGTGTTAAAGATTTAGATGGAGAGGAATTTCTTAAGTGTGTACAAGACAATTTTCTGATTCAGTATGTGGATGTATCTACTGGAGAAGGTGCAAAACTTGACCTACTCTTGGGAAATAAGGCAGGGCAGGTGACTGAGGTGTCAGTTGGGGGGGCTCTTTGGGTCCAGCGAGCATAATTCTATTCGTTTTAAAATAGTGATGGAAAAGGATAAACCAGATCTAAAAGTTGAAGTTCTTAGTTGGAGAAAAGGCCAATTTTGATGGTATTAGGCAAGAACTAATGTGGGCAGCACGGTGGCACAGTGGTTAGCATTGCTGACTCACAGCGCCAGAGACCTAGGTTCAATTCCCGCCTCAGGCGACTGACTGTGTGGAGTTTGCACATCCTCCCCGTGTCTGCGTGGGTTTCCTCCGGGTGCTCCGGTTTCCTCCCACAGTCCAAAGATGTGTGGGTCAGGTGAATTGGCCATGCTTAATTGCCCTTAGTGTTAGATAAGGGGTAAATGTAGGGTATGGGTGGGTTGCCCTTCGGCGGGTCGGTGTGGACTTGTTGGGCTGAAGGGCCTGTTTCCACACTGTAAGTAATCTAATCTAATGTAACTTTTGAAAGCTGATTGGAGGCAGATGTTCATAGGCAAAGGGATGGCTAGAAAATGGGAAGCCTGGTAGGTATAGGGAATGCTGGATGACTAAAGAAATTGAGAGTTTGATTCAGAAAAAGAAGGAAGCATACGTCAGGTACAGACAAGATAGATCGAGTGAATCCTTAGAAGAGTTTAAAGAAAGTAGGAGTATACTTAAGAGGGAAGTCAGGAGGGCAAAACGGGGACATGAGATAGCTTTGGCAAATAGAATTAAGGAGAATCCAAAGGGGTTTTACAAATATATGAAGGACAAAAGGGTAACTAGGGAGAGAATAGGGCCCCTCAAAGATCAGCAACACGGTCTTTGTGTGGAACCACAGAAAATTGAGGAGATACTAAATGAATATTTTGCATCAGTATTTACTATGGAAAAGGATATGGAAGATATAGACTGTAGAGAAATAGATGGTGACATCTTGCAAAATGTCCAGATTACAGAGGAGGAAGTGCTGGATGTCTTGAAATGGTTAAAGATGGACAAATTCCCAGGACCTGATCAGGTGAACCCGAGAACTCTGTGTGAAGCTAGAGAAGTGATTGCTGGGCCTCTTGCTGAGATATTTGTATCATCGATAGTCACAGGTGAGGTGCCGGAAGACTGGAGGTTGGCAAACGTTCTGCCACTGTTTAAGAAGGGCGGTAAGGACAAGCCAGGGAACTATAGACTGGTGAGCCTGACCTCGGTGGTGGGCAATTTGTTGGAGGGAATCCTGAGGGATAGGCTGTACATGTATTTGGAAAGGCAAGGACTGATTCGGAATAGTCAGTATGGCTTTGTGCGTGGGAAATCATGTCTTACAAACTTGATTGAGTTTTTTGAAGAAGTAACAAAAAAGATTGATGAGGGCAGAGCAGTAGATGTGATCTATATGGACTTCAGTAAGGCGTTCGACAAGGTTCCCCATGGAAGACTGATTAGCAAGGTTAGATCTCATGGAATACAGGGAGAACTAGCCATTTAGATACAGAACTGGCTCAAAAGTAGAAGACAGACTGTGGTGGTGGAGGGTTGTTTTACAGACTGGAGGCCTGTGACCAGTGGAGTGCCACAAAGATCGATGCTGGGACCTCTACTTTTTGTCATTTACATAAATGATTTGGATGCGAGCGTAAGAGGTACAGTTAGTAAGTTTGCAGATAACACCAAAATTGGAAGTGTAGTGGACAGTGAAGAGGGTTACCTCAGATTACAACAGGATATGGACCAGATGGGCCAGTGGGCAGAGAAGTGGCAGATGGAGTTTAATTCAGATAAATGCGAGGTGCTGCATTTTGGGAAAGCAAATCTTAGCAGGACTTATACACTTAATGGTAAGGTCCTAGGGAGTGTTGCTGAACAAAGAGATCTTGGAGTGCAGGTTCATAGCTCTTTGAAAGTGGAGTCACAGGTAGATAGGATAGTGAAGAAGGCGTTTGGTATGCTTTCCTTTATTGGTCAGAGTATTGAGTACAGGAGTTGGAAGGTCATGTTGCGGCTGTACAGGACATTGGTTAGGCCGTTGTTGGAGTATTGGGTGCAATTCTGGTCTCCTTCCTATCGGAAAGATGTCGTGAAACTTGAAAGGATTCAGAAAACATTTACAAGTATGTTGCCAGGGTTGGAGGATATGAGCTACGGGGAGAAGCTAAACAGGCTGGGGCTGTTTTCCCTGGAGCGTCGGAGGCTGAGTGGTGACCTTATAGAGGTTTACAAAATTGTGAGGGGCATGGATAGGATAAATAGACAAAGTCTTTTCCCTGGGGTGGGGGAGTCCAGAACTAGAGGGCATAGGTTTAGGGTGAGAGGGGAAAGATATAAAAGAGAACTAATGGGCAACATTTTCACGCAGAAGATGGTACGTGTATGGAATGAGCTGCCAGAGGATGTGGTGGAGGCTGGTACAATTGCAACATTTAAGTGGCATTTGGATGGGTATATGAATAGGAAGGGTTTGAAGGGATATTGGCCAGACGCTGGCAGGTGGGACTAAATTGGTTTGGGATATCTGGTCGGCATGGACAGGTTGGACCGATGGGTCTGCTTCCATGCTGTACATCTCTTTGACTCTATGAGCTTCAAGCTTGACCACTGCGATGTTTTTGCCCTGTTCTCAACCTTCCATTTGATCCATCCCGCCAGTAATATCCTTTCTGTCTCTCCCACTTGTCATTCCTCATCATCAAATCATGCATTTAGGCTGGTGACACACAGAAGGCCACTTTGCATCCAGCCTCGTTTCTGAACCCCTCAGCCTCTGACCTGTACAGCAATCTCCTTTCTTAGTCCAGAGGGTGCCTTTCACCATCTAATAGAAACAAGACTCATGCCTTTCACAAGCTGCTTGCATAGAATCTGCAGATGGCATCATTAAAACATGTTGGCTGTCTTTTGTCACCTACTCAAATCATACATCAGCTCTGTTATTCATGCTCATTTCCTGCTTTTTTTCCTGGCTGAGACTGCAGGTCTTTCTTTATCTCTGTGACACTTCCAAAGTGTCACTTTATTATTTCTGCTTGTTGCCACTGAATCTGACATGAGACGCTGCACTGAACAAAGTAAGATTTGATAGAATCATAGAGTTTTACAGCACAGAAAGATGCCCTTTAGCCCCTTGTGGTTGTGCAATTCATCAAACATCCATCTATTTTAATCCTGGTATTCAGCACTTGGGCAGTAAACTTGCATGTTATGGCATTTCCACCAGGTAAAAATGAAACCAGTTGCAAAAGTGGCATCCTATTAAACTATGAAATGGCATTTCGTATGCCATAACTCTTTACCTCTGTTACATCCCTTTATTGTTACTTTTGTTCCTTGCTCAGCTTATCTCTTGTTGAAACCTAAACCATTTTCAGGCCCACCTCTTTCAAAATTGATTTCTGAAATCCTTCATCCTCCATAATCTTCTTCTTATCCAAAACTATTCTAACTGTGTACTAAACTCTGCTCAAGTATGACCCTTCTCAGTCTATTTGGCTAATAGACTCCATTATACAGTAAAGTTCCAGTCATCTGGACTCTTAGCATCCGGTGTTCTCATGCAGTTGCTGTTTGAGAATCAAAAGATGACTTGTGGCTGCATGAGATCTGGATAATGGGGACTTGACTGTGTTAGTAATAGGAAGGGAATAGAGGATCAGCTCCTTTATTGCCATTACTTCAAGACTGACCTTAAACTTCCCCTGCAGGCTCACAGAGCGAAATCCCAGCTTCCAATCAGAACTGTTGGTCTGCATTGCTTGCTTCTGAACATGCACTCTTCTTGCGGCAGCAGTGAGTCGAGTTCTCCCAGCTACCGCTAGGATTTTTCATGCACGTGGCAGATTCAAGTAACCTCATACTCCCCATGCATACTGGAGAGATTACTGTATGTTTTAAATTCTTATCTTCATGTATGATTCGCTTTCCACCCTACACTCTCACCGCTGACCCCCCCAGCCCCACAAATCCAGCCTGTCCCCCACCATCAATTTATTTCAATGATCCTGCCCTTTATTGCATCTGCCCTCCTTGGTCTACCATTCATAGCTGGACTTTCAAATACAATGTATGGCCCAATATTCCTAAACCTGACCTTTACAGCCTCTCACCTCCATTTCTTCCTTTGAGATCCTCTTTAATCTGCACTGAACGTGTTTATACAAATACTTGTTTTTGCTGAAGCAAAGCTATTGTGAGCTCTGAGTGCTGTAAATAAGGAGGAAAATGAAAACTGTTGAACAAGCATAGAGAGAGGACCCAGCAGTGGTGGTTTGGAGCAGTAACAGTGACATGAGTAAAGAAGAAAGTACAAGAATTAACACACCTGGACTTGAAAAATAATTTACAATAATTTTCAGAACACCACAAAACATGTATTACTTTTACTAACCACTAACCAGTATTAAATGTTAAACTTTTTGGATTTAATTTAAATTTTTACATCACTACATTACCTTTGACTTTCAGGGTTGTTTCCAAGAGGATATAATGTGTCACTGGGGTTATGTTGATGAGGTGAGGTGGCACATTTTCATATTATTTTCCCATTCAGCATGGGCCCTGAGATCGTGATAGTTCACAATTCGAAGGCAGCACTCACAATTAGCATTGGCCTTTGACAGGTGAAAGTTTGTTCTCCTTGTGTTTGTTTGAAATTCAGTGTTTAGTGGTTGTGTTTGACATGTCATATGTTTAAGCTCGTTTTTCAGTAAACCACAGATTCCCAATAAAATCCAATCTTGCACAGAATTAGGAAAACATTTTGTTACATACATATGGTTTTCAGTTTTACCTTTAACTTCTTGTATCTTCCCCAGTGGCTGAGGAAGACTCATGCAGGGAAGCAAGCAGGAAATTAACATTGTTGCTTCAGTCAGGTAATCACTGGCTCAGCTTGTCATTTGTATTGGGACAAAACCTGGCATCTTACATCACTGGAAGCAGCATTTATAATATTCATATCATTACCACAGTGCTGCTGCTACCTGAGCTGGTGATTAAAATATTAACTTCCATTTTGGGTCAATCTATGTGGGTCAGAAGACAGCAGTGTTACCTCATCTTCCTTATAATGTTGTTGATGTCAGCACTACTGTTGTTTGTCAAGCTAGGATTAAATTGCAACGCCAGGGAATAAAGTCAGTTTTGTGAATGCAGTCAACCAGGTAAATAACCACTTCTGACAATTTCCTAGCCTAAGATCAATTTGACTATCTAATGCTGCTCAAACTAGTTATTCAGCATTTACAAGCCCAAAATGAATAGTACAGTTAATTGGATCTATTTTAGGAAATATATTGTACAAATTTGAAATCTTGGTGAGAATTTGGATATAGACCTCTTAGGATTTTCTGTCCATTAAAGTCTGTAAAATTACCCTTATGTGCAAATTATGCTCTAATTACAGCAATTAGTCAGCAGCTCTGTTATCTTTCTCATTAGGAAAATGTCCCTTGTCATATCTGCAAACCTCTCACAATGAGGATTACGAACCTCTTGAAATGGATTTACCAGTTGTTTAATTAGAATTGAAGGCAGACTGAAAGGCAAATAAGTGGTCTTTAACAGTTGATTTAAGCATGTCAAACTGGCCTATTCTCACAACGTTGGTGTGGAACTAGAATATCAATTTAACCTCTTCTCTTCTTCCACATCATAACATATCATAAGAGACAGTAATTTAAATTTTCTAAACATGACAAGGAAGCTGATGGGAACCAAAGCGATAGTGTGAAAAGAGAAATGTCTGAGGCTGGTACAATAGATAAGGGAAGCAAATCAAATAGTCAAGGCAGACAAGAACTTTCCAGAGAATGAGGTAAGACTGATAAATTAAACTGCATTTACTTCAATGCAAGAGGCCTAACGGGTAAGGCAGATGAACTTAGGGTACGGTTGAGAATATGGGACTGGGATATCATAGCTATTATAGAAACATAGCTCAGGGATGAACAGGACTGGCAGCTTAATGTTCCAGGGTACAGATTCTACAGGAAGAATAGAAAGGGTGGCAAGAGAGGAGGAGGATTGGCATTTTAGGTGAGAGATAACATTACAGCAGCACTTAGGGAGGATATTTCTGGGACATAATTCAGTGAAGATATGTGGGCGGAACTGAGAAATAAGAAAGAATGATCACATTGCTGGGATTATATCATAGCAAATTGTGTCTCACTAACTTGACTGTGTTTTTTGAAGAGGTGACAAAGCAAATTGATGAAGGTAAAGTGGTAAATGTCTGTATGGACTTCAGCAAAGTGTTTGACAAGATTCCACATGGTAGACTTGTTAGAAAAGTTAGATCACATGGGATCTAGGGAAGCTAGCCAATTGGATACAAAATTGGCTGGAAAGTGGAAGATAGCGGGTGGCGGTAGAGGGTTGCTTTTCAGATGGAAAGCCTGTGACCAGCAGTGTGCCACAAGAATCAGTGCTGGGTCTGCTGCTTTTTATCATTTATGTAAATGGATTAGATGTCAATATAGGAGGCGTGGTTAGTAAGTTTGTAGGTGACATCAAAGTGGGTGGTGTAGTGGGCAGTGAAGAAGGTTATCTCAGAGTACAACGGAACCTTGATCAGATGGGCCGATGGACTGAGGAATAGTAGATGGAGTTTAATTTAGATGAATGTAAGGTGTTGCATTGTGTAAGGCAAACCAAGGCAGAACATATACAATTGATTGTAGGCCCTGGAGAAGTGTTGCCGATCAAAGAGACCTAGGGTACGTAATTCCATGAAAGCAGAGTTGCAAGTAGACAGGGTGGTAAAGAAGGCATTTGGCACGCTTGCCTTTAGTGGTCAGAACATTGAGTAAAGAAGTTGGGATGTCATGTTTCAGCTGTACAGGACATTGATGAGGCCACACTTACAATTCTGGTTGCCCTTCTATACAAAGGATATTGTTAAACTTGAGAGGGTGCAGAAAATGTACACAAGGATGTTGCTGGGCTGGAAGGTTTAAGTTATAAGGAGAGGCTGAATAGGTTGGGGCTTTTCCCCTAGATCTTTGAAGACTAAGAGGTGACCTTATAGAGGTTTGTCAAATCATGGCCATGGATTGTGTGAACAGTTAAGGTTTTTTTCTTAGACTGAGAGAGTCCAAAACTAGTCAACATAGATTTAACGTGAGAGGCAAGGTTAAACTTTTTTATGCAGAGGGTGGAACGAGCTGCCAGAGGAAGTGATAGAGATGAGTTGAATTACAACATTTAAAAGGCTTCTGGACACATACATGAATTGGAAGTGTTTAGAGGAGTATGGGCCAAATGCTCGCAAATGAAACTAGGTCAGATTGGAATGTCTGGTCAGCGTGGATGAGTTGAACCAAAGGGTCTGTTTCCATGTTGTATGACTCTATGACTCTAAGAATTGCTGGCATTTTAATGATCAGTCTCAAAGGTTCTCAGCCTTTTGAGTGAAAAGATATCTCCTCATCTTACTATTAATTGATCTGCCTCTTATCCTACACTATACTTGAGTTTTCTAAACAGAGGAACTATCTCTGTGAGCCTTACAGTATCTTACACATTTCAATGAGATGGCCCCTCATTCCCCTAAACATTAGAAAATGTAGACTGCATTTACTCAGCCTTTTGATACACAAAAAGTCATCCCAGGGACCATTCTAGTGAACATTTGCTGTACAGGCTCCAATGCAAGTTCTGAAATATGGAAATCAAAACTGGACACAGTATTCCAACTGTGCTCTCAACAAAGCCTGGTACAACTGGAACAAGAGCTCCTTACCCTTGTACTCCAATCTCGTTACAATAAAGGCTAATATGCCATGTACCTTCCTACACTTGCTTGCTGCACTTCCATGCTAAGATTCTGAATTCCTTGTGCATGCAGAGTCTCTTGGAATGTCAATATTTTCAAGTTCTACATCTTTTAAAAATATTATTGGAAAGACAGGGTTGTTCTTGAAGCTCTTCATTTCATACTTATCCAAACAAAGTGAAGAACACTGAATTTTAAACAATCATAATTATGCACACTATAAGAGAAAAAGATGCTGATCAATTGGTATGCTGACTCTGCTTTGGAGAGCTATTGCCACACAGAGAGCAATGAGGGAATATAAAATGCCTGTGGTAATTTAAAAAAGGTGCAAACCTTGAACATATCCATGTTTAATCAGTGCATATGTATGTATGTATCAAGAATAAATAAGCCATTGTATCAGCTGATTATCTTAATTATTTAAATCCAATATAAACAGATAACTGTTAATTTATATCTGTATGTTTTTAAATGTCCTGTCAATTAAAAACATGCCTGCATATTCGTGGGAGGGAATGGACAGGTGGGGGGACATTGACCAAGTGATATTATCTTTGGACTGTTGATCCAGAGACTCAGGTAGTGTTCTGGGGACCCAGGTTCAAATCCTGCTGTGACAGATGGTAGAATTTGAATTCGATTATATCTGGAATTGAGAGTCTCATGACTATGAAAACATTGTCAATTGTTAGAAACACCCATCTGGTTCACTAATGGCCTTTAGGGAAAGAAACAGCCTTCTTTACCTGGTTTGGCATATTTGTAATTGCAGATCTACCACAATGTGGTTTACTCTTAACTGCCCTCTGGGTAATTAGGGATGGGCAATGATCTCGTCCCACGAATGAGTAAAAAAAAATGCATGAAATGGGTTCCTGTACAGTACAGGTTAAAGACATCTGTATTGGTAGAGTCTTGCACATGAAATGCATTCAGTGACCAAATGTGTTGAAGGCAATTCCTGGCCACAAGCAATTTTGACCATTTAATTAGTTGTTATAAATTGATCCCAGTCATCTCTATGAAGCACAGTAATTGCAGGTGTCCTTAAAAGTGCAGGCCACAATTCACAAAGACAGTCCGAGGTCTCAGAAACTGCAACAAGGGCATGGAGATGATTTCTTCACTCTTTGAACTGTCGGTATTTGCCGTTATGCAATGTTGCCTTTGTGATGCCTCTGCATTTACAATCTCCTACTATATAAGGCACAGCATGGCTTTTGCTGCATACATCAGAATATTGTCCACAATGTCAAAGGTTCCAAGTACAGGGATTCCATAGACCTCATGTTGGAGTTCTTCATGGGTCACCATATAGAGGCCTATGAACTTGCCATTTGTATGTGATTGAAATGCTGATGATTCAGATTACTAAGGAACTATTTTGTTTCACTGTGGCCATGATGCAATGAAAGCACAGAATAATTGAAGATGAACAATGTGCCAGCGAGCCCAAGGCCAACAGCAACCTGCAGCAGATTTCAAACAGCCTGCACATGAAGAAGTCACAGCTAAAGCTACCCACAGGGTGCAGAAGAGGTACAGAAGGCCCAGAGTCTCTGTGCCATTTTCTCCAGATGAGCAAAGTTCTTTGCTGCCGTAGACTGAGGATGTTCCAGACCACTGTACAAAAACACTGTCATCCGCTGGATGCTCCGATGTCCTCCCACAGTGCAAGGGTATGCACGTTGGATGAATTGGCCATGCTAAATTGCCCAGTGATGTCTAATGATGTGCAGGCTAGATGGATTATTCATGTTAACTGCAAGGTTACGGGGATAGTGTGGGAGGACTGGGCCTGGGTAGGATGGTCTTTGGAGGGTTGATGTGACTCAATGGGCCAAATGGCCTCTTTCCACAATGTAGGGATTCTGTGATTTGTGAACTGTAGGGGTGAGTGATGATGATGCAATGCCAGGGCCTGTCAAGGTGACAGCGGTTCCTAACTTTATGCAACTAGCTGCCTTCACAGATCCACTGGGGATCACTGTGGGATCTCAATCATCATCCACATATGTATCAAGCCTGTCACTGATGTAATTTGTGACAGATGACACCATTTCATCTCACTAACCAATGATGCAGTCAATGTTGTAGCCCAGGCAGTGAGCTTCACCTATAACAGCGGTCTTCTCTAAGGAGCAGAGTGCGATTGACAGGACACACATGGCTTTCGGAGCACTGTATCAGATTACAGCTGACATCATCGATTGAAATGGGTTCCATTCTATCAATGTGCAATTGACCTGTGATCGCAGATACCACATTTAAAAATCAGCGCTTGGTACCATGGGAGCTGCCATGATGTCTATGTCCTTGAGAACTAACATGTTCATTTCAAGGGCCTGATATCTTAGAAAGATGCTTGTTAGGAGAGGAGAGGTACCCCCTCCAGCCATAGCTGAAGACTCAATGATATAACCCCTGAGTGAGGCTGTATGTTGGTACAATTCTTTCATCAGGACCGCCATGGAGCAGGAGTCTCCTGAAGATGCAGTTCTATGCTAGGATTGGTCTTAATGAGGAGTTACAATACATTCATGGCATAGTTTGTTAAATAATCTTAAAGTGCTGTGCTCTGCATAACTGTAGCAGGCAAAGAGGGCAAGAGATGGATGCTAGAGATCTGGAAGAGCAGCAGCAGATAAGGACATCGAGCAGGATGAGCCTCTCCTTAAGCATCATCGAGCAGAGCAGCACTGGGCACAACAAGCCATACTAGACATAACTGACACCAGCTCCCAATTGATGTGTGTTGGGTGCAGCGATCATTCATTGATTGTAAATTTGTGTTGCCCCAAAGGCTGAAAGACTTTTAATGGTGGTCTTGCCCTACTTCATTTCTAATGCTGCTGGTGAGCATGAGCTCAAGGATAGAAATTCTCTAAAATTGATGCTTAGCCATCTTTTTGGTAAAATGCAGCAGTAGACTCCGAAGGATAAGAGCAGCCAATAGAACTGTTCCTGGTGGTTCACTGAGCTGTAAAGTGGCAATGATGGTTTTGGGAGGAAAGGGATACAAGATTGGACCCGTCTTTCTACCTGTGGGGCACTTCCGACCATCCTGCTTCACAAGAAAAACAATCTAAAATGTTTTCAAATCTTTGTGGCGAGGTCTCTTCTGCCCTCCTGTGCACCTACCTTCCCGTGGGTGGTTTTCACACCTGCTGAAGAAACAGGTCAATATCAGGGGGCCAGGCTGTCACATCACAAATGAGATCATTGTACATTCAAGCTCAGGGCAACTGCTGCCAAGACGCAGTGGGGAAAGGCCACTGTCTAAGGTCTTTCTGCCAAAGTACAGTGGGGGTCCATTCAGTTATCAGGCTCTCCCAGTGCCTCAAATCTATGGGTAAAAAGTATCTTGCATAAGTTGGGTTTGTTTGTTGGAATTGTCAGTAAAGTCAAACTCCTATGTTTGTTTGTTTCTCCATATGCAAAGACTGTATAGAACTGAAATGTTTTAGTGATTATGTACATATGTAATTGTGTAAATATGTACATTCTTGTGAATCAAATATATTTTTGAAATTAAAAAACATCACAAATGAAATATTATAAATATGCCAGAAAATTGGCTTCGTCAAAATTTAACCTTTATTTGGCAGTAAGTCGAGAAAGGGGATTTGGGAGAATGAAAAATTCCTGCTGCTGTCCAACAGCAGATTGAAGGCACTGCCCTTCACCATGCTGAGAGACTGGCTTTCAGCAGATTCTGTGTGAAGTATTCGGACAGGATTGCAAATGTAATCACTTTTTCATCAATAAACTCCCTGTCGTGAGGCTCTTAATTGTAAAAGGCCTCCACTGGACCATGCCACTTGTTTTACACAGACATTTCTTCGACCAGTATTGCTAAGGAATTAATAGTCATTAGAGGCAATTATATTTTTAACCCGTCAGAGGGAAACCCTTCCTTAAATGGTTCAGAGCATGTAGATGGTTTACTGTAATTTTTTCTTCTATTTTCATTTTTTTAATTCTTAGTAAATCACCGTCCTTGGCTCTTTTTTTTAATGTACTTTCCTCACTTGTTCCCTAGTTCAAGAATAATATATTGATTTTGTTGGGTTACGTGAGGCAATTTCTTTGTGAGTTCCACCAAATCCCAGTATACCAATGCAGAGAGAAAATAAATTAGAATGATTGCAAGCAGGGTCTGACATAACGGTGCGTTTCCAAGCCCTTAGCAAAATGTAATTGGTTTTAATCTGAAGTATACTGCTTTGCAAGGAGCATCCCCATTACAAAATCTCTGCATGTTATGATATTAGGGATGTGACATCGAAATTGGGCAAATACTATAAACCTTTATCTCGCTTAATAGTCAGTATCAAAAGAGGATCAAATTTAGAAGGGATTTAGTGCCATCAGTTCAGATGTTAACTGGAAACAATTTAGTTATTCTGATTATGCAAGGCTTAACTAACCTCTTTATTTTTACTCACAGGATATAAACAGCACTGGCAAGGCCAAACTTGCCACACTGCTTGATGACAGATGAGGAAATCACATGTTATGGAGGTTTTATTGAGGTGGAGCAGGGAGAAGAACAGACTGGCATACAGGAGGGCCGAATTGAGACCACAACCAAATTAGCTTTCGTCTTAATAAATGATGGAGCAGGCTCAAGAGGTCGAATAGCTTGCTCCTGTTCCTAAATCCTACGTACCTTTCTACCTAATTTTCCTTGGGAAGATAGAAAAAAAGCTAGAACTTCTCTTAAAGCTGCTCGTGCTCCACCATTGGAATCGCAGCAACAATTCCAATTCTGCATAAATGGAAATGGAATGGGCAGGCTAGTCAATCCCTCAAGATTATTCTGCCACTCAGTTGGTCATGCTTGATCTGTACTCGAGCTCCATTTACTCGCTGGGGTAATGCTGTACTTCCAATGTGAAAGTACAACATAGAGGCAGAACAATTCCAAGAAAATCCCCAGTCAAAGACCCAAATCAAACAGAAAATGCTGAAACCAAATGTAAATGTTCAACTTTGTGGGCTGGCCAGCCAAAATAAAAAGTCAAAGTCAGCACCTAAATGTAGTCAACGAAGTGGATATCTTAGGAAAGTTATAAATTTATCCAAGTGTGAGGGGCTTGCCATCAACCCACTAAATATACAACAGAACTGGAAAGGAAGAGAAAGGAATCAGCATTCCAAACTGAGTCAGCACTGAATCCATTCTCATCAGGTTAGAAATGGTTACAAATGATGAGGTATGTTTTTATACCTTGTTTGACATAAAAGATAAATACCCTGGTTCTGGAATTCTATTTCTCTGCTGATGTATATGAAGTACTTTTGGGATAATTGGGCACATTTCCAGTTACTTCCCAGTTATACCAAGTCATTCCTCCCCTTTTTATGCTAGTCAACTATTCTGGTCAGAATGGGCACCATGAGGCAGGATTTACTCCAAGTGATACGGGTTTCACTTGCCCACGAAAAGGCCATCAAGAGTGTCTCTGCCTTTGGGGAAGACCTGATAAAATACGTACAACCCAGGTGGTTAAATAGTCAGCAGTGAGCCTTCTTTGGGTCAAAGACCTAGGCCAAAGATCCTGCACTGTGAAAGCTACCAGCTAAACAGAGGTAGCAGTGGAGAAGCAGTGGTAGTGGTCAGCAATGCACCCACCAGGGCAGAGACCAGGGAAGAACTCCAAGCATGAGATGGGGATGGGATTGCAGACAGGAGAGGGATTGCAAGAAAGCTTAGGGGTCAGTGTCAGCAGTGCCAGAAAGTGGTCCTCAGATTTTAAGACCCCAATCGCTATTGGAAAAAGTGGGTCATGCACATGTCTTCCTGACAGGAGCTTAGTCAGAGTAGAGGTGGGAAATGGTGCAGTGTCAGCATGGCACCCTCTCCCCAATATCTATCCTCCTTGCCTCCAAATTCTCCTCTACTGAGGGCATTACCCCCAGGATGTTGCTGTTGACTGGAAGAGTTTAACAATTAAAAGGTGATTCAGAAATACCACCAATGAGCACTATTTTGGGCTAAATTTTGTAAGCAATTAACACTGCTAGAGGTTTGTTACACTCAGACTTACCACAAACCTTCTGTGATGTTTGGCACTAGAGATTGAAAAGCCTAATAGTGCAATGTCCTCCACAGGGGGCTGGTGCCTGTGTGAATAAGGCAAAAGCAGTTATCTCCTAAACCAGGCAGTTTTGGAGAATTCTTACTGCCTCTCTAGTTCTACACTTGACTATTCTATCACACTCGCAACTAGCCTTCCCTATTCTGCCCTCTGTAACCTCCATCATTTCTGTGGTCATGGCCCAACATTGGCTCCTTAGACAGTTCCTTCATTTTATATTTCTCGTCTTTGCTTTTAAATCCAACCAGGGTCTCATCCCTCTCTTTCTCTATAATCTCCACCAGACCTACAGGCCACTCCGATATCTACGCTTTTCTAATTCTGGCGTCTTCAGACTCTGAAATGCAATCCAGTTTTGATGGTCCTGTTGAAACTGCCTGAAGCATTTGCTCCTTATATGTATTCAGAAGCTCACCTCAGGGTCTCTTTGGAATAAGTACTGCTGTTCATCTTTAAAAATCTCAGAAACATATTTAATAAGAACCAATTAGGCATGAACTTTCTGCAATTTACTTCAAATTAATCAGATAAAACCTTGGTTTCACATTTAGGATATAGCGGTATAATTTAGTATGAATTCAAGTCTTCCAATTTTCTAATTGGTGGGAACTTGTACTATGCAATATTAGTAATAAAAGCATTAAAGTGGTAATTTCTTTGAAATTCATTGACCTATTAAATTTAAAGTTTTGTTTCATGATATATACTGAACCAACCCTGAATGAATTCTTAGCTTTGCCTTTAAACAAAACTGTAACAAGTTGGGGGAATAGTTTTGACTTCCATGGAAATGAAAACTGGGAATGGTGGCTACACTGATGCCACATTTTAATGTGTCATTTGAAGTCAATATTAAACCCTAAAATATCTCCTTTATCTAAAACTAAAACTAAATTCTAGATATGTTATTAAACAGATATTTGGTTCATCAGTGAATTTCCAGTTCACGAGGTGTCTGTCTCAAGTCCTGTTGGGATGAGTTATTTATATATTCTTGGCCTTTAGTCTAAGGAAAGCCCTTGATAGTTTTCAAGCAGTGCATTATTTGATCTTCTCAATTTGACTGGTGTTCTAGTTTGACTCCTGTACAAAATCAATGCTACCGAATTCAGTTTATATAAATTTTATTTACTTAAAGATCATTCAAAGCTTTCAACATCTTTACATGAAAGGTCAGGAATTATTTTAAATCGCGAAAAGTTTTGCAGGAAAGTTATTGTAAAATCAATGATTTCAACTGTCATTCAATCCATACAAATCCCAAATGTAATTAATTTTGTAAGTCTAGTGTGATTCAGTTACTTCAGAAAGTCAATTGTGGTGTTTGGAGCTGATTTGATTTGTTACTCTTGTGTTGATGGGATGATAATGACTTCGAAATATGGTTGATAATCTTCCCAGCCCATAACCAGTGACAATGTTGTGAAAAGCATTTGAAAAGGGACTACTACTATAAGTGCTCAAGGATCCATTCTGGTTCAGATATTTTGTCTTGGGAAGATGCAGATATTTTACGTTTACACGATCTTTTGGCATCCCCTTGCTGGAAAGTGATCGAAGCATATTTAATGGCAACTTTTGCGACGATACAGTAGCTTTAAGAGGTGTCTTTTGTCTTTATTTCTGAACAGAGATTGAGACACTGGTGCTCAGCAATCTATGCGAAGGTGAACAGCTTGCGCAGCCTCTAGGGGGTCGGGGTTTAAAGGTGGGACAATAGAAGCAGCCTTTATCTAAAATAAAATGGCCATCTTTTGGCATCCCCTTGCTGGAAAGTGATCGAAGCATATTTAATGGCAACTTTTGCGACGATACAGTAGCTTTAAGAGGTGTCTTTTGTCTTTATTTCTGAACAGAGATTGAGACACTGGTGCTCAGCAATCTATGCGAAGGTGAACAGCTTGCGCAGCCTCTAGGGGGTCGGGGTTTAAAGGTGGGACAATAGAAGCAGCCTTTATCTAAAATAAAATGGCCCATCTGATCAACATCTAATTGTACTCTGAGCTAATCTTCACTGTCCATCTGCAAACTTACTAGTTGTGCCTCCTATGTTCACATCCAAATCATTTACAGAAATGACAAAAAGCAATAGATCCAGCAGCGATCCTTGTGGCATACCACTGGTCTCAGGCCTCCAGTCCGAAAAGCCACCCTCCACCACCACCCCCTGTCTCCTACCTAATTTCGAATCCAAATGGCTAGCTTCCTCGGGTTCCATGTGATCTAACCTCACTAACCAGTCTACCATGTGAAACCTTGTCAAATGCCTTCCTGAGGTCCATATGGACAACATCTATTGCTCTGCCTTCACCAATCTTCTTTGTCACTTCTTCAAAAAAACTGATGGTGGTGGGAATCTGGAATGTACTGCCTGGGAGGGTAATTGAGGTGAGAAACCTCACAATCTTTATAAAGTAATTGAATGAACACTTGAAATGTCATAATGTTCAAGGCTATGGACCAAGTGCTAGAAAGTAGGACTAGTATAGAGTCAATTTTCCATCAATGCACATTCCATGGACTGAAAGGCTTCTTCTGTATATTCTATGGTGTTTAGAGAGAAAGTATTATTTAGGACAATAACAGCAAACATTGGTTACAATTCTGTAGTCACACCAAATTAAGAAAATACTTCATATTGCTGAAAAATAAAACATTTATTGAAGTTTTTGCATAAGTTCAGGACAATTTGTAGGAAATAACAATGTAAAGTGAAAACAACATTTATATCTTATGAGAGGAGTGCTATTTGCTTGGCAAATGGTCACTGATTGGTCAAGATGTTGCCATGAGGAATGAGGCAGTTAACATTTACTGCCAAGCTTTGTTTAAATTTTAACCAGATCGATTGACTCTATTTGATCGAGGCATTACCCTGAAAAATGATCTCACAGAGAATGGCTGTCACAATTTTTATTACACTGAAATAGACAAAGTGGGTGTACAAATGCTTTTGTCTGCAAAAGAACGGACCCTGTTTATTAGTGAATGTTAATTCCAGCACATGCAACTAACTGCAGCACAGTGTGAGCCTGATCGACGATCCAAAATTTGTCGTGAGCATAAGCGATCGCCTACTCAGGGTTATTTAACAGATATTGTCCAATCACCGAATCACATCTAATGTTGGATACTGTCGCTTGGTTGTAAAATTAAATTTTCCTGCCACGAATACAGAGAGTAAATCTTGAACTCAATTCAGAACATGTTATAGAACATAGAACATAGAAAAATACAGTGCAGTACAGGCCCTTCGGCCCTCGATGTTGCGCCGACCAAAGCCTACCTCCATTTGCTTATCCAATGCCCGCTTAAATGACCATAAAGAGGGAGAGTCCACCACTGCTACTGGCAGAGCATTCCATGAACTCACAACCCGCTGAGTAAAGAATCTACCCCTAACATTTGTCCTATACTTACCACCCCTTAATTTAAAGTTGTGTCCCCTAGTAACAGCTGACTCCATTAGCAGAAAAAGGTTCTCACTGTCAACCCTATCTAAACCCCTAATCATCTTGTACACCTCTATCAAATCTCCCCTAAACCTTCTTTTCTCCAATGAGAACAGCCCCAAGTGCCTCAGCCTTTCCTCATACAATCTTCCTACCATGCCAGGCAACACCCTGGTAAACCTCCTCTGCACTCGTTCCAATGCCTCCACGTCCTTCCTATAGTATGGAGACCAAAACTGCACACAATACTCCAGATGAGGTCGCACCAGAGTCTTATACAACTGCAACATGACCTCAGGACTCCGGAACTCAATTCCTCTACCAATAAAGCCCAGTACACCATATGCCTTCTTCACAGCACTATTTATCTGGGTGGCAACTTTCAGAGATCTGTGTACATGGACACCAAGATCCCTCTGCTCATCCACACTACCAAGTAGCCTACCATTAGCCCAGTAATCCATCTTCTTGTTACTCCTACCAAAGTGAATGACTTCACACTTAGCTACATTGAACTCCATTTGCCACCTTTCTGCCCAGCTCTGCAACTTATCTATATCCCGCTGTAACCTGCCACATCCTTCTTCGCTGTCCACAACTCCACCGACTTTCGTGTCATCTGCAAACTTGCTCACCCAGCTTTCAAGCCCCTCCTCTAGGTCATTTATAAAAATGACAAACAGCAATGGTCCCAAAACAGATCCTTGTGGAACACCGCTAGTAACTACACTCCAAGATGAACCTATACCATCAACTACTACCCTCTGTCTCCTTCCAGCCAGCCAATTCCTAATCCAAACCTCTAATGCACCCTCAATGCCATACCTCCGTAGTTTTTGCATTAGCCTACCATGGGGTACCTTATCGAACGTCTTGCTAAAATCCATATACACCACATCTACTGCTTTACCCTCGTCCACTTCCTTGGTCACCTTCTCAAAGAACTCAATAAGGTTTGTGAGGCACGACCTACCCTTCACAAAACCATGCTGACTATCCTTGATCACATTATTCCTATCCAGATGTTCATAAATCCTATCCCTTACAATTCTCTCTAAGACTTTGCCCACAACAGAAGTGAGACTCACTGGCCTATAGTTACTTGGGCTATCCCTACTCCCCTTCTTGAACAAGGGGACCACATTCGCTATCCTCCAGTCTTCTGGCTCTATTCCCATAGACAATGATGACATAAAAATCAAGGCCAATGCCTCCACTATCTCCTCCCTAGCTTTCCAGAGGATCCTAGGATAAATGCCATCAGGCCCAGGGGACTTATCTATTTTCATCCTTTCCAGTATTCCCCAGACCTCTTCCCTACATACCTCAAGGTTATTCATTCTAATCACTTGTGACTCAATATTCGCATCAGCAACAGTGTCCTGTTCCTGAGTGAATACTGACGAAAAGTATTGATTTAGTGTCTCACCAATCTCCTCCGCCTCCACGCACAACTTCCCACTACTATCCTTGACTGGACCAATACCTACCCTAGTCATCCTTTTATTCCTGACATACCTATAGAAAGCCTTTGGGTTTTCCCTAATCCTACCAACTAAGGACTTTTCATGTCCCCTTCTCGCTGCTCTTAGCTCTCTCTTTAGATCCTTCCTGGCTACCTTATAACTCTCAATCGCCCCAACTGAACCTTCACGCCTCATCTTTACATAGGCCGCCCTCTTCCCTTTCACAAGGGATTCCAATTCCTTATTAAAGCACAGCTCCCTTACAAGACCCTTTACTCCCTGCCTGACTGGTACATACTTATCAAGGACACCCAATAGCTGTTGCTTGAACAATCTCCACATATCATTTGTGTTCTTCCCTTGAAGCCTATTTTTCCAATCCACGCATCCTAAGTCATGCCTCACCGCATCATAATTTCCCTGCCCCCAGCTATAACTCTTGCCCTGCAGTGCACACTTATCCCTCTCCATCACTAGAGTAAAAGTCACCGAGTTGTGGTCACTGTCCCCGAAGTGCTCACCTACCTCCAAGTCTAACACCTGGCCTGGTTCATTACCTAGAACCAAATCCAGTATAGCCTCACCTCTTGTTGGCCTGTTCACATATTGTGTCAGGAAACCCTCCTGCACACATTGGACAAACACCGACCCATCTAACGAACTCGAGCTATAGCTTTCCCAGTCAATATCTGGGAAGTTAAAGTCCCCCATAACAACCACCCTGCTACTTTCACTCTTCTCCTGAATCATCCTCGCAATACTTTCCTCTACTTCTCTCGGACTATTAGGAGGCCTGTAGAAAACTCCTAACAGGGTGACCTCACCTTTCCTATTTCTAACCTCAGCCCAAACTACCTCAGATGGCAAGACTTCCTCCATCGTCCTTTCCACCGCTGTAATACTATTCTTGACAAGCAATGCCACACCTCCCCCTCTTTTACCCCCATCTCTGACCCTGCTAAAACATTTAAACCCTGGAACCTGCAACAGCCATTCCTGTCCCTGTTCTACCCACGTCTCTGTAATGGCCACAACATCGAAGTCCCAGGTACCAATCCATGCTGCAAGTTCACCTACCTTATTTCTTATACTTCTGGCGTTGAAGTATGCACACTTCAAGCCAACTTCCTATTTACAGGCACCCTTCTTCGAGATCGATGCCTTGTTCCTAACCTCCCTACACTCAAGGTCCTGTACCCTAAAGCTACAGTCCAGGTTCCCATGCCACTGCAGAGTTAGTTTAAACCCTCCCAAAGAGCACTAGCAAACCTCCCCCCAAATATACTGGTGCCCCTCAGGTTCAGGTGTAGACTATCCTGTTTATAGAGGTCCCACCTTCCCCAGAAAGAACCCCAGTTGTCCAGAAACCAGAATCCCTCCCTCCTGCACCATCCCTGTAGCCACGCATTTAACTGTTCTCTCTCCCTATGCCTCGACTCTCTTATCACGTGGCACGGGTAACAAACCAGAGACAACAACTCTGTTCGTTCTAGCTCTGAGCTTCCAACCTAGCTCCCTGAAAGCCTGCCTAACATCCTCACCCCTCTTCCTACCTATGTCGTTGGTTCCAACGTGGACCATGATCTGGGGCTGCTCCCCCTCCCCCTTAAGGACCCGGAAAACACGATCAGAGACATCACGTACCCTTGCACCTGGGAGGCAACATACCAATCGTGAGTCTCTGTCGCCCCCGCAAAACCGCCTATCTGTGCCCCTCACTATTGAGTCCCCAATAACTATCGCTCTACCTTTCTCCGCCCTTCCCTTCTGAGCAACGGGGACAGGCTCCGTGCCAGAGGCCTGAACCTCGTTGCTTACCCCTGGTAAGTCATCCCCCCCACAAGTATCCAAAACGGTATACTTGTTCTTGAGGGGAATGACCGCAGCGGGTCCCTGCACTGGCTGCTTCCTCCCACTCACCCTCACTGTCACCCATCTCTCTATAACTTTCGGAGTAACTACTTCCCTAAAGCTCTGATCTATGACCACCTCTGCCTCCCGAATGATCCGCAGTTCATCCAACTCCAGCTCCAGTTCCCTAACACGGTCTTGGAGGAGCTGGAGATGGGTGCACTTCTTGCAAGTGTAATCAGCAGGGACGCTAATGGCTTCCCTCACCTCATACATGTTGCAAGAGGAACATTGCACTGCCTTCGCTGCCATCCCTCTAAAAGGTAAACTTTAAAAAACTAGATCTAAAGAAACAAACAAGCAAAATGCAGCACTTACCTGCTTACCACAATGGGTCTTATTATTAGGTTAGAGGAGGAGGGCGGGTGGGAGGCTCTACCCCATAGTGCCTCGGGTTCTTCACCTGCGCGCTTATATAAGGAAAAAAAACCTTCCCAGGTAAGCTAGCGCGACACCAGCTTCTGGGTCCGCTAGGTGCTTAAAAAAAACCTTTAAATTTTAGCCGTTAAATAACAAAAACTGGACTATACCCGCGACTTAAAAAAAAACACCACCAGACAGCCATTACCTGCTCCGCTGAGAGAGTGAGCTATGTTGTGTATATTGATCTATGCATTTGCAATGTGATTCACATCATGATGCAGGCACATAGATGTAGAAACCCACTGATTGTTGACATATTGATTGTCAAGCCCACTGTATTTCCTTTGATGTAATTATTGTCAGGCACACTCTGAACCTTTGCAGAACTAACTTCTAATAAGTCTCAGATTGACAGCAGTAGATATTAAAATAAATGGAATTTAAGGAATTATAGTTACCCATCTGGGTAACTCGGGATAAGAACAATGAGGCCATTGTGTGTCTACAGTCAAGTGAAATTGTTTTTGGAAAATATCTTATGTCCAAATCAAAAGGTTGTGCATCCCATGTTGATTTGTTGTCCCCTGAACTATGATTTATCAGTAATGATTTATTTTGCCCTTTCTTTTTGTTTTCCAGTTGCTCGATTGTTTTGTTATCCCAGTGGTACTGTTGCTGTCCTGGTTCTTCCTGCTGGTGAGATACAAGGCTCTTCACTTCATTGGAGTCGGGGTGTGTCTACTGGGGATGGGATGTATGGTGGGGGCTGATGTTCTTGTTGGGAGACATCAAGGAACTGGTGAGTTACTCAGTACTTCTACCATCAGAAAATCCATGAACCATTTTTGATGTGTTTAAATCAATAGAGAAGTGAAAGTCAGATTGTTAACAGACTTCGCACTCGCATACAGTTTTCAAATTTGGAAGATTAAGATGCACTAGATAACTATGCATCATGAAAAGTAACATTGTTAAGGTCAGCTTCATATCATTTAGAGGTATTCATGCGATTTCTTGCTTTACTATATTTACATCATGCTAATTATATCTACCACCTAATTGGGTTGTTTAGTCCACCAGTGCTAAACACTAGAAACATGCAGCACAGAGGGAGGCAGTAAAAAATAAGTTGTCCTTCTCTGAACTTTCCATATAGCTTGTAAAAGCCTTCCTTATGAATTACATGTTTAAGTATATATGTCCACCCACACATAAAAACATGATGATTATATTAGAGCTGTAGTATATTGGCACTAAGTCAAAATGTTTAGAGAACTGGAGCAGAGACAATGGACTGAATGGCCTCCTCCTGCCCTGTAAAAATTTTGTGAATCAGTGATTCAGTGTTGCACCTGAATACTCATGGCATTAGATGGTTGTAAGTGGCTGTGACCATTGTCTCAAAATTGATCACCACCACCTTAGACATGGAGAATTAACATGATTTGTGTTAGGTCCTGATCTGAATCTAAATTTAATATTTACTCAAAATTAAAATAGATTGTAATAAATGGATAAAACATGGATTAAAATAGATTGTAATAAATGGATAAAACATGCCAGTATATTGAAAATGCACTGCTCTTTCATATATCAATACTACCTCATGATGTTAATATTATCAAATCAAAACCAACATAGAATTGATATGTTGCACTTTATTTGGCTTACTCTTGTACTATTCACAAAAAAACTCTTTTTCCTCCTCACCATAACAGTTTATTAATTGGTATTTCTGAATATCTGATGCTGCAGATTATACTCTGAACTGTATAATCAAATAAACAGTGTACCCATTGAACCACTTTTGGCGGTAGAGACTCGATAATGCAAAGGGCCTCTTTACTCTATGATTCTATGTCTAATTGCTGGTATACATAACCATTTCGTAATTCAAGTCACTATCCAATAATAAAGACTTTAAGGCACTTTGAGTATAATATGTTGATGCAGTTCACAGTGAGCTTAAACACTCTAATGCATTGGTCTCTTATCAAAACTACTATGTACTAATTAACATGAGATTGATGCTGTAATAATATCCTTCTTTGGATTGGCAGACATAGCACTGCATAACATGTAGAATTGTACAGAGTCAGAGTCTCAGTTTTAGAAGTGTATCTGAAATCTCTGAATAAAGATGGCGCCTGTCACTACCATTGTAATTTCAAATTCTGTTAGATGCTCATTTAACTCAATGTCATTTGTTTAATCATGTTTGAAAGCACCCAGTCTTCATTCAGGATGGAACCTCAGGGTGATAATGAATTCAATGAGTGTTCAGTGTAATCAGGTTTTTAACACCCTTTTAGTTCTCAGCTGTGCTTTGTGCCAAAACTGCATAGAGTATGGTTAATCGGTGAATACATTAGTGCCTTCTCATAGCTATTGTCTAATGCATGTCCCAACTTCTAGAAAATTAATTTTGTCTCCATTTTTTTTACTGGAATCAGGTTTGTTAGAATATTTGGGAACTATCACCTCCCCCCAAGTGCACTATGATGTTTTGCCTGTTAATTTTAATGGTTAAGTGTAATGGAGAGGATATATCTTCATTTCCTCTCTACGATCATGGTATCCAAAGTGCCCTCACTAAGCATACTGTGTCATAATTCACTGCTTAGTGTAAAAAATAATCTCAGTATCAGCATAATGTTAAATAAAGAAAGTGTGTTTTTTTCCCTTTGTTCTCCTGAACATTAGGGATGTTAATTTTGCAGAATAGAACACATCCTCACCAATTCTGGCACCCATTTGCTGCTTCCTCAGTGAAGGTGGAACTGAAATAGAATGATGTGAGAGACTGTGGAAACCCTATGTGCAGTCATGTCTAGCTGGCAAAAGCTAATTATCCTTCTTGCTAATAAATTTGACGAACTTAATCTGATTCAGTGGATATCAGAAGCTTTTCAGACTCTCACGTCCCTCTAAATTCCTTGCTAAATCTCCTCATTTTCAATTCCTATGCAAAGCACACAGGTCCCATTTGTCTTCAGCTGATTTTCATTCTCTTAGGTCCTCAGCTTCTTCACAGGTACAGGTAATGGACTGAATGGTTTCAGCTTATCTCGGCTAAATGGTGATTGGGATGCTGGACCTATTTTACACAGATGGAGTGTAACATGGCTTGCAATCGAGTAAAGTTCTATAAACTTTTGTCAATCTTTTTAGATTTGAGGTAGAACCTTTCTGGCAAATTCCCCAGATGCTACTTGAATGTACAGGTTAACAGAAAACATTTGGCCTATCTTGTCTTTGAAAGAGCTTTCTATTTAGTACACTGTCAAACTACATGTACACAGATTTGAACAAAATATCTTTTAATGGTTTAATCTGAGTTTTATGTTTAACTGCCATTCTAATAACATACGATTTTCTGTACCTATTAGGCCAGTGAATGTGTTAACATTGCTAATCTTAAATCTAACGTTATATTTCTGAAAGCAAAAGTGATTGCAATTTGCATTCAGAGAGGTTTCTAACAAATCACCAAAATTGCTATAATTGATTCTTTTTGTTTACTTTTAACTAGGTGATAATAAACTGCTTGGAGACTTGCTAGTATTGGCAGGAGCTACATTATATGGAATTTCCAATGTCTGTGAGGAATTCATTGTGAAGAACTTGAGTCGGGTGGAATTTCTAGGAATGATTGGACTGTTTGGCTCTTTCTTCAGTGGCATACAGTTGTGAGTTCTTTTCCTAACTTTAATATGTGGTCGCCAAATTAACTAACAGACAGATTTGATTGATTGCTGGAAAAATGTTACTGCAATGCGTTTTTACTACATCAGCCAATGCATTTCAAAACAATTCACTGTGCACACTGCTGTGTAAAGATGTGATCATGTGTCAGATAAATGCAAGTTATTCTTTGTCTAGAAAACTCTCTAGTTTGTGATAAATACTCCCAGCAGACAACCGCAACTGAGATGACCCAAAAAGACAGAAAGTTATCATGTTGATTTTTAATTTTTGCATTATTTTTGTGTCCATCAAGTTGATGGATTTTATGCTGGAATAATTGTTTTTCAATTTTATTTCATCAAATCCAACACTCCCATGTCTGGTGCCATAATTATTCCCATATTAGGCGCTTACACGACACTTTATTCTGCATGATTTTGTTTTGCAAACAGTATCCTATAAGATATTTATGAACCTAAGGTTCCATTGGCAATTTAAAATGCGAGGCATGTAATCGATTAAAGGTCATCAGTTCAAACTCTACACCATGTGATTTTAGCAACATTGATGGTCCACTGAAATACTGACAAAATGCTTTAGCTGTCAAAGGTGCTTAGACAGGAATAATCAGGAGCAGTTGGGAAATATAGCTTTCCCATTTTAACTGCTTGGCTGCTCCGATTCTGTAAACAGAATAAAATTCCCAGTCCACCCCAAATTCCCAGTCCACCCATTTTTAGAATTGCAAATAGCATTTTTTAGGTTTAGATATTACAAGTGAAGTTTAATATTTAAAGATACCCATTCCACAATGCATTGCAATGGATGACCACTTCGAATAATTCCAAACAGGCACAGGTGGCTAAATGACTTGTCACATATGGAAGTTTTATTTATTTCCAGTAATTATGCAAGTTATACATCTAAATTTCTAGATCAACTGGATGCATTATTAATTTGGAATGGTTAGTACCAGATCAAATCTCTGTAGAAGAGTAAAATGCTATAAAGGATATAATGTGCTGAAACAAACTTCTTTCCTATGTAAACTTGAATTTAACTTTGTATGTGATTGTTGTAAAGTCTTGAAATTTGAGTAGATATTAGTATGCAAACAAGAAAAGATTAAATTTGGAGGCAAGATTAATTTTATTTTTAAGTTCTACCATAAATTCTGCCTGAAGTAAGCAAATGCAAAATTTGCTGACTTGATTAGAATATCTTTTGATGGTGAAAGAGATGCTGGGAGCTGTCTGAGCAAAGTGGTGAAAATCCTTGGTGAACTTTCTGAACTTGAAAAACAGCTTGCTATTCTGATTGTTTCATTTTGTTTAATGTACAATGCAGCGTTAAGAGAAACAGTTGTTAACAAAACTCTGAGCCATGCTAACAATATCGTTCTTAAGAATTCATCCGAAGTTGTAGACTTTAGATAAGTACAGATTGAAATACACTGAATATTAATTAGACCTCTTTAATTTCCAGTTGAAGCTTATTTGAGTAGAGAGACAATATGTTGACATACCTTTAATTTTAATATGCACTTCACGGTGGCTCAGTGGTTAGCACTGCAGCCTCACAGCACCAGGGACCCAGGTTCAATTCCAGCCTTGAGTGACAGTCTGTGTGGAGGTTGCACATTCTCCCAGTGTCTGCGTGGGTTTCCTCTGGGTGCTCTGGTTTCCTCCCACAGTCCAAAGGTGTGCAGGTCAGGTGAATTGGCCAAGCTAAATTGCCCTTAGTGTTAAGTGAAGGGGTAAACGTAGGGGAATGGGTCTGGGTGGGTTGCTCTTCGGAGGGTAGGTGGGGATTGGTTGGGCTGAAGGGCCTGTTTCCATACTGTAGGTAATCTAATCTAATCATGAAAAACAAAAACTTCCCAGCAAGTGAAATGAGCCCAAAATAGTTGTACGTTTCAAAAATGTTGATTTTGAAGAAGGATACTTGAATGAGTTGCTATCTTGAATTTTGTGGTCAACATCTTGGTGGCTGTCATCTTAAGAGCATGATTTCAGATGGTTCATTCTTATGTTTTGCTGTAAAATTACTTTGGAACATTTATAAGCAGTAATTCATGACTTTGGAGTCAATGTTTGATCTAAGTTATATGGCTCAGGAAGGAAGACATCATGGCTGAGAAACCTGAAAACATATGATTCCTGGAAGTCCTGCAGTTTTCCTACAGTGACCACTGGCTTTGGTGCTATGGGAAGGAGGAATTGAAAAAGAATGGCATAGGGCCTGCACCAATCACCATGTTGGAAAGGATGTTAGCTCAAACATCCGATGTGTGTATATACCAAAGACATGCGGAGTGGACAGATTGTGTTCTCAGTCTGCATCTATTATTAGTTCGCATCCGACCTGCCATTTTGAATCTTGTCTTGAATTCTCAAAGGAGAGGCTGCAGTGTAGAAAGAGAACATTTGGCCCCTTGTATCTATGCTAGCACTCTGTGACAGCATCACAGCTAGCCCCGCTCTCCTGAATTTTTCCCATGAATTCTTCCGTCTTCAGTAAGTATCCAGTTCTGTTTTGACAACCATGACTATACGTGCCTCCACCAAACCCTCAAGCCTTCCATTCTTAGCCTCGGCCACATGCTGTTTATCATCATGCTGCTTTGATTCATTTGCCCTTCATTTTACATGATTGTCCTCGACCCTTTCACAAACTTGAACTGTTCCTTCTTATTTAATCTAGGCATATCATGTGTTTGAATAATTCTACCAAGGTTCCAAAACCTCTCTGAAGGAGAAAACCCCCAGCTTTTCCAATCTTTCTTTGGAACAGAAATCCCTCATCCCTGGAATCATTCTCATAAATCTTTTTTGCACCCTCTCTAATGCCTCATGTAATAGTTTAATTGAGATTAGCCTGTGTTTTTGTAAAAATTCATCATAACCGCCTTGTCCTGTGTGTATCTATTTACCGAGGATGATGCATGCTTATTATTCACTTTTCCAACCCACCATACCACCTTTAGTGATTTATGTATATATGTTCCAAGGTAGAGCCTTCTGAAGAAGTGTCACTGAACCCAAAACATTAACTCTGCTTTCTTTTCATTGATGTTCCTAGATCTGCTGAGTTAGTCCATTAGTTTGTGTTTTCATTTCAGATTTTGGCATCCATAGTTCTTTGTCTTATTTTATTGCTGTGTTCCAACACTGCCTTCAGATTGCATCCATTATTCCATATTGCCTTTCCTCTTTGTCATTACCAAAATCTATCACTTCATATTTGTCTCAATGAAGTTCCATCTGCCACATGCCTGCTCAGCCCACCATCATGAAGTCCATCACTGTACTCCTCGCATTTCATAACATTCACAAGTTTTGTAGCATGCGCAGAGTTTGAAATTGAGCACATCATGGACAAAATTTTGTTCCCTTTACTATCTCTTATCAGGAGCTTTATAAGAGGTGAATGTTTTCTTACCCTGGCAGCGTGGATTCCAAATTAAATATTTTCTGTAAGAAGGTTTTATGAGTTTAAAAAAAAGGTTATTTATTCACACACCCTAACCCCAAAAATAACATACTTCACGCATTCATCTCACTCACACATCTCACTCACATCCAGTGCAGTGTTGGTCTGAGGCAATGAACGGGCTTGTATGGTACTGGTTTGAGTCAGTGGACTGGTCCATATTCAAGAACTCAGTGGCCAACCCACTCTGCACAATGACTCACCTCATCCATTCTGTCCATTGCTCTTGATGTAGTCTCCAGTACATCATGGATGGGACGCTGACTGGCAGAGCAATTCAGGTAACATCCCTGGGACACACACACACCAAACAACCCCACCATCCTGTGGCCAACCACTTCAATTCCCCCTCCCACTCCCCCAAAGACATACAAGTCCTGGGCCTCCTCCACCGCCAAATCAAAGCCACCCAAGAACTGGAGGAAGAACGCCTCATCTTCTGCCTTGGGATTCTTTAACCACACAGCATCAACATCGACTTCACTGGTTTCCAAGTCTCTGTTCCTCCCACCTAATCCCAGATCTGAACCTCGTGAGCTGTCTTACCTGTCCATCTTCCTCCTCACCTATCTTCTCCACCCTCCCCACTGACCTATGAAAGTTATCCCCCACTGCATCCACCTGTCACCATCCCACCTACCTTCCTTCCAGCCTCACCAGCCCCATTTATCGCTCAGCCTCTTTCCCCCTCCACATTCCTGGTGAAGTGCTGATGCCCAAAACGTTGACTCTCCTGCTCCTCAGTTGATGCCCACCCTGCTGTGCTTTTCCAGTGCCACACTTTTTGACCACTACATGACAAAACAGGCTAAAAAGCAAAATTGAACAGAATTGTGGGCAACAGTGCATCCATACCTGACAAACTGAATGAATTCTACGCTCGCTTTGAACAGAAGGTCAATGAAATGATGTCACCTATCCCAACAGCCTTAGGGGCACGTGTTCCCACAGTCACCGCCACAAACATTAGGCTGACCTTTGTGAGAGTGAACCCATGGAAAGTCCCCAGCTGTGCACTCAGATCCTGTGTGGATTAGCTGGCGGTAGTATTCGCTTTATCTTGTCCTTACTATGACCTGAAGTCCCCACCTGCTTCAAGAAGACCATTATCATCCCAGTTCCAAAGAAAAATCATGCAGTGCGCCTCAATGAATACTACTCAGTGGCTCTGACCTCCACAGTCATGAAATGCTTCGAGAGGTTAGTCTTGGCTGACATCAACTCCAGTCTCACAGATTGCCTTGATCCTTTGCAGTTTGCCTACTGGCGCAACAGGTCCACTGCTGACTCAATCTGCCTGTCCCTACTCTCATTCCTGGAACATCTGGATAACAAGGCTGCCTACAACAGGCTCCTACTTATTGAATACAGTTCCGCCTTCAACGTCACAACTCCAAACAAACTCATCTCTACATTCTGAAACCTAGGACTCTGCTTTTCTCATAACTGGACCCTTGACTTCCTGACCCATAAAACACAATCAGTAAGAATAGACAACAACACATCCTTCACCGTAATCCTCGACACTGGTGCCCAGCAAGACTGTGTACTCAGTCATCTACTACATTCCTCACATACGTACAACTGTGGCCGAATTCCACCCCAATTTTATTTACAAATTTGCCAGCGACTGTTGTAGGTTGGATCTCAAACGATAGTGAAACAGAATACAGGAAAGGCGTTGAGTGCTCAGCAGCATGGTGTTAACGCAACAATCTCTGCATCAATATCAGCAAAATGAAGGAGCTGGTCTCTGACTTCAGGAAGTGGAGTAGAGGGCACATCCCTGCCTGCATCAGTGGTGCTGAGGTGCAGATGGTCAAAAGCGTCAATTCCTGGGTGTAATGATCACCGACAATCTGTCCTGGTTCACTCACGTTGATGTGAGAATCAGGAAGGTACAAGCACATCTCTACTTCCTCAGGAGACTAAGGAAATTGGACATGTCCACAAACACTCTTACCAATTTTTATGAATGCACCATAAAATGCATCCAATCTGAATGCATCACAGAGTGGTCTGACAACTGCTCTTCCCAAGACTGTGAGCAACTGCAGAGAGTTGTGAACACAGCCCAGTCCGTCACACAAACCAGTCTTCCATCTACTGACTCTTTCGATACTTCCTCCTCCTAGGGAAAGCAACCAACATAATCAAAGACCCCTTACACTCGTGTTATAGTCTCTTCTGCCCTCTTCCATTGGGCAGAAGATCTAAAAGTTTGAAAATATGTACAAACAGATTCAAGAACCACTTCTTACCCATTGTTATCAGGCTGATTCAGAGCCAAAATGTACATCTGAAATTCTTGGATTGTCTGCAAGGTTAGTCTAGATTCCTTTTCACTGAAGTTTAGAAGAATGAAGGATGACTTGATTGAAGTAAATATGATCCTGAACAGGATAAGTTGGATGTGGATTATACAAGAACCAGGGGCGCTTTGCAAAATTAGGAGTCAGCCTTTAAGCACAGAACTTCAGGAAGCAGGATCACTGAATAGTTTTAAGGTGGAAGTAGACAGAATTTTGTTAGACAAGGGAATCACAGGTTGTCAGGGTTAGATAGCACTATGAAGTTCGAAACTCAAATAGACCAACTTTGATTTCGCTAATAGTGGGCAAACGTGAGGTGTTAAACAACCTTCTTTTGCTCCAAATTTTTGTATTTATATGTCCTAGCAATAGTACAAACAATATTCAAGTAATCACTATTGTGTTTTCTAATAGCACCTGTATTGTGGGTACTTTTTGCCTGGCCCACTGCTTTTAATCAGTATTAACCCAATAAGCAAATGTTGCTGCCTTCCAGTGAGGGTGACTGCACGCTGACCTCAATAAGAGCCAGATCTTGTGAGCCCCAGCTTCTTCTGTGTTGCAGCATTCTAGAATAGCTGGCTAACAAGCAACAGCAAACATATTGAAGGAGGATGGTAGACTTATCCATCTTGGTCTCATTGCCACTTCAATGGGATAGAATCCCAACAGTCCTCATGATATGTTGAAGTACAAGTTGTTGGACTGTATGACTCTTTAAACACAACTATGGTGAGACTGTGGCAAGAGAATCAAAGGTTGTCAGGCGTAGATGGGAATGTGAGGTTTTGATGGCGTCAAACTGGGCTTGCATAGCAACTGACAGAGACTTTATGATCTCAGTCTGAGCTTCGACAGCCACGTTCAGACATTGAATGGCTTCTGTATGTGCTGCAATGGAAACGGAAGTGTTGGTTGTCAAATGCTGAATCACAACAAGGGTCTTCAAGTGCATCATCGAGGTTGGGCACTACTTCCAAATTCTGTGTGAAGGTCTGTGCTGTACTAAAACTGGAACTTTTTTTGTTCCTGGACATTGTAAGAAACTCTCTGGCATGTCTGCCAATTCAGTTCCGTTTCTGTGTGCCATAGTGAAGTGGAGTACAGAAAGACAGAAGAATTACTTAAGTCAAAGTTATGTACTTCAAGTTAGTTTTGCATTATTTATATACCATTAATGACAAAAACACAGTACTACCCCGCTAGCAGTATAATATAACATCAAGTGAACTACTTGCCTTGGTTTATGGAACTTAGCTTTTGGTGTGGCCTGAAAAGTTCTGGACCGTTTTTTTAACATCAGGTCTTGAACAGCTCGTGGTCAGTTAACAAGGAGACTAGGATTTTAAAGTCATCGGCCTCCTTTTGAGAATGGTTTTCTTGCCCTCGTGAAAATATAAAAGTACCTTGCAAAATCAGACAGATTTACCTTTTCCAGAACCTATAAGCATATAATACTTTTATCCTGTTGTAAATTCAATTGCAGGTGACAATTTTGAGTCTGTTCTGTCAGAAATATGAAGTGATTTATAACAAGTTAATTCCCTCACACTGTATCTCTGGGAAAACGATTAGAGACAAGTAAAATAAATGTTCCATCCAGACTAAATTACTTCTGGGACTCCATATAAATTTAGATGGCTGAGCAAGTCTTTTCATAAGATAGATAGAACAATTAAAACCTTTCTTCAGAGATATCTGGAATTAATGTTGAAAGGTTGATAGTCCACAGGTTTCTGGAGAAGGTTGGCCTTTTTGCTTCTAGGTTATGTTAGTTAGCGACACTGCTGATCCTTGTTAGCTTAGCACTCCTCAGAAATGTTGTATTGATAGCGGTGCTTTTTTCACACTTACAGTCACAGGAAGTGGGTGTCACTGGCTGGGCCAGCATTTATTTCCCATCCCTATTTGTCATTGAGAAGGGGTGGTGAGCTTCATTCCCTTGCTGTTCTATCAGCTCACTTACCTTCAGCGACTGGTGGGCGAGAATGCCCAGGTTTCATTGCACATTTCCCTCTCTCAATTTATAGCCATTAAGATAAACATCTGCCTCCCTGATTTTGCTACCAAAATGGATAACCTCGTATTTGTCCACATTATTGTGCATCTGTCATGCATTTGCACACTCAGTCAGCCAGTCCAAATCACACTGAAGCATCTCTGCATCCTCCTCATAGCTCATTCATCTGCAGATTTGCTGTCACATGTGCCTCTGGCCTTCAAATCAGATCTGTGTCTGGTTCTGCGGTATTGGTTGAGCTACGATTTAACTGCTCCCTCCTATCTTGATCTCTTGTAAAATAATCCACATAAGTAATTTTATTGGGAGGCAGCATTATTCCTGTTGTCATAAATGAAGTGAAACATTTCAAGTACACTAAAGCTATGTAACACAGTATATTAGTCTTGGAGGTTCCTGTAATAAAGCTGTTAGGCTTCTATTGGCAGTTGCCTACAGTGGCATGATTGATAGATGAATCCCACCAAAGGGGTTATTATTAATGTTCCATTCATCCATCATTCCTCCAACTTGTCCTTGATTAAATAATAGTTGAGATGGTGGCCTTTGATAAGAAGTTATTGTATGCGGTTCACCAATAATTGTTTACAATTTTTTTATCTTCTTTCCTACTCTCCTGGAAGACATTGATAGAAAAGATTCAGAGATTGAATCATCTTGACTTTGAATTGAACTTGTGTTGTAAAATAGATTTGTATTGTATTTTGTTCCATATGTGTGGAAGGAAATTCTATAGATTGTAAATAGTATAACCCAATTAATGCATTAGTTACAAATGCAGAATTAAACATTTTAAAAGCTGGTCTTCGAAAATCCAATTAGTTTCTGTTCTTTGTGTTGTTTTTCAGCGCAAGCAGTGTTGTGTGTGTGGGTGGGGAAGTCACATTGAAAGCTGATTATGGTACATTATATTCTAGTACTGATTATACTGTGCTTTGTGCTCAAAGTTAGCTGTTAAGCAAAAAGGATTACTTTTACTTTAGATTAAAATGCTAAGTTTGTACGAAAAAGAAACAACTAAAAGTTATGACTTCGGCCATATTAAAGTAATCATTACTATATAAGTTTATATTAAAGTGGTCGTACATACTGGTCACATAAATGTCAAGGTTCTGGATTTTATGTGCCACCATGTTTCCAGCAAGAATCCAGGTAGCGTTAATTTTTTACCTGCCTAGAGGAGAATGAGGCCTTATATCATTGATAGGGCCTTATTTAAAACCCAGAGCCCAATGTCCAACCTATAGAGGGCAGGAGGGCATAAAAAAAATCAGGCTTCTGGAGGATACCCCATGGTGCAAAGTAGAGAAAGGTTTTTGTGCTAGCAAAAGTGTGTGTGTGTGTGTTTATATAAAGGGGGAGGTGAAGGTGGCTAGCACATCTGGAGTATGGAAGCTTGAGCTTTCCTTGTGTGGCATAGAGAAGCAGAAGAATCAAAATAAATTTAAAAATTCTGAGAAAACATTTCAAACGTTTCCAAAATTTTATGCACTGACTTTCAAATATAGATGAAGAAAACAGGCAGAAGTATGCTATTCTGCACCTTGAATTTGCTCCACCATCTAATAAGATCATGGCCTACCTAACTGTGGCCTCAACTTCACATCCCAACTTAATTCTGACTTTTGACTCCCTTGTTAGTCAAGAATCTGTCTACATCTGTCTTTAAAAAATTCTAAGACTGTGCCTCCACTGCTGTTTGAATCTGAGAATTCCATAGACTCACAACTCTCGAAGAGAAAAGAAAATCTCCTCACCTGCATTTTAAATGGGTGACACCTTATTTTTAAACTGTAATCCCTAGTTCTGGACTCTCCCATAAGGGAAAACATCTTTTAAAAATCCATCCTGTAAAATCCTCTCAGGGCATATATCTGAAGAGGATCACCTCTTATTATTCTAAGGTCCAAAGGTTACAGGTCGAGCCTGCCCAATCTTTCCCACGATGGACCTCATTGCCCTATTCCAGGTGTCATTTACGTAAACCTTCTCTGAACTGCTTCTAATCTCAACCCCCTGGGAGAGGGGTCCCTTGGTTCCACAATCAGTCAAGTAATCAACATGAATGCAGTCTGCTTCAGCAAATTTTAACTATTTATTATGGGTTATCCAGCAACACCAAGGTTAAACGCAAATACACTTAGAACAAGGCAATTTTTACAATGTTTCTTAAGAAAAAGTACTGCCTTAATTACTGAATACATCCAATAAAATGTAATAAATGGATAGCAGGTTAACCCAATGATATTTCCTGAAAAACAAAGTTGTTTACTGCACATTTATCTCTTCCCACCTGCATTTCAAGGTTAACTAAAATAGTTAGTAATGTCCTATCTAGCTTAGTTAATTTCTTGCCGTGAAGTGTCCATTGTTCTGCATTATCTTTAATTCAATTAGCTCAGCAATGCAGGAATACAGCCTGAAGCCATTTTGAACAGTGTTAATTTGCAATTTAAAGCAATTTTGTTATGTTACTTTGTATTAAGACGCCATTTTGTGGTTAATAAAAGCATGCATAAAAATGATTATTCCTGACAATGGTCTAATTCCAGATTTTAGATCCTCAATGCAGTGATGTCCTTTCTAAAATAGGATGTCTAAACCTATACACAATATTCTAAGATACACTGTCACAATGCTCTCTACAGCTATTGCAAAATATCCCGTCCATTTGCTTTCTGAATCTCTAAACTGTACCTGTATCCTAACTTTATACAATTCATGTGTCAGGCCTCTCAGATACCTGTGAGTCTCAGAGTTCTGTAATCTCTTTTCAGCTAAATAATATGCTGTTTTCCTGATCTTCCTGTCAAAGTGGATATTTTGACGTTTTCCCACAACATACTGTATCTGCAAATTTTTGCCACTAAAAACCTATGTATATCCCTTTGCAGAATTCTATATACTCTTCACAATTATTTTCCTAGCTATCTTTGTGTCTTCAGAAAATTCAGTAGCTGTATGGTTAGTTCCTTCATCCAATTTATAACTATAACGTGATACGCCAGCACTGATCCTGTACTAGTCCACTTGTTTCAGTTTGCCAACTTAAAAAGTACCCATTTATTTCTATTCTGTGTTTTGTGTTAGCTACTCTCTATCTGTCCTGTTGTGTTACTACCCTCATCACAAGTGCTTATTTTGTATTGTAACCTTTCATATCTGAAATAACTTCTGAAAATCTAAAATATGCTGCAGCGAGAAGTTTCCTTTTATGCACCTTGTTTGTTACTTCCTTAAAAAAAATCCAGGAACTGAGTCAAACATGATTTCCCTTTCACAAAAACCATGTTGACCTTGCTTTGTTGCCATTGGATTTTCTACATGCCTCATTAATCCTCCTTAATAAAAGATTCCAGTATTTACCCTATGACACATGTTGCTCCACCTGGCCTTTAGTTTCTGTTTGTCTAAAGGAGTCACGTTTATTATTTTCTAAACTGATGAGAGTTTTCAAAATCTAAGATATTTTGGAGAGGTAAAACCAATACATCAGCTAGCTCCGCAGCCATTTCTAAACCCTAGATGATGCCCATTAGGACCTAGGGACTTTTATACTTTTATTCTAAGTGTTTTTGTCAGTACCCTGTGCTTGTTGAATGTAATTATTTTAAGTTTCTCCCCTGAATTTATCTGCTATTCATCTCCAATACTCCCAGCAGTTAGTATGTCCAAATATATTATAATCAGATGTAAATTGCGAAAATATATATAGAGAGTTTTTATTTCCATTATTTGCATCTGAAACACAGGTACTGAAAAGTTATTGGTTAGTCCTGGCATCCAGCCTTATGAGCAAAGTTAGATTATGAATGATTCATTTTGTTAAAGATCCTATTTTCTTTCCAGCTTCCTCCAATGCTGACAGCTGGATTTTGTGCTGCTGGCCGCTGCTCTGTTGACCACTGCTCAGGCAGCTTCTCAGCGCAGGGCAATGGGTTTTGTCTTAATTATACAAATTGACTTTAAGTAAAATATTTTTGCTAGAAAGCGCATGACCATGACAAGGCACAGCTGACATTGTCTGTAAGTGTGCAGAAATTCACAATGGCATTTTTCAACCTGCCTGGCAGAAAACTGACAGAACCAGTTGACGTCCTTATTTTATAATCTGCTTGATCTCCTGGGAGAAAGAACATGTGATTGTAGTTTTAGAGCTTTTGGTTGGATTTTTAGACAGATTAGACAGCAAGAAACTGACCCCAATAGCAGAACCATAGGACACCCTTTTAAAGTGATTGACAAGATAACCAAAAGCAACCTGAGGAAACAAGGTTCTTAAGAGGTGAATGCTTGAGGGTGTTGTGGAACCAGATTCAATAATAACATTCCTTCAAAAGGGAATTGGATAAGCACTCAAGGAGAGAAAATTTGTAGGTTTACAGGCAAGAAAGAGCAGGGGAGGGGACGGGAGGGGATGGTTGGTGGGGCTAAGTGAGTTGCCCTTGCAGAGGTATGACACATTCACAATGGAAACTATTCCATGATTCTCATTTAAATTCCCTCTTGGTTAGTTCCTCCTTTCCAGCCTACCTGCCTCACTGAGGATTCTTCAATTTGATTGGTGGAAGAGCCTTACTGCGATTTGAAGTGTGCAAAATGCCATACATTCCTGCAGAGGGCAGTAGAATTCACATTAACACCAGATGGCTTGAGGTCTCCACACAAGCCCATTGAAACTCTTTGGGAGACTGTGTGTGAAATGAATAGCTATTCTTTTGTTCCATTTAGTAAAATCCACACGATTATTTTCTAAAGCAGCATAGAGAAACTTCACCTGGAATTTCTGTGTGGAATCTCCAGCAGCAAATCGGTAGAACTCCTAGTGAAATGAACTTCCCTGTATAAAATGAATGTGATTTCCCGTTCAAACTAAGTCTAGGAGAAAACTATAGAAGTTCAGATCCTTTATTACGTTAATCATTTGTGCATTGAAATATTGTTAGTGATTTGGAATTTGTGGGAAAATGGCTCTTCCTTTCTAATTTGAGATGTATTAATGCCTATTGCTTCCATCTTGTTGGTCTTATCATTCCTGCATTTGTGTAGGTACTCATTCAGGGTGACCAGCAGCAGACCATATCATGATGTATATTGCATTTTATGTAATGTAGAGAATACTAATGATTCTTTCATGATCATTGAGGACATCAGGGAATACAACATTAGTCAATAGCTGAATTCAACATTGTGTAAAACAACAATGGAATTAAGAAGGAAAGATATGTTTCCAGTACATGAAAGGTAGTTTAACTGTACTGTAAGTATAGGTTAACAACTTCAATTGCACTTACGAGGCCCAAAAGTTGCAGCCACCTTGAATAAGAAAATAAATGCTACAACTTCACGCTTTGTCAAAGCCAAGTCTATCAATGTGGCTATAGCAGTCTTTTAAAGAACAGGACAACTCAAATTACAGCTACTGGATTTCCATCTTTGATGGTGTCTCTACATATTCTGGAAATTATTGAATTATTTACACACAGTAACTAAGTAGGTTAGGCATTATTCTCAATGCAAAATCTGCATGATATATTCAAACAATTGTGAGTACCAACAAACAGTTACTGGAAGTTTATGACCAGTCATTTATTTCAGATCTAATATTTATTGCACAGTTTCTTGGAGTTCAACTATAGATTTTTGGAAGAGCTTCAAATTCCACGGTTGGGTTTATAGAAAATTAAACTTTTCAAAGTGATCAACTGTTTAATGATATTAGAATGAAACTGAAATAACCATATGCATCCTTGGAATTGATGTTGACTTTCAGTTTCGCTTGATGAAGTATTTAAGTATTGTTGCATTTTATACTTCTGATTTATTTTTCCAAGGGCAAGTTTGCACTAATTTTCTTTTTGAGTGAAGTAGAAAATTATGAATTATTTTAACTTTATTTTTATTACAGGGCTATAATGGAACATAAGGAACTGCTAAAGGTACCATGGGATTGGCAGATAGGTGAGAATTTATCTTTCATATCTGTTATCCAGGAGTAGTAATTCATTTAGTTGTTGGTTAAGGTTGCAAGTATGATGAGTGAATAAAACTAAAGGGTTTGACGATTGTCGGATGTGATAAGGGTATATAATGTAGTTTTTCTACTGCCCTCTTATATTCCTCTCAAATCTGTGCATATTCGTTAAGCTGGCACCTGCACTATCTGTTCCACTTGGGTTTCTTGTAGTCAATGACTCACCACTCACTGATCCTGACTTTACAGTAACCTCTAACGTTTGCACCGTGCCAGGATCTGAGCTAGTGGTTCTGGGAGTGTCAGATCAAGTGACTGTGCTACTTCATCAGTAATGTCATACTGTCTTCCTCCTGCATGGTTTGCATACCTGAAAGCAATAAATCAGAAGTGTACATTGGGCTAAGGAAAAGAGAGCCATGATCACATCACCAAACAGCAGAATCAGAGTGAGGTGGGAGTTGAGAAGGGCCACACTGCAGTACCATGTCATCATTCCAAATGTTCTCTGTGACAGCCTCTCTCATAGCTGGATTTATTTTACAGAGAGTCATTTCCTCCATAGCATTCCAGATATCCAGGCATTCTCATCCCCACCCCTTCTGCTGTGCCAAGTGAAAGGGGAGGAGCAGCAGCAGCAATTGTGTTGTTTGGTATTTGAGTGATTATGGATCCCATAGCTGAGTCTGTAAAGCCAGTGAGAGGTAGATGTGGAGCGATTATCATTGGAGGGGGATATCCTTCGGAGAAGTCGGGTATCCTTTGGAATTGTCAAAACTGGCTTAAATGAATACACAAAGTGGATGCACTTAATCTCATTAACTTTATTGGAACTCTCAACAGACTTGTAAAAATCAACTGTCTAAACGAGCTGTCAATCTGCCAAGAATCTAATAGACTTGCTCTGAAACCAGGCATTTTCAAATAACTGTTTCTATTTCACTGAATTGACATACACTTGAGGGTTGTGTATTATATAGTTACTGCAACATTACTGGTTTCACAACCATTCGTTATTTCATAGGGTGCCTACAACTTTGCTGTCTGATTGACAGCAACAAGTGGTTAAGGATGTGTTGATGTAGGACCATGAAATCTAAACGCCTCTACTTATAGGGTATTATGCAGTTGAAATAAATGTGTATTGTCATAAGTCATTATTTAGTTGAAGGAATGCAAATATATGAAATGGTTTTATTTTATGAGTTACAATGTCTTTCTCATAGTAGTTCAGTCTGCAATAGACTCTTAGTTTATATAAGTTTGCTTACCTCATATCTGCATAGTCATGTGTCCTGCCCATGGCGGGTACTACGTGAACTGAAATGGTAACTGTAAGGACAGAAGGTGATATGCAGTGGGTATAGATTGGCCTTATTTGAAACTAAATTACCAAAGGATCTGCAAAGTGAGTAGATAAGTATAGGGTGCCATGGTGAAAATGGGGAATTTGAGGGTAGGTGGGAGAATGAGATGACACAGGTTGGCATGGATGATGTGAGAGAAATGTGTGAGAATGGGGAATAGGGGGATGCTCAGGCTAATTTTTCTTTTGTTTTTAAACTATAAACCAAATTCTGGATCATCATGGTAGCTGCTCCTGTCAGTTTGCCTATGCACCCAGTAGTCTCCCCAGTTCTTCTGGAATCATCTCCATTCTCCAACTTCTAATATGGATTGCATCCCTCGGTCAAAAAAAAATCAGGGCAATTATTTTTAAAGGCAAGGTTCACAGGGTCAGGAATTCTTACAATGCTGTGCACTTGACCAGAGATCAAAAATCTGGGCCTTAGTCTCTCTCTGTCTCTCTCTCTATATATTCACATCCACAGGACTTATATACTTGAACTTAGAAGCACCGTATTTGATCTGGTGCTCCATTTATTTTGTTTCTAACTGCAGACAATTGAGCACTGGCAGTCACCAGCAGTAGCTCATCATTCACTGAAGCTTTCCTTTAAAAAGAATGGTTTGCCTTTAAGATCTAGAAGCATGACAAAACATGTACTAGCCCTGTAAACATGATCATGGGTCACTCATGGCTGAAGATACAATCAATTCAATAAAAAGGCAGGATACCTGCTTTAGTAGGACTAAGTGTGGGTAGGTCATGATCCCCATGGCTAAAAATACAGGTAGTTCTCATATAAAGCATGTTTCAGCAGTGTAATTTGGCTAACGTTGCTGAAGAATTAGAGAATGGTATTTTCGAGATTGCTTACCTCTGCTCACCATAGCGCAATGCCAGCTGTGATCGTTTTGCATGCTTCGTTCTGCGCATGCACCAATGTCAACTGCCATCAGAACATGTGGGAGGTACAGCACGACACATTGAGCAGTTTCTCCTCAAAATTAAACTAATGAATGTTCATTGCTGTCTGTCTGAGACAAGAATATTCTTGCATAATTCCTGCAGGACTGCATTACTCTTATACATACCATTTGCCTTTCTAATTTGATCTTGTACCTACATATCACACAACCTAAACCAACCCTCAAGAAACTATCAGAAGACAACCAATCACAGCCATCCACTTCTGCAGCCATAACTGCACCTGAAGGTGATGATGTAGATGGCTTTCTGTCCCTACAATAACAGTATTTTTTCAGTGTTAAATTTACTTTTGTTAATAAATATGATTTAAACCTTCATTTAGGCTGTACTTTACTTTGTGTTAAGCTTTTAGGTGGTTTTTTGAGCAATGGTGAGTGTTATTTTTTGGTGGGCTGCCCCATACCCCACTTTTCCCATAGGCCCCATTATTTCTATGAAGTGATTTTCCATTAAGTAAGGTTTTGCTAGAACACAACTCCGACATTCCAGGAGAACTGTCTATAGGGGAATGAGAAAAGACTTTGTTGTATGTTTCTTTTATCTTGAGGGCAAATGCTTTGTTCTGCATTTGTCCATCATTTGACAACTCTGTAGGGTGTGATTATCTCAAATTTCAAAATAACTAAAAAAAATGAAATCATAATCAGAAATCTAAATAGTGATTGCATACTCCTCATTTTGAAAAAATGTCCCATTCAATGAAAAAAGAAAGCTTTTTTACGGCCATGCTAGTTCTTCCACCTAATGACTTTTACACAGGTTTGCACTGATTTTGAACTGAATCTTATGCTGGGGATAGGGTCATGGAAGGAATTTCTTCTCTTGCAAATCTGCTTTACCGCAGAGGGCTATTGACACTTGGTCTACTGTGGCAGACAGATTTTTAATCATTAAGGAATCAAGAGTTACAGGGAAAAAGATAGGGAAGTGGAGCTGAGTACTATCAAATCAACAGTGATCTGCCATTGAATGGCAAATAACCTATATCTGCACTTGTGTCCTATTGTTTTATGATCAGTCATTTTGGGACAGGCTTCATTTGTTGAATGCTAGTCTACCATGAACTACTGACCTCCAATGCCAGTATCCCTTTCCTGAGATATTCCAGGCATGGTCTGACCAGACCTTTATATATCCTTAGCAAGATTTCCTTATTTATATACATCATTCCCTTTGAACTTGTTGTATGTTAGCTCTTTGTGATTTATACATGAGGGCTCTCAAATCCCTCCTGCTGCAGATTAATACAGTTTTTCTCCATTCAAATTATGTTTGGATCCTGTATTCTTCCTGTCAAAATGCATCACCTCACATTATATTCTATCTATCAAGTTTTTGTCCACTCAATTTGTCTATATCCCACTTTAAACTTATTGTGTCATCCTCATCACTTGCACCCCCCCCCCCCCCCCCCCACCTATTTGTGTCATCTTCAAACCTGGAGACAGTACATTCACTGCCCTCCTCCAAGTCGTTAACATATATTATAATTAATTGTCCTCCCAGAATGGATCTCTGTGGCACTCCACTAATTACAAGTTGCTATCTTGAATATGCCTCCCTTATACCAATTCTTTGCCTTCTGTTAGTTAGCCCATCTTCTATCCATGCTAATGTACTTTCACCAACACCTTGGGATCTTATCTTACTAAGTAGCTTAACTTGTGGGACCTTGTCAAGCATCTTCTGGAAATCGAAATATATTGGTTGGTTTTGCCTTTATTATGCTTGGTACCTTTTTAAAGACACCTCATTTGCTTGTCAAGCATGATTTACTCTTCATGAACCCTTGCTCACTCTGTTTCTAAATGCTCTGTTATCACATCTTTTATAATAGATGCTCGTATCCTGCAAATAACAGTTTAAATAAACTGGCCTGTTTTTTTCTCCTCCCCTTTTTGAATAAAGATGTTACATCAGCAGTTTTCCAATCCTCTGTTACTTTTCTAGAATCTAATGATTCTTGGAAGATTACTACTAGTGCACCCTCTATTGCTTCTTGCTTAGCATGCTAGAATGCATCTCATCAGGTCCAAAGGACTTATTAGTCATGAGCCCCATTAGTTCCACTTGCGTTTTTTCTCCAGTGATAGTTACTATATTAATTTACTTTCCCTCTTTTACCCCTTGATTATTGATTATTTCTGTAATGCTATTAGTATCCTTTACCATGAACGTGGATGCAAATATATGTTCAACTCCTCTGTCATTTCCAGGATCCCCATTGTTATTTCCCATTCTGTACGGGAGCCTATGCTCACTTGGTATCACTTCTTATGTATTTCAGCAAGCTCTTGCTGTCTATCTTGATATTGCTTAACATTTCACCCTCAAAGTTTATTTTCTCCCTTTTTTAGCCGCCTTTTGTTTTTAAAACTTTCCAAATCCTCTGGCTTACCACAATCTTTGTTACATTGTATTTTTTCTTTTCAATTGATGCTACCCTTAATTTCCTAGATTAATCATGGTTGCTTATTCCTCACTAGAATCCTTTCTTCTCAGTAGTGTATATTAATTAAAATAGATGAGAAAATAGTCCTGGTATTCCAAATTTACTTCAGTGTAACTTGAGTTTTGGAGAAAATGTGTTTTTCAAACTATTAACAACATGAAAATAGGAATTTTTTTGGCACCTCATAATCCTCTGAGCCTTGAAATTGATGATTTGGCTTTAATAATTTAAGAGTTTTCTTTAAGAAATTGCATATTATTTTAACACATATCCAAATCAAATGAGTTGATGCTATTAGTGTGATAACTTTGGTGGTGCTAATGTATGCTAGTGATTGAATATGTAGAGTAATTTTGTGAAATGTTACTGAAGCTTGGAAAAACTGATTTCATTTTCCCTATTCTGATTTTTCATGCCAAAATAACATATCAATGGTGTGCTATGAAGACATTTGAGTAATATAAACAAGATAAGACCATGATTTAGGTTTTAGTAATGAAGTGGATTGTGTTAGATTGTCACATCATCAAGGTGACATGATAACTAATGGAAACTAATTCTTGGTGACTGTCATTCTCAACTCAGTGTTCTGATAAATCCAAGCAGTCAAACTGATATTATGCTTCCATGTAACACCACGATTATCATGTTGTTTAATAACACACAAGCTGTTTGGCCTTTCCTGAACACTGACAGAAGTCTGCTGTGTCCAGATATTTATGAGATGATTGATGAAACTGAGGCAATCACAATGTGTTGGTTCAGTGGATAGAGCATTATACCTGATGCCATAAAGTGGCAGTATTTGGGATTTTATCTACAGTTGCTCAAATGCCACATTTTTATTTTCACCAATCTTGTCAGGAGCAGACACTGAAACTCAGTGCTTCTTTATAAGGAAGGGTGAGAAACGCAGATAGTAAGTCACTGCAGACAGGTTGCAACACTTCCAGGTTATCAGACCAAGAGCTGAACTGGCAAATATTTGTGACTAGATTATCTGTCTGTCTGCCAATCCTTCATGGAAGCAGCAGGTAAAGAGTGTCGTGCTGGAAAAGCCCAGCAGGTCAGGGAATATCTAAGATGCAGGAAAATCGACGTTTTGGGCAAAAGGCTTCAGGGAAAGGTCTAAGAATATGCAAAAATCACAAAAGCAGGAGAACAAAATCTATTCATAAAATTCCTGCACATATTAAGGGAAGCTTTCTTATTCTTCCCAATGCAAAGAAATTAGGAGTCTTAATTTTTTAATCACTTAGAGTAAGCATATCAGTTTCCCAGGGCTGTCTCCAGAACTCCAAAAACAGCTGATATTTCTGTCATGTCATTTTGGCTCATGCAATCTGAGAATGTATGTGGAAGCTACTTTGAAGAGGTGTTAGGTCTTTTGAATGTGTTATGCTTTAATGACCTCTCTACAAAATTAGCCAGCGGCTGAGCAGAATAAGTGCAAAGTATGCACATGCCTCAGCAGACCTCAGACGACTCATAGCTTGCTACAGGGAAACTGAGGCCAGATTTCAGTAAAATCTCAAGTCTTCAGTTTCTACACAAAATGTAATCATTTCAGATCCAGAATCAGGCCCTGAGGTTATTTCTTCCTCTATCTGCCAAATGGAAGGCCATCCATGAATATAGTCCCCAGATTTTGTTTTGTCAGTTCTGAAGATGAAAATTGACCCTCACATGAGCTAATTAGAATGTATCATGTGGGGCAACCATTCTGTCCACCCACAACTGAGCAGACAATAAACACAAAAAGAAATCACTGGAGCTAAAATTGAAAGTGTTGTTGGACGAGAAGTTAGGGTAACACATCAGGTAAGTTTTTTTAAGCCTGCACTCATAAATGCTGGCCAGCCTGCCCATTTCCAGAGCTGATCAATTTACTGTGTATTTTCAGCACTTACTGCTTTTTGGTGCTAATTCCTGCTATCACTTCTTTCACGCAGTAAGCCCAAGAGAAAGCAATAACTACAAAATTGTTACTAATTAGGACAGGATAACAAAAATGCATCAAAATCTAAACACTCTAAATACAGGAAATTACAGGCATTCAGTACCAAGCACTCAGTTTAAGTATTTTTTTTCTTCTTTGTTTTTTTGTGGGATGATATTGTTGCTGGCAAAGTGAGCATTTGTTGGCCATTCCTAATTACCTCTGAATCTATTAGCTTATTCAGTCATTTGAGAGGACATTCAAAATGGAACTACATTACTGTGGGTCTGGAGTCACATGTAGGCCAGCTTAGTTGAAGATGGCAGATCTTCTCCCTAAAGAATGTGCGTTCTTATAACAATACGTTTATGGTCACTGTTTCTAACTTCCAAATTGAACTGTAAATCACCAGTTACTGTGGTGGGATCTGAATCCTTGCTGCTAGAGCATTAACCTAGTCTTGTGGGTTGCTGGTCAAATGACATTACCACTACACTATTGTCTAGTGGAGATACATGTTCTTGGTTCTGCAATGAACATTAACATCAACTCAGATCAGTCAGGCTGTCCCTTCTTGAACATGGTGTAGATTCTTATTTTCCTACATATTCCATCACAAATAAGATTGCCAATTGCCAAATTAAAAATTGAGCTTTTTTATTCTTACTAACTAGGAATCATCCTGAAACAGCCAAACTCATTTTGTATGGAATCCTACGAAAGTAGAAAGCTGAGATTTTTCATCTAGTCAATTCAGCCTGAATACAAGATCACATACTAGAAGTGAAAGACGCAGAGCCTCCCACATCTGTAGTTATCTAGAAGTGACAATGTTGCAGTGATAATGACACTAGCCTGGTAATTCAGAGGCCATGCTAATGTGGTGACAGGGAGTTCAGATCCCACCATGGCAGCTGATGGAATTTAAATTAAATTAAATTATTAATATCTGGAAAATAAAGCTAATCTCAGTAACGGTGGCCATAAAACTACTATCTCTTGTTTACAAAAAAGCCCATTGCGTTCACTAACATTGAGAAGGAAATCTTCGATCCTTACCCAGTCAGGCTGATATGCAGAAACAAAAACAGAAGTTGCTGGAAAAGCTCAGCAGGCTTGGCAGCATCTGTGAAGAGAATTCAAAGTTAACCGGTGATCGTTGCTCAGAACTGACCTATGTGCAACTCAAGATTAGAGTGGTGCTGGAAAAGCACAGCAGGTCAGGCAGCATTCGAGGAGCAGGAAAATCAATGTGTCGGGCAGGAGCCATGCAACTCCACATACATTGCAATGTAGGCAACTCTTAACTGTCAACTGAAATGGCCTTGAATGCTATTCACTTGAAGGGTAATTAAGCCTTTCCATCAACACCCACATTTCACAAGAGGAAAAAAACAAAGACGAAAATTTGCTTTAAGGTCGTGTTCACATATTTTGTTTAAAACTTGGCTGTTCTTAAAGAAACTTAGTTGTTAAATATCTGCTCTTTAATATTCATCAGCATATGCTTATGATTCTGAGAAAATCAATTTTACAAAATTAAAATTTAGAAATTGGAAAAATATTTAATCAGATTTTTCTTCCTTTGAAGTTTTTTAAATCCCATAATAGCAGTGTTTTAATCTCATCCATTATAAGTAATCATACTTAACTGTTAATTTTAAAAGAAGAGTATAAATTTTAATGTTAGTGAGTTTGTCCTCTATTTTAATATTATAAATTAGTAATTTCAATGATCAATGACCCATTTACCTCTGATGTGTGCTTTCGCCTTCCTAATCAATAGCTATTTGCAAAATACTTCGCTTTTTTCAACAAGGGAAAGCTAATAGGTAAAATTAAGCTGGAAACATTTGGGAAGCATTATGTTGTAAAAATGATTGAGTGATGAGTCAGGTGGTTACCTGGGCATTCACAAGTCCAGATTTTGAATAGCAAAATGAAACATTTGTCTTTTACTTACTTCTTCCTCATTAAATCTGAAACAGTCCCATTGGATTCCACAATATGACCTCAAATTGTGATTTTTCTTTCTCTGTTTTGTATCACTGGTTCTGCCCTTTGGATTATAATCATTCAAACTGGAAGTGTTCATTAAGTAATCTTATAGCACCTACTGAATATGTCATTGAAAGTAGCAGCTTTAGCTGCATTCTAAGAGCTTTGAAACTGCACCGATTATGTTTCTTTTTCTCTTTGGAAAATGTCCTAATGACTTTTCCTGCTCTCTTCTCCAGGACTTCTCTATATTGGTTTCAGTGCCTGTATGTTTGGTCTATACAGCTTCATGCCTGTAGTCATGAAACGAAGCAGTGCCACCGCTGTCAACCTCTCCCTACTAACAGCAGATATTTACAGTCTATTTTGTGGGTTATTCCTTTTCCAATACAAGGTATGTTAATCAAATTTATTATGTCACTGGGCTTTGTTATTTTGAATGGTGTGGCAGAAAATATCCTGCTCTTCTACTGAAAATGATCTGTGAACTGTGTGTTTTGTGGTTGTTGTAAATGCAAAAGGGAATTTAGTTTTTTTCTGCACAACATTAAACAGTGGTGTTCTGTCAATTTAGTTTTATTGGAGGATGTAGCAGATTTGTCTATGTGAAACATGGCTTACTGTCCTTGTCAACATCATGTAGTAAAGCAAATCTATCTCTCATCATTTGTGTCAGAATGAGTGCTCTCATGCTGAGTAATTGACTCATTATGTGTTTGAGAATTCTGAGACCTGAGGTATAATTTCTGTTTAGAGTTAGCTGCTCATATTAGATGAGACAATGGTTAGGACAATGCCTTTAGCTTTCAACATTCACTGAACAAGGGAGCGCTGAAATCATTTAATAGCTGCTACATCAAACTGTGATCTCCACTGAAAAGTATCTAGCTGCCATATTAGATGAGGAAGGTTAATAACTTAATGTAATGTCAAATAATCTGTTGGCACTTGCCACCTCGGCTCATACGTTGGACAATGCACTGTACAGTATGTGGAACCATACTCCCTGTGACTCAGTCTTCAGAAAGGAAATAAAGAAATTTAGTAGAAGTGGGAAACTGTAATGCAATCCATCCTACACATCATCTGTGCATTGTGATTCTCCACTGAAATGAGAAGTTTCTCAAAGGGAGACAAAAAAATGCACCGAATAAGTCACTTTCATTTAGCAGAGAAATATTCTTTCATGTAAGCTGGAGTATGCTTGATTATTCTCTATCTATTGACTCAAAGTGTATTTTAGAAATTGCACATTTCAAAACTATGTGCTCTGATACCATTCCTCCACATGAATTTATGAATAGATCATTACTTCCAAAATAAACTGGCATGATCCCTTTTTTGTGTGTAAAAAGAGAAACATAATCACAAGTGACTTGTTTAAGAGTAGCACTGCGATCTGATCGCACTCCACTCCCATTGTATAAAAAGACTGTAAAAGAATGAAAAAATGATGCATTATGAAATTCACATAGTTAAGATAACTGGGCTGCATTCATTTTAATTATATGGAGCATATCTTGGAGTAATATATGAGATCCATCTTGGTAGAAGCCCTATAATACTTTGAGATAATGAGTAGTCTAAGGAGACATTGGAGTTCTAAGAATTGTGCCATTAGTGTTTCGTTCCACAAATTGGCCTCAATGATAGCAATGTAGACTTGCGATTTCTGAACTGAATTTTGTGCTGGATCAATAAACCGTACAAGTCATGAAAGTCTTAAGCTGGTTACTAATAGAGTTGCTGCAGGGTCCTTTGACCAGGATTAGAAACTAATTAAGTAAAAGTGAGGACTGCAGATGCTGGAGATCAGAGTCTAGATTAGAGTGGTGCTGGAAATGCACAGCAGGTCAGGCAGCATCTGAGGAGCAGGAAAATCGACGTTTTGGGCAAAAGCCCTTCATCAGGAGTGAGGCGGGGAGCCTCCGGGGTGGAGAAATAAATGGGAGGTGGATGGGGCTGTGGAAAAGGTAGCCAAGAGTACAGTAGGTGGATGGGGGTGGGGATGAAGGTGATAGGTCAGAGAGGAGGGTGGAGCGGATAGGTGGGAAGGAAGATTGGCAGGTGGGACAGGTCATAAGGATGGTGCTGACTTGGAAATTAATTAGCCAGAGGGCTTATTTCTGATCGCTAATCTTTGACTCGTGATGGAAACACATATCTGTAAATATCAGGTGAGTGTATGATTAGGCTCAACTCTGATGTGTTCCATATTTGAGTAGCCTACCAGACTTCTGTTGAGACCAACAGTGATGACTGTTGTTCACCACAAAATCTAGTCCATCTTTTATCACTACAATTGAGGTATAATGAAAAAGTAGAGTGTTTAGCTCGTATGTACAAATTTTATTTCTTCAACTTGAAAATGTTTAGACAATTTGAACAGTTTTCATATTATTGAGAAGTTTGATGTTCAAGTCTCTGAATGTCAAGAAGACCTCAGGTATTGTGTCGTCATTATTAAATTTAGACATTGAAATGTTATGCAGTGCACATACTGTATTCAGCAGAGCAACATAATGTAAAAGAAAGATGTGTGGTGATTGTGACACAAGACCTGATGGTCTAAGACATAAAATACTGCACATTTTGAGTGATTTCTCAGTAGGACATTAGCAATTATTGTTTCAGGGAGATACTGTTTTACATTTTATTTCTGCATTGTTTATAAATGGAAGTAAAGACATTGATGTGTGTATTTCAGAGTCTAGTGTAAGAACAACCTGACAATAACTTGCACTAAGCTTCAGTCTGTCTTATCTGATTGGAGTTGGCCATTCAAAACACTGCTGCTAAGCTGAGACAAACATTTCAGTTGTTTCAGACCCCAGACCCAGAACTCTGAGGCACACAGGGCTGGTGCACCATTATACAATGCCAATGCATTTCCTGATAGTAATCAGATCTTATGTTTTAATTTCTTTGTGGCCTCAGTTAATAAGACTCTTCCCTCTGAGTCAGAAAGAGCCAAGTTCCAGTTCAGAGACATGAGTACAATTAGCTGATACTGTGTGGGAGGTCAGCTCAGATGGGGTGTTGGAGTTTCAAATAGATGTTAGAATTTTAGGATGGTTACAGTATGGAAGAAAGCCCTTAGTCTCATTGGCCCAGAGTTAGCTTTTCACCGTGCCTTGGTACATGTGACAATAAATTCAATTCAATTCAGCTTCTGCAGGAACAATTTAGTTAGTCTGAACCCCCATCCTTTTCCCATATCCCTATATTTTTCTTCCCATTAATTCACAATTAACTCTACCTCCGACACATTCTCAGATGTTTAAAACAAGATTTCTCCCTATGTTGTCTTTGTTTCTGTTCTCCACTCATTTTAAAACGCTTGTTTAGTTGTCAATGCCTTCTGCCCATGAGAAAGATTTCTTCCATGATACTCAGGATAAATACTTCATGAAGTTGAAAATATCTATCAAATCTGCTTTCAATCTTCTCATTCATAAGTAAACTAATCCCACCTTCTCCAATCTATCCACATAACTGACGTCCTAACTGCATTAATTGTCATAAGTCTTTTCTACAACCTCTTTAGTTTTCCTAAAGGAGTTTGCTTAGAACTGGCACAACTCTGGACTTGAAACTGAACCATTGTCTTAAATGATTCATCATAATGTCCTTGCTTTTGTATTCAATATTTTATATATATATATATATAACTGAGGATTCCCTTTAAAATTGCTTTCTCAACAGGTATGCTATTTCCAACCTTTTATGCACAATTACTATAGTGATTGTAATGAGATCAGCCAAGTAGACCTCATAGAATATGAGTTTTCTAATTGGGGCTGTTAACTTGATCCAGTCAGGGAGCCCTGTCTGACAGATATAAAAAGGGATGTCAGACGGTCTGTCCCTCGAGAGCTGGTTCTGAGGAAGCCAGACCAGTGGAAAGTACGATGCATGTTTAAATAAGGGGTGACTTGGGATACTGGCCTCTGTAGAGCTATTTCATTTATCTCTAAGTTTCTCTGCTTAGAAATGTGGTTTGTATTTTTTTTGCCTCTCCTCATATAAAGTATGCAAAAGTATGATTTTGTCCATTTCTGTTTTAAGTTTTATCTGCTATGTGTGATCCCATTCCCAGTGTATTTAAAAAAAACATTGTTAGGATGTAGCTGTCCCTGGCTAGGCTGCCATATGTTGTTCAGAACACTTTAGTGTCAACTACATTTCTGTGTATGGAGCCACATGTAGACTAGACCTGTTAATAATGGCAGATTTCCTTCTTTAAAGGACATTAGTGAACCAGATAGGTTTTTATGACAAGTGACAGTGGTCGCATGGTCAACATTATTCCAAATTTTTATTGAATTTAGGTTTTACCACCTACTATGGTGGGATTCACACCCATGTGTTAAGGACTAGGCTGGACCACCCAAAGCATTCTTAAGTAGACAGCCCAGAACATAACTCCGCAATTTGTTTCGGTAAGTGTACAGTGAAAATTACCCAGAGTGGGGTAGCTAGGTTGACTACCAGGCTTTAAAAATTTATTCACAAAATTCCACAATGAAACACAAAGAACAAAGTAAAGAACTTCTACAGAACTCACTCTATCCAAATGAGACTTAATTATGGTGTTCTGATTATACACAACATTCCCACTAAGCAACCCTACCCCCCTCAAAAAACAAAGTAAAAAGACGGAACAGATGCTTACTAGTTTAAGTCAGAAGGGCAGAAAGAGAGAGAGAGAGCCTGTTTCCACATAGCTCACTGTTGAACTTCCCCTCTAGTTCTTGACTGAACTGCTCAGCTAGAGAGCTGACCACTCCCCTTTCGTTATACAGGTCACTTCTAAAACATGACCACTTTGGCCTGAAGTCTCATCTGTTTACATATAAACAAAAAAGGCCTTTCAATACCCTTTAATCTCTCTACCAGACTAGTCTAATCGGAGCCGGGAAATGTTTATAACCCATCTGAAAAAACCAAGGACATAATATCCTTGAGAAAATGAACAGCTTTTAGAAAAAAGGGACCAGCTTTGTGATACCTCCCCCTTTAAAAAAAACCATCAATATCAAAAAATGGCTTCATTTTTAAAACCCTTCAAACAAACTGGCCAGTAGTCTAAACACACATAAACACTATACGAACTATCCACATGCAATCATGCACAACTACATGCAAATTCAGGCCGTGGCATACCCTCCACTAAACACCTCTGTATCTAATTTGAGCCTTGATAGCGCATCGACAATCACGTTTTTGCGACCTTTCGCATGCACAATTGTCAAATTGAATGGCTGCATCAACAAGCTCCATCTAAACAGTCGGGTGTTTTTGTCCTTAAATGTTCCCACAAATGTCAATAGGTTACCATGAGTGTATACGATTGTTTCAGAAGAATTGCTGGTAGTATAAATATTGAAATATTGTAATGCAAACACCAAGCTTAAAGTCACTTTCTCCACCATTGAATATTTCTTTGGATGAACGTTCAGCTTTCTGGAAAAATACCCATTGGGTTTTTCCGTTCCCTCATCACCACTCTCCTGCAGGAGCACTGCACTGACACCCACATCTCTAGGATCGATAGCCACCTTGAAAGGCTTTGTGTAATCTATTGTGGCTAATACTGAGGCAGTGGTTAACACAGGTTTTAGGCTGTCAAATGCCTTTTGACAGTCTGCTATCCACTGAAACTACTTGCCCTTTTTTAACAACTCGGTGAGTGGAACAGCCACATTGCTAAAGTTTGGCACAAATGTTCGGTAAAATCCACGCAATCCCAGGAACCATCTTGGAACATGAATTCTATCTCCTCCTGAACCTATGCCAGCTTTAGAGTGTTATTCCTATAAGGATGTTGCTTAATCAGAACAGCATCTCTTATCTCTACATCATGTACAATTACGTTAGTACATCCCAGTTTATTTCTGCATATCTCCCCATGTGATAGTAATAAGTCATTGAGGTCTTTTTGATTTTCTTGTGGAAGTTAGCTCAATAATATATCCCAATTTTTGACAACTTCCTCATTGTCCAATTTGTTTTGAGAAATGTCCAATTCAGAATCCTCTGAACTTGGTTCTTCCTTCTGTGCTGTCATCAATAACACCTTCTCCTCTTGCTTTCGTTCCATATCAAAATACATTTTGAGCATATTCATATGACACACTCTGTGAGATTTCTTCCTGTCTGGAGTCCTTATCAAGTAGTTCGCCTTACTCAACTTTCTCTTGATTTGATAAGGTCCACTCAACCTTGCTTTTAAAGTCTTATCTGTTACTGGAAGTAACACCAGTAGCTTATCCCCAATTACAAAATTGTGAATTTGTGATTTCTTATCCACTTCTTGTTTCATTGTATGCTGTGATACTTCTAAATGGCATCCAGCAACTCTCTAGCTCGATTTAATCGTCCTCTAAAATTTGACGCATAGTCCAAATGGGTGGTCTCTGAATTCTGACTTAATAGTTTCCCCTTAATCAATTCTAACGGTCCTCTTAATTCATGCCCAAAAATTAATTCAAATGGACTGAATTTAATCGATTCATTTGGTGCATCTTTGATCGAAAGAAGTACAAATGGAATTCCCTCATCCCAATCATCTGGATAATGCTGACAATAAGTCCTCAATGTGGGCTTCAGTGTTTGATGCCATCTCTCTGGCATTCCCTGCGATTCTGGATTGGACACAGTAGATTTGAATTGCTTTATTCCCATGTTATCCATAACCTCCTTGAATAATTTGGATGTGAAATTTGATCCTTGATCTGACTGGATGTCTATTGGTAGTCCATATCTCGTAAAGAAAATTAAATATTTTTTCTACAAGCCTTTTAGCTATGATGTTGCATGGTGGGATTGCCTCTGGAAATCTTGTCGGCCCATCCATTATTGTTAATAAACTTATGACCACTTTTTGTTTGAGGTAGGGGACCTATGCAATCAATCAAGACTCCTGTGAAAGATTTCTCAAAGCTGGAATAGGTATAAAGATAGAAGTTTAATTACTGCCTGTGTTTCCAATTAGCTAACATGTATGACACGTCTGGCAAAATTCAACTACATCCTTGTGTAATCCAGGCCAGTAAAAATGACTTTGTATTCTAACCTGTGATTTCCTCACCCCTAAATGACCTCCAAGTAGTAGCTTATGCACTACTCGCACCACCTCCTTTCGATACCTTACTGGCAAAACAATTTGATGAATCCCTGCCCATTTCTCATCTGCTTGCATGTGTTTCCTCATTAGGACATCATTTGTTAAGTAATAACACACAGGGATGCATTCACTCTCCCGTCTATAAATGCCTTTTTATATAACTGTTTTAAGTTCTCATCTTTCTGCTGTAATTCAATCAGCTTAGCAGAGCTAAGTAAACGTGCATGTTTACCTATTTGCTCCTGCTCTGTCCCACTTATCTGATCAAAAAAAGTCTTGGATAAAGCTGTCAGCTTCCTTCTCTGAGCCGTCTGATATCTCCTGCTTCAACTTGTGCCTCTGTGATCTTGTGACCACACAATCAGAAAAAAATTCCTGAATAAGAATTCTTAATTTCTTCAGTTGCCTGCGTCCACTGGCTTTTCAATTAGAGTAGGTAGCATGCCTACCTGTGAATCAGCTATATCATTTGCAAGGACAAATTGTATTCCTGGAACTGAGAATTTGTCCAGTACTCCTACCACAAATTCTCCACTCTTCTCTGGACTCTCTAGCCTCACTTTACATAATTGAATGCTTTTTGTCTCACCATGAATCCCTGTTACCGGTGCCTTTTCTGGCAATAGTCCCGCAGGAGGGACCCTGGTTCAAACCTATATTGAATTGTAACCTGTCTCCTCATCCTTCAGCATCACAGACTGAGAGGATCCTGTGTCCCTTAATATTGTAACCTCTTTACCTGCTACTCCTGGCCTACATGAATAAATTTTACCCTTGCTTGTATATTTTGTAAGCAAATCTGGCATTTCCTCCTTCATCAACTCTGATCATCTTGTACATTCTGAGGCAGTTGTCTAAATTGCCTTGTGCTTTTTGTTACAAGTCCAACAAAACTCACAGGTGTGTCTGGTTTTCCTACATCTGGATTTATCCTAGCCCACCAATACTGTGATTTTTTTTGTGGCCCATTTTATTACAATGAAAACATTGGTGTTTTAACATCTTTGTCCCCCTCAAGGGTTTCGTTTTTTTACCCTGTGCTAAGTTATCCTTATGATCTTCACTGAGATCTACCTCTCCCTTTCCACGTGAGGATTTCTCTTTTCCTCAATTTTTATCCCTCATGGACTGAAATTGATTTTGGAAGCCAAACTGAGTTTTATGGACCAGCTCATTATCATCAGCTACTTCAGCTGCTAACCTTGCCATTTAAACTCTCTGCTCTTCCACATCAGTTCACACTACTTCAGGCAGTGAATTTTTGAATTCCTCCAAAATAATTACCTCTCTAAGGGCATCATAGGTTTGCTCAATTTTTAAAGCTCTTATCCATCAATCAAAATTACTCTGTTTGATCCTTTACAATTCAATATAGGTTTGAACCTGGGTCCCTCCTTAGATTCCTGAAACATTGTCTGTAGGCTTCTGGCGCAAGCTCATATGCACTTAAAATGGCTTTTTTCACCTCCTCATACTCCCCAGATGCCTCCTGTGATAGCGATGCGGATACCTCACTAATCCTACCTACAGGTTTCATTTGGATCAACAAAACCCACATTGCCACTGGCCACTGAATTTGTTTAGCAACCTTTTCAAGTGAGATGAAAAAGACTTCCACATCCTTCTCATCAAATTTAGGCAATGCTTGAAAATACTTAAACAGTTTCTCACTAGGCTTCTGACTACCAGAGGCTTGCTCCTCCTCACTGTCTTCCTCACTGAGCTTACTTTCAGCCTTTATCTCCAGCTTTTTGAGCTGACTTTCCTTTTTAAGCGTCAGTTTTTGAAGTTCAAAAGCTCTCTCTTTTTCTTTCTCTTCTGTTGCTCCCTTTTTTATCTCTGTTCTGCTGCGCTCTGTTTTTCACTGTCTTCTGCTCTCTCTCTTTTTCACTCTCTTTTAATCGTATCTCAAACTATTTAATTTCTGCTGCCCTTTCCTTATCTCTCACCTCTAACTCAAGCTGCTTCATTTGCAATTGAATTCTTGCCAATTCTATAGATTCTGATGATTTCTCCAGCAAGTTTAAATGCTGAGCTACTGCTGTAATTCTCTCTCATTTCCTCACAGAAGCAGGCAGTTCCAATTCCAGCTTGTCAGCTAATTCCTGCAGTTTGTTCTTATTCACCTTTTGCAAAACTTCCAAAGTCACCGCATCTACTTCCAGAAAACTATTGGCGACTGAAGGAGGCATTACTATCCCAAGCTTTGTCTACCCAACAAAACCAACAGCCAAATAACACCTATCACTCGCTGTTTAAAACCCCGCAAAGAGCCACCAATCTGTTGTGGACTAGGCCAGACCACTTAAAACATTCTTGAGTAGGCAACCCAGACCATAACTTTGCAATTTGTTTCTGTAAATGTACAGTGAAAATTACCTGCAGTAAATTAGTGAAGTTGACTGCAGGTTTTAAAACAGATAACTATTTACTCAGAAAATTGCTCAATGAAACACAAAGAACAAAATAGAGAACCTATACAGAACTCAGTCTATCCAAACTAGACTTAATTAGGCTGTTCTGAATATATGCAGCAGTCCCAATAAGCATTCCTCTTGAAACTCAGTTAAAAAAATGAAACAGTTGATTACAGGTTGAAGTTAGAAGGGCAGAGAGGGAGAGAGAGATAGAGAGAGAGAGAGAGAGAGAGAGAGAGAGCCTGTTTCCACACAGCTCACTGTTGAACTCCGCAAGTAGTTCTGGACTGAACTGCCCAGCTAGCGAGCTGACCACTCCCCTTTCGTTATACAGGTCACTTCTAAAACATGACCACTTTGGCCTGAACTCTCATCTGTTTACAATATAAATAAAAAGGCCTCTCAATACCCTTTAATCTCTCGACCAAACCAGTCTATTCAGAACCGGGAGATGTTTACGACCTGTCCGAAAAAAAACCAACGACACTGTATCCTTGAGAAAAGGATCAGCTTTTAGAAAAAAAGGGACCAGCTCTGTGGCACATGTCCCCCAAACATTAGCCAGGTCTTCTATGTTGCTAGCTTGTTAAAAATCATATATGTCTGAATGAACCACAAACCTTTTGGTTCTGAGGAAAGAATGCTACCACTAACCTAATTGATATTACCACCTCGGAATCTAGAGAATTTTCACTTCAGTGCAATGGAGTCATGCACCGGTGGGTTTCCTTACCTTTTGATCTCCTGCTTTTCTGTCGGTGGAAGGCCATGACACAGTGTGAACTATTATTCCACTGTTACTCCAGGTTTTCTGTTTTCCTTCCAGCAAAACTGGAGATCAGGGAAACCTCTTGGAGATTGATCTCTCGCGTTTTTCGAAACCAAGAAAAATAGTATTACTTTCCCTATCTTTTGGAAGCAGAGATAATTATGATTTTTGAGAATAGCATTTCTGATAAATCTGATCCTCGTGTTGCTCCGCAGTACCTCCGTGTGGTTCCCTATACTAAATGAGTGCACAAAAGAATTCTAACTCCAGCAATAAATTAATAAATAGCCAATGTAATAAAGGAGTGGTGGGTGTATTAAAAACTGAAAGAACTGCAGATGCTGTAACTCAGAAACATAAATAGAATATTGCTGGAAAATCTGTGGCTGTGCATTGTTGGATTCAAAACAACTACATTTCTCATGAAGCAGAAATCACAGTGAAAATTAATTGACAGTGAAATCGATACTATGAAACATCCACCAACAATCTTCCTCAAGTCCTTTCAAACAAAACAGAAATCAAACAGCGAAATGCTATCTTTACAATGAACTACCAAACTGCCTATAGGAAATATGTATTTCAGCAAGATTTGGCCTCAAGTCTGTGATCATGCCAAAGTATAAAACATTGCACAAGTGAGACATTATGCTTCCAATACCATCAGTTGGAACCTTCCTGCCTCCTTCAGCTCAAAGATTTTCTGAAGGTAACTTGCTGAAAGTGTGAATTTGTAAACAGGCATCTGGAGTCTTTGAAACCAACAGTCTATCTCCTTAACAAATGAGATATAAGGATTCAGAAAAACAGAATGACATAACAAGAATGAATTGAAGTCCCATTAGCTATAAAAAAGGGAGCTAAAGATTAATAAGGTTTGAACTAAGTCAGATAGACAAAGGGAAAATAAAATTATTTTAGATTTAAAGTATGCATTTTAAATTCTCTAATAATGGTTTACTACACGGAAGCCAACAGTTTAACTTATTCATGTACTGGGTCAAAAATGTTAATTGAAATTGAATTAATAATTAGTATTTTTCTAACAGATACTATACTCTGTTAATCATAGCCTCTCATGGTGCTGTGATAGTGTCCATGCTGCTTGACTAGGAGGCCCACGATCAAATTCCACATGTTCTAGAGATGTGTAAAAACATCTCTCAATAGGTTGATTAGAAAGTATCCTATTCCACCAATTATGTCCCAACTGTGGTGAATTAAATGGTCACTTAATGTGCCAATCTGTTCTGCAATTAATGATTCAGATAAAGATAATGCTTTTATTAGGCCATTGGCAGATCAGGATATATCAAACACCAAGTTCTGACGGTTTGCAACCTCATGTACTCTCTATCCCAGAGGGTTGTGCAATTTTTCAATCCACTTGTTCAGACACCTTGTCATAGATCTGTGAATTTGAAATTAGGTCTCTTGGCCCAGAAATAGGGACACTACCACTCTACTGCAAGAAGGATATGGTTACTTCTTTGTTGCAATACATTGAAGGAGAAGATAGAAATATTTTTAACCTCTCAAGAAATCAAGGGTTAAGAGGAACAGGTGGAAAAGTAGAGGTAAGGCTATTGATGATCCACTATGATCATGTTGAGGAGGTTCTTGTGGCATGGTGGTAGTATACCTACCTCCAAACCAGAAACCCAGGTGCAATTCCCACCTGCTTCAGAGGTATTTCCCATCATCCCTGAACAGATTAATTGATTAAATGAATAGTCTTTTAAAATGATTGAATATGTTTGTAGACCCATATAGTTTACTGCTCCTAATTCTTACGGAGTTAGGCTTTGATTTTAGAATGAAATGGCTGTTATAACAGAGCTCACTGTATTTATACATTGATTAGAAAAAACACAGTTGTGATAGAGTATTGAGGAAGGACAGGTTGATAGCAAAGCTCTTTCAGTCATTACCTGGGAGATTTAACAGCTTCTGTAGGTTTTTTGCTACATGCTCAGAATATAGATTTAGAATTTCAGTTTCAAGTCATCAAGGGCTATTTTTATTTGTGCAAGAGAGACTGCCGGGTTTTTTTGGCAATTAGAGTAGAGCATAAATTAAATCAGATGAAGCATAATCACTCGCCTTTCTATATTTCACAGCAATATTTTCCTCTTTGATTAAAGAAAGTACTTAAATATCATAATAATGGTTTTCTGATATTTCACAATTACAAATTAGACCAGTTTGAAACACGCTGATCTTTTTGATTGTAGCTTTGTTGGCAGCGAAGTATAAAGTGACATTTTAAATACTGTTTCTCTATGTCCTGTTTTCTTGATGTTGTATAGGTGGCTATTATTGTTTGCTTTAAACCAACAATTAAAATGTCATACATATTACTAATTACAATACATAGTTGAAAACTGGCAAAATCTTCCCACAACTGATTGTTGCATGATAATAAAGAAAATCACGCTTTAGTTACTTTAATAACATAAAATCAGTTCATCTGAACATAAGCATGAATTTCGGTCCCTGGTGGAGAGAACAGATTTGAGCCAATTCCCCGTTCTTCAAGCCTGATATAGGAAAGGTTGCCCTGGACCTTTGGATTTTCCTTCCCAGGGTGTTAGCTGGAGTCAGGCCTGCAGCGTTAGAGAGAATTTGACAGCTGTGTGGACATGGGCTATGGGAAAGAACAACCTCTCAGTTAACACTTTGCTGTAGTTGACTAAAAAAACAAGAGCGTCCCCTTTCAAATCTCACACGATCTCACCTTCCCACCCATTTCCATTTCCCTTCCAACATATTCCAACCTATGCCCCTCCACACACTCCATGATCCTTTATACCCTCCGTGTCAAACTTTGCCCCCTATTCTCTAGCCTCAATGCCAATATGTACTGCTCTATCCACCCCATAACCATCCACAGCCCTATGCCAATCAATGTTCCTCAATCATCCCACATGGCTCTTTATCACCTTAATAAAGATTTGATTTTAGTTCATGCTAATGCATGCAACTCACCTACCATTCTCTTCCCTTAAAAGAAATCCTGAATAAGGGTCACTGAACCTGAAATGTTAACTCTGCTTTCACTCCACAGATGCTGCCAGACCTGCTGAGTTTTCCCAGCAATTTCTATTATTGTTTGTGATCCTTTTTCTTTATATCTTTGATGTAAATTTGTTTCGTATCCATCATGGACATACCTCAGAACTCATGCTGAGATGAAATAACATTCTTATTAATGTATTTGTTATTTTCAAAATTCACTGTTAAAGAAGCACACACTACATTGAGCTTCTTCTAATCCCTATGTAAAAACAAGTGTTTTTAATGTGTATTCCTTCTTCAAAATGCTTCATAAGCACTTGGAGCTGTTAATCAAATTGTGAACCAACAGCCACCCCACTTTGATAATAATAGGTTGCAAAATCAGTCATGCAGCTCTTGTCCTGTAATAATATCCCTCAGGCTGAAGTCAACTGACAGAATGAAATATCAAGCACTATTTATTCTTAAACAAACTGAAAGTTGTTTTCACATCTTTTGAAAGTTTGCAAAAGTTAATTCTTAAATGTTCACCTCCTTTACATGTACCATCTTTATCTTTTCTTATTACCCTTCCTTTTATTATTTTCATCCATTCTGTCTTCTGCTCCACTCCTAATTGTAAGTCACAGACCTGAAAGGTTCACTTCATTTTTTCCTCAAAATGTTCTGAAGCAGCCACTGGATGTTATCTGAAATGTTTTGTCTTTGTTTTAGATTTTGTTATTGAGTTTTACATTCACATTCATATTTTTGTTAAAATCAATGATTGGAAAAGTTTATGCTTGTATGTAATCTAAGCTACACTTAAGATGTCAGACAGGCTGTCCTGGTGGCAGCAATACTACTTGTGGCATGGTGTGTAGTTTTCTTCTGGAGAGTTATCATTTAATTATGACCCCTAACAGTATGCATTTAGATAGTGCCTTTAATATGTGAATTGTCCAAAGAGGAGTACGAGGGAATGTAGTCCAGAATTGTGGTTGAGTCAAGGAAGTTTTTGGATTGACTAAAAACATGAACGAAAGAAGACTGAGTGATGGAGTGCTAAGGGCTGAAATACCTAATATTGTGGCACCCAATGAGGATGACAAGAGTGAATAAATACGTAAGATGCAGTTTTCAGTTTATAAATTAACAGGGAGCAGAGTTTGAGAGGTGTAAACCCAAGAAAGGATTTGAATATGTATATGAGACTTTAAATTTGAGGTATTGGCGGGCTAGGAGGAATGCGTGTACAAAGGTAACAATGGAATGTGAGGTTAGGATGTAGGTACCAGCATTTTGACTGTGTTCTAATTAATTTAGGAAGAAAGATGGAGGGCTGAATAGGACAACATTGGAATAGTTATATTAAAGATAAGTAAAACATACTAGCAGTTTCAGCAGAAGGTTAACCAGTCAGGAGCAGAAATGCCTGATTGGATAGCAGAAGTAAATGGCCTTCAGGATGGAGAGAAGATCCAAGGCTAGATGTTCAAATCAGGGTCTAATAGGGCATTGTGATTGTGACCAGTTTGAAATAGTGATATTGAGGGAGTGTTACCATTTGTTGAGGAAACAAAGCTTATGATTGGGGACTGAAAGCAATGACAGTCTTCCTAATGTTTAACTGATATTATAATAACCCCCATACCAAAATGTTGGGTAAGAGATCGACAACACAGACACGGTGTATATAAAAAAGGAATGTATATGTTAATACAGTGATGATGTAGAAGATGATGACCAGCAGCAGTCCATGCCATCAAGACTATGAGTGGAGAAATAAGTAGGAGAGAGCTGAATTACTGAGTTCAATAGCATGTAAAATAGGGTCTAAATAAAACTCCGGAGAACCAAACAACAGTTACTGGCAAGACAGAAACCTGAATGCCAATTTGGAGCTACAGGGAAGGTAAAATATACAAGGAGGAAAGAATCAGCAACAGAGTTCAAGAAAAGAAAATGAAAAGACATACCTGGGCCGGAGCTGTACTGAAGCCTGTGACAGCACCAGTTACATCTATGACATTGCAGTAACCGCTCAAAAACACAGAATGCTCTCAGAGGGCAACACTAGGAATTGTAGGAGAGTGGTTCAGTGGTTAGCACTGCTGCCTCACAATGTCAGAGAACCGGGTTTGATTCCAGCCTCGGGCGATTGTCTATGTGGAGTTTGCATATTCTCCCGTGAGTGTGTGGGTTTCCTGTAGGTGCTCCGGTTTCATTCCACAATCCAAAGCTGTGTAGGCTAGGTGGGTTGGCCAGGCTAAATTGCCCGAAGTGTTCAGGGATATGCAGGCTAGATTAATTAGCCATGGAATATTCAGGGTTACAGGGATAGGGTAGGGAAGGTGGGTTTTGGTGAAATGGTCTTCAGAAGGTCGGTGTGGACTCGCTGTGCCAAATAGCCTGATTCCATGCAGTAGGGCTTCTATGAATATCAATGAGCATCAGGTTTTCATGCCAATGCAGGTAAGCACCAGGTTAATACTTTCCAGTTGGCAATTAAGCATGTAGCTGACATTGCCCTCATAAGACTGAGGGTAAAAGAGACTTCTGCTTATTTTGAATGTTAAAAGGTGTTATATTTCCACTAATGATAATACTGAACAAGTTAGATCCCAGGGGTAAACCAAATAGACCCATTTTTGCAGTAACTTCCCATGGTGGTCATTCGCTGAACATGAGGCTATTAATGTTCTTCAACTCAAGAACACAAATTTATTACACAGAAGAAATTCAGAGCTGGATATGTGATTATGTAGAAAGATCTTCACAAGCAGCAAAACAAAATTGCAACCTGTTCCCAGTAATAGGTAAAAACAATGACTGCAGACGCTAGAAACCAGAGTCTAGATTAAAGAGGTGCTGGAAAAACACAGCAGTTCAGGCAGCATCCAAGGAGCAGGAAAATCGACGTGTCGGGCAAAAGCCTGAAACATCAGTTTTACAGCTCCTTGGATGCAGCCTGAACTGCTGTTCCCAGTAATAACCTTTTCAGATGCTCAATCCCAGAAAAATGTCTAAACTCTTTAATTTCTTTGTGAACCGCCTCTTTTTAGTTCTCCTCTTGGAGTACTGAGACAATTTTACAACTTGTTTCCAGTTCTATTTGCCTTAATGACCTTTTAGTTATGATTACTTGAAATCTTCTGTACAAATGGAGAGTTTGGAGATTACACAAACTAAAACCCTTCTGCCAGGTGACTGTTATTCTGAATTGAAAACTTGGTTCCATTTACCTGAAATCAAACTTAACAAGTGATCCTGGTCTGTTTTCTATGATTGTCATGCACTCAACAGTATAAACATTTTATCAGTTAACTTCACAGGTGTCCTCTCAGGCCCATAGCTAAATCAAATACTTTCTTACGAATGATATATTTCATTCACTGTTCCAAATGATTTCCTAACCTTATGAAAAAAAGTCACATTCATGAAATTGTTACTAAAATCCATACGCCTCATTTTTAAAACTCCAGTATTCCCAATTGATACTTACACCTTTATCACAAATTCAGCTGTTCAGGTCTAGACTGGTTGGTGCTGAAAGAGGTTATGAATTAGAATTAGATTTTATTGTCACGTATACTCAAGTACAGATTTACATGAGTGCAGTGACAAGTAAACAATGTTACCATTCCCGGCACCATCTTATGTAAAAAGGTACCGAGATACAAAATCTTAGGTACAAAATAGAAAAATAACGAAACAAAGTTACAAGTTAAACATTACAGTCCCTCTTAATCTAAAGTACAAAAATGAAGAAGTAAATTTAAAGTTCAGTAGTCTTTCTGAAGTGTTTAGCTGTGCTGAGCTCACACTCCCAACAAGGATTCAGTCTGCTCCACCTTGGCCCACTCTCTGGGAGACTTCTTCCCCCCACCCTTCCCCCCCTCCAGATGTCAGGGGACCTCCCTCACTGCAGCATTTGGCTCATTCTTCCCACATTGGGTGTGATCTCTGACCATCAAAGCCCTGAACTAGACCCCTCCAGCCATTGCCACGCACCAGGCCACAACAAGCTGTAACGTCTTCACCGGCCTTACCATCATGACCAAGCTCTCTGTAGGTAAGTTTGATCTCCTCTGCGCTCGCAGCCATTACAGATATTGGGACACCTCTCACACCGCCATGTTGGAATCACTCTCTTCGCAATGGCTTGATCTCCCACACGTTTTGATCTCCTCTGCACTGTACAAACTCGCTCTCCACAGAAGGTAAATAGCTTAAAGGGAAAAAAAGAGAAAAGTTAAAGCAAGTGGAGCAGATGCTCTGGGCAGGAGCCCTCACACTGCACTGCTACTCTGCCACCATCTTCGAATTGCAAAAAGGGAAGTACGTTGGATTAGACAGCTCATGTGACTATTAATATTTCTTCATGTATTTCTAGTTACTGAAGTATATGTGTAATACATAATAAATAAATACTGTATTCTCTACTTTAAATATGAAGTGCATAGAGTGGTTAAGGGTAATTCAATGATTTAAATCTCCAGTCTGCAATTTGATTCCAGTCTGTTCGCCCATTCTCATTATTTTAAATGTTAATCTGTTAATTATTCATCCAAGTAAAGTACTAGATGTCAGCCTGTGTCAATAACATGTCCTCAACTCTTTAAAAGGGAAGAAAGCTCTTGAGGTGTCTACTCGGGATGACAAGTAATTACCCTGAGATATGACCCATATATTTTCATTGTCATGCTGGGAATATTTGAGGTTTAAAGAGTTCTCAGAAGGGAACACTCAATCTGTCTGAGTATGCTGTAACACAGAGGATAAGTAATTTATATCCCCAGCCAGCAGTTCAGTTTTAGGCTGTGAAATTTGGCAGCATAGCAAAGCCTGAAACTCTTAAAGTGTCAGTCAGAAGGCTCTAGCTATTCTGTCCATGAGACATACTGCACCCTGGTTCTAACAATGTCAGTGCAGGCATGACATGCATTGCCAGAATCATGCAAAAAGCACAGATTGTGAAATCAAATCATTCTTAATGTTGGCATGGCCAATCTGCTCTTTGGGGGCTCACAAATCCTGCTAATTCCCTTTCTTAATCACTCTCCATTACATCGATTCATCTGTACATAGGATTGGACCAGCTGTGCAAACTGAAAGGATCAACATTTAGTGGGTTCAGATGAGATGCTTATGAATGCATACATTAATCACAGAATTGTTATAGGACAGAAGGAAACTATTTGGCCCATTGTGGTTGAATGAGCTGAACTCCAAAGATGAGGCAAGTGTGACTTCCCTTGACATCACGGTAGCATTTGACTGAGCTTAGCATCAAGGAGCCCAAGTGAAATTGGAGTCAATGGCAATCAGGGTGAAAAATCTCCTCTGTGTGGGGTCATACCTTGCACAAAGGAAGACATTGTGGTTGTTGGAAGTCAGTCATCTCAGCTCCAGTACATCACTGCAACAGCTGCTCAGGGATGTAGGGTCCCAGGTCTGACCATCTTCAGCTGCTCCATCAATGACCTTCCCTCCATCACAGTGTCAGAACTGGAGATGTTTGCTGATGTTCAACATAATTTGTGGCACCTCAGGTAGTGAGGAAATCCATATCCAAATACAGTAACAGACCGTGCCCATATGCAACAGAACCTGGAGAGGTTTGGACTGATAAGTGGAAAGTAGTATTCATGACTCATAAGTGCCAGGCAATGCAATGACCTTCTCCAGCAATAGAGAATCTATTTGTGATCCCTCAATGCTCAAAGACATTATCAACCCTGACACACATTACCATTAAGCAGAAATGGACTACATATAAACACTGTGAAGAGAAAGTCAGAGGCTAGGAATTCTGCAACTACTAACTCATCTCCTTTCTCCCCAAAGTCTATCTGACATTTGCAAAGCACAGGTCAAGAGTGTGATACAACACTCTACTTGCCTGGATGAATGCAGCTCCAACAATACTCCAGAAATTTAACACCTTCCATGATAAATCGACACAACTGATTAGCCCACCTTCACCATGCACTTCCCTCCACTGATGCATGGTGACCTAACTAAAAGAAGGCACTGCAATAACTTATCAAGGGTCTTTCGATAGCACCTTCCAAACCTTTGATCTCTACCACTGACAAGGACAATGGCAGCAAATGTAGAGCATGATCACCTGCAGGTTTCCTTCCAAGTCACTCACCATCCTGGCTTGGCACTATTAACTCCATTCCTTTGTTGGGTCAAAATCCTGAAATTCCCTTCCTAATAGCCCTGAGTATCTCTACATCCCAAACACTGCAGCATTGAAAATGAAAAAAACTTACTTTGTGCCAAACTCCAACTTGTTTTCATTCCCCTGCATATACTTCATTTTTCAGAAATGTTAGAATCCCAGATCAGATCAGCAAACAGTATGTTCCAATTTGGCTAGAGACCAGTAACCTTTGTTTTTCAAGTAAATCAGGGTGTGAGTTCAAGTGAGTATGCTAAGTGAATAAAGCCACAAGATTCCATGATTTTGAACAAACAACAAAAATCTTTACTGCACAACTTCAGAACAAGAATACGATCTAGAATATGTGCACAATCTATTTCTAACACCCAGAGTTAACAAATGGTAAATATTGGTATAACACCATCCAGATACTGACAGAGTAGATCATAAAAACTTATCAAACTTCACAAGGATTACAATTCTTCACTTTTGCAGATAGTCATAGAGATGTATAGTACAGAAACAGACCCTTCGGTCCAACTCGTCCACACTGACCACATTTGCCAGCACTTGGCCCATATCCCTGTAAACCCTTCCTATTCATATACCCATCCAGATACCTTTTAAATGTTCTAATTGGGAAAATTGAGGACTGCAGATGCTGGAGATCAGAGTCGGAAAGTGTGGCACTAGAAAAGCACAGCAGGTCAGGCAGCATCCTAAGATTAGGAGAGTCAGTGTTTTCAGCATAAGTAATTGTACCAGCCTCCACCACTTCTTCTGGCAGCTCATTCCCTTAACACACCATCCTCTGTCTGAAAAAGTTGCCCCTTAGGTCCCTTTTTTATCTTTCCCCTCTCACCCTAAACCTATGCTATCTAATTCTGGAGTCCCCCACCCCAGGGAAAAGACCTTGTCTATTTATTCTATCCATGACCCTCATAATTTTATACACCTCAATAAGGTCACCCCTCAGCCTCTGATGCTCCACAAAAAAACAGATCTGGCCTAATCATAGAATAGAATTGTAGAATCCATACAGTGTGGAAGCAGGCCATTTGGCCTATACACCACCTCTCCAAAGAGCATCCCAGCCAAGCCCCTACCCTGTCCCTGTAACTTTGCATTTTCCTATGGCTAACCCACCTAAGCCTACATGTCCTTGGATACTATGGGTAATTTACCATGGCCAACCCCACCTAACCTGCACACCCTTGGACTGTTAGAAGAAACCGGTGCACTGCAGGAACCCCATGCAGACAGGGGTAAATGTGCAAACGCCACACTGACAATTGCTTGAGGCTAGAATCAAACCCAGGTCTCTGACACTGTGAGGCAGCAATGCTAACCACTGAGCCACTGTGCCACCTTCCCCACCACTGAGTACCATGCCACCCCTTAAAACTCCTTCTCAAGTGCCATTCCATCAAAAACTACCTCAGCAATTGTTCCCTTCCTGAGTCTAAGCTCCCCAGGACTTATAATCTACATTACAGTACTCATCCATAAATATAAGTCCAGCTCTTCACCAACATCTAGCCTCACAGATCCAGTCCTGCACCCAAGATTCTTTCCCCCAAGCTCCAATCTTGCTCAGCAGCATCTGGCAAATATTGCTTGTGTGCTTTTCAGTACACTAGTGTTCCAGTTACACTAAGGTATTAATACTCCCAGGTTTCTTCCAACCACCTTACAGCTTCCCCAATACAAAGCCAGTAATCTTCCCACTTGCTCAGTTCCCTAACACTTCTTCTCAGTTCTGACTCCGACACTTAGCTGCCGACTAATTTCTAGAGCTTGGTCACAAGTTAGGCAGCAAAGAGTCATCCAACTGCCCTTGATTCTTCACTGAGTCCTCTACATAGAACATGTGTAATTCAATTGCTTTCTGAAAAACAGTTAACTGCAGCATTCCTGATATGAAGCCTGCTGCTGTCTCTGGTTCCTGTCTTCAACTCCATAATTGTTTCCAATAACCTATAACCTCTGAAATTCTCTATAGTGAACCCTGAACTGTCCTGACTAATCAATTGGAAACAAACTTGCAATACATACCTATTTTTATTTCTGGCTAAAATTGAATGGTGCTAACATTTGAAGCAGCCAAATGCAGCATCCTTGAAACTGTGTACATTCGAACATTTACATCTTCACAGATTGCTGCTTGTCATTCCTTCCACCAATTGGAATAGTTTCTCTTTATAAACTCTGTCCAGATCCCTGATGTTTTTGAATATCTTTACTGAATCTCCTTTTAATCTTCTCTTCTCCAAGAAGTACAATGCAAAGTCCTCCAATTTATCTACATAACTGAAGTTTCCCATCCCTACAAACATTCCCTTGAATCTTTGCTGCCTTCACATTCATCCTAAAGCATGTAGCTGGAACTAGACAGAATATTGCACTTAAGGCCAAACAGATATTTTAATATTTCTTTCTTACTTTGGTAATCTATGTACTTATTGATAAAACTAGGATACCATATGCTTTATTATCTGTTCTCTCAACCCATCTTGTCACATTATTAATTTATGCACACATCCTTCTGCTCTTTTAAGATTATACCATGTGTTTATATTGCTTTTTTGTGTTCTTCCTATCAAAATTAATTTGGTCACACTTTTTTGCATCAAATCCTGTCTGCCCATTCAGCTGATTCTTGATTCTGGTACCAGGTAGGCAGCACATCATTCTGCTGCCACAGGAACACTTGTTTGTTCCTCATAGCACCAAATCTCCCAATATTGTTGCTGTTCCAAACTTCCTTATGCCCTTATGTACAGCTGAATCAGCCGTGATGGCATGGATGTGGCACTAGCTAGACTTCCCAGACAAACCATCACCATCATCAGTGTTCAGAACTGAATGCTGCCTTTTTATTCACTCATTGGACATGGGTGTTGCTGGCTGGCCAGCATTTTCTTGCCCATCCCTAGTTGCTCTTGAGAAGGTGGTGGTGTGCTGCCTCCTTGAACCGCTGCAGGCCATGTCCTATAGGATGACCCATAATTCCATTAAGGAGGGAATTCTAGCATTCTGATATAGCTGTACACATCCTGTTCCTCGGATGCTGCCTGAACTGCCGTGCTTTTCTAGCACCACTCTATTCCAGAATCTGGTTTCCAGCATCTACAGTCATTGTTTTTACCCTGTATATTCCCATGTCAGGATGGTGAGTGGTTTGGAGGGGAACTTGCAGCTTGTGGTGTTCCCATGTATCTGCTACCCTTGTCCTTCTAGACGAAAGTGGTTGTGGATTTGGAAGGTGCTGTCTGAGGATTTTTGGTGCATTTCTGCATCTTGTAGATAGTACACACATCTGCTACTGAACGTGGTCGTGCTTATAGATATGGTGCCAGTCAAGTGGGCTCCTTTGCCCTATGTGGTGTCAAGCTTCATGAGTTTCATTGGAACTGTACCCATCTGGGCAAGTGGGGAGTATTTCATCATAATCCTGCCCTATGCCTTGAAGATAGTGAACAGACTTTGGGAAGTCAGGAGTTGAATTACTTGCCACAGCATTCCTTTCCTCTGATCTGCTTTATCTGGTGAGTCCAGTTGAGTTTGTGGTCAGTTGTCATCCACAGGATGTTGACAGTGGGGGATGCTATTGAATGTCAAGGGGTGGTAATTAGATTGTCTATTATTGTTGTTGGTCATTGCCTGGCATTTGTGTGGTGCAAATGTTGCTTGCCACTTGTTGGCCTCTTTGACATTCATTGGCACTACCATGACTGACTCTCCCATTCTCAACATCCTCAGTGTTACTACTGACTGGAAACTGAACTGGAATCTCCATATAAATGCTGTGTCTACACAGTGAATAAAAAAAAAGTTCCATTGAATCTCAGTGAGAATAGATGGTGTAAATTGATATTTTGATTTGATTTGATTTTATTATTGTCACATGTACGAGATACAGTGAAAAGTACTGTTTTGCGGGCTATCCAGATAAATCATACCTTATATAAGTACATCAGGGTAAAAGAACAGGATGCAAAATATAGTGTTACAGCTACAAAGAAGATGCTGAGAAAGATCATCTTTAATATGTGAGAAGTCCATTAAAAGTCTGATAACAGGGAAGAAGCTGTTCTTGAATCTGTTGGTACATGTTTTCAAAATTTTGTATCTTCTGCCTGACAGAAGAAGGTGGAAAAGAGTATAACTGGGGTTATATTGTTATGTTTTGAACTAATGAATCATGTCACTTATGATCACCTCACCTGGTGGTCACAGGCAAGCGCTTTTAACATGGATTTTTAAATAACAGTCAGATGAACTTTGGCTGTTTATTTTTCCTCCCTCACTTAGAATTGCTGAAACATACACACACTGGAATACTCCTATGTCATTCTGACTTAGGCATACTACTCCACACAGAGTGTGGAGCTGACCAGTCTCTTCAGAAAATGACTTTGAGGGGTTCCTGATCCCGGCTCCATTGATTTTAGCATCTCTTCTCTTAATTACTTCCATTGCAAAGACTTACGGTGTGCATTCATGAACCTAGGACTGTTGTTGCTTCATTTTGCATCTCCTATGTCTCATTAATCTCAATACAGGTGTTCAGGAACAGATCTCCTTCATTTACTGCAAATTATTTGAGACTGATAGGTTGACTGCACCAAGTGCTATCACACACACAACTGGACATCCTGCTAAATGCTCTGCCAGCCAGTAGTTCAGACCTGATCAGGTTAACATTACAACCAAGGCTCATAAATGTGCGTGGTGCTATCCTCAATTAGATTAGGCATAAAAGAGCACAAACTGTGTCCTCCATGGCTGAAAATGAGCAAAACCAATTGTCGCCCCTGAAATCTATGATTCAATCAATTGTATCAGCTGATAGCACTTATACTTTCTGCATGTACAATGTGTGAATTATAGAAATTCTTCAGTCATCAAATCTAGCAATAGCTTATTTAGAGACAATATTTCAGTATCTATAATCTGTATTTTTGAACACTTACATTATGAAAGTCACATCCTGTAAGGAGCTACATTAGTGAGTCAATTGGCTTTACTTAAGACATCAGGCTACTTCAGATGTGTCAGTTGGTATCATTAATGTTTACTAAAATAGCAAAACAAAATTATTTGTGCACCATGTTATATTCGATCTTCATACTGCATGCAACATACAGAATGTAATCCAATAGCAGGGTACAGACAAAAATCAGATGAAAGATATGGACTGAGAAAGTCAGTTGGGCTCCATGTACTTTTGGTTTCTGTATTAGGTATGCTTTCAAGTGAGAAAATTGTGTCTACTATGTTTCCAGCTGCTTCTGACATTGCCCAGTTGGCACCTTACATTGCATGACTAGCAGCATGGAGATACCAAACGTATGCCAGAAGCTTTTCTAGTGAGCCGATTGAGCTGTTAACGTTGAATTAACACTAGCTCTAGAAATGTGAACCATGCTAATCACTCTCATCTCCAAGAGGAACCCTCACTCGCGAGGTTTGAAGGGTCAATTGTTCAACTTGTAAGAGAGAGAATTTTAAATGACTTCTGAGGTTGATGGAAGTCTTCTGGATGATTCTTTTTAAGTGATGTGGCAATTTGCTGGGCTTGCAGGTCATGTGGCTGCATCATCACACGAAAGGCGGAGGGATTTTGTGACCTATCCACGGAAAGGCCGGGTCGGGAATGGGGTTTGTAGTTTCGATATTAGATTTAGATTTTTAGATTAGATTACTTACAGTGTGGAAACAGGCCCTTCGGCCCAACAAGTCCACACCGACCGGCCGAAGCGCAACTCACCATACCCCTACATATACCCCTTTACCTAACACTACGGGCAATTTAGCTTGGCCAATTCACCTAACATCTTTGGACTTGTGGGAGGAAACCGGAGCACCTGGAGGAAACCCACGCAGACACAGGGAGAACATGCAAACTCCACACAGCCAGTCGCCTGAGGCGGGAATTGAACCCGGGTCTCTGGCGCTGTGAAGCAGTAGTGCTAACCACTATGCCACCGTGCCGCCATCTCTGGGTTTGCAGGGAAATTGTTCTGAGGCTACAAGGAGCAGAAAATCTGCACAGAGGCAGGAAGAGCAGGGAATATTTCTCCCACCTCCACCTCAGCCAGGAGCAAAGGACATTCAACAAGGGAGGCTTCACTGAAATGAGGGTTTGCCTGCTTACCTCAACAGGACAGGGTGAGGGATCCTGGTGAATCATGACCCCTCTGCCTTAAGTTAGGAACTATCACATTATAGCAACTAACTGACTGTCAGCTAGGAAGTGACAGTCTCTCATTAATTAAGTCCTGCATCCCAGGCAAGGCAATAGATTGACTTAACTACTTTGCTCATAAGGACAGATGTTTTCCAAATCGGCCTATTCAGATATGTAGCCATACACTTATGGAACATGAACCTAGGCCTCCTGGCTCAGAGGCAGGAACACTATCACTGCACCACTGCTAATAAGTTTCAGATCTTTTCAAACCTCTAAAACCTAGATGTTATTTTATCCAGTAGACTAGTTCTGCCAGACTGTCAGCTATCTGTTGAGCTTTTTTTTAAAGTAATATCATTAATTTGCAAGAGTATCAGACACTGATCTTAACCGTCACTTAATAGTCAGCAATTCTACTATTGCTGAAATAGTGTCACAATTGAATTGCCTTTTACACATTCCGCTGTCATTTTGTTGAGTAGTTCCATCCTGTAATTGTCATTATTCCAACTGATAGGTAGGTATTCATATCTACTAATTGCTTGTACAGTCACGTTATTATTTTGTAGTCAATAAATAAATAATTTATCAAATTGTCTGTCTTCTTGGATAATTTGGCAAGAAAAGTTTCAGCCATTCTCTCGTTAACTGTGACTATCCTAATTGTATGTCGGGTAAGGTGAACAGATCAATTGGCGTACACAGCATCATTAACCCCTTGATCCAAAGCTATGTAATAACAGTCAAAATGGTTTCTTGAAGGCAAGGAAAAATGTATGTGAGTTTGTATGTGTTAGAATATATGTATTAGCCAAGTCATCAAAACTCAGTAGTCTTACAATAGGACAACTGAAGGACAAGCTTGATCCAGAACCATAATCAAAGATGAGGTAGTGTACTGATTATGAAAATGGACTCGTCATCTACCAGCCTGGATTCATGATCCAAAAACAGGAGTTCATATTGCAACAAAGGAACTTAAATTTTAATTAAATCTGAAAAACAGAGGTATTCACAGAAACTGACATAAAATTTTGCCTGGTTCACTAATGTCCTTTAGGAAACAAAATTTGTCAACATGGTGTGTCCCATATTTGACTCCAGGACCACAGCAATGTATTTCACTCTTAACTGCCCTCCAAATGGTTTAGCAAGCATACAGTTGTAGTAAAGTTGTTGCAAGGGCAATAAGTATTAGTTCTGCCAGTGTTGTACACCTTCTGTAACTGAGGAAAAGAATGATAAATTCACAGTAAATGATATTGAAAAGTGGAAGTAATAATGAGTGCTGCTTCAGTTTTCATTGAAGACACTATCAGACAGGGAATAAGTATAAAGGTTGAGAGGAATATTATGATTATTAATGTAGAAAGGGAAAAAACAACAAATAAAACCTGAGGATAAGGTGCTTGTGAGTGGACATTCAAGAAAGCTAGGGAGAAAATACTGAGGCTCCAGTCACCAAATAAATATGTTTTAAAAAAGAAATAGTATTATGGAATCCAATTCCAATCTTCAGGAAGGGATTTCAAATAAACAATAATTTTACTTACTATCTGCAATGAGAAAAATCCTATAATCTTCAAGATCAAATGGCACAGGGAATATATTGACAAAAAATAGTCCTGATTAATTTCTAAGAGGAATATATTTTAAACAATTTTATTGAATACTTTAAGAATTGATAAGAAGAGTAGACTTAGGCAATGCAATGAAAGCGCTATACGTAGATTTTCTCAACATATTTTACAAGGTAGCACATCAATTTGTGATAAAGGTAAATTACTGTGAATTAAATGACCAGATGTACGAATTATTGCACAATAACATCCAAATGCTAGACAGAGGGATTAAAGGGCCTTTTTCTGACTGGCAAAGTCATTTACTAAAATGTTACAGAATTGAGAGGATGCAGCTATCAAGTAACATAGCGAAGGCTATTCAGTCCGCAGCCTGCTCTGCCATTTATTACCTTTATGGCATTGGTAATCAGAAATCTATGAATCTCTACCTTAAACACATTCAAAGACTGATCTTACATAGTCTTCCAAGGTAGAGAAAACCAAAGATTCACAATACTCTGATGGAAAAAAAAATCTTGTTATCTCAGCTCTAGTGGCAGCTATCTTATTTTAAAATTGCTCCCCCCGTTCTGGACTTACATATTAGGATAAACATTTTGTCTGCATCTGTTCTGTTTTTACCCCTCTATGTGTTGTGTAGATTAAAATGGATACACCTCTCAGTCTTAGAAGGTCTAGAGAATGTAGGCCGTCTTTGCCCAGTGTGTCTTCATAGGACAGTTCCCACCATCCGGGAACAAGTCTGGTAAACCTTCATTGCACACCCTCTAAGGCAATAATGTTTTTTTTCCTAAAGTAGGGAAACCAATACTGCACACATTACTCCAGGTAAGGACTAACCAAGACTAATACAGTTGAAGCAGGACTTCACTACTCATGTACTCATATCTTCTTTTGATAAAGGCTAACATTTCAGTAGATTTCTTAATAACTGCTGTCCCGGCATATCAGCATTCAGTGATTTATTGACAATCTAGGCCCCTTTGTATATCTAGACTTTCTAACCCCTCTTTCTCACTCTCTCCTTAAGTAGTGGAGTGATGTTTGCTAACTTCAAATTTGCAGGAACCATTCCAAAATATATTGAATATATGTCAGCTATCTCTATAGCCACCTCCTTCAACAATATCTGCTGTAGAATAGCAGGCCCTGGGATTTATCAGCTTATCAACTAGATTAACTTCTCCAGTTCAACCTTCTTACTAATACAAAATTTCTTCAACTTCTCATTTTTCCTAGTTAACTTGGATTTTTAATTTTGGGAGATTTATTGTCTCTTCTTTAGTGAAAACAGACAGAAAGTGATCATTCAGCTTTGCTGCCATTTCTCTATTCCCCCATTATAAAATTCTCCTGACTCTGCTAGTAATGGACACAGAATTATCAAACTGTTCCTTTTTATATGCATGTAGAAACTTTTACAGTCTTTCTTGTGATTTTTTTTTTGACTGGATTGCATTCCTATTCGATTCTCCCTTTCCTTATCAGTAAAATTAACCAGTTTTCACTGGAAAAGAGAATCCTTGATAGGCTTATAGAATGCTGACAGTACAGAAAAGACCTTTCAGCCCATTGACTCCTGATTGGTTGTCTGCAAGAGCAATTCAGCTCGCTCCACTTGCCTATCATTTTCCTGTAACTCTGCAATCTTGTTTTACGTGTAAGTGCTTACTCAATCTTCTTTTGAAAGCGACAGTTGACAGTGCCTCTACTCCACTACATTCTCAGGCAATACATTCCAGAACAAAAGCATTCACGATATGAAAATGTTTTTTTCATATTACCTTTGGTCTGGAATCAATCTCTTCAATCTTTGTCCCATGTGTCTCAACCTCTTTGCCAAACAGTACAGTTTCTTTCTAACTGCTGTGTGTAAGTTCCATGTTATCTTGAACACGTCTATTTGACATCTAAATTACCTCTCTTTACTCTTCATACAAAATGTGCCTGTCTTTATCTCTGCATTAAGTTTCATTGGTCATATGCTCATCCACTTCCACCAGCCAGCCTGTGTTCTTTTGACATTTGTGACAATCTTCTTCACTGTTCAGAATACTTCAGAGTCATTAGCAAATTTTTCAATTACGTTTTTAACAACCAATATATAAATATATGTTAACAATACATATTAAGTCATTAATGTATCAAGGAGAGTAGTGGCTGTGGTATTGATCCCTCCAGGCGGAAGTGGGTAATGCAGATGCTGGAGATTAGAGTCAAGATTAGAGTGGTGCTGGAAAGGCACAGCAGGTGAGGCAGCATCTGAGGAACAGGAAAATTGATGTTTCGGGCAAAAATGAAGGACTTTTGCCTGAAACGTTGATTTTCCTGCTCTTTGGATGCTGCCTGACCTGCTGTGCTTTTCCAGCACCACTCTAATCTTGACTATTGATCCCTCCAATCCATAAAAACAAGTGTATTGCCATAACTTTTTCCTTTCATTTAACCACTCCTGTATTCATGTTGTCATTGGGTCTTCTATTGCATAAACCTCAGCTTCACTGACAAATCTTGTATGTGTCCATTAAATTGGAAGTCCTTTATTAATTCACACTTGATTGATTAAAGAAAGTTTAGTTCAAAATGGCATAGAGTGATATTTTTAATTTAGTACATTCTTTCTTCAGCATATTCCAATTCAGAACAAAGCAAAGTTCAAGATTGAATGAAGCATGTGATTTATGGGGAGGCAGGTGTCACTTGCTGGATCAGCCATTTATTGCCCAATCCTAATCATCCAACCAGCAGTTAAGAGTCATCCACATTGCTGTGGGTCTAGAGTCACATATAGGCCAGACCAGGATGGCAGTTTCCTTCCCTAAAGGGCATTAGTAAAGCAGATGGATTTTCCCCCAACAATTGGCAATGGATTTATGGTCATATCAGACTCCAGATGTTTATTGAATTCACATTCTACCATCTGTTGTAGTGGGGTTTGAACCTGGCTCTTCAGAACATTAGCTAGGTCTCTGGATTAACAGTCTGGCAATAATACCACTAGGTCATGAGAGCCCACTCCAGTTTAGTTATCTAGAGGAGTTGTTAGTGAAAAGCACTCAGTGGACGTTGAGTACTGATATCCTCACAGAGCATAAAACAAAAAGTATTAACCAAACCTTTTTTATTATTGAAATATGAAACACTATGCAGTATTCACAATTTATTCTTGAAAATAAACCAAAAATTTCTGGTTTTTGAAGGAATTTCAGTAACAGTTGGAATATGTATTGCTGTTCACAGTGTGTGGGAAAAAGCTACAATCTGCTACCAAGCTCAAATTATTTAGTTAATCATTTTGCCATTTCCCTTTACCATATGTTTCTGGTTTATGTTTTTTTAATGTTGATTGACCTCAGTAGTTTATTGGGTAAGTATATTGCCCAGTAAGTGAGTGGGTGAACAGAATCTCACACACTAAAACTAGCAGGGATTTGACCTCTCATCTGTGCTTATTTAATTAGTTAATACCAACAAGTTACTGTTTTGGAACAGGTGAAGAAGAGTCTTTGGACTCGATATGTTAGCTCTGTTTCTGTCTCCAGAGATGCTGCCAGACCTGCTGAATTTGTCGAGCATTTCTGCTTTTTGTTCCAGACTTTCAGCACCTACAGTATTTTGCTTTTATTTGAGTGTTAATACAACATTGCTAAATGACATGGAACAGAACAGTGGTGCACAGTAGTTTCTCAGAGTGGAGAAAGAGATTCAGTATGATTTTCCAGCGAGGCACTAGAACCAGTGCTTTTTCTGATACATACTAATAATGTATGTACATCAGTGTGCAGGGCACAATTTCAAAATTTGCAGCTCACGCAAAACTTTGAATTATTGCAAATCTGAGGAGTATAGAGTTAGTCTTGTAGAGAACTTGGACGTGCTGATAAAATGAGTGGACACATGGCAGATGTTTGTATCCCACAATATTTAACATCTATTTCCATTTTTTCTTGGCCTAAAATTTCTAGCCAGCTGAAGTTAATAATAATAGTAGAGCTGCATGAAATTCAGCAATTATCCACAAACCACCATAACAATCTGAAACTAATTCAATCATCTGGGAAATGTAAAGGGCCAGAAATTGACCATAAAAATGACCAGGTTGTTGTAAAACTCCAACACTTTGCCAAAAACTCTCAGGAGCTGAAATCCTTGACTGTTCTGGTCTACATGTCATTCTACCACCATGTCATTCTAAACCATTCTACGGTCTACTGTAACCTAGGCTGGGTAATATATGCTGACATTACAGTGCCAGGAAAGACATTGAGCTGACTTTTATTAAAAATTGGCTAAGTGTCAATTTCAGAAATTTTCATGAAGGGTTTCACTCTCTGCATCCTAGTGAGTTTGCTCATTGCAGCTCGCCTCGTTAGTTAAGCAGCATGCCTCAATGCTCTGCTCAACCCATCTTCTCTTCAGCAACAGGGGAAATACATGCCACTGCTGGGCTCTCCCCAGATTCCTGAGGCCTGTGCTATTTTTAAAGTTCAAATGGATACCACCTCAAGCAGGGCCAGCCAGGATCTGCCTTTTACAATGCATGTTTGCTTTTATTCATTCACAGGATTTGGGCATCAGTCCGAGCTTCACTTTTCCAACTTAGACACGCCAACCATCATGCTCCATTGACCCCCATCGAAGCCAATGGTTATGACAGTTAGTGATTCTCTGCTCCTCCATCGTAATCCATGTTGTCCAAACCACTCTTGTCTTCCACCTTATCTGTTGTGTTGCCCCCCACCAGCCCCATCCATCTCAATTGTTGTCACCAAAGAATCCCAGCATGCTGCCTCAAATGCACGCAATTAACTTACCCAACTTCTCTCCCACAGCAGTGGCTCAGATAACCCCTAGATTTTTATTGACTCCTAATTCATCTCTGTGTAGCTCCCTGGCTGCCTTATTCTAAATCCCCAGAATGATTGCATTGGATCAGCAGGACTGTGTGTGGCCCATTCCCTAGATTAATGATACAGACCTACTGAACCTAACAGCGTAAGTTGTATTTAATCCCCTGAAAAACATTACCTTTTCCTTTCGGTCCTGGATACCCCTAACTAAAGGTTGTCTTTCTTGACTTGAACAAAGATTTGACACATGACCCTAAGTTTGAAGCACATGCAGTGTGTTAACCTCATATGCTAATGGTACATGGTGCAGGTGTAACATAGCATGGTGCCAGAAAGCAACATGCCTATGCCTTTGACCGATCACAGCTGGAAACCATTAAAAGCCGTCTGACTTTGTGTGTGCACCAAACACCAAGTCAACATAGACAAAAATGGGTACTGCAAATGCTGGATATTAGAGTCTAGATTAGAGTAGTGCTGGAAAAAGCACAGCAAGTCAGATAGCATCCAAGGAGCAGGAAAATCGACGTTTCGGGCAAAAGCTCTTCATCAGGATGGCTTTTCAAGTCAACATAGATGTACTGTGAGTCTTTAAGTTCTGAATGAGAAAGACGAGCCTCAAATGGACAAGGCAAGGCAGAGATGCTGTGATCATCAAAGTTGGTGCAAAGTGATTGAGCAGTAAGAGAGCTAGCAAAGGGACTGTGACATAAATCCTATCCCACTACATGAGCTGGGTGTTGGTCCCTGTGCTGAAAGTGTGCTGTTAGCAGCAATACAAGGAAAGGTGCCTGTGTGATCCAAGTGCAGCACTGAGGGGAGACTTAGTGGGGTCAGAGGTGTGCAGTAGGATGTGACTGATCCCAACTTTCATGGATGGGTCATCACTGCCCATGGAACGTGCCCTGTGATGTTGATGATTGTCAATGTTCCTGCTCAACCTTTTCAGGTTCCGTGCATGGGAAGGAGTGTTGGCATACCAATTGTAGCAATGACTTCTGCTACACATGGACCTTCTTGGAGGCCTGTGCAGATTTATCAAAAAATGAAAGGGAACAATGGTGACTGATGTCCATTAGACGGGAATATAAGCAAATGAGCCTCTTACTGCTCTCTAGTGGCATTCTTGTCTCGCTGCTCAAAACGGTTCATATATTCCCTATAGCATAGAAGCCGACCATTCATCCCATCGAGTCCACACTGACTCTCCGAAGGGTATCCCATCCAGTCCCATCCACCTAGCCTATCCTTGTAATCTTGCATTTCCCTTGGCTAATCCGCCTAGCCTGCACACTATGGGCAAGTTAGCACAGTCAATCCATCTAACTGCACATCTTTAGACTATGGGACAAAACCGAAGCACCCAGAAAAAACCCAGTCACTGTGCAAACCCCACACAGATAGTCACCTGAGAGTAGAATCTAACCCAGTTCCCTGGTGCTGTGAGGCAGCAGTGCTAACCACTGAGCCACTAGTGGCAGAATCAAGGACTATTTCTTCATGACATTGAGAATCTAATTTCTGCTGATCTCCCAACATATGTTGATGTTAGTTTCAGAAGCAGGTTTTGTTGTAAATGGGGATGCTCATGGGGATAGATGGGTTGAGGTGTCAGTAATTATATAAGAAAGTCAATTTTATAATTAGACTGGGGTTAAAGCTGGTTTTATCCCTTCAACCCTTTCCTGACTGACTATTCAGGTAAGTGATTTGAAGGGTCTTGATTCTTACTCATAGTAAGGGACTCTTTTGAAGGATTGCAGACTCCAGGTAATTGCTCGTCAGTGTTTTCAACCTTAAATGGTTATTGGATATTGATGGCATATTTTGGCTGCACAGAGAAGATGTGAATAAAATTATAGGTCAGTTTAAGTGGTTCATAATTTTTTCAAACTACTTTGGTAAGGACAGTAAAGGCAAGTTTCACATTCAGTTGATTCAAAATGATGAAGAATTGAAATTTCAACTTGCAATTTGACTGATGCACATACTCAAATATTGTATGAACTTGGCTATAAAGATGGTTAAATCTCTGACTACTTGTTTGACAGAACATAATTTAAACCTATTACAGAAGCTATTAAAATACTAAGCTCATTCTAAATGGTAACACATAGTTACAATATAACATAGCCGTTACTTGTTTGTGCATAGAATGTCAGTGAATTGTTTGCTATTTCCTCAATGCTATATAGTTCATTTATCCAGACATTAATGGAACCTCATCCTTTTATTTTTAGTTTTCAGGTCTCTACCTTCTGTCTTTTTTCACAATCATTCTTGGCTTAATATTCTACTCTTCCACTTCCACATATGTGGCTCAAGATCCACGTGTATACAAGCAGTTTCGTAACCCTGCTGGCCCTGTAGTAGAGATGCCAACCACTGGACAAGTGGAGCCATCAGTCACATACTCCAGCCTAGGACAGGAGACTGAGGAAGAAGCCCATGTTCGAGTTTCATGAGGAGGCACCGACGATGCTCCCTGCACTTCAATGTCTTTGCATTCCTGGATTTTCTTTTTGTTTACATCACCGCATTGCCCCTAATTTCAGTTTATTGCATTTTAATATTTATTTTACAAACCAAATTTCTAGACTTCTTTTTACTAATTGTAGAGTTTAGTAAATTGTAATTTGAAACAATTCGGTTTAATGTGTCAGTTCACTGACTAAGAGTTTTTAAATGGGTTGCAATCAATTGATGGTTTTAAAAAGTGCCATCTAAAACATTTTTATAATATATGTCACTACCACTGTCTGGGAATAAGGGGGTTTTAACAGAGTTTAAATATGCACTGTATTTTTTTTTCTCAATTCCAATCATTCCCATTGTTTTGCACATAAATGTTTCCATGTTAAGGCCATCTAAGAAATCATTTAAAGGGTGATGTTATCTTTCTATATGAAATGCCATTATATGACCTCTGATCCTGTGTCAATCTAGGGTGGGCTATTGTATAGTTTAGAATTTGCTAACTTGTGCTGTTAACATTTTGACAAGTTGTGTAGTACCTTTATGTTGCTTTAACAATTAGTATTCTTCACAGTTAGATTACAATAAGTATGAACTGTACCCCATGGGTAGAAGTCTGCTGTAAAATAAAGATAATAACACAATACAGTTAAAACTCAACACCAATAAGAAAACAAACCAAAAAATGAACAGTTCAATTGAAAGAAGCCCTTTATCTTTTTGATATCTGCATGCTCTTTATGGACTGGCTTTGGCAATGTAATGCCTGTATGATGTTTTCAAATAAATGCTTTATGAAAGATAATATCACAACACAGACTCCAGCCCAGTACTTGCAATGGTCACTGAACAAATCTGATTTGGGAACAAAAGACGTTTTTGTCTGTACTTATTGTAATAAAACTTCAACTGACAGTTATTCACATCAACCAAACAATAGGAGTTGTGTCTCTGATTGGATTTTATGGACAATTGCTAAATTGAGAAAATGTCAGAATGCATATATGTGGGTTTTTTGGCAAATGTGATTGCTGTGTAAAATGTAGGCACTTAATTATATTTTTGATTAATTTAATGATTTATTTCCCATTGTTAACGGCCTCGAAAGTAGTATCACTTCTCAGGGTGAGGTTCTTAATAGACATCATTGCTGTTACAGAATCAATCATCAGTAACACCTCACACTTGACTCTGTCAACCACATTTAAATTGAGTGCTTTGTTGCAAGATTTAATAAAAAGTATAGTAAATGTTGCTGCAGTCTGAGCCACAGAACAATAATGGCATCTCAATGGGGAACCATTTCCTATTTACCTCAGGTTGAATAAGAATATATCTATTTATATACCTTTGAGTATAGGAGTTGGGACGTCATGTTGAAATTGTACAGAATGTTGGTGAGGCTTGTTCTGAAGTACTGTGTGCAGTTCTGGTTGCCTCGTTATTAAGAAAGATGTCATTAAACTCAGGACGGTTCTGAAAACATTTACCAGGAAGTTTCTGGGAATGGAGTGTTTGAGTTGTAAAAGTTGGCTGGGACATTATCTGCTGGAGTGTAAAAGGTTGAGGGGTGACTTTATAGAGGTTTATAAAATCATGTGTGGCATAGAGAAGGTGAATAGCAAAGGTCTTTTCCCTAAGGTGGGGCAGTTCAAAGCTAAGGAGAATGTTTTTAAGGTGAGAGGAGAAAGATTTAAAAAGAAAATGAGAGGCAACTTTTTTACACAGAGAGTGGCTAAAGAGCTGCCAGAAGAAGTGGTGGATGCAATTACACTTACATCATTTAAAAGATATTTGGATAGGAAAGATTTGGAGGGATATTGGCCAAGTGCAGGCAAGTGAGTAGTTTAGATTGAAAACATGATTGGCATAGACTAGTTGGACCAAAAGGTCTGTGTCCATGTTGTATGTCTCTATGCCTCTAAATGTGGGGATGGGTATTAAGGGTGCTGGCTTTATCACTACCTGAAGTTTTCCAATTTCCAGACATTGATGACATGTCCTGCAAAAGTCAACTACATCCTTATTCAGCCTGGGCCAATAAAATGTTTTTGTATTTTGGTTTGACTTTTAATTACTCCCAAATAATGTCCTATTGATAATTCATGAGCTACCCACAACACCTCCTTTCAATAACTTGGGAACACAACATTAGATTAGATTAGATTACTTACAGTGTGGAAACAGGCCCTTCGGCCCAACAAGTCCACACCGACCCGCTGAAGCACAACCCACCCATACCCCTACATTTATCCCTTACCTAACACTACGGGCAATTTAGCATGGCCAATTCACCTGACCTGCACATCTTTGGACTGTGGGAGGAAACCGGAGCACCCGGAGGAAACCCACGCAGACACGGGGAGAACGTGCAAACTCCACACAGTCAGTCGCCTGAGTCAGGAATTGAACCCAGGTCTCAGGTGCTGTGAGGCAGCAGTGCTAACCACTGTGCCACCGTGCCGCCCAAACATGATGAACTTCTGCCCATTTCCTCATCAAGACTTCATTTTTAAGATAGTAACATTCTGGGATACAGTTGGATTCATCTTCTGTGTATTTTTTCTCACACAATTGCTTTAGTTTTTTATCTTGCTTTAGTAATTCAACTAATTTCTCTGAACTAAAAACATCCACTTTATCCTCCACCTATTCCTGTTATTTGTTTTCACAACTTATTTGATAAAACATAGTTTCTGATCACTGAATGTCAGCTTTCTTATCTCAACTCCTTTATTTCTCCTCTTGTTTTAACCTGTGCTTTGTGACCTTGTTCTCACACAGGAAAAATCCCAGGATATGCTTCCTGTAACACCTCAGTTTCCTGATGTTCCATTGGTGTTTCAGCCATAGTAGGTATCACTCCCACCTGTGATCCAGCTATATCATTACCAAGGATAAACTGTATTTCTGGAACTGAGAATTTCTCTATTACTCTTGCCACCACTTCTCCACTTTTCCCAAGACTCTCCAACCTCACTTTATATAATGGAACACTGCTGTTCACACCATGGATTTCACATATTACAATTTTTTTTTCTGGCAACACACCTTCTGAATTACATATTTCCTCATCTCTCACGATCAAAAATTGACTTGCTGACTGGAAATTTTAATTTCTTTACCTGCTCCTCCTGGCAACCATGAGTAAACCTTATAACCACAAGGAAATCCTTTAAAGAGATCTGGCACTTACTTCTTAACTAACTCCTGATCAGGTGGTACCTTCTTCTGTAGCTTTGTAGCTTTCCACTGTGCCTTCCTTTGCCAATTCAAAAAAACTTATCCATAACATTTTTACTTAAAAACAAACGTGGAAGAACTGTGGATGCTGGAAACCAGAAACAAAAACAGAAATTGCTAGAAAGATTCAGTAGGTCAACAGCATCTGTGGAGAGAAACCAGAGTTAACATTTTGGGTTCAGTAACCATTCTGAGGAAGCGTCACTGAACCTGAAATGTTAATTCTGATTTCTCTCCCTTGGTGCTGCCTGACCTGTTGAGCCTTCTCAGCAATTTCTGTTTTTGTTTGAGCTTTTTTAGTTCTCTTTCCCCCACCCCCCATGAGTTTCCTTGTTATCGTGTGGTAAGCTATGCTTACTATCTTCAGTGAGATTTCCTTTTCCCGTATCAACTGAGGGATTTTTCATTTCCCCAATTACTATCCCTCACAGACTGATGTCAGTAGCCAAGCTTTGATTTATAAACGAGCTCATAATCATCTGCCATTTCTGCTGCTAATTAGATTAGATTACCTACAGTGTGGAAACAGGCCCTTCGTCCCAACAAGTCCACACCGACCCTCCGAAGAGCAACCCACCCAGACCCATTCTCCTACATTTACCCATTCCCCTACATTTACCCCTTCACCTAACACTACGAACAATTTAGCATGGCCAATTCACCTAACCTGCACATTTTTGGACTGTGGGAGGAAACCCACGCAGACACAGTGAGAATGTGCAAACTCCACACAGATAGTTACCTGATGTGGGAATTGAACCTGGGTCTCCAGCACTGTGAGGCAGCAGCAGTAACCACTGTGCCACCATGCCCCAATGGCTAATCTTGCTGTCTTAACTCTCTGAACTTCCATATGCATTCTCTACTTCAGGAAGCAAATTTTTGAATTGTGTCTGTGAGAGCATCATATGTTTGATCAATTTTTAATACCGTTATCCATTTAGCAAAATTACTTTGAGCCTTTCAAACTATGTTCATTTGACCAGGTTCCTTCCTTATATTCCTAAAACGTTGACTTTGTAGGCTTGTGGTACTTGTTCATATGCACTAAGGTGGTTTTTACCTGATGGTTATCCCCAGATACTTCCTCTGATAGTGATGCAAAGACCTTACTGTCTCTATCAACCAACTTTGTTTGGACCAGTGATGTGGGAGCTGGCTGATCCCATTGTGAATGTCAGTGACCACATCTGCATCAAGTGTTGGTTGCTGGAAGAACTCTGGATCAGAATTGTTGATCTGGAATCTGAGCTTCAAACACTGTGGCACATCTGGGAAGGGGAGAGTTACCTGGGCACTTTGCTTCAGGAGGCAGTCACGCCCAGTATGTTGTAATTCAAATTCGGTTAGTGATCAGGAACAGCAGGGTGTGACTGTAAGTTAGGCAGGTAGGGGGATTCTGAGTTCAGGAGTGCAGGAGCCTCAGCCCTTGACCTTGTCCAACAGGTATGAGATTTTTGCTCCCTTTATGCATGAGGGAAAAGCCTGTGGACAGGATGAGCGAGCTGACCAGAGCACCATGGTGCAGAAGGCCACTCAGGAGGAGGGACACTAAGACAAGTAGCTATTATAGGGGATTCTATAATTAGGGGGACAGATAGCATCCTTTGTGAGCCGGATCGGGAGTCCCGCATTGTGTGTTGCCTGCCCGGTGCCAGGGTGCAGGACATCTCCAACTGGCTTGAAAGGATATTGGAGTGGGAGGGAGAAGAACCAGTTGTTGTGGTCCACATTGACACAAACAACAGCAAGGCTAGGAAGGAGGACCTGTTTAGGGATTATCACGCACTAGGAAGGAAATTGAAGAACAGGTCCTCAAGGGTCATAATCTCTAGATTACTGCCTGAGCCACATGCTAATTGGCATAAGGAAAAGAAAATTAGGGAAGTAAACACGTGGCTAAGATTGGTGTGGGAAAGAGGGATTCAATTTCATGGGACATTGGCATCAGTTTTGGAACTGGGGCGATCTGTATCAATGGAATGGTCTCCACCTGAACTAATCTGGAATCAGTGTTCTGGTGAAAAGTATAAATAGGGTGGTCACTAAGACTTTAAACTTGTGAATCGGGGAAAGGGAAAGCAACAGGGAGTATGGAGACAATAGAAAGATGAACAGCAGGTTAGCATGTGTGCAGGGTTTAAGTTCGAGGCAGACTAGGAATAAAGCAAAAAGGAAGGGCTACTTGGGACATATTACTGGAGATGATGGAAATCATGAGGGTAAGAAAGTTAGCATTAAGGTGCTTTACCTGAAAGCTTGTAGTATTCATAACAAAGTAGATGAATTAATAGTATAAATCATCGTGAATGATTATGAAGTGGTAGGCATCACAGAGATGTGGTTGCAGGGGGTTCAGGACTGGCAGTTAACCATCCAAGAATTTACAACTTATCGAAAAGCCACGGAGGTGGGCAGAGGGGGTGGGGTTGCCTTGTTAGTTAAGAATGAAATTAAATCTATGGCACTGAATGATGTAGGGTCAGATGATGTGGAGTCTGTGTGGGTGGAGTTGAGGAACAACAAAGGCAAAAAACTATAATGGGAGTTACGTGCAGACCTCCCAGCAGTGGTCAGGACCAGGGGCGCAAGATGTACCAGGAAATAGATAGGGCATGTCAGAAAGACAAGGTCACAGTGATCATGGAGGACTTCAATATGCAAATAGACTGGGTGAATAATGTTGCCAGTGGATCCAAAGAAAGGGATAAAGCTTAGAGGATGGCTTTTTGGAACAGCTTGTGATGGAGTTAACAGGAGAGCTGGCTATTCTGGACTTAGTTTTATGTAATGAGCCAGACTTTATAAAAGATCTTAAAGTAAGGGAACACTTACTTTAACACTTACTCTAAGTATGTAGAGTTCAGTCTGCAGTTTGAAAGAGAGAAGGCAAAATCAGATGTAATGGTGTGACAGTTAAATAAAGGTAATTACAGGGGCATGAAAGAGGAACCAATGAAAATCGACCGGAAGCAGATCCTAGCAGGAAAGACAGTAGAGCAACAATGGCAGGAGCTTCTGAGAATTGAGAACACAGTACAGAGGTTTATCCCAAAGAACGAAAAAGATTTTCCCCTGGGGGGGGGGGGGGGGGGGAGGGGGAGGGGGGGGGTGGGGGGGAGTTACACAGCCATGGCTGACAAAGGAAGTCAGGAAATGTATTAGAGACAAAGAGAGAGCCTACAAAGTGGCCAAGAGCACTGAGAAATCAGAAGATTGGGAAGACTACAAAAACAAACACAGAATAACAAAGAGAGAAATAAGGAAGGAGATGATCAAATATGAAGGTAAGCTAGGTAGTAATATTAGAAATGATACTAAAAGTCTCTTTCAATACATGAGAAATAAACAAGAGGCAAAAGTAGAAATTGGGCTGCTCCAAATTGATGCAGGAAGGTGCATGATGTAGAGATAACGAAATAGCTGAAGAATTTAATAAATATTATGTGTCAGTCTTCATAGTGGAAGACATGAGTAATATCCCAAAAATTGAGAGTCAAGCGGCAGAGTTCAGTATAGTAACCATTACAAAGAGAAAGTGCTAGAAAAGCTAAAAGGTCTAAAAATTGATAAATCTCCTGGTCTGGAATGGCTACATCCTAGAGTTCTGAGGGAAGTGGCTAAAGAAATAGTGGAGGCATTGGTTGTAATCTTTCAAAAATCACAGGAGTCGGGAAAAGTCCTAGATGATTGAAAAATCGCTGTCGTAACTCCCTTGTTCAAGAAAGGATCAAGATAGAAGATGGAAAATCATAGGCTGATTTGCCTAACCTCGATTGTTGGTAAAATTCTAGAATCCATTGTTAGGATGAGATTTCTAAATTCTTGCAAGTGCAGGGTCAGATTAGAACAAGTCAGCATGGATTTAGTAAGGGAAGGTCGTGTCTGACAAATCTGTTAGAATTCTATGAAGAGGTAACAAGTAGATTAGACCAAGGAAACCCAGTGGATATTATCTACCTAAATTTCCAAAAGGCCTTTGGTAAGGCAGGCTGCTGAGTAAGGTGAGAGCACATGGTGTTCAAGGTGAGCTACTGGCATGGATTGAGGATTGGCTGTCTGACAGAAGGCAGAGAGTTAGGATAAAAGATTCTTTTTCAGAATAGTAGCCCGCAAGTGGTGTCCCGCAGGGTTCAGTGTTGGGGCTGCAGCTGTTCACTTTATATATTAATGATCTGGATGAGGGGACTGGGGACATTCTGGTGAAGTTTGCCGATGATTCGAAGTTAGGCTGGATAGGCAGGTAGTACTGAGGAAGTGGGGGGGCTGCAGAAAGATTTAGACAGTTTAGGAGAGTGGTCCAAGAAATGGCTGATGAAATTCAAAGTGAGCAAATGCGAGGTCTTACACTTTGGAAAAAAGAATACAGGCATGGACTATTTTCTAATGAATTGAGAAAATTCATAAAGCCAAAGTACAAAGGGATCTGGGAGTGCTAGTCAGGATTCTCTAAAGGTTGACTTGAAGGTTGAGTCCATGATTAAGAAAGCAAATGTAATGTTGTAATTTATCTCAAAAGGGTTGGAATGTAAAAGCAGCGATGTGCTACTGAGACTTTATAAAGCTCTGGTTAGTCCCCTTTAGAATATTGTGTCCAGTTCTAGGCCCACACCTCTGGAAGGACATACTGGCACTGGAGCGTGTCCAGCGGAGATTCACATGGATGATCCCTGGAATGACAGGCCTAACATACGATAAACAGCTGAGGATCCTGGGATTGTATTCATTAGAGTTTGGAAGGTTGAGGGGAGATCTAATAGAAACTTAAAAGATAATGCATTGCTTAGAAAGGGTGGATGCTGGGAATTTGTTTCTGTTAGGCGGGCATACTAGAACCCATGGGCACAGCCTTAGAATTAGAGGGGGTTGATTTAGAATGGAAATGAAGAGGCATTTCTGCAGCAAGAGAGTGGTGGGCCTGTGGAATTCTTTGCTACAGTGGAGGCTGGGACGTTAAATGTCTTCATGGTCGAGATTGTGGAATTCTTGATCTCGCAAGGAATTAAGGGCTACGGAGAGAGTCTGGGTAAGTGGCGTTGAAATGCCCATCAGCCGTGATTGAATGGCAGAGTGGGCTCGATGGGCCAAATGGCCTTACTTCCACTCCAATATCTTATGGTCTTAATAATACCCACATGGTCATTGGCCATTTCATTCATTTAGAGACTTTCTCAAATGAAATGAGAAAAGGCTTTTGCACCTTTCTCATTGAGCATTTAAATAGATCCCTACCAAGCTTTTGGCTACAATGGAATTGCTCTCCATCACTGCCTTCATCATTACTCTTACCTTTCAACTCTTCCTGTGCCATTTTAAGTCATTTTGAGTTTTCAGTTCCAACCTCTGAAGTGCAAAAACTCTCTTTCTCATGTTTTTCTGCTCGGGCCTTCCTCTCCTTTCCTTTTTCCTTTGCTTACAATGAATGGTAAGTCAAACTGTTTCATTCCATATTCATGTTCAAGCTGCTCCATTTGCAAATGAATATTAGCTATTTCCAATGATTCCGATGGCATTGCCAGCAATCATAAATGTCATGCTGCAATTATACCTCCTTTTTGTACAGGCACAGGCAACCCCTACTCTGGTTGTTTGCCAATTCCAAAAACTTTGCCATGCTCACTTTCTGTAAAACTCTCAGTGACTTCTTCCACCCCTAGAATACTCTTGGTAACTAAAAGAACTATTATAACACAAGGCACCACTCAATTAAACCAACCAAACTCAACACTAACATTCACCATTCACTGCCTTCAAATCCAATAATCCTAAATCCAACTTGGTATTAGAAATTTTGATCCTGACAAGAACCCCAGTTTACTATGGACCAAACCAAACCCCCTCAAAATATATTAAGAAGGTAGCCTAGATCCTAACTTTTTCTTCCTTTATTTAGAGGCATTATTTTAAAGGCAAATGCTCAGCTTTGCATCCCAGTTGCAATTTGATTGGTCAAACTGCAATCTTGAAACAAAATACACTTATTAATACACAACAGTGAAAATACAACAAAAGAGAGCCTTGGAATAATGTAAATCTATTGGAAAACTTAACAGAATATTTGATTATTTAACTACTAGACAACAACTGTTCCAATTTAGTAACATCCCATAAACTTGACAAAGGCAAATTCAGAAATTTGATTGTCTCACATGCAATTCTAGCAGCGCAAAGAGAACCCCAACTTTTAGCTGTTACAGAGAGAGGAAGAACAGTTTCCACATCCAGCTTCAACAACTGTTACTAAAGGCTAAAAGTAAAGAAAGAATTCTGGTTCTGTGGGAGCTTGACCCCACTCATTCAAGCTGCTTCTATCATTCCAACTTGAAAGAATCCTAAATCCTCATAAGCTGTTTTCTTTATTGGCTTTGCAGCTCAGTGCCTCTGTTTCAAAATTGCTTCATAAAAAAAGCCAGGACAAAATAAACATCTTAAAATTATTATATTGTCACACATGCATGATAAATAATCTTGAACTAATACTCCTAAGTCCCTTTGCATTTCAGATTTATGAAGCCTTTCCCTGCTTTGAAAATAGTTTGTGCCTCTATTCTTTCTACCAGAATACATAACCTCATATTTTCCTATATTGTGTTCCAGCTGTGACTTCTTTCTCCCCACTCTCCTAGCCTGCCCAAGTCCTTCCAGAAACTCCACACTTCCTCAACACCACCTTCCCCTTCCACCTATCTTTGTGTCATCTGCAAACTTGGCAAAAATGCCCTCAGTTCCTTCGTCCAGGTAGTTAATGTATAAGGTGAGTGTAATTGTGGCTGCAATACTGATCTCTGCGGAACTCCACTAGCCAGTGACTGCCATCCTGAAAGGACCCTTTTTCCCCTATTCTCTGTCTTCTGTTAGTCAGCCAATTCTCTCTCTCTGTGCTATGAACTTGCCTCTTATCTTTTTAGCAGCCTCCTGTGCTGCACCTTGTTGAAGGCCTTCTGGAAATCCAAGTAGATCATGTTAACTTTGAGGCTATAAATGTGCAGAATAATCATAAGCTTATTAGAAAAGGAGATTACTTCGAGTCTCAGGATTTTGCAAATAAGAGCTTACAAGCAAACTATAATTAAAGGAATGGAGCATTTAAATATGATTAAAAATATTCAATAAGAGCGAAGGTGAAAAAATTTGAAAATCAGAAAGGGTTGAGGAAGGGAAGAAGCCTTCAGCTTCAGCAGAGAACTCAAGGGATGGAATAGAATGTCAAGGGCAATCAAAACTCAGAATGGTATTCCTGTCTTGAAATCAATTTTAAAAATACCTGCACAACACCATGACATTCTCTAGATTTCTTTGCATTTTGCTTGACATTTTTCATTATTTTAAGAGCTTGAAATTACCCAAATGTGAAATTAAAATATTAAAAACTTTCCTCAAAACAGCAAATAGGAATTTGTTATGAATGTTTTCAGCACTGAAATACCAATATTACCATAATTTCAAGGCCTAATTTGTGCCTTATTTTGTTCTCTTATTCCATTTACTAATGACCTTAGCATCTGCTTCTTATCAACAGTCTCTCCATGCATGAATAAATTGCACATAAAAGCATTCTTAACCATGCTGAATAGCACTGATAGAAGGCAATGTCATTTTGACTTATGCATCGTTGTGAAACTGATCCTTTCTACATGACTGAGGGAGGGTCATTTAATTTTACATGCCAAGAATGTTTATTTCCCATCATGTTTGGGAAGTGCAAACATTTCAATCCTTATGGGGTGATATCTAAGATTGAGGTATCACTTTGATCATATAATCCTATCAATGTCATTTACTCATGGAGCACTGTATACTCATGGAACACTTTCAAACCGTTATAAAATGACTCTTGTCAGCGAACAACTATCTTCAAATAATCATCTTTATGAGAGAAGGAGCACTGAATTAAACACTGGGAACATGATCTTCATCTCCCCAAGGTAGTGAGAATAATAGGGAGCATTAAGACTTAAGTGGGCAAGATTTCAAAATCAGATTCTCACCATTGAGAAAAACTCTTGCAAAATATGTTCCCCTCCTTAGATGACAAGATCAAATTCTTACCATCAGGCTGTGGGAAGCATGTTAGCATGCATTTGCATCTCATTAATTAGACAACTTATCCTATTAACTTTTCTGCCCGATTGACACCTCAAAAACTCAGCAATACAAACCGAGGAGAAAGCTGTTCCATTCTATCCTCCGATTTGATACTGAGTAAGTGGACAGCTTCCATCCAACCACACAACTGAACATTGGCAATATGCCAGCCACAGGACACCAGGTTGCTTGTCATCAAACAGGCTCATGAATCACATCTTCATTTTAAAAGAGCACTTGTAGACACAGGCAGCCAGGCACCTTCTAGTATTTGTCAATTGTTTTTTGCACAGACAGGAAACCTAAGTCTTATGGATAGAAGTTCAGCACAGATGGAGGGTCAGGATGCTTGTGGCTCCACAAAACAGTGAAGGAAAACCTAAAGGAAGATGAAAACATGGAAAATAGCTGCAGGAGCAGGCCATTCGGCCCTTCGAGCCGACACCACCATTCAATATGATTATGGCTGATCATGCAATTTCAGTATCCCATCCTGATTTCTTTCCTCACCCTTGATCCCTTTAGCTGTAAGGGTCACATCCAGTTCCCTCTTGAATATATCTAATGAATTGAGCCCAACAACTTTCTGTAGGAGAGAATTCCACATGTTCACTACTCTCTGAATGGAGAAATTCTTCCTCATCCCAGTTCTGAATAGCTTACCCCTTATTCTTCAACTGTGACCCCTAGTTCTGGACTTTCCCAACATCGGGAACATTCTTCCCACGTCTAGCCTGTCCAGTCCCATCAGGATTTATGTTTCAATGAGGTTCCCCCCCGCCCCCCCTCATTCTTCTAAATTCCTGAGAGTACAAGCCCAGTCGATATAGTTTTTCTTCATATGTTAGTCCTGCCATCCTGGGAATCAGTCTGGTGAATCTTTGCTGGACTCCCTCAATAGCAAGAATGCCCTTCCTCAGACTAGGAGACCAAAACTGCACACAATACTCAAGGTGTGACCTCACCAAGGCCCTGTATAACCGCAGCAATGCAACCTTATTCTGATATTCAAATCCTGTCACTATAAAGGCCAGCATGCCATTAGCTTTCCTCACTGCCTGCATGCCAACCTTCAACGACTGTCCAACCATGACTCCCAAGTCTCACTGCCCCATTCCTTTTCCTAAACTACCACCATTCAGATCACATTCTACCTTTCTGTTTTTGCCACAAAGTGGATAACCTCACATTTATCCACATTGAATTGCACTTGCCAAGTATTTTGGATCAGTGGTGCTGGAAGAGCACAGAAGTTCAAGCAGCATCCAACGAGCAGTGAAATCAACGTTTCGGGCAAAAGCTCTTCATCAGGAATAAAGGCTTTTGCCCGAAACGTCGATTTCGCTGCACATTGGATGCTGCCTGAACTGCTGTGCTCTTCTAGCACCACTGATCCAGAATCTGGTTTCCAGCATCTGCAGTCATTGTTTTTGCCAAGTATTTGCCTACTTAGCCAGTCTGTCCAAGTCACCCTTTAGCCTCTTAACGTCCTCTTCACAGCAAACACTGCCATCCAGCTTAGTATCATTTGCAAATTCGGAGATATTTCATTCAATTCCTTTGTCCAAATTGTTAATGTGTATTGTGGGCAGTTGGGGAGACAACTCACTGTACAACCTGATGATTCCTAAATGTCTGCAGCTCAGTATAATCCAGCAGTTTACACAGCAAGCACATTGCATGGACTTGAAGGAAAATGATGTTGTGTGAAAATCAAAAGGGTTTAGTGGGTTGAAGGTGGATTCCAGTCAGTCAGATTGTGCCAGTTCAGTCAGTCCAGGCGCTGAGTGATATCCTCAAGGGTGACCAGTTTAATGCATTTGGTCCAACGGGTTTCCAAGGATCCATGATATTGCAATCCAGGGATTGGGCCATGGTGAGTCCTGGATGTCAAGGCAAAGTAGTCTAGGCATTACGTGTTGTTCCATCAGAATTTTGTTAGTCCCAGGTGAGGACCAGTGTAGTGGGCGTGGTCAGTTAGGGTTGGCCTGCAAGTCAGAGCAGGGGATAGGTGACTATCAGTAAGGGGGCTTCATAGTCTCACACATAATCCAAGGGCTTTTAAGGGGTCAGACCACCATTTGCTGCAGGCAAATCAGATCGGAAGTTTGGCCTCACTGTACTGGGAACCCAGAAGGAAGGGCCACAATGATACTGGCGAATTGGAGGACATACCTAGCTGTATCAAATGGGACTTCTCGCTGATGAAGGAGAGTCGATTCAAGGTAATCCATGCTGACTCAGGACTCAATATGTGGAAGGTGCAGGATCAAAGGCTGTAGGTACACAATAGGATTCTAGAGAGAATGAAGGTAGGAGAAAGTGAGGACTGTGCAGATACTGGAGAGTGAGGTGCTGGAAAAACACAACAGATAGCATGCAAGGAGCAGGAGAATCATAGTTTCAGCAAAGGCCCTTCTCGCATCAACACAGGGAATGTGTGAAGGATTTTTTTTAGATTAGATTACTATGGAAGTACACACTGTGGAAACAGGCCCTTCAGCCCAACAAGTCCACAACGACCTGCCAAAGTGCAACCCACCCAGACCCATTCCCCTACATTTACCCCATCACCTAGCACCATTTAGTATGGCTAATTTACCTAACCCACAATCTTTGGACGGAAACCGGAGCACTCGGAGGAAACCCACGCAGACACGGGGAGGATGTGCAAACTTCACGCAGTCAGTCGCCTGAGGTGGGAATTGAACTCGGGTCTGTAGCGCTGTGAGGCAGCAGTGCTAACCACTGTGCCACCATGCCACCCATCGTTAGTACAACAGGAAAGGGACCATGAAAATTGGGGTGGCGCCAAATCAGGTGCAAAGTATGAGTCACAGGCAAAGCCTTCAAGTCACTCCCACAAACTCAATGCCAGGAATATTACCACATTGATTCAAAAGTTAATTTCACAACAAGGTCTGAAACTGAACTGGATCAAGCCGTATGTAAAGTGCTAAGAGTTTTTTTATGTAGCGGGAGGCATTTAGTGCTGCATTGAAGAGGCCACTGCACTCATCATTATTCAAATGAATAAACAATGCTAGCTATCTGTCTTCAGTTCACAGTTAAACATGGAACTCAACTTTGCTCAAATAATGTGCTACGATGTTGTGGCCATAGCAGAGACATGGGTTTCTCAGGGGCAGGAATGGTTGCTGGATGATGTTCCAGGGTTTAGAGCATTTAAAAAGAATAGGGAAGGGGGAATAAAGAGGAGGGGGTGTAGCACTACTAATCAGAGGGTATCACAGCTACAGAAGCTTCCATTGTCGAGGAAGATCTGCCTACCGAGTCAGTATGGGTGGAAATTAGGAACAGTAAGGGAGCAGTCACCTCATTAGGGGTTTACTACAGGCCCCCCAATAGCAGCAGGGAGATGGAAGAAAGCATAGGTTGGCAGATTTTGGAAAGGTGTGGACGTAGTAGGGTTGTTGTAATGGGTGACTTTAACTTTCCCAATATTGATTGGAACCTCTTCGAGCAGAAGATTTGCATGGAGCTGTTTTTGTAAGGTGTATTCAGGAGGGTTTCCTAACTCAGTACGTTGACAGGCCGACGAGGGGAGAGACCATTCTAGATTTGGTGCTCAGAAACGGGCCGGAACAGGTATCAGATCTTGTGGTGGGAGAGCATTTTGGTGATAGTGACCACGACTGCCTCACATTCTACATAGCTATGGAGAAGGAGAGGATTAGGCAAAATGGGAGGATATTTAATTGGGGAAGGGGAAACTATGATGCAATTAGACATGAGTTAGGAAGCATGGACTGGGAGCAATTGTTCCATGGTAAAGGTACTATAGACATGAGGAGACTGTTTAAGGAACAGTTGTTGCGAATGATGAATAAATATGTCCCTCTGAGACAGGCAAGAAGGGGTAAGATAAAGGAACCTTGGATGACGAGAGCGGTGGAGCTTCTCGTCAAAAGGAAGAAGGTAGCTTACATAAGGAGGAGGAAGCTAGGGTCAAGCTCAGCTCTAGAGGATTACAGGCAGGCGAGGAAGGAGCTCAAAAATGGTCTGAGGAGATCCAGGAGGGGGCATGAGAAAGGCTTGGCAGAACGGATTAGGGAGAACACAAAGGCATTTTACACTTATGTGAGGAATAAGAGAATGGTCAAAGAAAGAGTAGGGCCGATCAGGGAGAGCATAGGAGTCTGAGGAGGTAGGGGAAGCCCTAAATGAGTTTTTTGCTTCTGTCTTTACGAAAGAAACGAACTTTGTAGTGAATGAAATCTTTGAAGAGCAGGTGTGTATGCTGGAATGGATAGAGATAGAGGAAGCTGATGTGCTGAAAATTTTGTCACACATTAAGATTGACAAGTTGCCAGGCCCGGACCAGATTTGTCCTCGGCTGCTTTGGGAAACAAGAAATGCAATTGCTTCGCCACTTGCAAAGATCTTTGCATCCTCGCTCTCCACTGGAGTCATACCTGAGGACTGGAGAGAGGCAAATGTAATTCCTCTCTTCAAGAAAGGAAATGGGAAATCCCCAGCAATTACAGACCTGTAAGTCTCACATCTGTCGTCTGCAAGGTGTTAGAAAGGAATCTGAGGGATAGGATTTATTACCATCTGGAAGAGCATGGCTTGATTAAATGCAATCAGCACGGCTTTGTGAGGGGCAGGTCGTGCCTCACAAACCTTATCGAGTTCTTTGAGGATGTGACTAGAAAAGTTGATGAGGGTCGAGCTGTGGATGTGGTGTATATGGACTTCAGCAAGGCATTTGATAAGGTTCCCCCATGGTAGGCTCATTCAGAAGGTCAGGAGGAATGGGATACAGGGGAACTTAGCTGTCTGGATACAGAATTGGCTGGCCAACAGAAGACAGCGAGTGGTAGTAGAAGGAAAATATTCTGCCTGGAAGTCAGTGGTGAGTGGTGTTCCACAGGGCTCTATAATTTTTATTAATGACTTGGATGAGGGGATTGAAGGATGGGTCAGCAAGTTTGCAGATGACACAAAGGTTGGAGGTGTCATTGACAGTATAGAGGGCTGTTGTAGGTTGCAGCGGGACATTGACAGGATGCAGAGATGGGCTGAGAGGTGGCAGATGGAGTTCAACCTGGATAAATGCGAGGTGATGCATTTTGGAAGGTTGAATTTGAAAGCTGAGTACAGGATTAAGGATAGGATTCTTGGCAGTGTGGAGGAACAGAGGGACCTTGATGTGCAGGTACGTAGATCCTTTAAAATGGCCACCCAGGTGGACAGGGTTGTTAAGAAAGCATATGGTGTTTTGGCTTTCATTAACGGGGGATTGAGTTTAAGAGTCGTGAGATCTTTTTGCAGCTCTATAAAACTTTGGTTAGACCGCACTTGGAATACTGCGTCCAGTTCTGGTCGCCCTATTATAGGAAAGATATGGATGCTTTGCAGAGGGTTCAGAAGAGGTTTACCAGGATGCTGCCTGGACTGGAGGGCTTATCTTATGAAGAGAGGTTGACTGAGCTCGGACTTTTTAAATTGGAGAAAAGGAGGAGGAGAGGGGACCTAATTGAGGTATACAAGATAATGAGAGGCATAGATAGAGTCGATTGCCAGAGACTATTTCCCAGGGCAGAAGTGGCTAACACGAGGGGTCATAGTTTTAAGCTGGTTGGAGGAAAGTATAGAGAGGATGTCAGAGGCGGGTTCTTTACACAGGGAGTTGTGAGAGCATGGAATGCGTTGCCAGCAGCAGTTGTGGAAGCAAGGTCATTGAGGACATTTAAGAGACTGCTGGACATGCATAAGATCACAGAAATTTGAGGGTACATACATGAGGAACAATGGTCGGCACAACATTGTGGACTGAAGGGCCTGTTCTGTGCTGTACTGTTCTATGTTGTATGTTCTAATCCAACTCAAACAATAATAAGGGCTTATTGTGCCCACGGATTGCCACCTGGTGGTTATCAGCTCAACAATGCTAAATATAACAATGTAAATGTTATCACAGCCTAATCTTCTCACATGGCCAAGACATATGGCCGTCAGGATTTGAAGTTGTACAGCTAAGCTGTCATCTGCTGGCAAACAACAGTGAATCTGCTATGACTTTACTGCTCAGGTAAAATGGGGGAGGTGGGACTTTTGCAGGGGACATGCCTGCAGAGCTGCCTCATACATGGGTAAATGCAGAAGTTGTTAGACAACCTTACACAATTAAAGGATTTGACACTCTGAATTTTGTATTAATGCAGTACACTGGTTCTGGAGCACAAGCTCAATGCCATGATCCATGAGAATAAGACATTCAAGTTACTTTTGAAGAATGTTAGGACTCAAATGTACCTTTAATAAGACTCTTTAATCTGTCCGACCTTTCTTATAGAATTGCATTTACCTAACACTGAATGGCCGATGTAAATGCAATCTTCTGACTGTGTTTAGACAGACACAGAAGGAAGCAGGTACAAGAAATTGTTCAAGCTGAAGAACCATAGCAACCAACAGCAGCTGACACTCAGCTGATGGAGTGAGAAGGAGGGGATGGTGATTGGCCAGAAGAGGAGCCATTGTTGAGGAAGCCTGTATTGGAATGGCTCTTGAGTGCACATTTCAAGGCCAGATTGACAACAGTGCAGAATTATGATCGCTTGTGAACTTTAATGAGATTTGATGAACAAATTCATGGGATTTACCTTGATTGTATTTGCTATGACGTGCTATGGGATGCTCAATCACTGTATGTTATCCTCATTTATTACATAAATTCTGAATGTCAGAAATGTGTTGTACATGTATTTTAAATTATATTGCTGTTCTAACTTGTATGGTAAAGGATTGATGTCTGTTCAAAACCAAGACCTCGTATGGATTTATTGTCTTGGCAAGACTCTTGGATCTCACATTTTCTTTCCTTTAAAAAATAAAGGTTATTGGTCACTAAGGTTAGACTGATTAACATTTTTACAATAAACTTACTCTACTTATTGAATGCCAAAATGTTTTTTGTCATTTATTACAACTTTTCTGGAGAGGGCAATTCTATTCCTGATTGATTTATAAGCATTGACTAAGGCTGGTTTAGTAGTATTAGCTGAAATGTTGGAGTTAGAATGAAAGCAATGGCTAAGCAAGCAGATATAGTTGAGGGGTGAGGTCATATATTTTCATAGAAACTTCATGGAAAGACAGTATTATATAAGGCATACCAGTCTCAAGTGTACAGAAGAGAGTATGGAGTTATACATATAATATATATGCATGAATCACAAAAGGTGACTGGATAGTCAGAGAGAGTGGTTTTTGAGTATGCAGTGTTCAGGGTTTTATTACTAGTGACAGAAAGTATATGAGGAAATGGTTATGTTGAATCTATATAGGACATGAGTTAGCCCTCCATCAAGCTATTGTGTTCACTCAATTAGAAAGGAAGTGTAAAGCATGACATAGATTGTTGCAGATTCAATTATGAAGTCAGCTGGAGATGTTGGGACTCTTTCCCTTGGAGATAATAAAGCTGTCCAAAGCTTTGATCGCAGCTTTCAAAATCATAAAAGCTTTGGACATAGTTAACAAGAGACAACCTATTCCTGCTTGCAAATGGATCCAAAAAGTGGTCGCACAGATTTAAAATGATTTACAAAAGAAGTAAATGCGATTTGAGAAAGTCTGGAATGCATTACCTGGAAACACGAAGGCAGATTTAATCCATGCATTCAAGAGGGCGTTAGATGCTGACTTAAATAGAAATAACATAGTGGGTTTTGGAATAAGGACAGGGGAAATGCATTAAGTCATGATGCTCATTTGGAAAGCCAAATTGATGGCCAAATGGCCTCCTACTACACTGTAATAATTCTGTTGTTCTGTGATGATGTCTGGCTATCAAAATAGAGCATTGCTCCTGCTTGCACAATCAGGAGGCTAACCAATGCATTCACTTTGGATGAGCAAATCTTGCCCAGGAAGCAAACCCGACAAACTAATGCTTAGTCACAATATATGCATGGGTATCCAGAGGAAGATTCCTATAATCTGTTAGGATGAAGGGTGATTAGCTCCCAACACTTTCAACTCCTTTCAGTTGATTGCAACAAATGTTTTTGTTACTCAGCATGTTGCTGTCACTTTTCAATTCAACTTACTGAACTAGCTCAAAAAGGAGAGCCAATTTCTAGATTTTTTCAAGTGTAAGATAAGGAAGTTTCATTATCTATGAGATTAAGAGAGTGACAGGCAGAGAGAATGCCTTCCAGTTGTTGCTTCTAAATCTACCTTTCATTGTCTGTGTTCTGCTGCCTGGAATACTGTTGATAAAGATCCAATTGTATATTCTAGAGTCAACTCATTGTTTTTTCCAAACTGAATGTTCCACAAATTATCTTTCAGTTTCCTGAAAGGTGTGAATCAATCAAGAGACACAGTTTTGAGTTTCAGTGCCCTTTTATAATGTGACTTATCCTTGGTGGTCTCATGGGTTTGTTCAACCTAGACAAGTGATGACAGCCGTGAGTTTAGATTAGCATTGTCCATTAGCATTGTCCATTTAAAATTATTATTAGTCCATGAAGGTCTCACTTTTTAAAATCAGAAGATGGGATTTGGATATCAATAGCATGTTATTACTATCATCAGAACAAATCTGAAAAAAGATATGGATATCTTTTTAATGTAAATTAAAACCATTTTAATTTAGTATTTATAGCAGATATTCTTTTAAAACCACACTCATTACCTCAATATATCTGTGACAAAGGAAGTAAGTGAATAATTGAATCTCGAAGTTTTTCAGCGCCTCAAACATTCGGGTTACACTAACAAGTAAATCACTGAATAAAATGAGAACAGTTGAGAGTGCAGCAAAATGATATCACAAAGTTCACAGAGAGGTCTTATGTCTTGCCGATGGTCTGTGCTTGTGGTGTCTGAGCAATCCCGGGTTGATACATATGAATGGGAAAAACTGAACATACAAAATACCAAGTCACTGTGGCAACTCTGCAAATGTTCAAAGATACATACTACTTCGACAAATTTATTAGCTTAACACTTATTTATAAATGCCTCTACTAATCTTGTATGGGATTATGCGCTGATGTATTTTGGGAATACCCATCCTCATCTGGGTTTGAAGATCTACAACAGCACTTTAATCTGACATCAATTGCCATCTTATTCAGACCCTTATTTCAGCTACATCCTACCTCAGATTTTTCAAGATTCAGACAGATTTTTCATTTCACAGAACAATGTTGTTCATGGTAATGATTGTTCTTCATCTAAACGGTAACTTGCATGCTAATTTTTTAGAGTTTGCTGTCAACATGATATAGAGAGCATGGTGCTGGAGAAGCATAGCAGGTCAGGCAGGATGCGAGGAGCAGGAGAATCAACATTTTGGGCATAAGCCCTTCATCCGGAATGTAATTTCGGGCTCATAAGTGAAACGTCGATTCTCCTGCTCGTCAGATGCTGCCTGACTTGCTGTGATTTTCCAGCAACACACTCTCGACTCTGATCTCCAGCATCTGCAGTCCTCACTTTCTCCCTGTCAACATGACATGTTCAACAATTTTATGTATTTAATGCACAGGTGAAAATTTTGGTTCATTGATACAAGTAATTAAGACACTGCCTCATTGTGCCTTGTTCAGAACCTTGTTCAGACTCCTGAGCTGGAATCTGTCACATTCTGTTGGTGCTAAAAGATTTTTTTGAAATGAAATTTGGCAGTCAAAATTACCTTCCATTTTGCAAAGATACTATCAATTCTGATAGAAAATCTGATGTAGGAAATATGGAAATTTCAAGTACTTTGCACAGACTAAATTCAGTGTCTTTTTAATAATGGATTTGTGAAATGGAAGAACTGCAAAAACAGGAAAAAGCCTCTCTTCATTTGAAATATCATGTCAGAGGTTAGGAATCCTGCAGCAAGCAAACCATTTCCTGACTTTCCAAGACTGTCCAACATCTACTCGGCACAAGACGGGAGGGTAATAGAATACTCTGCACATGCCTGGATGGGCGCAGCTCCAGCAGCACTCAAGAAGCCTGGCAGCATCCAGGAGAAAGCAGCCCATTTGATTAGTATAAGATCAACAAACATTCACTACCTCCACTATTGATGGTCAATAGCAGCAGTGTGTATTAACTAAAGCTGCACTGCAGAATTCACCAAGGTTTATTTGAGACCATCTTCCAGACACATGACTACTTAAATCTAGAAGGACAAAGGTAGATAATACATGAGAACAGCACCCTGTGCAGATTCTCCTGCAAGCCATTCACCATCTGTATTTAGAAATATATCATTGCTCCTTCAGTGTTGCTGGGTAAAATCCTGGAACTCCCTCCCTCATGGCATTGTGTCTAACTACCGCAAATGGATTGCAGTGGTTAAATAAAAGGCAGCTCACCACCAACTTCTCAAGGGCAACCATGGATGGGCAATAAATGTTGGCCCAGCCAATGATGCCCAGATTGTATGAATAGCTTTTTTTAAAATTAGCACTCAAGATTTAAGTCAAATATTAGGGCTTCATTAAATAATATTTCTACAATAATAGAACTGTCAATAACATAACAAAACTGATCAGAAAGGCTAGGGATTATCAAATAATCAATGATAAGACTGCGGACTTTTGGGAAGACTTTGAGACAATTTATATTATTTGTACAGTGTAGTTCATGGCCATCAAAATAGGTATACTCCTTAGTATTTGTGCACCCAGCTCCTTTTAGAATGGAGTGAATGGTTTCAGCAATGTCAGCTTGTTTGCTGTTGAGAGACATAGGAGAAAGTGAGGTCTGCAGATGCTGGAGAAGGGCTTATGCTCGAAACGTCGAATTTCCTGTTCCTTGGATGCTGCCTGACCTGCTGCGCTTTTCCAGCAACACATTTTCAGCTGTTGAGAGACATATCCAGGGCGTCACAGATACATTGCTACATAGAGACAACAATCTCATCAATTTGGCCTCTAACCTCAAGGGGAAAAAAATAAATTTCTTGAAGCTAAAAATTTCAAAGGATAGGGAGAGAGACTGGGGTTATAAAATTGACAAAGAGAATTAGCCCTGATCACTTTGAATGGCAGAGCCAATTAATGAGCTAAATGACCTACTCCAGATCCTATTTGATATGTTTCTGCGCTCATGTGTTCAAATCCAGCTGTGGCACATGATGAAATTTGACTAAACATCTGGAATTAAAAAGCTAGCCTAAAGCCGACCATTGTCGATTGTTATAATGACCCTTCACTAATGACCTTCAGGAAAGGAAATCTGCCATCCTTACTTGGTCTGGCCTACATCTGATTCCAGAGCCACAGCAATGTGATTGACCCCCTAGCTGCCCTTTGAAATGGCCCAACCAGGCATTTAATTGCCACAAAAATCGAAACATGAGAATGCAACTGAATAAATCACCCAGCAGAGACCAGGCACCAGAAATGACAATTACATATTCAGCCTTGGTGATCCTGCCAAGCTGTTCCAGTACAACTGCAACACTGACATTTACACAACTATGTGGAAAAGTGCTCAGGCATGTCCTGCTCACAAAATGTGGAGCAAATAAAACCCGACCAATAATTGCCCTATGGGTCTAATCTTGACCATCAGCAAAGTGATTATTAATCGTGGGACCAAGTGACACTGAAAAGGAATAACCTGGTCACTGGTGCTCAGTTTGGGTCCTACCAGGGTCACCCAGTTCCAACTTCACTACAATGTTGGTTCAAACATGAACAACAGAACTGAGGAGATGTGCCTGCCCTTGATGTGAAGGCAACATTTTACTTAATATGGCTTCAAGGAGCTCGAGCAAAACTAGAGTCAATAAGATTTAGGAGAAAGCTCTTCACTGTTTTGAGAGAAGCCTAGCACAAAGGAAAATGTTTGTGGTTATAGGAGCCAATCATCTCAGCCCCAGGATATCTCTGCAGGAGTTCCATAGTGCAGCATCTTGGTCCCAAGTTCCAAACATCTTTAGCTGTTTCATTAATGACTTCCCTCCATCATAATGTTAGAATTTGGGGTGATCACTGATGATTGCACAATGTTCATCACCATTCATGATTCCTCAGACATCAGTCCATGTCCACAGGCAGCCAGACTAGACAATAGCCAGGCTTGAGTTGATATGTTAGAAGCAACTATTGTATCACACAGATGCTAGACAATGACCATCTCCAATCAAAGAGAACCTAGACATTTCCCCTTGATGTTCAATTGTATTATCATTCCTAAAACCCCCTTCAAGAAACCATCCTTGGGTCACCACTGACTGGAAACTGAATTGGACTTGCAGTACAAATACTATAACTTCAATAACAGATCAGAGGGTAGAAATTCTGTAGAGAGTAACTCATCTCCCATCTCCCTAAAGATTATCCATCATATATAAGAGACAAGACAGAAATGTGATGGAATACTCTCTACCTGTCTAGGTGGGTACAATATTCCAGAAGCTTAACATAACCTAGGTCAAAGTGGCATGTTTTATTGTTCTCCCAGCCACCAGCTTCAATGTTCATTTCCCTCTCTGCCATCAAATAGTGGCAGCTGTATGGGCCATCTACAAGATGCTCTGCAGTCATTCACAAAGTCTCCTTGGATAGCCTACTGACTGAAAAGGAATAGTCAAACCCTTTACCCAGGCATTCTTAACCAACTCAATTAAACAAACCTTTCTTTATTTGACCCTTTCAGTACAATATCAATGTAAAACATACATTCGTTGCAACATTTATTTCTTACTTCTTCTATCTTTAACTTTAACTCACTTCATTTAACTTCACTTTACCTTTTACCTAATTCACGTTTGACCCTAACTTTAGCTTTAACTTTATAAGTTTGGCTTGAATCAAATACGAGCTCAATTCGAGTGAAATGCCCACTTTTATCCTCAGTGTAGATTTCAACATGATTCTTTGTTTTCTCTGATGATTCCTTTAGGGCACAAATGCTGTTTTTGAAGATTTCTCTACCTTTGTTCGGCTAACAATTCAAAAGTGCTCCGTTTCCAGAAAGTTCTCTGGCACTCAGCACAATGAATTGACCAATATCTGAAAACATTGTTTGATCCCAGCCAATGGTGAACAACTGGTCAACACTTGCATGACACATACATATGAAACTGCCTCATTTGGTTAACATAGAAAACTGTAAGTCACAACATGTCCTGGCTGCAGTTTTAATGGAGGCCAAAGTTTAAACTAGCTTGACCAAAGAAGGGCTCATGCCTGGAATGTCGATTCGCCTGCTTTCCTTGGATGCTGCCTGACCTGCTGCGCTTTTCCAGCAACACATTTTCAGCTCTGATCTTCAGCATCTGCAGTCCTCACTTTCTCCCAAAGTTCCCATCATGCCTGGGTGGATCAGTGGCTTATTGCTGCCTCGCAGTGTCAGGGACCTGGGTTGGTTCCAGCCTTCGGTGACCATCTGTGTGAAGCTTGCATCTTCTCTCCGAGTCTGGGTGGGTTTCCTCCGGGTGCTCCAGTCTCCTCCCCCTGTCCAAAGATGTGTAGGTTAGGTCGATTAGCCATTCTAAATCTTCCTGCAGTGTGCAGACGAGGTGGGTTAGCCATGGTACATGTGGGTTTATGGGGATTGTGTAAGGGGTCTGAGTCTGGGTGGGGGGGGGGGGGGGGGGGGGGGGGGGGCGGGTGGCGGTTGGTGTAGACTCGATGAGTCAAATGGCCTTTTTCCACTCTCTAGGGATTCAAAGATTCTTCATTGTAGCTCTTATCTAGTCTAGTCTAGTAGCCATTTCTGCTGCTGGCTATCTGGCCGTAACACCTCCCAACTTGTGAGCTCTACCACCAAAGATTCCAACTCACAAACCATTCTGACTTGGAACTTATAATGCTGTTACTTCACTGTAGCAGGATCAAAATTCAGGAATTCACTGCGAGTGTCCCTACATAACAAGGACTTGTGCAATTCATGAAGACAGCTCACCATTTCTCTTATTGTTCAATTTATATTTGAACCTAGAGAGGCACCACAGAACGTCTGACAGTCACAATCAGATAATCCTCCACTGAGCATTTCCTGTCATTCTCCTCTGGTCCCCCACTCTCTGATAGGTTGCAGCCTGAAAAATATGGGTCCAACTTACTCTCGTGTCTTTCTGGTACATTCCTACCATAGTTAGGATGGGTACATGCCAAATGGGCTGAGGATTCTTAACTGCATTCTTATCATGCAATTTGTGTTGAGTTTGTTGTTTTCGTTTTCCTACATTCCACCCAGTAGCTAGGGTGCTTTACTGAAATGTGCAATAGTTCCTTCTGGTACTCGGATTTATTTTTGGAATTCCTCTTGCTATCTCAAAACTGAAGTACAAAGCAAGTTTCTAGAGGAATATCTGCCTCCCACTGATGGGAGTGCCATAACCTGTTAGAATTCAGGTTGCTGATCTGCAGACCACAGTGGTGCTCCTTGTTTATTTCAGACAAACTTGAAAATGCAGGCTATATTAAAGTCAGGATTGAACCTTCAAAATATCTGGTTGAGCCAGTAGAAAAACCCATTTTGAGCATCGGCAGGTTAAAGTAGCATATACAGTGTATGTGAGAGTTGCGCACAGTCTGTATGCAACAATGAGAGCCAGTGAATCATGAGACTAATTTAAAATAACTTGAGATGCTTGGCTTTGAAAGATTTGACTGCCCAAGCCATACAAATTCACCTTCCATTCTGAAATTCCTAAGGTCTCCATGTAAGACTGAGGTTTGTTGAAAGCAAGGTCTGGCGACGGGTTTATGTGGATCAGAAAACACTTTGGAGGAAACTACCGTTGACCATTCATGATTTACATATTACACTTTGGCAGTGGTTATTTAATTTTTTTTGAAAAGTATATGGTTTTCTTCATGAGTTCTCAGAACCCAGACATAGTTTACAGATTCAGGCAGCATCCAAGGAGCAGGAGAACTTGGATGTTGCTTGACCTGCTGCGCTTTTCCAGCAACACATTTTCAGCTCTGATCTCCAGCATCTGCAGTCCTCACTTTCTCCATAGTTTACAGATTGCCAGGGATACTTACTCCTTGCTGTCTAGAATGGTACCCTGGTATCTTCTAGGAAAGAAAAAGTGCCCAATTGCTCTTATAGAGTTATATGTACCTTAGCCAACTGTAACATGGGGGATTGGATGTTGCACCCTTTCTTATTAGAGTCTGCTTTCTGTTTCTACTTTGGGGAAATATTTTACATTCTCCCATTGGCAGATAGATGAGTAATGAGTTGGGGGAAGGGATGTAAAATTCCTCAGATGGCTTTCCCACTAATCACTTGGCCACCTTAACCCCTGAACAATTTTACAGTGGGACAGGGGAGCTGTTGATCTGCTCAAAACCCGCACCTTACCCCTCCCCTCTTCCGCAACTCTTAATGAGACCTTTAAATAATTGATTAAGGATTATTTGCAGGTCATTTCCCCTGGGTTCCATTTTCTGGGTAAGATCAGAGTAAAAAGAGAAGCCAAGAAAGTCACCCTATTCTGGCCTCAAGGAGAAGAGTATGGGAGGACGTGGACTTTCTTCAACATTGGATGCTCAAACATGTTCAGCCCTGCATAGGTTCGCCCTCCCCATCAGTGTTTCCACCAAGATCCCCAAGCATGCTCTGCCCAAGCTCTTGGGCCTCACCCATGTAATCCCCACTGACTAGTAGGGTGACTGGGCAGGAAATGCCACCATCTGAAATGTTTGGCCTAGCTTTTCTTTCCATTTGTTTAGCTGATAACATCGCCCCATCACTCCATCCCACCATCAACCGCTGCCCTATCTGCCCCAGAGTTTCCATCCATCATCTGGTCTGACAAATTGAGAGAGCAATTGTACTGAGAAAGGAAAGGGGCGGGGGGAGGGGGGGTGTGAGAGAGAGAGAGAGAGGATGATGTAGTTAACCTCTGGAGGTCTTCTTCCTTCTCTTTGTTTCATTCCCTTCATTGGGTTTGTGTTAAACTGCAATCTGACCAGTCAGAAGATGGTTGCTTCACTGAGCTGTCTTCAATCCATATGTCTGGACTTGATGTCTACAAAAAATAATATTGTTCATGTGCAGGAGCTAGCTTCACATTTTATTTCCAAACTGAAAATATTTTCCCCTTTAAAAATAGTATCTTTTTTCACATTTTCAGCCCATCAAATTAAAAAAGTGGGTTGTTACATTGTCAGTTCCACCCTTAAAAGAAATGAAACACCATTTTAAATGCATTTCATTATCAGCATTATATAGCGCATATAGATATCAAAGCCGGAAACTTACATAAATTCATCTCCAATAATGTATTTAATCATTTTGTTTTGCCATCTTTCTATTGAATTCTTAACGTCTTCTATCATTTTCATATTCTGGAAACGGTATGTGCCACCACATTACCTTTTCCAGTGAGGTGCACAATTTGTACATTGATATTCTGAATCCATAAGCCCCTTCTGAATATTCTTGCATTTCAAGTTATAAATTATCAACAAAAAATAATTATCAGAAACAAGAAATTCCGTTAACTCTGTACACCAGTTTCTAATTCCAAATTTTAAAAAAACTAGAATTAAAAACACTCAATATCTGTATCTAAATCTTTAATTGAAGAAAAATCCATTTCATTTGTTTCAACTGTGAATTTCTTTGTGACAATGTGCAAAATTATATTCAGTTAATCTAGCTCCTAGGTCAATGCCTTCGATTGGAATTGGGGGATTTTTCCTGTGATTCTGATTCAAATAAATACTCTAGCATTCTTCCTTCAATAAAGTCATCTCCATGGCACGAAGGAGGAACATTTTCCCACACATCTGCCTTCAGGTCTATTTCCCTACTTTCAACTGCAATTGCTAGTTTTGTCACAGTTGCTCTACTGATGTCCACGTCCATGAAAATTTAAGAGAATGGTCTATCTGATAGCTCTGTATGTGTATATACACCTGATGCCTCTGTGGCAAGGTGTTCCAAAGACTCACAATTCTCAGAGACAAGGGTCAACTCAGTCTTAAATTAACACCCTTTTAATCTGACACATGGCCTCTCTTGCATTTGTACCAAGCTCAAAGAGTATGTTAGTCCTTCAATTATCACTGCCTTCTTAGCTCTAGCAGATGGTTCCACTTTTAATTTACTTTCTTGGCTTCTGTAATCGTTCATTCATAGAAAAAAATTCCTACAGTGCTAAAATAGGCCATTTGGCTCATCAAATCCTCACCAATCCTCCAAAGTGCATCCCACCAAGACCAATCCCCTGACCTTAACCCTGTAACCCTGCATTTGCCATGCATAACCCACCTAGCCTGCGCAACTCTGGATACTAATGTATAATTTAGCATGGCCAATCCTCCTAATCTGCATATCTTGCAGGAGGAAACCGGAGCACCCGGAGGAAATCCATGCAGACATGGGATGACACAGACAGTCCCCCAAGGTTGGAATCAAAGCTGGGTCCCAGTGCTATGAGGCAACAGTGCTAACCACTGAGCCACCGTACCACCCAGTCATGTGTCAGAGATACCTCTTCTACCTGCTTCAGCAATTTTTAATGTCATCTTATTCCTTAATGTAAAACATGATGTTCATCTTATTACCTTTTACAAATTACTTTAACTCTACACTCAACCTTAAGTTGTCGTTATTCCAAAATATCCCCAAGGAGCTCCAAACTTTGAAAATCAAGCCCTACTTACCTAGAGTCATGACAAAAGTTGTTATTAAAACTACTGAAAATCCAAGTTCGCTCCTGATGGATGGCTATCCAAGCTAAAGGCAAACTGCGCCAGCCTCTTCACAAACAATTAAAAGTAACTCTATGTATTCTTATACTTTCATCTTTAACAAGAGCAGTTAAAAAGTGTTTTTAATTTATGTACCTTAAACTTTAGCTGTCTTAAATTCCTCACGCATGCACACAGATAGAGGGAAAAAAAAATCCAATTATTATAACAGAGGGAAAAATAAATCAGGAAAAGAGTTCTGCAAAACTTGACCAAATCAGAAAACTAGATGGATTGGTTTAGTAATCCTTTTGATTTTTCAACAATGCCTTCCACAGCGATGATCAGTCTGTAGTTCACTGGTTGCTTAGTTGGATCCTGAGGTCCTTCCTGTAGTCTTCAGGTTTTAGAAATATTTCCTTTAATGTTTCTGAATGTAGTTTTTCTGCTGTTTCAGTGGAAAACTGCAGAGAAGTTTACTCAGAAAGGAAAGAGAGTGAATTAACTACTCCAGAGTGAGGTGGGTGCTGGGATATTTAAAGAGGAGATAGACAGATTTGTTTTGTTAGTAACAGGTTAGAGGATTATGGGGAGGAATCAGAAAAGTGGAGTTGAGGCCAAAATGAGATCACCCGTGATTGTATTAGATGAGGAGCATGCTTGAGGCCTGAATTGCCTCCTGCTCTGAGTTCTTCTGTTTTTATTAGAATGAAGTCTCCTTGTTTCTCTCTGTTTCACTTTTCTCACAGCACCTGAGTTGAACTTAAATCTGACCAATATGAGAGTTGTTGCTGTGCTGAGACCGATAACAAATGATGCCAATGTGTGTCTGAGCTCAATGTCCCTAAACTGTAGCATCTCTTTATAGGCATCTGTTAGCTTCATTTGGCTTTCCAAGCGGCAAAACAAATTTCTGATACAGTTTCTACTTTAAAAGCAGTGCCCTTTGTTTTTACACATAGATTTTTAAAAAGTTCGCTTACTGTGGGTATTTACCTTTGAACGTGCAATCTCTTTAAAGTAGATCTGCTGGTCAGAAACTCTGGGATAAAACATGTGTGCAGCATAAATACCGATTGGGTATTTATGACTGGACTGACCTATATTCCCTCTATTATTTTCTGTGCAGATCTCCAAGGATCCTGTGCAGCAGCGACTTTCAAAACTGGAAGTAATGTGCTAGCACAGTGATTGCTATATGCAGATCCATGTAATGGCAACAAGGGAGCAATACAGCTGACAAGCCTGCTTCCTTTTTTTATTCATTCATTGGATATGAGCGTTGCTGGTTATAACCCAAGATTTATAGTCCATTCTTAGTTGTAACGGTGAGCTGTCTTCTTGAACTACTACTATGCATTTGCATTTCGATGGTGTGCAATCTATGTAGTTTGATCATTACTCAAATTAGCTGAAGTGGAATCTTAAGGGCAGTCACTGAATTAATTAATGAATCATTTTTTTGTTAACGCAGGAAAAAGCTTCTCACTGAACTGCTAACAACATATCCCTGACATGTAAAGGAGCAGGGTACATTCTTCTGTACGAGTGACATGTAGCAGATTCTAGATTTAGATTTTATTATCACATGTACTCACGTACAGGAGTACAATGAAAAGTGTATAATGTCACCACACACAACGCCACCTGAGGTATAAAAAACTTAGGTAGAAAGTAGCAAGAGAAACAGAGTTATAAAGTTAAGCATAAACTTCATAGAATAAGTAAAAACATAAGAAAATAATAAATAAAGTAATGATCAATGGAGTCTTGAATAGTAGTTTATAAATATAAATTTATTTACATGTTTATAAAAATATAAATTGTAGGAATAACAATGCTGTCTGCCTTTATGAGGTCATTGGTAGGCTTGTAGAATTCTGGTGATTCTCGATCTTAGTGGGCTGTAGCAGAACTCCAGGAATTATCAATGGAACAATCATAAGTATTTTTTTAATGTCATTTTTCTTGAACATCGCTTATCTATTGTAAAAATGTTGAAGATGGAACCAAAGCATCTTGACTGAATTGTGTTGTTGAAGGTGGAATAACAGCTGATGAAATCTCCAGCAGTATATGAATCAGAAGTGACAATATTAAAAAATTATCTCGTAAAATGTCTGCCTTAATTTGTTTTGTTGATTAAGTGACTTAACAACAAGGTGAAGCCAAAGAGGACTAACATTGACCAGATGTTTTACTCAAATTCTTATTATGCTATGTAGAATTGATTTTATTTTAATAATTCAATCCCTTTGTGTTTATAAATGCCTCTGCCGATTTGCTTTACTGTTCTATTTATTGAAAGGATATAATTTGATAGGACCCAATTGTCACCCTAGTGGTATGTCTAGGACATTACAAAATTGGTTGCAAGCAAAACTGCATAAGCAGCAAACACAGTCATTATATCACGGGTAAAGATCCTAAAGATTGCTGAAACCCTTTTCATATTTTAAAAGTTTAATCCTCATTGAAGCAGTTGCAGTCACGCTCAAAATATCTATGGTGCCATTCCATCAATATGAAAGCAGCACTGGATTTACAACTGCAAATAACAGCATTTGCTGTTTGATGTCTCCTGGATTTATTGATTTTTTTTGTCTGGAAGCAAGATTTACTGTAGGCAAGGCACTAGTTAAAGAGTAAGGCAAGTTTCTGTATTTGTATTTTGAATGCATTCCACCACACCAGAGTGTGGTCTGTGCAGTTATTTATTGGAAACATTTGCTGAATGTACTTATTTTTAAGGACCTCAGAAGGCCCCTTTCACTAGTTTCTGCATTCAATGAAAAAATACTGCTCCCAGTGAACCAATAAATGGACTAACTAAACCAACAGTGCAGTGGCTGTTCTCCAGAGTAGTGACTTACTATATTGTCAAGATAATGTCTCCTGGGCTAAGGAGCATCATATCCACATTAGTAATAAATAATTGCATGGAGCTGATTCAAGATTAAGTGCTTGATAAAAGAAAAAAACTGATTTAATTAAGATGGTGGACATGTTATTAGCTGATCTGGCAGTAATGCAAGGAGGTGAACAAAGTGGTTTGGTAACTTGTTTATCTTTCTCTTGTGTGGGCGTATCCAACTTGTACTTGTGTCCTCCTTGCTTTGTGAAGTTGGGTAACCCTTATGTGAAGCTTGTGGTCATGTTCGTGGTTGCCTCATGAAATGCTTTCAGTGTACTCCTGCTTAAATACAGTCTGTTCATATTAAATGAAAACAGGCCTTCCCAAATGTCCTTTAGAAACTCAGCATTAAATACTACCAATTTACTAAGTTGCAATACTGTTTCAAAAGGTTTTTGGTTTGGTTTGAATGGTTTAGACCAATCAGAAAACACTTTGTAAAACTAACCTGCTTCCTAACCACCCTCCCCATGAACCTCATAATCTTTTACACCTCATTCAAAACCCCCTTTAGCCTTATCTGATCTAAAGAAAACAACTTGAGCCTAATCAATTTTTCTTCATAGCTAAAATGCTGCATCTCAGGCAACATTCTGGAGAACCTACTCTGTATCACTTCTACGTGGCTAATGAAGTTCAGCATGTCTACAAGGATTCTTACCAATTTGTATTGATGCACCGCAGAGAGCATCCTAACTGAATGCATCACAGTTTGGTATGGCAATGTTTGTTTCCAAGACCACAAAAAACTGCAGAGAGTTGTGAACATAGTGCAGTCCATCACGCAAACCAGCCTTCCATCCATTGAATCCATCCATCTATACTTTCTGCTGCCTCAAGAATACAACCAACATAATCGAAGACCCCTCCTCCCTTACTTATACTCATTTACATCCTCTTCCATCAGACCGAAGATATATAAGTTTGAATTTACATATGAACAGATTCAAGAACAACTTCTTCCTCGCTGTTATTAGACTTGGAACTGACCTCTCAAGTGTTAATTCTGATCTCTCTGTACCTTCTCTGTGATTGTAACACTGTATTCCACACTCTCTCTGCTACTCTGATGCACTTTGTATGGTGTGCTCTACCGGTATAGCATACAAAACACTTTTCACTGTATCTTGGTACACGTGACACCAACAAATCAACCTCAAGCTCAGTGCAATTACATCCTTTCCAAAGTGTGGTGACCAGAACTATACACAGTATTCCAGCTATGGCCTAATCAAAGTCCAGTACAGCTCTAAAATAGCCCCCCTCTTGCTCTTACAATCTATGCCATGACTGATAAAGGCAAGTGTCGCATATGCCTCCTTAATCACACTAATAACCAGTTCTGACACCTTCAGGAATCTGTGGTCAAGCACCTCAAGATTGCTTTGTTCCTCTGAGCTTCCTAGTGTCCTGCCATTCATTGAGTACTCCCTTGTCTTGTGACTTCTTCCAAAGTGCATCACCTCACACTCATCTGGATTAAACTTGATTTGATTTGATTGATTATTGTCACATGTACTGAGGCACAGTGAAAGGTATTTTTATGCATGCTAACCAGACAAATCATACCTTCCATCAGTACATCAGGGTAATAGAACAGAATGCAGAATACAGTCTTACAGCTAGAGAGGAGGTGCAGAAAAATTCAACTCTAACATGTGAGAGGTCAAGTCAGATGTCTGATAACAGCCATTAAGAATCTGTTTTTGAATCTGTTGCCTTCAAACTTTTTTATCTTCTGCCCAATGGAAGGGGGTGGAAGAGAGTCTATTTGAGGTGGGAGGGGGCTTTGATTACATTGGCTGCTTTCCTGAAGCAATGGGAAGTGTAGACTGAGTCAATGGAAGGAAGACTGGTTCTCATGATGGACTGGGCTATGTTTACAACTCTCTGTAGTTTCTTGTGGTCTTGGACAGAGCAGTTGCCATACCAAGATGTGATGCATCCTGGTTGGATACTTTCTATGTGCATCTATTAAAATTGGAAAGAGTCATTTCAAACATGCTGAATTTCCTTAGCCTCCTGAGGAAGTAAAGGCATTGGTGTGCTTTCTTGACTGTAATGTTGATGTGGATGGACCAGGATAGAGCTTTGGTGGTATTTACTCTTAGGAACTTGAAGCTCTCGATCACCGCCACCTCAGCACCATTGATACAGACATGGGCGTGCTGTCCACTCCGCATTCTGAAGTCTATGACCAGTTCCTTCATTTTTCTGACATTGAGAGACAGATTATTGTCTTAACACCATGACATTAAGTTGTATAACTCCTTCATGTATTCTGTCTCGTCATTGTTTGATATCCGACCCACTACAGTGGTATCCTCAGCAAATTTGCGAATACAGTTAGAGCTGGATTTGGCTACAGAAACATGAGTATATAAGGAGGACAGTAAGTGGCTGGGTACACGGCCTTGTGGGGCACTGGTGTGGTGGAGGTGTTGTTGCCTATTCTTACCAATTGCGGTCTGAGGGTTGGGAAGTCGAGGATCCAGCTTCAGAAGGGAAGCAGTGCCCTGGGTCTTGGAGTTTGGAGATGAGTTTTGTTGGAATTATCGTGTTGCAGGCAGAGCTAAAGTCAATGAATGGGTTCGTAATGTAGGTGTCCTTGTTATCCAGCTGTTCCAGTGATAAGTGTAGGGCCAGGGAGATGCCATCTGTGTGGACTTATTGTGACAGTAGGCAAGTTGTAGCAGACCAAGGCAGTCTGGGGTGTTGGAGTTTATGTGTCTCATTACTAACCTCTCAAAGCACTTCATAATAATGGACTCAGAGTCACTGGGCATTAGTCATGAAAGCACATTGCCTGATTTTTCTTTGACACAAGGATGACAGTGGTCCTCATGAAGCAGATAAGCACCTCACATCATAGAAAGGAATGACTAAAGGTGACTGCAAATACTCCCAGCAGCTGGTCTGCACACGATCTGAGTAAATGGCTGGGGAGTCCATCTGGGCCTGTCACTTTCTGTGGGTTCACCCTCAAGAAGGCCGATCTGACATCTGTGGTAGTGACCGTGGGCACAGGTGTACACAAGGCTATTGGGGCAGATGACTTCATTGCACTGATTTTATGTTCAAAACAAGCACAGAATTCATTGAGCTCACTGGGGAGGGATGTGCTGTTGCCAGCGATTCTGCCAGACTTTGCTTTGTAGCCTATTATATTGTGTAAGCCTTGCCACAGTCGACATATGTTTGTGTGTTTAGTCTGATATTGTTTCTTGGCATCCCTAATGGATTTGCGAAGATCATTCCTGGATTTCCTACACAGGCCAGGATCATCTGACTTGAATGCCTCAGAGCTGAACTTCAGTAGGGAGTGGATCTCCCGTTTCATCCATAGTTTCTGTTTGGGGAACATCTGGACTAACTTGTTTGGCATGCAGTCCTATTAATGAAGTCTGTAATGGTAGTGGCATACTCATTTAGGTTGCCCACTGAGTTCTTGAATATAGACTAGTCCACCAAGCTTAATCAGTCACGCAGGAGCTCATGTAATCTACGAACTACTACTGTTAGTAGTTGGCCAATCTTTGTGTCATCTGTAATCATTGCTAGGAAAGTTTGCTGGGGATGGGTCATTTATTTAAGGTCATTAAAGATACAAAACTGAAGAAGTACATTAAATAATATTAATTGATATTTAACATCTTTAAATGTTTTAATCCCATATAAGTAGGAACCTATATTTAACTTTTGTGGCTTCATAAACATACGCTATAACATGTATACTTATTTATCATGGAAGGAACAATTTTTCTAAATGTTCAGACTTGGGAAATTACAAAAATATTAAATCTTGGCTCCATTGTTGTGCATGCTAATCCTTTTGGAACACTTCTGTTGCTTACAGCAACTTTAATCTAAATTAAATGCTGATGCAATTGACTAGGCAGTGTTATTTGGCCACAAACAACATTTTTATAGGTTCTGATGGGATAGCAACAAAACAAAGTCTGATGCAACCCTGCACTTCCTCATTTCATTGTATAAAATAATTTTGGTCACAAGTTTGGAACCAAAGAAACTAGTACGTTACAGAGGCAAGAAATGGTGGAATGGTTCCCTGCTTTTTCTCAACTCTTGCCTGACCGCATCAAGTTGTGTTGGAAAGAAATATTTTAACATTTTGAGGACTGTGACATACCAGAAAGAGGCATAAGACATGTTTTCGAAGATGAAGAAAGAACTTTATAGCTCAATATCTGAATGTAACTGACACACACACGCGCACACAAAAAAGATGATTATAAAGAAGAGGAATTGCACTGAACCTTTTCAGGAAAAGGTCCCAAACGTCACTATCATGCTTACTTCAAGATGGAGGCTGTAAATGCTGCAGGTTTGATGATTTCCTTTCAGTTCACTGAAGAAAATAATGGTTGGATGTTCCTGGTGATTAGTTCCCAAGAGGCTATATCTGAGAACAGAGACTTCCTTGCTTTGTTCTGTTTAAAAGTGTCTGCACTATAAATCCAGCTTAGATCTCCAAAACCAGTCAGAAAAAGGACAGCCCCACATCATCACCTAGTTGGGGCATTCTTGGTAGGGTTTTGTTTTCTTGGGTGGCATCCCTTCATACTGACTGAATTGAGGCTGCTGCTCAAATGAGCAACATTAACAATGTTCAGCATTCATAAATGTTTCTTGTCACTAAATTTTTTTCTCTCAAGAGACCAAAGCGTCTTTGTTACCATTGACCACACAAATGGTCTCTGAGCATTCAGTCACAATGGGTTTGAATCATTTGCATCTCTATATGACAGAATATTTCCTGCCGCCCACCCCCCCACCCCCCCCACCATGCCCATGAAATTTAAGGCTTGAGAAGTATACATTGGTTTCTGCTTCCCAAACCTTTCCCAGTTTGACCCTATTTTAATACCTCTGATTTCATGTGTACCTCCCTCTCCACGTGAACATTTAGGGGTTATGCGAATTGTTGAGCAGGGATGATGAGGAGGCTTGAGTTATTAAATGGTGGTGGGTGAAGGAGGGGAAGGAATGTACCCTATTTCCCCCTCCTCCACCTCTAATCAATCCCATTATCGACCTATTTCCGTCTCCCTTCCTTCACTCCATCCTTCATCATCCTCTCTTTTCTCTGTCCTTCATATCTCTGTCCTTCACTCCCCTATATCCCTCTCCTTTATTTTCCATCTCCCTCACCTTCAATCTTGTATGATCCTCCAACTACTCCCCTATATCCCTGCCCTTCCTGCCAATAGAAATTCTCCAAGGGTCCTTACACAGCACCTTCCAAACCCATGAACACTTCTATCAAGACAGACAAGGCCAGCAGATACAGGACAACACCATCATCTGCAAGTGCACTTCCAAGTGACTCATCATCCTGTCTTGGAAATATTTCACCAGTCTTTCAGCGTAACTAGGTTAAAATCCTGCAAGGCCCTCCCAAATGGCATTGTGGGTGTACCTATACAATATGGGCTACAACAGTTTAAAAAAAAACAGTTCACTACCATCTTGTCAAAAATAACTAGAGATGAACAATTAATGCAAGCTAAACTAGTGATGCCCACATCCAATGACAAAATAAAAAAAAATTCTCCTTCACCCTCCATTGCCCCTCATATCTCTCTCCTTACATCTGTGACAGGAACAATGCACTGATAATCAAGACCCACTACCCTTCCAGTCACACCATGTTTTAATTCAATCACCAAAGTGACAATTGTGTCCCTTTTGAGCTACTATCTGTGATAACAGAGACATTAACCAGACTTCTTTAGAGAACTCAAAATAATCTCTTCATTATAACACCGATCTTATCCTTAAAACAAGTGGCAAGCATTGGTTACATCAAATCTATAATCTGAATTATCACTCCCAAGCACAGGCACACTCATATGTCAGAAAAAAAGTCTCTGCATAAAGGACTTTTTAAAACAACAACGTCAATAGGGAAGATTACCTTTCCATTTCTCCTTTCTTCACCATCCCCATGACCTCATTACCCATGTCATCTTCCTTTAAGCCTCACCTCCCCTTCCTTCATACCTTCATCTCTTTCTCCTTCACACCTCGTTTCTCTCTCTTTGCTTCCCCCATCCTCCATCATTCATCCCCCAACCCCGTCTTCGCCCCTCCTCATTCCTATTCTCCTTTGTGAGGGAATTGATGAGAAGCCAGGTTTTCTTGAAAGAAACAATTCCCTCCATAGGCTTTATTTGCTGCAGCAGCAATCATTTTTTAGTCAACAGCCAATTTCTTTTTCCTGTCATCTATAGGATGTGGCCATCACTGGTTAGTCAGCATTTAATGCCCATTCTGAGAATACGGTAGTGAACTGCCTTCCTGAACTGCTGCGGACCTTGGAATATAGGAACATCAACAGTGCTGTCAGGAAGGGATTTCAAGGTGTTGAACCAGTCCCCTTGAGGGAATGAAGATATATTTCCACGTCAAGATAGTGTGTGTTGGAAGATATCTTGCAGATGGTGGTGTCCAATGCATTCTGCTACTCTTATCTTTCTAAGTTAGTAGAGATAGTGAATTTGGAAGATGCTGTTGAAGGAGCCAGGGTGCGTCGCTGCAGTGTATATTTTAGATAGTATTTATTCTTTTCATTTCAAGGATTTGAAACCTGAAAAACTAAGAACAAAACGCTTCTCCACCCTCAATGAATCCTTCTGAAAGAGTTTGAATGGAAATGAGATGCAGAACCTGTGTACAGGTACAGTTAAGCCTAAGCAACACAGACTTGAAAGTTAAAAGCATGTTGGTTCTATCCTAAATACAATTGGAATTTTTAAGTGAGAATAAGTACCTTTGCTGACGTTCCATGTCAAAAGCAGCAAGCACAGAAAATCTGAAAAACTAAGAAGAATGCTATTGCCCACCTCAAACCCTTTTTGAAATAAAAGAAGTGAGCATCTATGTATGGTTTCTGTCCATGTGTCTAAAACCAACATGAGATCTGAAAAAAAATTGAGAACAATTTGTGCCCGCCTACTCTAAACCCCAACTCTATGACATTTTGCACCTGCGTTGAGTCACAGATAATTGATCTGTGTGAAATAGCAAGGATCAGAGACATGAAGAAAACTAAAAACAATGACATTTTCACCCCAAACCCTTTTAAAATGTTTTAAGTTTTAAATAAGTTTCTGCATGTGCCCAGTTAGGACCAGTGAACTGGTTATATTCTACTTGACTAAGATTGTCCACATTTCTATCACAGTGTACCAGTGGTAAAGGAAGTGATGATTGAATATTGTCCAAGAAGTGCAAATCAATTTCCATAGCACTAACAAGATATGAATTATAATTGTTAAGATAAAAAACAATGAAGTGATCACTATGCTTATGATCGTATTAGGCAAAAGTGAGGACTGTAGATGCTGGAAATCAGAGTCTAGATTAGAGTGGTGCTGGAAAAGCACAGCAGGTATCAGGCAGCATCCGAGGAGCAGGAAAATCGATGTTTCAGGCAAAAGCCCTTCATCAGGAAGGAAGGCAGGGAGCCTCCAAGGTGGAGAGATAAATTAAGGCTCCCTGCCTACCTTCCTGATGAAGGGCCTTTGCCCGAAACGTCGATTTTCCTGCTCCTTGGATGCTGCCTGACCCCATGATCGTATTAAGTCATTTCAGAAATCAAATCCATAGAATTCATACCATCCTCTATCTGCTCTTTACTTCTAACACCAGGTGGCTACAATGGTTAGACCTGTCAGGACTCCACAGGAGTCCAACAGCTCCTCTTCTGTCGCTGTTAATTGTGTGGTAACTGCAGGCAGTCCTCTGTCTCTCTCTTATGTTTTGTGTGTTCTTGCAAGAAAGAAAAAAAAATTTAGATTTAGAGTCATCGTAAGTGTTGGGTGGATTGAGCATATTTGTTTATACTGATGATGCAAGTGAGGTTCAGCATTGCGTGAATGTAAACATTAATGTCAGTAGGGTATATACAGATGGAATGTGAAGAAATGCCTGGATGGAGGTACATTTGCCAGAAAAGCTGGTGTGAGGAGTGCTGCGCTGGAGTGGACTTGAGGAGTAATATTGAGAGGATTGCAGTGATATGTTTGCCAGGATATGGTTTAATGTGTCACTATCATTACTTTTTGTACCCTAGTTAGAGTTTTAAGAGAATAGTGTTGGCAATGTGCTTTGACAATATCCAGAAGTGTTCTATTCGTGACTCTCTAGGTGTTAGGTATTTACACCAGCGCACTTTGAGATGCTGTTATTCTTGGTCCCTACAATCCCTTGTTGTCATCCAGTAAGGCTCGCTCACTGTCTTCAGTACCATTATACTTTATATTTACAGTCATATATGTTATTAAATACCACTCTTCACAGAATCAAGAATGTAAGAAGTGTTACCGTGCAGAAGGAGACCATTCAACTCATTACATCTGCAGTGACTCCTCAAATAGTGCCATTCTCCTGCCTTTTCTTTAATGTTTGTGTGTTGTTTTGATTTGAATAATGTGCTCTTGAATGTCTGAGTTGAACCTACCTCCTCCACACTTCCAGGCTGAGCAGTCTAGACCCTAACTACTTACTGTATAAAAAAAGTTTTTTTCTCATATCACCCTTGCTTCTGTTCTGAATCATTTTAAATGTGTGCCCTCTTATTTTATTTTTCTTTTATGCATGAGAACAGCTTCTCCCTCTCTACCTGATCCAGACCACTCATACTTTAAAAACTTCTATCAAATTTCCTCTTAGCCTTCTAATCTGCAAAGAGACCAGTCCAAACCTCTCCAGTCTATCCTTGTAACTTATGTTTCTCATACCTCGAACCATTCTTGTCAATTTCTTTCTTTCCAATGAGTTACGCCCTTCCCATACTATGATGCCCAGAAGTGTACACAATCCTGAAGCTGTGCTCCAACTAATGTTTTATACAAGTTCATTATCACTTCCTTACACTTGTACTCGAACTATATACTGTCTAACCCCATTCCCCCACCCCAACCTCTCACCCTCACAACGTGCAGCCCTCCACTCCCTCTGCTCCAATCCCAACCTCACCATCAAACCAGTAGATACAGGGGGTTCAGTGGTAGTTTGGTGCACTGACCACTACACCGCTGAAGCCAGGCGCCAACTCAAAGACACCTCCTCCTACCGCCCCCTCGACCATGACGTACCTCCTCCATCACCAAACCATCACCTCCCAGACCATACAGAACCTCATCACCTCAGGAGATCTCCCACCCACAGCTTCCAACTTCGTAGTCCGGGAACCCCCCACCACCCGATTCTACCTCCTTCCCAAGATCCACGAGCCTCACCACCCTGGCCGACCCATTGTCTCAGCCTGCTCCTGCCCCACTGAACTCATCCCCACCTACCTCAATGCTGTCCTATTCCCCCCCCCAGTCCAGGAACTCCCCACATACGTTCGAGATACCCTCCACCTTCTCCAAGACTTCCGTTTCCCCAGTCCCCAATGCCTCATCTTCACCATGGACATCTAATCCCTCTACACCTCCACCTGCCATGACCAGGACCTCTAAGCCCTCTGTTTCTTCCTCTCCCGACATCCCCAACAGTACCCTTCCACTCATTCATTCATGCATTTGTCTGAACTGGTCCTCACCCTTAACAATTCTCTTTTGAATCCTCCCACTTCCTCCAGACGAATGAGGTAGCCATGGGCACCTGTATGGGCCCCAGCTATGCCTGTTTCACTGTTGGCTACGTAGAACAGTCCATCTTCCGTAGTTACACCGGAACCACTTCCCCCTCTCGATGACTGCATTGGCACTACCTTGTGCTCCCGCGAGGAAGTTGAGTAGTTCATCAACTTCACCAACGCATTCCACCCCGACCTTAACTTCACCTGGACCATCTCTGACACCTCCGTCCACCTTCCTGGACCTCTCCATTTCCATCAATGACAACCAACTTGACACTGACAGTTTTTACGAATGCACTGACTCCCACAGCTACCTGGATTACAGCTCTTCCCAGCCTACCTCCTGCAAAAATACCATCTCGTATTCCCAATTCCTCTGCCTCCACCGTATCTGCTCCCAGGAGGACCAGTTCCATCATAGAACACACCAGATGGTCTCCTTCTTTAAAGATCACAATTTCCCTTCTCACGTGGTTGAGGTTGCCCTCCAACGCTTCTTATCCACATCCCATACCTCTGCCCTCAAACCCCGCCCCTCCAACTGTAACAAGGACTGAACACCCCTGGTGCTCACCTTCCACCCCACCAACCTCCGCATAAACCGTATTATCCGCTGACATCTTCGCCAACTCCAAATGGACCCCACCAGCAGAGATATATTTCCCTCCCCACCCCGTTCCACTTTCCGCAAAGACCGTTCTACCTGGTCCGTGACTACCTGGTCAGGTCTACGCCCCCCCCCCCAACAACCCACCCTCCCCTCCTAGCACCTTCCCCTGCCACCGCAGGAATTGCAAAACCTGCGCCCACACCTCCTCCCTCACCTCCATCCAAGGCCCTAAAGGAGCCTTCCACATCCATCAAAGTTTTACCTGCACATCCACCAAGATCATTTATTGTATCCGTTGCTCCCGATGCGGTCTCCTCTACATTGGGGAGACTGGACATCTCCTAGCAGAGTGCTTTCGGGAACATCTCTGGGACATCCACACCAATCAACCCCACCGCCCTGTGGCCCAACATTTCAACTCCCCACCCCCATCCACCTATTGTACTCTTTGCTACCTTCTCCCCAGCCCCATCCCCCCTCCTACTTATCTCTCCACCCTGGAGGCTCCCTGCCTTCATTCCTGATGAAGAGCTTTTGCCTGAAACGTCGATTTTCCTACTCCTTGGATGCTGCCTGACCTGCTGTGCTTTTCCAGCACCATTTTAATCTAGACTCGAACTATATGTATACTCTTCAGTGTAGTGACTGTTGTTGCCACTCGTGCGATATGAGAATATTAAAGTTTCTATTTCCTTCAAAAAGCCTGCTAATGATCTAGAGTGATCAGGCCAATCTCTGCATTATGGGATTCCCAAATGTCCATTAGTAAGTCACTATAGGATTTCTTGCCTCATAGATTTTGGTATAAGTAATCTTTTGTCTTACATCAATAGGTCTCTATGACTATGAAACATTGTTTCTGTTCATGCTCTGTTCTCTTTATAATTTAATCTGTTGAACAATATCTGGACCATCCTTTCAAATAGAGATGTGATCTTTGTGTGCTCTTTGCCTGCTTTCAGAGCTACTCAAATTTCTCCGAGCTTCAAGACAGAGGCCGCTGTTGTATTGGTAACTGCAGAAGAATATAATTCCATATTTTCATTAAGGATTAAGTCTTCTTTGTTGTATTGGATAGTCAACTATAATCTGCACCTTGCCCAGGACATAGACTGTCAGGTATTTGTGTTTGATTACTCTGAGCCTGAATCTCTGGATTTACAGCAGCAATTTTATTATTTCCTTTGATCCTATTAATGCCACTGGTGTCTAATTGTCTGTTTTGATCTAGAATTTCAATTCCATCAATAATCTATAAACTATTCATACCATTATATAACAGCCAATGCTTCTTTTTCAATTGTAGCACATCTGTTCAGATTTTGTCCATACTTTTGATGTAAAGTGTACAGACTCCCTTATTCTATCATTGTGAACCTGAATGAGAATTGCACCTAGTTGTCTGGAAAATGCATGCATAGTTACAATGTTAAACAATCCTGAATTGTAGCAACCCTTTACGCTACTGTCACTATTATTCGTCCCCAATATTCTGAGGTCACCATTAACTTCTTGTAAAACTTTCTCACTCTCTTTGGCACTCTTTATTTACACTTTGATAGGTATGTTACTTAATGAGTGGAACCTCATGAAGATCTGAGCAATGTGGACTGTGGTAAGATTTGTGATGCCAGCAGACAGGGCCTATCTCAACATCAGGAGTGTTTTATTGCATCCTCAACTTTCCTCAATGTAAGTACCTAGTGACTTCAGCTGACCACTGGCTGTGAACAGCCTTCATGTTGCTCTGCAGCAAACATCACCTCAGGGCACAATCCACAGGTTCCAGCCACATGCAGCCTTCATCCACGGACATTGCTTTCCAACATTTGTTAAACCCTCGTGGCCATCAAGGCATCTCTCTCATCCACTTATCTTGTTTTATATTTTTGATTATGTGCTGCATGGGAAAAGAGCTATATTAAAAATAAATATAGTTGAAGGATTTCTGCACTTTTTAAAAGGAAGCAACTTGGCACTCATTGCAGGCAATGTTTACACTGCTACTTTTCAAGAATTAGTGGGAGCTTAATTTGCAGACAATCAGCAATGAAAGTATGAATGGAACTTCAGCTGGCAGCAAGTCACTGATTGGTCTGTGGATTAGTGGCCAGTTTTTGATGACAAAGGCCATCTGTCTGCCAACAGCGATGTGATTGTCTCCCAGATAGCTGAACAGTTTGGGGGTATGAATATTTGGAAGAAGCAATCAGATCTCTGCAAATGTAGGAGTTGTCTCTTTTCCCTGCAGTAAAAAATGTGTTTCAAGCCTGAAGACAGCCGGTTTATTTCCTCTTTCCAGTTGCTGTAAGCTGTGATTTTTAACTTAAGGGTCAAAGACTGTTATGACTGTTCTATAATCAGGTAGCCTGTACCTCTTGCAAAGAGGTGAACATATCTGGATAAGGCAGATTTGGAAGCAATGTTATTTTCATCTGTATGTATGGCTCGATGGGATGTGAGAAGTTGAATAGTGGACTCCACCCACACAGGAACTATCTCTCCTATTGTGGACTGTCTTTTCCGGGAATGAGAGAAAGGGAGAATTGAGTGAGGTGATTGATTAGTAAGGGATCAAGGATTACAAGGAGAAGGTGGGAGAAATCGAGTTGAGAGACATGTCAGCCATCATCAAATGGCAAAGTAGACTCAGTGGGCCAAAAAGGCCTAATTTTGCTCCTATATCTTACTTGTCTTATGGACCTTATTGAAACATATGAAATTATAGAGGGTTTAATAGGGAAGATATGGGAAAATTGTTTCCTGTTGTGGGAAAGTCTAGGACCAGATGGCATGATGTCTGTATATGGGGTTGCACCTTTAAGATGAGGAGAAATTTCTGTTCTCAGAGAGTAGTAAATCTGTGGAAATCTTTATGCAGAGGGCTTCTGAGGCTGTGTCATTAAATATATTCAAGTAGAGAGTGATAGAACTGTAATCAGTTAGGGAATCAAGAGTTATGGGAAAATGCAGGAAAGTGGAGTTGAGGATTGATATCTGATTAGCCATGATCTCACTGAATGGCACTCAATGAGGTGAATGGCTTCCTTCTGCTCCTAAGTCTTATGATCTTATAGAAGATTCCCCACCAGCAAACTTTAACTGTCTGATCTATAACCAGAAGATTGACCATTAAAGCCTTTTTATATAAAAAAAAATGAGGGCTTTACCTGTTCTATGGTTCTGTGGAACAAACATTTGGTATAATTCATTTGGATCATTCATATATTAAGTGATGATCAAAACAAAATGCAGTTAATGTCTGAACTGGAATGGCACAATTCATTTAAGGTGAGAGAAATAGCTGATACGGTGTTTTGATAGGACTGGCTTAGCAATCGGTATGATTCACCATAAAGACTTTACAAAGGGCATTTCTTGAGATACAATTTATTGGTCTTCCCATGAAAAGCAAGAATTAATGTGTAAATATGAGCAAATTGATAAATATTTTGGCAACAATATCTGACCACTTGGAGTACTTACTGACAGTGGTCAATAGAGTGATTATCAAAATTATAGATTAACATTTTATACAATGGAAATGTCTAAACCTAAAGTTGTAGTTGTGGATTTAATTTGGCTTTGAGCTAGATCAGAAAAAAACAGATGGTACTGTGTTCTGTGTAAAATTTCATGGATTTGATTTTCAAGGTGGAATTAAAATAATTATTATTAAATAATTTTGGTTTAAAAGTCAATAAAATACAATGTAACATATACAAGTGGTTATCGAAATAGAGTCATAGAGATGTACAGCACAGAAACATACCATTTGGTCCAACTTGTCCATGCTGACCAGATATCCTACATTAATCTGGTGCCATTTGCTAGTACTTGGTCCATATCCCTCTAAGCCCTTTATAATCATGTACCCATCCAGGTGCCTTTTAAATGTTGTAACTGTACCAGCCTCCACCACTTCCTCTGGCAGCTCATTCCATGCACGCACCACCATTTGCGTGAAAAAGTTGCCCTCAAGAACCCTTAAAAATCTTTCCCCTCTCACCCTAAACCTACACCCTCTTGTTCTGGACTCCCCCATCCCAGGGAAAAAACCTTGTCTCTTTACCCTATCTGTGCTCCTCATGATTTTATAAACCTCTATAAAGTCACCTATCAGCCTCCAACACTCCAGGGTAAACAGCCAACTTACCCAGCCTCTCCCCATAGCTCAAATCCTCCAACCCAATAGCAAAACTAAAGTGAGTAAATCTTGCAAAACCACAACACTGTCAAAATTTCAATATATGGGGTTCACATTGAATGAGATACTACATGCTGGTCATAACATTTCTTTTTATTCATTCAAATGATGTAGACGTCACCAGCTAACCCAGTATTTAGTGCCAATCCTTAACAGCCCAGGGGCTTGTTGAGAGTCATCTATCGCTGAGGGCCTGCAGTCATATGTAGGTCAGACCAGGTGAGGATGACAGATTTCCTTTGTTAAGGGCATTAATGAATCAGATGGGTTTTTAATGACAATTGACATGGTTCCAAGATCACAATTAGGCTAGCTTTTAATACCAGATTTTATTGAATTAAACATGCTACAATTCAAACTTTACCACATGGTTATATTTAAAGTTTCAAAGGTGGGTGGCATGGTGGTACAGTGGTTAGCACTGTTGCCTCATAGCACCAGAGACCTGGGTTCAATTCCTGCCTCAGGCGACTGACTGTGTGGAGTTTGCACATTTTCCCCATGTCTGTGTGGGTTTTCTCTGGGTGCTCTGGTTTCCTCCCATAGTCCAAAAATATGCAGGTTGGGTGAATTGGCCATGGTAAATTGCCCATAGTGTTAGGTGCAGGGTGGTGGGTTGGAGTGGACTTGTTGGGCCAAAGGGCCTGTTTCCACACTGTTAGTAATTTAATCTTATTTGTGAGAACACATCTTGAGTACTATATGCAGTTTTAGTCTCATGTGTTAAGAATATGAAAGCATTGGTAGTTCAGAAGAGATTATCTGGAGGTAGACTCCTGGGATGACCAAATGCCTCAAAACTAGACGATTTTCCAAAATGTAGCCCATGGACTCTAAATTTAACACTGTTGTACTTGTTGTCTGGCCTAACTGGTTCCAACAATAACTAACCTGAAAGGACAATAACCTACATCAAAAGTGCATGGAGATTTGTGCCACTGTTAACTTAGTCTAGGGGTATATTTAAGTGAAATCAGTGGCTATTTGAAATAAGTGCAAGCACTCATTTCAGACCAAGACTCTGAAATTTACTTTATGAAAGTTCTGGCTTCCTCTTTAGTTCGGTTCTTTCACAATTAAGTCAGCATCCATATAAGAGTGGCCTCACATTAATGTTATAAAGATGTGGGTGTATAGTACGCTTAAGAGAGTTAAAAGCTAGCAGAACTACCTGACAGCACCAAGTGTTCTGAATAAGATACAATGTGGTCCAGCTACTGAGGCAGCTAGGGTAGCTGGTTGCCTGGAGACAAAAACAGATTGAGTTAGGCCAATCAGTTAAATTTATATCCCTCCCCCCCCCACAAAAAAAACAAACTCCAATCAAGTTTGAATTTAGTATATTGACAATCTTAAAAGCCAATGACACAATCTGATGCTTTGGGGGTATAAGACCAAGGGAAAATGGACAATTGGAAGGAGAACTGCCACGCCACCATCATATAGACACTGCCTGAAAAATAGCTCTCTTATAGGTACTTTTATCAAACAGTAACCTGTGAAACTGAAATCCCTCAGGAGAAGGAAAGGAGATTCGACATCTGGCAGGTTTTGAAAAGTTGAATTTTTGGTAAATCTTAATCGGGGGCTTTATTGGACTAGTATTGTCGAAGTGGAAGGTGAAAGATAGGTTAGAGGAGGGGGTTGTAAATAGTTGTTAGTTAATTATTCTCTGTTATACTTTAAGAAATAAAGTTGTTAATTTTTGCTTTAAATAGTTCATGGCCTCTCGAATTTTCACAGATTACTGCACAGGATAAATTTTTCTCTGTGTTGTTGGTTTAAATTAAGCAGTAGGGTTTAATCCATGTTGTTACAGACTGAGGACTCAGCGTCAGGGTTTGAACTGGTTTGGACAGATTTGAATAGATTTGGGGTACAAAAAATCCCAGCAGATTTAAACACTTGCAGTTTAGTGGTCTAGATCTTTAAATAAAACATAGGTGAAACGAATTGTTTAATTTCAGTGACTTGTGGTTGATTAAATTAAAAGTGAGACAAATAGCTCTTCAAATTGCTGAAGAGGTTCTAGGATTTGAAGAAGATTCTCAAATTTAGAAGGAAAGAAAAAGGTCATATTTTATAATTAGCAAATAAGTTAGATCTGGGTTTAACCAAGGACAAAAGTAACGCTGAAATTGTCAGGGAATTAGGTGTGTCAAAGAAACAGACAAGTGCAGTAGAGGCAGAAAAACTTAAATTACAATTGAGGAAAATGAAGTTGGAAGATAAGACAAAGGAGAGAGGAAGAGAAAGAGAGAGAGAGAAGAGAGAGAGGAAAAAGAGAGGGAGAGAGAAGGTTCTTGGCTGAGCAAAGAAAGAAAGAAAGGGAGAGAGAAAGAGAGAGAGACAAGAAAGGGAAAAAGAGAGAGACAGAGGAATGAAAGAGATAAAAAGCAAGGAAAAAGAGAGAGAGAAGGTTCTTAGTTGAGCAAAAAAAGAGAGAATTTGAACTTGAGAAGTTGTGACTTAGTCAGCAAAGTCAAGTTAACAGGTTGGAAATTAAAAGAGAAGGTAGTGGTATGTACAATTATGTCAAAACTCTGCCACATTTCGATGGGAAAGATGTTGAAGCCTTCTTTGTTTCATCTGAAAAATTGGTTAGGCAGATGGAGTGGTCTGAAGATTTATGGGTAATGCTAATTCAAATTAAACTGGTAGACAGAGCTAATGAGGTATTTGCCGCACTGTCAAATGAGGGTTCAAGAGATTATGAAGAGATTAAACAGGCTATTTTAAGTGCTTATGAATTGATACCAGAAGCCTATAGTCAGTGATTCAGAAGCACAAAGAACCAGGTCAGACTTATGTTGACTTGGAAAGAATTAAACATAGTCATTTTGGTCAATGGGTGTGTGTTTTGAAAATAGATAGGACTTCTGAGGCTCGAAGAGAGACTATTCTGATGGAGGAGTTTAAAATCTCACTTCCAGAGATGGTAAGAATTCATGTGGAGGAAGAGAAAGTACAGGAAGTGAGAAGGGCAGCAGAATTAACAGATGAATACATCTTGGTGCATAAGACAAGCTTCTGGTCAGAATTTCATCCTGTGAGGGATAGAAGTTGGGAGAAGGGGAGATCCTACACAATGAAGCCATGAGTAGAGAGCACTGGTAAGAATTTACTATAGGATAAAAAAGAAGCCCAAGACGGTGGACAAGAGGTGAATGGCTTCAGGTGTTTTCACTGTAATGGAGTGGGACACAGAAAATTACAGTGCTGGTGGTTTCAGAGGGCACTGGGAAAAGGTGTTTTCCCTGCCAGAAGGTGGGACACGTCAAGTCACAGTGCTAGTTGTTAAAGAAAGGCACTATGGGAAAATTTGGTAAAAGAAGCTAAGCCAGTAGCATTAGTGAAAGCAGTAAAGGAAAGGAGCCAAGGAGCTGCAGGAATGTATACAGCCTGGGCAGGGGCTGGGTATGGAGTTAGCATTTGATCTCTAAAAAGAATTCACCTCTGAGGGTAAAGTTTACTAGAAAGAACAGGGGAGAAGGACAAGAAGTCATAATTTTGAGAGATACAGGATCTAACCAGTCATTGATAGTAAGAGATGAATGAATATGCATTCTTTCTGATCTGTTACCTGAGAGTGTGGTAATTTATGGAATAGATGGATAGAAATTTAGCGTTCCCCTATGTAAGATCAGGTTGGAGTGCCAATTTAAGACTAGGGAAATTGCAGTGGGAATGATTGACAGAGTGTCAGTTCCAGGAATTCGGTTTGTTCTTGGGAATGATTTGGCAGTCTCCAAGGTGGGAGTGACTCCCCTTGTTGTGGAGAAGCCCAAAGAAGACCAAGAAACTGAAGACTTAAAACAGAAATATCCCGGTATTTTCCCAGACTGTGTGCTAACCAGATCCCACTATCTTAAGTCACTGCACAAAGCGAAAAGTAACGAGAAAGAAGTTGAGGTTCAGTTAGTGGATACCTTGTTTGACGTATTGGTGCAGGAAATACCTGAACAGGCAGAGGGTCAGACAGAAGTGTTTAGTCCTGAAGGACTAAGAGACTTGCAACAGCAAGACAAGATAATAAAAGATATATATGCAAATACGTATTCCGAAGGATTATTATATGAAAGATAGAATCCTAAAATGGAACTGGAGTCTACGGCAGGTTAGTACAGAGGGGAAATGGGTTGAAGTGCACCAGGTTGTGTTGCTGCTTGAATACAGACAGAAGGAGGACCTGTAGGAGGTTACCTAAGGGTAAGAAAGACTCAGGCTAAGGTAAGAAAAACATTTTTATTGGCCTGGAATGCACAAGGATGTGGTTAACTTTTGCCGTACGTGTCATACATACCAAATGATAAGTAAATCACAAGCAGAAATAAAACCAGCGCCTTTGTTGCCAATTCCCGCATTTGAAGAACTTTTCACATGGGTTGTAATTGATTGAGTAGGTCCCCTCCTGAGAACTAAAAGTGGGAACCAGTACTTGTTAACCATAATAAATGTGTTTGCAAGATTTCTGGAGGCAATTCCATTACAGAGTATCAAGGCAAAAAGGGTAGTAGAGGAGTTAGTATTTTTCTTCACATGGTATGGGCTACCCAGAGAGATTCAGTCAGACCCAGGATCAAATTTTACTGCTAGGCTGTTTAAGGAGGTTATGGATAGCTTAGGTATACAGCACTTTAAATCCAGTGTGTAACATCCTGAATCCCAGGGAGCTGTAGAAAGGTGACATCAGACCTTGAAGACCATGTTGAGAGCGTACTGTCAGGATTACCTGAATGATTGGGTTATAGGTATCCCATTCATATTGTTTGCCATTCGAAATGCTCCAAATGAATCTACTCAGTTTACTCCCTTTGAGTTAATATTCGGTCATGAAGTGAGAGGCCCTTTGAAGTTAATTAAAGAAAAATTGACATGACCAAAGTTGGAGATCTCACACTTAGATTATGTATGGAGGTGAGGGAGAGACTAAATTGAGTAGTTGAGTTAGTGAAATGGCACCTAAAAAGAGCATAGCATAGAATGAAACAGGTGGCAGATTAAAAATTCTGAGACTTGGATGTTTTCCCGAGGGGATGATGTGTTAGTACTGTTACCAGTGATAGGAGATCCCTTCAAAGCCAGGTTTAGTGGTTCCTATCAAATTGAGAAAAAGTTGAGTCAGGTGAGCTATTTCGTAAAGATGTCAGATGGGAAAAACAAGGTATTGGGTACGTCATGTGAACATGTTGAAACTATATTATACTAGAGAGAAAGAACTGGAGAAACAGGTGTTAGTTACTGCCCCACAGAATGAGGAATCAAATCCAGATGAGGTGGATTTTGATTGCCTCAAAATAGATTTACAAATGAAGAAGTCCTTTAGGAATGGGATCGGTTAGTAAGCTATCTGTCTCAGGAGCATAGAATGCAGTTGAAAGAATTGTTATTGCAGTATACGAACATATGTAAGAATGAGATGGGGAGGAATAATGCTATTGTACATGAAGTAGATGTAGGGAATACTGCTGTGATAAAACAACAGCCCTAATGACTTAACTTTCAAAGCCAGGCAGGTGCAGGTGGAGGTGAAGGCCATGCTCGATGATGACATCATCAAATTGAGCCAGAGCTCATGGAGTTCGCCAATCATCTTAGTTCTCAAACTGGATGGGAGTAAATGATTCTGCATGGACTATCAGAAGGTCAATACCGTTACAAAATCAGACTCAAATCCAATTCCTAGATTGGAGGAGAGTATTGAGAAAGTTGGACGAACCAGTTACATCACCAAGTTGGATTAATGCCTAGTTACTGGCAGGTGTCTTCATCAGAGACGGCAAAAGAAATTTCTGCTTTTGTAACCCCAAATGGGCTATATCAATTTGAAGTGATGCCCTTCGGAAAGAAGAACGCACTCGCCACATTCCAAAGACTCATGAACAGAGTTATGGCTGGGTTAACAAACTGTAACTTGGACAACGTGGTGATCTTTATTAAGTCCTGAAAAGATCACATGGTTCAGTTGGCAGAGCTCTTTGAATGACTATGAGAAGCAAAACTGGTGATAAACTTTAATAAAACTGAATTTGTGAAAGCAGAGGTGATGTTCTTGGGACACAACATCAGTCATGGAAGGTTGACCCCACAGAATACAAAGATGGAGGCCATCGAGGAATTTCCATGAACAACCTCAAAGAAAGAGGTGCTTTGATTCTCAGGACTTTGTTCCAAACTTCAGAAATGTAGTGGCACTGTTAATCCATCTGCTGAAGAAGAACACCAAGATTCGGTGGACAGAACCATACCAAAAGGCATTCGACCATTTGAAAGTTGCATTAACCACCGCACCAGTTTTAGCTACACCAAACTTTTCAAAACCTTTAAAAGTCACTATTGATGCTAGCGACATTGGAGTTGGAGCTGTACTCCTACAGGAAGATGAGAATGGGATTGAACTGCCAGTTGGTTTAAATTAAGCAGGAGGATTTACCCCCATATTGTAGCATTAAAAAAAAATCAAAAGCTCCCAAAATGTTGATTGAAATGATTAGATTACTTACATTATGGAAACAGGCCCTTCAGCCCAACAATACCACATCGACCCTCCGAAGAGCAACCCACCCTGACCCATTCCCCTACTCCTAACACTATGGGCAATTTAACATGGCCAATTCATCTAACCTGCACATTTTTGGACTGTGGGAGGAAACCAGAGCACCCAGAGGAAACCCAGGCAGAATGTGCAAACTCCACACAGACAGTTGTCTGAGGCAGAGAATTGAACCCAGGTCTGTGGCGCTGTAAGGCAGCAGTGCTAACCACTGTGCCACCGTGCCACCCAAATAAAATGATTGTCAAATAAAAATCAATAGATTTAATCCCCTAAGCTTCACAAAGCTACTTCAAATTGTGAACACTATCCTACATCAAACTTATCTTTTGGTCTTAGCACAATTCTTAAGAACAAGCCAGCCAAACGACATCAGGGTAACTAACTGGTTTTTATGTGAACCATTGACAAATATTACTTCCATCCTCAGGCCTCTTCATTACCAAAAGCTATTTTTTGAATGTAGACACTATCTTAGCTAGTTTAATAACTGGGTTATGGGGACAGATCGCACAAACTTCAAACAAATTTCACAAAACAATCATTAGACCCAAATGATTTTCCTTCCCTTGATATACGTAATAGTTGATTCTAGTTAATCTCATTAAAAAGATGAAGAAATTCATTCTCTGTGGAACATTATTCCACTGCATAAATTCGTAAAATTTCCCTCATCTCTTCAGAGAATTGAATGAACCACTACAACATTGAATGATATTGATGGGATGAAGATGTGTTGATTCATCCATCGTTCTATATCGGCTTCTTCTATGGCCATGAGAAGGTTGATGAAGGTGGATGGAATTTGTAACAAAATAATGGTAATGTTTGAAAGAAGCTGTTTGTGTAAAGTTCATCAAAACAATCTGCATAGGGAATGAGCATGATATTTGCCCAGCATTAACTAATCCCATATAAAGTGCAAGCAGGGGGTCATATCTACTGACCTTCTCTCCTCTTCCACAGTTATGTTTATGTCTGGGTATCCTTGGAAAGGGAGCATGAGTTGTCCATCAATGATCTTGATGTCTTTAGTGAGAAGTGGGCATCACGGAGCATATAATGCTTTATTTCCCCCTCCAACTCCTGCTTTGATTTAGCCCCTTCCTTCTCTCCCTACTTCCTCCTCAGTTTTGATGACTTGCAATGCTCTTATTGAGCTTTCCATGTAAATATTGAGTTGGCTACATAGGTATTTTTATTGGCAATGTATTGCATTGTAAAAAAAAAATCGAAAAAAAACTCATGGTGCTTTTGATGGTGGGAAAGTTGCTCAGTTGTGTGATGGCATTTCTGGGATGGGAAAAAAATAAAGGTCAAGCAGAGAGTTACTTGTGCTGCAGTGGACCAGAAGGTTCTATCTCTGGACGAGAAGATCCAGGTTCAAGGCCCACTTGTTCCAGAGGTGTGGAATAACATCACTGAACAGGTTGGTTAAAAATAATCTAAAGTGTGAACAGTAGTGTGCAGATATATCATACCTTCTCAGTTCTCAGCCCGAATGTGGGCTTAAGCCACAGCACCATAACATCATGCAGGCAATGCAGGCAAATCCCAGATTTACCTGAATCTGTACCAGGAGTGAACTCAGTGTTACTGGGACCAACATAATCCACATCATCTGTCCAGCTAACTGTAGCTATCAGCTCCTCCACGTTGTCCAAATTACTGGGGCAACATGCAATAGTACAAGCATGAAGCTTTAGCTTGGAGCTACGAATCCTGATGGTAGAAGCTCCGATTTATTTTCCATTACATGGCTGACCGTGAATCTCTCCCAGACTTACTGCTGTGACAATGGAGGAAGGCCGAAGTAGGTACAAAGTTAAAAATCACACAGCACCAAATTATAATCCAACAGATTTATTTGGAAGTATAAGCTTTCAGAGCGCCTCTCCTTCTTTGGGTAACTCATGGGGCCAGTTCATAGGAAGCAGAATCTACAGTAAAAGGTATGTACAGACATACTGAAATTTAATATTAACAGATACTCTTTCTAAAAAAAAAAGACATATAGCCAAAAGATATTTGAAGTTGCGAATTGGCTGATTGGAGAGAGACAGTGAGACACAGACCTTAGAATGCCACATCTGATGAGATGTCAAGGAAGCTTCAAACTAAATGGCTTAAAAGGGAGAAACTGCACTGAAACCTAAAATGTAATCTCTTGGGAACTGCCTCAGGCTGTGAAGATGATTGCTGAAAAGATAACAGTCTAGATGAGAGATATAACATTACAGAATCACACCGTACTGAAGAGGCCCTTTGGTCCATCAAGTGGACCACTGAAACTATGTCAATCCCACTTTCCAGTGTTAGGCACACAGCCTTAACTATTGTGATATCCCACTCCAACTAATCTCTCAAGCAGTGCATTCCAGAATGCCACCACCATCTGGGCAAAAAATTATTTCCTCAATTCCCCTCTAAGCATCTTAAAATTATGTTTCCTCACTATTGACCCTTCAAATAAGGTGAACAGATACTTTCTATCCACCCTGTCCATGTCTCTCATAACCATAAAGATGTTTAGCAGGTCCCCATCAGCTTTATTTGCTCCAAAGAAAACAACCCGAGCTTATTCAATCTCTCTTCGTAGCTAAAGTGCTCCATCCCAGGCAACATTCTGCTAAATCTCCTCTGCAAACTGTCCAGTGTATGGGTAAACATGTCTTTCCTATACTGTGCTGAATGACACTGCACACAGCACAGCAATCAGAGGGGCAACATGGTGGCGCAGTGGTAAACACTGGTGCCACATAGCATGAGGGACACAGGTTCAATTGCAGCCCTAAGTGACTGTCTGTGTGGTGATTGCATATTCTCCTAGGGAGTGCATGGGTTTCAGTTAAGAGCTCTGGTTTCCTCCCACAGTTACAAAGATGTACAGGTTTGGCAGATCAGCCATGCTTAATTGTTCCACTGTATCTAGAGATGTGCAGGTTAGGCAAATTAGCCATGGGAGATGTGGGGTTACAGGGTGAAGGGCTGAGTCTGGGTAGGATGATCTTCAGATGGCCAGTCTCAATGGGCCGAATGGCTTCTTTCCACGCTTATTATTTGATTTGAGATAATTTCCCAGAATTGTTGATAACCAAACATAATTTCTTGAATCCTACCACTTAGATTTCTTTGTCCAATTGAGCATTAAATGAGAAATGAAATTACTTCAAACAGGAATTTACAGCACAACAATTAAGAATCCTCTAAAAGATTTGTATTGAATTCCTCACTTTTTTAAAGGCAGAAGTCTAATTACATTTTCATTGAGGTTAAATAGTTCTGTATCTAAAAAAAAGACGAGAATACCTGACTATGCAAATTGTAATTAAAAACATTGAGCAAAGGTAGTGCAATTTTGCTGGAATCTTCCTTTTAATGTTAATCCACCAAAAAATGTTTAACAATGTTAATTAACATCGCATTCTACAAATGCTTATAAAAAGTGAAAATTTTATGCCATCTCAGTTCAGGATTTAGCCAGCGTAAAGACTCAGAGTCTGTAGAAAAGACCATAGACTAAGCCTGATGTATTTAAAATGAGAGCTAAACTGTAGGTGAAATAACAAGGCAAGAACAGAGAATGGAACAGAGAGAAAATATCAACTAAAGTAATTCAGATTGATTTCATTTCAATTTGACTTCAAAACTATGCTACCAGGTTTCCTGAATGAAGATTTAAGAAATGGAGCAGCAAAGGGTATTTCTGGAGTGCTGGAGCCCAGGGAAATGGAGATATTTAACTTTTTAACTGGTACATTTTACACCATTTTGGAACATCAGCTGACATTGCTGGGGAATACCCTTGCAGGGTCTCCTACTCGTTGGAAATGCAGCAGAAACTCCACTCTTGCGAGCTAGATTTACGCTCCTCAATGGTGGCTCATAAAACCCATCTTGCCTGTAATCCCTACCCATTTGTTTCAAACTCACAGAGGGCAGTGCAGCTAAATTTCAATGAATAGCCAATTTGGGGCCTCAAACAATCCCTGCAATTTTACCTGCATTGAGGGTGGAGGGTGGGGGGTTCACTTTGCGGTTTCCTGTGCTGGGCTCCACCACTGGTTTATTTTTCCACCTTTCCCCTCCCCCACTGGCCTCCCACTTCCAGTCTCCACTCCAGTCTGCTAGCTCCCTCATTGCAGCCTGCCAGCCAGGAGAAGTGACAGCTTTCCCCAGGGCAATACCTTGACAAATAAAGAGTCATTTGTCATTTTTACGTTTCTCCTGACTTAGACACTACAAATGGATTGATCAAAATTCTTCTTTTCATAAATTTTCAACTTCTGTTCTAGTTACAATAAACTGCTCTTTCTGTGATCTCTTTTGTCTTTTTCTTAATGTTTATTGGAATAAAGTTAAGTTGTGTGAAGTGTCTGAATCCTCTGTCATTAATACTCTAATGTTCTGCCTAACTGACATTTTATAGGGCTCTTGGAACAGCAGATGTGTTTCACAGAGCATTTATGATTGGATGTATTTTTTCCTCTTAACAGCTCCACACGTGTTATTTTTATTTTATGGCTCATTGGTTATATAAATAGTGGATATTGGGTGGATGGGCATGGAATGGGCACGGATGGCACAAAGATGAGATGGAGGGCATAAGAGGCCATGGGGAGTGCCAGAGGGACATGAGTGGCCATGGAGTAAGCATGGTCCAGATTGTTTTACCTATGGAGGAAGCATGGAGACACAATAGTGACTTGGAGCAAGTGAGGACTGCAAATGTTGGAGATCAGAGATAAAAAATGTGTTGCTGGAAAAGTGCAGCAGGTCAGGCAGCATCCAAGGAGCAGGGGAATCGACGTTGCAGGCATAATTCCTGAAGAAGGGCTTATGCCTGAAACGTCGATTCTCCTACTCCTTGGATGCTGCCTGTCCTGCTGTGCTATTCCAGCAACACATTTTTCAGGCACAATAGTGATATGGAGGCATAGCTAAGACTTTTTGAATTCAGACAATAGATCATGGTTCCTGTCAGGGATGGTGAATCACGGGTCATGGAAAATCTGCCCGACTGTATTGTGGTGGTGGTGTTGGGGAGGGTGATGTGCTGTGGAGTGCAAGTTAGAAGATGTGTACCCCTGCAATGAAACCAGTAAAGTCAGTAAAAAAGGGGCTATGGTACTCAAACACACCTTAATCGAACATTGCTGGAATTGCGAATGGAGTCAGGAATGTTGGAACTGGATCCTACCTGTCATTTGAAAATCGCTCCAGGCTGATCAGAATCAGTGAAAATTTTGGCCTTCATCTCCTTCTCTCCAGCCCTGGTGCATTCGCCTTTAGCCAAAAAACAACCCAATCCTCATGTCATATGGACTGTCCTGGCCATTCAGAAGCTGAACAGCAACACTACTGCTCAGTAGAATGTTTCTCCACTGTCAAACTGCCCTCTTCCCATCTTCAATATTGTTTCAACCATTAAGAAGAAATACTGAAATCAAATGAAAGAAAAACATTACCACTGTGATAACTATTCCCTCAACTTCTACTCAGGCTGTCCCAGAAGTGAATCTTCAATTCTGTCAGAATCTGGAATTATCCTGGAAGATCGACACTTCTATTGTTGTAGGAAATGGAATTTAAAATGAATCGTTCTCCACTGTCACCACCAGGGAAAATACAAATTGGCATATGTGATCCAGTGAGTACAGATGGGCTGGTTTTCACATCTCCTTGTGCCCAGGAGCGGTTGTCATCAATTGTGGGTTAATGAATGCATGCTGCTGGAAATACAACTGCTGGGAGGGTGAGAACGTGTGTTTCTTTCACTGCCTATAACTCAAATTAAATCCATAGAGCAATGCTGCCATTGCCATTTCACAGATACATACTGCTGAAAACAGCAATGTTATTTGTATGAAATATATAGTCAAATGAATAAATCAGTAAGGCCGAATCTTACAGTTTTGGCTGAGTGAGTAGCATTGAGTACTTTGAAGGGATTCCCATTGTGAGGCTGAGCAAGATTTTTTGCCGCATCTTACCAAATGCAACTCATTCATTCCCTGTCCTAATGGCATCCATCATCATCAATTTCAGGCCTATCCTACCCTATGCCATTCCCAGAACAACTTGCTATTCAGAAGATATCTGCTGAAAGATTAAAAATCACACAACACAAGGTTATAGTCCAACAGGTTTAATTGGAAGCGCACTAGCTTTCGGAGCGCTGCTCTTTCATCAGGCACAACCACTTGATGAAGGAGCGTCGCTCCAAAAGCAAATGTGCTTCCAATTAAACCCGTTGGACTATAACCTTGTGTTGTGTGATTTTTAACTTCGTTCACCCTGGTCCAAATCAATGCTGAAAGATTGGCCTCCCTGGATTCCGAGTCATCATTAAAAGGCTGCGGTGCACTTGACTGAGCACTGGTATTCTGAAGTTGCCCTTTTCAGTCTATATTTGAGCATATATTGGAGATGGGGAAGATGACTTTTCAACGTAATTAAACATGGCTGCATTAGCAGTTCAGAATTAGTGACTTCAAAGGTAGGTTGGCAATAGGACTGTCACAATGGCAGCCCTGATTTTCCAATCTGTGATTGTCAGTACCTGACAATAAAGCTTTGTGAAATTACCCATTGTATGTTTTCATTTTGTATGCTGTCAGATAGCTACTATTTTATTTACTGCACAGCCGAAGAAGGGGAGAATGTGAATAATGACCATTAATGTTAAGAATTTGTGTTCCCAGAGTTTTACCTACTGTTCTTCAGGGTTTCATGAGATTTTCTGTATGTGGAACTCTGCAAACCTTGTGGATCTCAACACCCAATCCTGTTATACACTCGGGAGGAAACAAAGGTCAGAGACATGTCAGCCAATTCATAATTTGTTCCCTATAGTGAACATGAACATATTGAATTGAAGTGATATTGCTGGTCCAAAATAATACAGCAGGACCACACTTAAAGAATTTTCTGTTGCAGACATTTTGATTGTAAATCCTTCTGTGACCATATGTGGACCAAATGTGGCAAATTGGGCATTTGAGTATGAAGCACCTGGAATTTAACAAGTGATGGAGCATCAGTGTATTTTTTTCCCCCAAAATAACAAGTAAAACAGATTGAGAAAGATAGAAGCATTCATTTAAAGATGAACTGCCTCAAATTTTCTTTTCACATTTTCATGTGCCCACACATATTGGCGACTGTATTGAGTACTTCAGTGAGAGGAATATGAAAAGGCTGCTTTCGATGTCAAGTGACATGAGTGGAATACATTTCTTGCACTTTGCTACATAGCCCCACATAGCTATCTGGAAAGACCAGTAGCAATGTCTGAAAGGAGGCTCAGGGTTTGCAGTGAGACTTTGACTTTCACCTTCTAGAAGCTTTGTAAAAGAAAGACAATTTCAAACTGAAAAGACGCTGTGATCACTGTGGTGCTCTCATTTGTGTACATTGGCCATTGTTCATGTGTGAAAGGGGAGAAGGGAGAGAATGTGTGAATATTACACCATCCGTGTTGTGCTTTCTCAATAATGTTGCCTTCCTCCCTGATCTCTATTAGACATATTTGTGCATTCAACAAATTGATTAACAAGCATGTCCACATTTATGCTACTTAAAGGTCCACAGTGCATTTTAGATGTTTTAAAAGATCATTAATACAGATATGTATTGATTAGACCATTAGACCGAAGGAATAGGAATAGGAATAGGCCATTCAGCCCTTCAAGCCTGCTCCGCCATTCATTAGGATCATGGCTGATCTGACATTTCTCATGTCTATTTTCCTAGGTTTTCCCCATAACCTTTTATTCTCCTACTGATCAAGAATCTATCCATCTCAGCCTTACATATATATAAAATTCTACTCCCACAGCTATCTGCAGCAGGGAGTTCCAAAGACTCACAACCCTCTGTACAAAGAAACTCCTCCTCATCTCAGTTTAATTCGACATCCCTTTATTCTGAGACTATGCCTCTGGCCAATATTTCTCTATGAGGGGCAACATCCTCTCAGCATTTACCATGTCAAGCCCCTTAAGAATCCTATATGTTTCAGTAAGATCACCTCTCATTCTTCTAAACTCCAAGAAGGAGAGCTACAAAATCTTATTTAACCTTTGCTCATAAGATAATCCCTCCTTACCAGGCAACATCCTAGTGAACTTCCTCTGAACTGCCTCCAATGAAATTATATCTTACCTTAAATAAGGAGCCCACAACTGCTCACAGTGCTCTAGATGTGGTTGCACCAGTATCTTGTACAGTAGCAGTAAGATTTCCCTATTCTTATTCTCCAACTGCTTGAAATAAGAGCCAACATTCCATAGGCCTTCCTGATTACCTGCTGCAACTGTGTACTAACTTTCTCTGTTTTGTGCATAAGTGACCCTCAAATCACCTTATGTTGCAACTTACTGCAGTTTTTTTTTAATTTAAGTAATATTCTGTTCTTTCATTTTCCCTTCCCAAACAACTGCACATGTTTCCACATTATACTCCATAAACCAATTTGTTTGCCCACTTACTTAACCCATCAACATCTCCCAGTAAACTTTTTTATCCCTCTCACAACACGCCTTTCTACTATTTTTATGCTGTCTGCAAATTTGGCTACATACATAACTTCTTTCTTCCAAGCCATTAATATATTGTAGGAGAAAGTGAGGTCTGCAGATGCTGGAGATCAGAGCTGAAAATGTGTTGCTGAAAAAGTGCAGCAGGTCAGGCAGCATCCAAGGAACAGGAAAATCGACGTTTTGGGCATAAGCCCTTCCTGAGGATTCCTGTTCCTTGGATGCTACCTGACCTGCTGCGCTTTTCCAGCAACACATTTTCAGCATTAATATATTGTAAACAGTCATGGTCCCAGCATTGATCCCTGTGGAACCCCACAGGTCACAGGTCACCAGCCTGAAGCAGAACCCTTTATATCCACTTGCTGTTTTCTGCCCTTTAGCTAATTCTCCATCCTTGCCAATATGTTACTTCTAACACTATAGGCTTTTATGACTTAACCTTTTGTGAAGTACTTTGTCGAATACCTTCTGAAAGACCAAATACAACACAAGTACTGGCACCTCTCTATCAAATCTAGTTCAGACTTCCTTGAAAAACTCTAATAAATTATTCAGGCACAATTTTCCTTTCATGAAGCCATGCTGATTCTGCTCGATTAGGTTATGATTTTCGAAATGTCCTGTTATTACTCCCTTAATAAGTGATTCTAATATTTTACCATTATTCACTGTTAGGTCAATCGACCTACAGTTACCTGCTCTTTACCTCCCTCCCTTTATGATTAGGGGTGTCACATTTGTCACAAAGTTAGTCCCTTTTTTCTCTAAAAGCTGTTCTAAAAGATTTTTTCTAAAGCTCTCCGTCCTTGATTATTTTCAGAAGGGCAATAAATCAAGTCGGGCTCTGATCCGTCTGGTTCAGAGATTAAAAGGATTTTGAGAAGCTTTTTGCTTATAATGTAAACAAATGAGACTTCAGACTTAGTCCATAACACATTAGCAGTTCTCCATTCCTTTTGTACCCCTCCAGTATCCAATGGTTTTTGGAAAATTACAACAATGCATCACTATCTTTATAGCTATCACTTTTAGGGCCCTAGGATGCAGGCCATCAAAGCCAGAGAATTTATCTGCCTTTCGCCCAATAAATTTTCTACTTTAGTGATTGCGATGGTACTTAATCTGTTCCCCATATTCTTTGATATTAGTGGAATGTTCAAAATATCTTCCACAATGAAGTTTTGTTCATTTTCTTTTAATGACAATGACAAAAGTCACATTCTAGAGAATCAAAAAACTTTAATTCCATGAGGGTTCAATGGGGCAATGACACATAGTGCAGTTACTTGCTACATTAAGAGGGGACCTCTACACACTTTCAATAATAAACAGTCAAACGTTTAATGTAACTTGAATCTGTAGCTTGGACTGAAATATCAGTATTTGTAATACTGACATGTAACATTTATTGAAGAATCATTTTCATCAAATGTTATTTTATTAACAAAGTGCTCTATGGTTAATAGGAGCATGATGTGTGAAAAAATGTGAGGACAGCAATGACTTTGTATGCTGAACCTGAATAGGTAGAAAACCGTCAGTATTTTTGATTAGGAACTTTCATCTCTCTATCCCAGAAATATGGCAATGGAATTTGAAAGAGCTCAAATCCTCAGTGTACATGGTTCTACATCCATAAAAAAATAGGAGCACAATTTGCAAGATTTCAACACAACATCCTAATCATTTTTCAGTGCCATCAATAAAGTTTGCCTGTTAGCAATATGGGCATGAATGCATGGAAGTGCTGTATGAAGCCCACTTCTAGGACAGCTCTTCAGAAACTGATGCTGGTAGTTTTCCAGGTGAGTTGTAATGATTCAAACAGAATTGCAAATGAGCGAGTAAGTTAAAAGAGAAATGATAATGTTTGGCTCAGCTTTTTCTCATGATTTGTTATTGATTGTTAATGATTTTGCTCTGTTCTGTGCACCATGACCATATATCTTAAGGCAAGTTTTCAGTGGTGTGACTTTTGCAGTCTTCCTCAGACCTGCAAACTTCTTCATTTTCTCCCATTCCCTTTTCTTGTTTCAGCATTCCAGGCATTTCTCCAGGCAGGAATGTGGCGACAAATTAAAGAATCTGTTCTGTTGTACAGTAGCACCAGCACACAAGGCTGTACCCTTAATGGATGTGCATTCATACACTGTCTCTGTTTCCATTGTTCACTAGAATTATTTCAATGACTTCCTCTTTAATTACATACTTGTAGAGTTATAATATGCTTTTGCCCAATCAGCAAGAGTCCTATCTTGGGCTAATAAAGATCAAATCATATTCTATAAAGCAAAATACTGAAACTAGAAATCTGAAATAAAAACAGAAAACTCTACAAGTACTGAACAGATTAGGTGGAAAAACAAATAGAACTAATGTTTCAGGAGAATGGATTTAGATTACAAACCCTCTGATAAAAGATATTCAAAATGAACTTTGCAATCATAGGAATCAGGAGCAGAAATAGACCATTTTCATTCAAACTTGCCAATCAATAACATGCTCTGAATTTCAGATTCCCATCTACTCTCAAGAATCTTTCATTCTCTTGCCTCACAAGAATCTATAAACTTCTCCCTCAAAAACTTTCAATGATTCCAACTCTGTAGTCTTCTCAGGCAGGCACAACCAGTTGAGAAAGAAAGTTTCCCCATATCTCTGTCCAGAAAAGGTGAGTACTAATGTTACAACAATATCCTCTAGTTCTGATCAACTCACTATGAGTAAACATTCTCTCCATATCCACCCTATCAAAACTATTCAGAATCTTATGAATCGCAATCAAATCATCCAAGCTTTTCTAAATTCCAGTAAAAATAAATTTATCCAACGTTTCGTCAGAAGACAACCTACTCTTTCTAGATATTACTCTACTAAATGTCCTCAGAATCACCTCCAACATATTTACACCCCTTCTTCAATAAGAGGTCCCAAATTGAAGCATGAGAATCCAATACAAAAGGTAGTGCAGTTTTGGTCTCGGGCAACAGAAGGGTTTCTACAGTTCTGCTTGGAATCAGTGGACTGGTTCATGTTCATGAACTTAGCAGCCAACTTAAAGAGTATGCCACTACCATTACAGATTTCATCAGTAAGTGTGTAGTAGATTGTGCCAAAGAAGTTAATCCAAATGTTCCCCAACCAGAAACTATGGATGAATGGGGAGGTCCACTCTTTACTGAAAACCAGGTCTGAGGGGTTCAGGTCAAATGACCCTGACCTTTACGGGAAATCCAGATATAACCCTCACAAGGCCATCAGAGACACCAAACATCAACACCAAACAATGCTTGAGACCTAGACTAACCTCACGGATGGCACTACCTAATGGGCTGTAACATGGAGTTGAACAGAATTGAGGGCAACAGTACATCCTTCCCAATGAGCTCAATGCATTCGCCACTTGCTTTGAACAGAGAGTCAATGAAATGATATCACCTATCCAATTAGCCTTGATGCATCTGCAGGCATGGTCACTGCTGCAGATATTAGATTGGTCTTTTTGAGAGTGAACACATGGAAAGCAACTGGCACAGCTGGAGTTCCTGGCTATGCACTCCGATCCAATGTGGACCAGCAGGAATATTTGCTGACATCTTTAATCTTTCCTTACTATGATGTGAAGGTCCCACTTGCTTCGAGAAAACTACCATCATTCTGGTGCCTCAGAAAAGTCATGCAGTGTGCCTCAATGACTACTGTCTGGTCATCTGACATCCATCATTATTAAATGTTTTGAGAGGTTCGTAATGACACACATCAACTCGAGCCTAACGAATTGTCTTGATAATTTGCAATTCACCTACTGGCACAACAGGTTCACAGCAGGGTAAAAAATGAGGTCTGCAGATGCTGGAGATCACAGCTGCAAATGTGTTGCTGGTCAAAGCACAGCAGGCCAGGCAGCATCTCAGGAATAGAGAATTCGACGTTTCGAGCATAAGCCCTTCATCAGGAATAAGAGAGAGAGAGCCAAGCAGGCTATGATAAAAGGTAGGGAGGAGGGACTAGGGGGAGGGGCGATGGAGGTGGGATAGGTGGAAGGAGGTCAAGGTGAGGGTGATAGGCCGGAGTGGGGTGGGGGCGGAGAGGTCAGGAAGAGGATTGCAGGTTAGGAGGGCGGTGCTGAGTTGAGGGAACCGACTGAGACAAGGTGGGGGGAGGGGAAATGAAGAAACTGGAGAAATCTGAATTCATACCTTGTGGTTGGAGGGTTCCCAGGCGGAAGATGAGGCGCTCCTCCTCCAGCCGTCGTGTAGTTGTGTTCTGCCGGTGGAGGAGTCCAAGGACCTGCATGTCCTCGGTGGAGTGGGAGGGAGAGTTAAAGTGTTGAGCCACGGGGTGATTGGGTTGGTTGGTTCGGGCGGCCCGGAGGTGTTCTCCGCCACAAGTTCACCTGTACCTCCACACACATCATCTATTGCATCCGCTGCACCCGATGTGGCCTCCTCTATATTGGTGAGACAGGCCGCTTACTTGCGGAACGCTTCAGAGAACACCTCCGGGCCGCCCGAACCAACCAACCCAATCACCCCGTGGCTCAACACTTTAACTCTGCCTCCCACTCCACCGAGGACATGCAGGTCCTTGGACTCCTCCACCGGCAGAACACAGCTACACGACGGCTGGAGGAGGAGCGCCTCATCTTCCGCCTGGGAACCCTCCAACCACAAGGTATGAATTCAGATTTCTCCAGTTTCTTCATTTCCCCTCCCCCATTGACGCCAGCTCCACCTTCAACACCATAATTCCAAACAAACTCATCTCCAAACTCCAAGAACTAGGTCCTGACTCCCTCCCCTGTAGCTGGATCTTTGACTTCCTGACCCATCGATCCCAATTAGTAAGAATAAGCAACAACACCTCCTCCATCATAATCCTCTATACTGGTGCCCCACAAGGCTGTATGCTCAGCCCCCTACTGTACTACGCATACACTCACAACTGTGAGGGCAAATTCTGCTCCAACTCCATTTCCAGGTTTGCTGACAACACCACCATTGTAAGTTGGATCTGACTCAATAAGAGGAAGAGCATAGGAAAGAGATTGAGTTTTAGCTGCACAGTGTAAAGTCATCAATTTCTCCATCAACGTTGTAAAATGAGGGATTGACTTCAGGTCATTGACTTCAGGATACAGAGTGGAGGGCACATCTCTGTCTGCATCAGTGGTGCTGAGGTGAAGATGGTCAAAAGTTCCAGGGAATGATGATTGCCAACAATCTGTCCTGCTCCACCCACACCAACATGATGAACAAGAAAACACACCAACTCCTCTATTTCCTCAGGAGGCTAAGGAAATTCAGCATGTCCACAAAGCCTCGTACCAATTTTTATAGATGCAACATTGAAAGCATCCTATGTGGATGCATCACAGCATTCTATGGCAACCACAATCCCCAAGACCGCAAGAAACTACCGTGAGTCATTAATATTGCCCGGTCCATCACGAAAACCAGCCTTCCTTCTATTGACTTCATCTACACTTCCTGCAAGCTTGGGAAAGCAACCAGCATAATCAAGGAGCCCTCCCACTCTAGTTCTACTCTCTTCCACCCCTCTTCCATTGGGCAGAAGATATAAAAGTTTGAATGCAAGTTGGAATGGATTCAAAAAAAGCTTCTTCCCTGCTGTTACCAGACTTTTGAACTGCCCTCTGAAATGATAATGTTAAATTTTGCTCTGCACCTTCTCTGCAGTTGTAACTGTATTCTGTCCTCTGTTCTGCTACCCTGATGTACTTTGTATCTGCCTGTATAGCAAGCAAAACACTTTTCACAATACCTCGGTACACTTGATAACAATAAATCAAATCAAAATCAGATTGCACAAGGCCAGCACTGCCTGGTTATCAGTTGCAATACACAGAAGAAGGAAAAAGACCCTCAAAGATCACAGGAACAGAATGCTGAAGAAATGTAGCAGGTCTGCCAGCATCTGTGGAGAGAGAACAGAGATAATGTTCCAAATCCCACATGGCTCTTCTTTGAAACTCCAGGGAAAAGTGATGAATTTTATGTTGTTGAGAAAGGAGGGAAGGAGCAAGTGGAACAGAAAGGAACATCCGAGAAAGGTTAGAGGGTGAGCAAGATTAGAGCTCAATGGTATCACTGAGAAAAAGGCAACAAAAGTGGTAATGGTGGGAAAGAAGCAACAATGGATTGATCCAGAGTCGCTATTAATAGTGTGTATTGATGGCAGATTACAGGCTCGCTCAGACAGAAAGCAAAACATGAAAACCTAGTTATAGACATTGTAAGTGGCATGGTGTGGGGGAGTGGGCATTGTGGGGGGTGTGGGGGGCAATCAAAACTGGAGAGAGATTTCATGAACATTAAGTTTCTACACCCAGGACTGCTCAAGGCCATCCTGTAAAGTCATTTTCAAACTCCCCCACTGAAAGTCAGTAACTTGTCATCAACATGCTACAATCAATGGTGTAGTATTGGAGTATTAGGTCAAGTAAAGGCAGACACGAGTTGATTTGTTGACTTTTGTGCATAATATTTGATGGTTTGATTGATAAAATTGGTTTGAAACGCTTGTTTTGACATGACATTGTGATGGTCCATATGTGTGGGATGGTTTGTACGGAACTTCTGTTGAGTGGGAGGTTGGCATTGAGTTTAATGGTACCACAGCTGATCACAAACAGCCTTGCCAGAGAGGGGTATGTTAGTTGCTTCCTCCTTTTATTATCCTTACTATCTTCCTCCTCTACTTGCAGCTTGCTTCTTCTTAGCTGCTCACTAGATGCCTGGTAGCAAGGATTATGCTCTTATGATGGCGAGGTTCCACAGGCTGCAGCAGACCATAATATGCTGTTGTGCATTTTAAGGGAATAAATTGGTTGTGGTGTATCTCTGAGTTTAAATATCATGTCTGCAAAGTAATGTATTCTGCTATCTTGACAAAAACCACCTGCTTGTATCTGGGAACTGAGGAAGCAATGTGTTGTCAAAATGATGGTGCAATAAAACCAAACTTGGTAAGCTACAGCTCTCCCAGGATTGTTCTGAACTGCCAGCTTTAGTTATGTACCAAATTCTTTATATTGTGACTTAAATTGAAGAAATCTAGCTCTGTGGCAAGAATTGTGTCGCAAAACCAAAACTGATGCTAAAGCTCAAATATTTGTGCTTTCCATCTTAGCAAAAATGATGTTAGAGGCACGTATCCAAAAGTCCCATTCTTTGAACCCAGTCCCCATCATGTTTACCCTGTTTGTCATAAACCTAAAAATACAAGCATTTGCTCCATTAACACTCCAAACCATTGATGACAGTTACTTTCCTTGACAGAACAGATATATTTTAGTCATTGTTCCAAAATAAACTGCTGTCACTTTATATTAATAAAAATATCTATATTATTTACTACATCTATTTGTCTCACTTTTTAAAACAATCAAAGATTCAAAATACACCCACATTTATCACAGATGGATACTTTCCCAAAGTGGCTGTACAATGTTCAAAGCTATTATGTCTAAAGATTTTCTGATGCAATTATCAAATTAACAATTATCAAAAATGTTCATACCAAATAGCCTGAGTTTTTACAATATTATTTAAAACATTGCTAATGAAGGGCTTATGCCTGAAACATCGACCGTCCTCCTCTTCATCGGAAGCTGCCTGACCTGCTATGCTTTTCCAGAACCAATTTTTTTACTCAAAATTAAAACTTAATCAATACCACATAAAGAACAACGGTTTGTAGGGGTATTATTGATTAGTTCAGCTAGAATTACTGCAAGCATGTAAATGACATTAACACCATCAGCATGGACTTCAATCCTTGTTCTGGATGAGATAGATCTGACCCACTTACTTGCCCTACTGACAGTAACAGAATTAGAAGGTGGTTTGGTGAACAATCGGCAAGGACCAGATCAGCTTTCAGGCAGATAACTGAACAACAATGCAGAAATGTTATTTTAAAAATGAAGAACTGGGGATCCTGGAAACACAAGCAGAAATTGTTGGAAAAACTCAGCAGGTTTGGCAACAACTGTGGAGAGAAAATAGAAATTAATGCTTCTGGTGAAGTGAACTTTCACTAATTTTGATTTCAAGAAAATCTGTTCAGTGTCTGAACTAGAAGTTTGTCTAAAGTTATTTACTTGTAGTTCAGTGGTAGCACTCTTAACAGAATTAAATCAAACTTTAATCTTTACTTTTCACTTGAATTGTGTGCGTGAAATATTGATGCATACTCAAGTTTAACTGCATCACTCTGAATGACAGAATATTCAATCTGTAACATCAGATACATTTTAGATCAATTTTCTGGAAGGTGACATTTTCAGCAATACATTTTCAAAATAGCCAGAAAGCTAAATTTATTATTGTACTAATGTACAGTTTAATATTTTAACCAATATGTCTTGAATTTCTCACCTTTATGATAACAGAAAACTGCAACATTACAGCAAAATATTACTTAATAGCAGATTGCATTTCCCTAAGGCATGCTTGTTTTCTACAGGACATGATTTTAAGCAATCTACTTCATGTTAAGGATGTCCATGGCAGCAAAATGCTTTTCCCTTGTACATTTGCTGGAATAGTATGCAAGGAATTCTGTACTGCGCTGTTTAATTCAAGCTGCTATTTGTGATTATCTGAACTTTTGATCATCCTTACTCTTCATTTTTCATTGAATGAAAATTGAAATACAGCCCATGGATAATTCAAATTATTGAAATCTAATATTAATGCTTAGGTTGCTTTCTTTAGACCGGTACAAATTGCTGGAAAACATCTTTCACTCATAAAACTAATGAAATTTAAAACACATTAATAAGCTACAGCACTTCAGAGAATAACTTAAAGTCGGCAATTCTGTTTGCAGAAGCTCTGTGAAAGCAAGGGTTCATAAATTTGAATTTTCTATGCATCAGAAGTATGGGGGAGAAATCACAGTCTCCACATTCGTAAGTGGTCAAATTGAACTCATGCACCGCTATTCTCCTGGAGGACATGAATCACCCAAGTGAGGGATAACGTTTTGATCTAAAAGTACCAGCAAGTGCCCTACCTTTGAGTGACACATGACCCACATTCTCTTCATGTGGACCCGCGAGGACCCATGTGCAGCAGCAGTTGGAAGAACCACAAGTGAATGGATCAACATGGTGTCAGCCCACTGTCTGCTCTGCGCAGACACTTGAAGTAGCCATACTGCCTCATGGTCAAGCAACTTAAAGGGAATATTGCTCATAATATAATCTGCAGACATCAAAACTATTGTTTTAAGTGGTCAGAAAACTATGATGCAGATCACAAAAGAACTCTCACAAATGGTTATCTGACCTCAAACTACACTGTACACAAAATAACTGGTGATATATTTAAATGAGATTTGAATTCTCAAATCTGATGCATTTACATGACCATTCATTGGGGTTAGGCATAGAAATGAGCATCAAGTGAAATACCTTGTGACAAAAATACATCTGCAAGAGCAATTTAACCAAATTTAAATTAATGAATATTTCACAGTCTCCTTCTTTAAGCTTGTTGTAAAAGGAGGAAGAGGCTTAATGGATTCCAAACAGATACATTGGCACTGGTTGTACACTCCTCACATCTGCCACTATTCTAGAATCGAGAAAATAGCTGACAGAGCTACTACACAGTGGAACAACTTTCTTTTGAGGTACAGGTTTGGCATGGAGTTAAATACAGAGTTGGACAGCTGCAAACCTGCTGCAGACAACCTTCACCACTGAGATGGCAATGAGCTTAACAGTCAAGGCCACTTTCAACTTCATGACTTACATTCCTAGTCTACTTCCAATCTTTCATAGGGCTACCTGCAATTTGCAGTACATCAATACATCAATCATAAGAAAAATGCCGTTGTTTCTGTCACCAAAAAAAACTGACAGGCACATAATGTAGTCATGCTCAAGCAACCTAGATTGGGTTGGAGTTTAGGACCTTGTTTGTAAGCTGAAAATGTGTTGCTGGAAAAGCGCAGCAGGTCAGGCAGCATCCAAGGAGCAAGAGATTCGACGTTTTGGGCATAAGCCCTTCTTCAGGAATGAGGAAAGTGTGCCAAGCAGGCTAAGATAGATGGTAAGGAGGAGGGACTTGGGGGAGGGGCGATGGAGATGTGATAGTTGGAAGGAGGTCAAGGTGAGGGTGATAGGCCGGAGTGGGGTGGGGGCGGAGAGGTCAGGAAGAAGATTGCAGGTTAGGAAGGCGGTGCTGAGTTCGAGGGATTTGACTGAGACAAGGTGGGGGGAGGGGAAATGAGGCAACTGGAGAAATCCGAGTTCATCCCTTGTGGTTGGAGGGTTCCTAGGCGGAAGATGAGACGCTCTTCCTCCAACCGTTGCGGTTGCAAAATGCAAAACTTGCGCCCACACCTCCTCCCTTACCTCTCTCCAAGGCCCCAAGGGATCCTTCCATATCCGCCACAAATTCACCTGCACCTCCACACACATCATCTATTGTATCCGCTGCACCCGATGTGGCCTCCTCTATATTGGAGAGACAGGCCGTCTACTTGCGGAACGTTTCAGAGAACACCTCTGGGACACCCGGACCAACCAACCCAACCACCCCGTGGCTCAACACTTTAACTCCCCCTCCCACTCCACCAACGACATGCAGGTCCTTGGACTCCTCCATCGCCAGACCATAACAACACGACGGTTGGAGGAAGAGCGCCTCATCTTCCGCCTAGGAACCCTCCAACCACAAGGGATGAACTCGGATTTCTCCAGTTTCCTCATTTCCCCTCCCCCCACCTTGTCTCAGTCAAATCCCTTGAACTCAGCATCGCCTTCCTAACCTGCAATCTTCTTCCTGACCTCTCCGCCCCCACCCCACTCCGGCCTATCACCCTCACCTTGACCTCCTTCCACCTATCACATTTCCATCGCCCCTCCCCCAAGTCCCTCCTCCCTACCTTTTATCTTAGCCTGCTTGGCACACTTTCCTCATTCCTACAGAAGGGCTTATGCCCGAAACGTCGAATCTCCTGCTCCTTGGATGCTGCCTGACCTGCTGTGCTTTTCTAGCAACACATTTTCAGCTCTGATCTCCAGCATCTGCAGACCTCACTTTCTCCTCGAAGGCCTTGTTTGTAAGATCAAGGAAAGAAAATAGGAAGAAGTAAGTCCCAGAAAGCTGCAAGATAGTGGGAGGGAGAGACGGGTTGGTGCATGTGGGATGATGACAGTGCTTGTGGTAGCATGGCAAGGAACCTAGGCAGGTTTCAGAGGTGGAAAGGGAAACATGATTCAAATCTAGACCAAAACACCTGGAACTGGCCCAAAATGGAAATCTAAACAAATATGCTTATTAGAGAAAAAAGGAAGACAGTGATAGAAAGGTGGAAGATTTGGTTGCAAGAGAGGATTATGACTTCTATTCCACAGCAACATCTAATAGCCCGAGCATGAAACAGAATTATGCAGGCACTTGCTGGCACATTGATTTCTTATCACATTCATCCACACAGGCAGTTGTCTTTATAAATACTAATCTTTTTATCTTTCATGGGATGTGGGCTTCACTGGCAAATCCCACGCTGCCGATCCATTATTGATCTGTGAATAGCTGATGATGAGCCACTTTGTTGAAATACAGAAGTGGAATCTGTAGAAGTTTGAAACATCTGACTGGATTCCCAGGCCATTGCAGTGCCAACCACATCGCTGGAGTTACACATAGGGATTTCCTGGGATTTTAGGTCTATGCTCAATACTTCCATGATACTATAAACTGAGAATAGTTTTAAATTCAAGATTTATGTCAATTAGATTTAAATTTTACTCATGTGAGCAAAACATTAACCTGGATTGCTAGATTGCTAGTTGACTGACATGACTATTACACTTCTTTCTCCTTCTAACAGTATTGTAAAAAGTAGGAATTAAATAAAGGACACAGAAAGAATATGCCTGTGTAAGAATTTTATAATCCATACTAATAAATTTTGATTATATTTACAGTGAAAGAGGTAGATTAACACAAAGTGTCCATGTTGCTGTGTCCATGACCAGTATTAGTCCGAATAGCGTTTGCTCAATTTGCACCTATATCCTTTTTTCTACCTTTATGTCATCTACCTATCAAGTGATTAAACATATTTTAACACAGTCATTACTAACTTCTGTAATGCATTCCACAGTCATTTTAATCTGTGTGAATAAATATTGTTCTTGCTCTCAATTCTAAAATCAGTTAGATACTTTCTTACAAAACATAAAACAAAGAACTGCAAATGCTACTGAAACAAAAATAGAAGTTGCCAGAGAAACTCAATAAATCTGGCAGAATATGTGGAGAGAAGGCAGAGTTAACATTTCAGGTCCAGGGTTCTGGTGGTCCACTGTTCAAAACCGTGTGCTGAAGAAGGATCACTGGACTCAAAATGTTGACTTACATTAAATGAATGTTTTCTCTTCACAGATGATGCCAGACCTACTCCAGCAATTTCTGTTTATATCTGTCTCCTCAGTCTAGTGTGGTAGAAATCAAGCTCCAATATCCCTGAAGTAATCACAAAAATTAATGTTTTAAAAGTAAATAAAAAATCTGAATTTGGCTAACTTTTAGACCCAGGTCTGAAAGCTTGGGCCAGATTTATTTACTTAACAAGAATTGCTATTTACAACAAATCAATAGATTCAAACTATAGATAAACAATTAACATGTAAGTCTAATCTTAAAAAAACTACCTCTGTACATACATATAAAGACAGACGCAAAGATAAATCATGTTATGGGCAGAAAGAAAGACTATGATGGACGTTCAGTGGCCCCTATCCACAGGCTTTGCTGACATGATCCTTTGGCTAATCAGAATGCTGTTTCTTGATTTTCTGTCTCCAGATACTTACACTTGCTTGTAGGTGGCATAGGGTGGGTGGGTTACACTTATAACATCTCTGGCTGCAGTTTAAAGCAACTGCTGAGGGGAAGACATAAATTGGCTTTCCCTAGATTTAAGGTGTATTTTTTGCTACACAGCTGAAACACAGTTACTTCCTTTTTGGAGTTCTGATGGCTTCTCCCAAACATTCATGCGTAAAATCTGTTCAACTACATGTGAACCAATCATTTAGTTGTTGGACTCCAGGAGGCCTTTGTCATCAATGAGTACTTACTAATGCACAGACCAATCAGCTGCTTGTTTCCAGCCAAATCTCCATTCATCCATAGCTTCTGGCTCCAGCTTAACTGCAGCTGCTTGCAAAAAGCATTGTATAAACAGTACCTACAAGAAGAATCAGATACTTTGCTTTTAGAAAGTTCAGTGTTCCTTCAACAATCTTTGATTTTTAAAACATTTCCTTTCCATAATTGAAAAACACAGGAAAATAAAAAGATACATTCTTTACTATAGTCTACCTTCCACTAGTTTTAAATACCACTATCAATGATCCAATGATTTTCTTTGTTTGAATAAGAGCAGACCTTACTTTTGAAGTAATTTTCTCTGCTTGTACTGTCAAATAGCCTGCTCTGTATCCTCTTTTTTACTTCAACATGTTAACTATGCATATCCCAAAGCTGCATACATTTGCTACTGTTTTTAACAAAGCTTTGTGCACAAGACTTCATTTGCATAATTCCTAAACCCTAAAACACAAAAATACAAACTCCAACATAATAAGTTGAAGCTTCTCCTGTCAACCATTTGGTATTAATTCTGTTTCACTTCATATTAATTTTGCCAAAAGAAAGTATCTCCAGAATTTTCTAGTTTTCATGGCCATGGGTCAAAACCCCAAACATTGTAAACATTTTCAACTTGTAATTTCAAATTTGTTTTTGTTTTCAGATGAGGACTGATACAGCCAGAATGACTGCAGATGGAAATTAGATGGATGTATAGAGAGATAGATACTTAGAGAGAGAGAGAGAGAGAGAGAGAAAGGGGGGGAGGGTTCACTGAATAAGTGATCATGGGTATTGTAAATCATTGAAAATGTGTTCATTCTGCTAAGGGCAAGTAGTACATGACAGGAACTTAGACTGTGGGTAATGAACATAGAGGAAGGGGTTCAAGTGTCTGAAATCATTAAATTGAATGTTCAGTCCTCAGGGCTGTAAGGTTCCTTGGCAGAAGATGAGGTGCTGTTCCTCCAGATTGTGTCGAGCTGGAGAAGTGCAACTGGCCTGAGACAGAAATATTGTCATGGATACATAACGTTGTGTTGAAGTGGAAGGCAACAGTGAGCTTGGTGTCATTTTTCTGGGCAGAGGGGTTAGGCGAGATGATCAGCCAGACTGCATTACATCTCCCCAGGAGAGATCACATTGTGAGCAGTGAGTACAGTTGATGAGAGGTTGAGTGAAGTGCAGATAAATTGCTATTGAAGGGGCCCAGGAGAGGTCTCCTGTCCAAAGAAATGGATGCAGAGGCAAAAAGGACAATGTCACATAGTGCCCAAACTTCAGTGAGCTGATGGCATAAAAGGATAAAAGGATGGTACAGACTGTTCAACATCAGAGAACTGAAGATCAGAAGTTATAGTAAAACCGTACAAGAGGTGGAGTTAGGAGAAGGGACAGAGACAGAGGGAGGGAGTGGGGAGGACATTTTCCAGTGGTGGGGGTGTGGCTTTAATGCCTCTGAGTTGTTGCTACGTGTGTCCTTATTTCCTGAAAGGAAGAGACAAAGTTTCTCAAAAAAACTTCAAACAAACTGAAGCAGAACTCTGGTGGGCAAGTGGTGGGCAGCATGGGGGGACAACTTTGAGATAGAGCCTTAATTAATTGGGGAGCATGACCTGTTATTAAAAAAAAGGGAGCTCATGCAGGAACTGGTCATAACATATTTCAGGTTTCCCACTTCAACAGTTTTTTGCTTCTATGCATAACATCTAGGTGCTCATATACACAAAAAAATTTGTTACAATCAAAATACACACTATGTAAAGCTAAAGTTTTAAAAGTGACTCACCGCTGCTGACCATAATACCTTGCTCCATCTGACCGCGCCTTGTCCACTATCTGTGCCAATTTATTTATTGTCCATCCCTAGTAGCTTACTTTAGTCTATCTTTTGTTTGTATCTATCACAGTCTTTGCTGTTGCTACAGCTACCACCATTTGGGGGAAAATCACAGGGATAGAAATTAGCATGTACTGTGCCTTAGTTATTAAATGGGTGAAATGCATTCTAATTTAACAGTCAGGGATGGCACCCAAACAGTGCTCATGTGGCTCCAAGTGTTATTACATTTGCCAATTTTGAAGTCTTAAGTTCCTAGATTATATAATTTGAGGGCTTTATTTTAGAGAAATCTTTTGCAAACATTTAGTCATGGATAAACAAAACAGAACTCAGACCCACTCTGCTCCTTGATTGCTTTGTGGTTTCAACTAAAATAAGCTACTTAACATTTTGTTAAAGAAACACCTTCCTACAGAGCCACGAGCATTCCCTGTCTCCACATAAGTCACCACATCAGAGAACAACCCACCTCACTACCTCATTCCATTCTGTGGACTGAAACTCTAACTCTCCCTCCCAGTCCACTACCGACAGACAACCTACAATAGTATTTCCCTTTGGGTTAATTGTCTATGAAGGTGTGAGTATTGACAACACTGCAATTTAGTGATTCAGGTGAGACCTGAGGATTATGCAAACATATGAAATAGGAGCAGAGGTTGTCATTCAGCCCCTCAAGCCTGCTCCACCATTCAAAAGGATAATGGTTGACCGAATTGTGTTTTGGACTATTCCCATCTACCCTGGATAACATTTGATTTCCTTGTCTAACAAGATACTCTAATTCCTCTTTATAATATTCAATGATCCTACTTCCACTACTCTCTCATATAGAGAGTTCCAACACTACATAGCCCTCTCAGAGAAAAGGAATTCTCTTTATCTTTGTCCCAAAATGGTAATTCCTCATTTCTGAATTCATCTGCAAAAGGAAGTATCTTTACCACATCTAGCTTATCGAGACTGCCCAGGTCTTAGGTGCTTCAATAATGTCACCCCCTTACTCTTATAAACCCCAGTGGAATTAACTCTGTTTAACCTTCCCTCAAGGGGCAACTCATTCATTCCACATAAATGTAGCAAGCCTCCTCTGAACCACCTCCAACACATTGACATTTTTCCTTAAATAAGGAGACCAAAACTGCACAAGTTGTATTCAAGATGTGGTCTCACATACAATTGAAGCATGACATCCATACTTCTGTGTTCAATTCCTCTCTTAATAAAAGATAACATTTACTTTGCTTTTTTGATTACATGCTGTAGCTGGTGTTATGATCCCAGCTCATGGTAATACTGGACAAATCAGATTCCACAGTGAAACCTGACTTTATAGGCCATACGTTTTGTTTGGCAATTTAGTTACCATGGTTGTCAGTCACAGAACATATTCACAAGATGCTGTCAATAAACTTCTAACAAAGAAAATCAATGTTTATTACACACAAATGAAAAAAAAGGACCTATTGCACTTTGCAAGAGGAAGTTGAAATTGTCTGTTCACAATTTAATCACTTTACCTTTAACAACAATCTTACAGATTCTCAAAGTTCTGTGAATGGCTTCCATTGCAAATTTCTTTGGTCAGTTTGAATGGATTTGCATGGCTTCTTTCCACATACATTTACTCTATGCTATTTCTTTAGTCATTGTGTCTTCCTGTGTCCTATCAACAAACTGCTAACAAAGCCCACTTATTTCTTACATCAGTTCCTTAAATACCATTCAACAGGCTTTTGTTTCTGAGGATTTTGCCTCACTAACATCTAAACCACTCAGTACTTCTTTTCTTTAGCTCTGGATATTCTGGAGATTGTTAAATAGCACTGTTGCCAACACAATTTTTTTTCCTGAAAGAAACATGCACACTGCTCTGTAAAGAAGTTTTCCCATTCACTGAAATTCTGCATAGTTCTGTCTTCCTGAAAGTATTGCTTTCTGTCTCTGTCTCCCTGTGATATAGGACAATGTATTGCGTTATGGCACCCCTTTTTTTTCACTTCTACACTGAACTAATCACCTCAAGGATTTTAAAAACATCATTTAGATGTATGTAAACTAAACTTCAGACACCTCCATAGAATTCAAAAATGAAAGTAAAATTAGATTCTCCCCTTCTTAACCGACAACTTCAAAATAGAGATTAAAGCCATGGATCATCCTGCTCACTCCTGTTTCTCAATAATACTCCTGTGTCATGACTACTTACTAACTTTATGTGACTCATACACTGGAAAACCTATATCACTTTCTACCTTAATATTCTGAAGTTTTTTTCTGTTTAATTAACCGCGTGCTTTTTTATTTTTCTTGCCAAAGTGACCCACTTCATATTTTACATATTATTCATCAAAATTTTCCCCGCCTAACCAACGTGTCTATAGCCATCTGCAACTGCCTTATGACCTCTTCATAACATACTTTCATTTTGATCTTTGTATGAACTGCAAATTCAGCTACCATGCCTTCACTCCCCTAATCTAAGTACCTGACATAAATTGTAAAAAGCTGATCCTGAAGGTCTCCATTTGTCACATCCTGCCAAGAGGAAAAGAAGACCAATTAATTCATGCTCTCTACTTTCTACCAGCCAACCCATCTTCTATCCATGCCAATTTGTTGCTCCCTACACCATGAGATCCCACTTTGCAAGATAAACTTTTAAGTAGTCTATCAAATGCCTTCTTGAAATCCAGGATATGCTCAGACTCCCTCTTTATCTACAGTGAATGTTACATGATCAAGGAGCTCCAGTAAATTAATTTAACATTGAGTTCCCTTTCCCAAAACATCTTCTCTTCTTCTCTAACCTCTTCTCAATAGCATTGGGTTTTTCTAAGTGCCGAGCTATTATCATTTCTTTAATGATTGATTTTAACACATTCTCCATGACAAATGTTAAGTAAACTGGCCTGTTTCCTGCTTCCCTCCCTTCTTAAATACAGGAATTACGTTTGTTGCTTTAGTCATCTTGAAAAATTCACACTAATGCACATATTATCTCACAAATCACCTTTTTAAGACCAAGGATGAAATCCATCAAGATCTGGGAACTTATCAGCCGACAGCTCCATTAATTTACTCACTAATGTTTTCCTTGTGTTTGCAATTTTATTAAGTTCTTTTCACCCTTTCATTTCTTGTCTTACACCATTATTCCTCCTTGGGCATTGTCCTGCAGGCATTCACTGTGATTCATCCCCACCCCATAGAGATTATAGCTTCGATATTTCACTCTCTTGAATCCTGTTGCAACTGAGGAACTATTATAAACTGATGTCTGATTCTTGCAAAACCAATGAACTAATTCTACCAACTGGAAAGTAAGCTTTTCTAAACCTTCAGACTACCTGAGTTTAAAGCACCGATTTTAGATAGTGTTTGGAAGATCTTCCATGTTTTAAATATAGGCACTATTTTCTTTTATATTTTGATTTCTGTGAGATTAAAAAAAACTTGGCAATCAACATTTGGTGTGCAGTTGAAGTTCAATCAGTTTAAATTCAAATTGATTGATGAGTACTCAATCCTTTGTTATCTTTTGTGAAATATAGCACAATACATATTGATATTAATTCTTTGACTAAAGGGTAAAAAATGAGGTCTGCAGATGCTGGAGATCACAGCTGAAAATGTGTTGCTGGTTAAAGCACAGCAGGTTAGGCAGCGTCCAAGGAATAGGAAATTTGACGTTTCGGGCATAAGCCCTTCATCAGGAATGAGTGTAGAGGGAGGAAGAGAGCTTCTTCAAGGAAGGCATCCTTGTAAGAGGATTCACAGTAGGTTAAAATCTTCGGGTAAAAAATGAGGTCTGCAGATGCTGGAGATCACAGCTGAAAATGTGTTGCTGGTTAAAGCACAGCAGGTTAGGCAGCATCCAAGGAATAGGAAATTCGACGTTTCGGGCATAAGCCCTTCATCAGGAATGCCTGAAACATCGAATTTCCTATTCCTTGGATGCTGCCTAACCTGCTGTGCTTTAACCAGCAACACATTTTCAGCATTAATTCTTTGACAACAACCTTATTGTGCTCAAGATATTGTGATAAGCTCATCCTTTTTTTCTAACTTTTTTTATTTCAAAGTCCTACAGTATAAACTCACAATCAGAACTGTAAATATTTCCCGTTCAGATTCACCTTTAAGTATCATTAACACTATACCCCATTGACAAGGTACAGAAAACAGCACATATGGAAGGATCGATCTATGATCATAGAACAGTCGATGAGGATTCTTGCTGTTCTGTTGGGAAATGCTGAGCACTGATCTGTTACTGACCTGAACACCTTGTGAATGAGAGCATCTGCGATCTCTATTACAATACTCTCCTCGCAAAGTCTCAAACAGTGGTTCAGTAGTGCTGTCTCACAGTGTCAGGGACTTGGGTTCAGTCCCAGCCTCGGGAGTTTGCACATTCTCCCTGTGTCTGTGTGGGTTGCTCCGGTTTACTCCTGCAGTCCAAAGATGTGCAGGTTATGTAATTGGCTATGCTGAATTGTCCAGAGATGTGTCAGTTAGGTGCATTAGTCAGGAGTAATCTTCTGGGTTGGTGTGGACTTGTTGGGCTGAAGGGCCTGTTTCCACACTGTAGGGACTCAAAAAAACCCTGCTTTATTTAAAATAAACCATTAACGTATTCTAGGATAATCTGTGATATGTTGCTTTACTGTTTGAAAACTTTTAATACAGATACAAAACAACAAATGTTTCTATTTTTGGCTTAAAATATCTTCCTTAAAGCTTTAAAACAACCAAATCTCCAAGACACTGTTTAGAAATCTAACTACAGGAACAATTTTGGTGAACAATAACTGATTTAAGTTAAATAGATTCATAGAATCCTTACAGTGTGGAAGCAGGCCATTCGGCCCATTGAGACCACACTGAGCCTCTGAAGAACATCCCATTCAGACCCATCATCCTACCCTATCCTGTAACCCGGCATTTACCATGGCTAATCTATCCAGCCGGCACATCTCTGGACGCTGTAAGACAATTTATGATGGCCAATCTATCTAACCTGCATATCTTTGGATTGTTGGAGGAAATCAGAGCACCCAGACAGAAAATTGCACTAACTAAACAAATTTTACGAACAATGGCAAATTGATTCTTGTTCAAAGAACACTCTAGATGTTTCAGTTTCAGAGATGCATTATGCTCAAACAGATTGTTGATGTTGAATATTAACTAGGTCCTGATAGGGACAACCAGTCGAACAAAGAGAAGCCAAAGTTTGAACTGGTCTTAAACTGTGTTTAAGTCAGAAGGATTGTGATTGTGAAACTACAGAATGGAGGTTTGATTGATCGCTGGATATCCTCTCATTATCAACTTATTGGTACTTGGAAGAATAGAACCTCAATAATAGATTTTGAGTATTCCTCAGAGTCTACTGGAAGCTGTTTGTATGAATTGGTGTTTACAGAAACTAAGCAGAATACAAGCCAAAGTGTCTGAGATGTTGCAGATTGAGGAGTCTGCATAAGTGAACTGGCCTTTTGCACCTCATTTGTTATTGCTTTTGATTTATCCCTTAACCATACCTGTTTGCCTGTCTGTCTTTGCGTGAGTAGGAAATAGAATCAAGGAAAATGGGATTTAAGTCATAAGATGAAGTCATTATAGTTCCATTGGACCATAAGACTGCTCTCTCATCAGAGATAGACAACTGATGGTAGCTTAATCTGAGGTCATGACATCTCGGGTGAGGGAAGAGTTTGAGAAAGATGATCGCTTATTACAAATAGGTAAGTTTTAATCACAAATAAATGCAATGAATAATCAAAATACATAACACAAGCTTTTAAAATAAAACAGAACTGTGGATGCTAGAGATCTGAAACAAAAACAGAAATTGCTGGAGAATCTCAGCAGATTTTGCAACAATTGTAGGAAGAAAACAGAACTGACATTTTGATTCTGGTCACTTCATTGTAACACTAATTTTAAAAATTTGATATCTGTGCCTACAGATAGACACAGACAAGCGAAAAATATTGATTTTAGTTAAAAATCACAAGATGCCAGGTTATAGTCCAACAGGTTTATTTGGAAGCACTAGCTTTCGGAGTGCTGCTCCTTCCTCACAGCCACCTGATGAAGGAGCAGTGCACTGAAAGCTAGTGCTTCCAAATAAACCTGTTGGACTATAACCTGGTGTTGTGTGCTTTTTAACTTTGTGCAGCCCAGTCCAACACTGCCACCTCCACATATTGATTTTACATGTGGATTAGATTAGATTCCTTACACTATGGAAACAGGTCCTTTGGCCCAACAAGTCCATACTGACCTTCTGAAGAGTAACCCATCCAGTCCTAACACAATGGGCAATTTAGCATGGCCAATTCACCTGACTTACTCATATTTTGATTGGGGGAGGAAACCCACGTAGACACAGGGAGAATGTGCAAGCTTCACACAGTCGCCCGAGGTGGGAATCAAACCCAGGTCCCAGGCACTGTGAGGCTGCAGTGCTAACCACCAAGCCACCATGCCACCCATAAAGGATAGGATAAGACAACTAAGAAACACAATTAAATAGGAGCAGTGCAGAGGTTTGTTGAGATATTCCTTTTGCATGCCAAAACTTCCTATTATTCAAATTCCTTTCACCAAATTCTTTTAGTCCATGGCAAGAGCAACAAGACAATTGGTACATTAACTATAAAGTCTCTTAATTGTTGGTTAAAGACAACAGTTTGCAATAATTGAAGGATGAAAAACTAATTTTTTTTTCAGGGTTCAGGCATTTTTACTGCAGAGGATGGAGAGATATATATCCTGCCGTTCCAGTAGTCTTAAAGCTTCTCTGTGTATCATCGCAACCACAGGTTGTCCAACCCCCCAGGAGACAATCAAAAGGTCATCGACAAGTTCCTAACCTTTGTCATTCATAACTATCACAATTGCACAAACCAATCAGCTGTCTATTGCATGTCATACCTCACTCTGCATATAACCCACATGCAGGCCATACCTCCCACTAACATAGCTCCTCCAATGTTTGAACAAAGCAGCAGTACACAATATGTCTAATAACTTGCTTTTAAAAGTGCAAAAATTCCTTCCATAGTCCTTAGTTTAAATCAGTCATTTTTCCATTTTAGTCCAAAATCAAAAGTACAAAAAATAAAATGATACAATTTATGTAGCATTCATCGCATCATCTTTTTGTTTTTTCCAGTTGTGCAGAGCACCACATGCTAGCATTATGCAGCACACACTACCTGGAGTGTACAACAAGGCCTCCCAAGATCAATCCAAGCATCAGAACCTCATCTGCACCAGGCCTATCATCTTTACTGTGGTCAAAGAACAGGTAGAATTGTATTTACACTCAGCCTCTGCCTGGAGTTGCACAGCAGAATCATCTGTCGTGGTTATAGAGAGTAGCATTTGACTCTTTACACCTATCCTGCGTAGGCATCCGACCCTTAATACAAAGCAGGAATATGAGATGAAGGCATCATGGCCACTCCCACGATATTGGCACAGGTTCTTAGCATGGCACCAGTGATCAGAGAAGTATATTGACAGAATGGAACACTGTTCTGTTGATGAAGTCAGCCACAATATGATATAGTGCTTTCAACACTGTATGTGAATAGTCTATACATCTGGGGAAGTCAGCTAATGTTGGCAAAATCTACTGTCTGGGTTAGCAACACTGGCATTGCCAAAGGGAAATGAGATAAAGTGATGCAATCTTGCCTGAATTTCATTGGTTACAGCCTTGACACATTTGAGGGTAGTGGATTATGAGATCCGACACAGGTCCCCAGTCAATTATTGGAAGCAACCAGTTGCATAAAACATGAGCGCAGCTTTCACTGTGACAGCTGTATGACGGTGACCCATCCCTTCAGGTCACAGGTCTCACTCCAGCAATTGACACAATCCAGTGATTGTGTCCAGATACATCCTCAGTCTATGACAACGCTGCACCTCACTCATCTGATGGACATGACATCAAGGACAAGAGACTCTCAATCTCCTGTACACCCTCCAGATCCTGAAGGGCTCTTCTGCTACAATTTTTTCACGTGAGGCCATTTGACAGCTGCTGGATGCTACTCCTGCTCCTGGCTTTGCTGGTGCATCTGTGTGTGCCTCTTCAATTTCTCTGTACCTCTTTAGCATCACTGGCACAGTGACGATAAGCCCTACTGTAACTGGATCCATTGGTCATGGCTCCAAAGGAATTGAGTGGGGAATATTAGAAACGGAACTAGTTCTTAATAACATAAGAAGTCAACATTCTCATCACATTGATTGACTGGCTAATTTGTTGTTGTCACATGTGCTGAGATACAATGAAAAGTGGTGTTTTGTATATACAGGCAGATCATACCATACAAAGTGCATCAGGTAGCAGAACAGAGTACAGAATGCTGTATAACAGCCACAGAGAAAGTGCAGACAGAGTGATCAGAATTAGTATTTGAGAGTTCCATTCAAAAGTCTGGTATTGGCAGGGAAAAAGCTGTTCTTCAATCTATTAATGCATATATTCAAACTTCTGTACCTTCTGCCCAATGAAAGAGGGTGGAAGAGAGTATAACAGGGATGGGTGGAGTTCTTGATTATGTTGATTGTTTTCCCAGTGCAGCAGGAAGTCTAGACAGAGTCAACGGAAGGAAGGCTGGTTTTCATGATGGGCCGGGCTGTGTTCATGACTCTCTACAGTTTCTTGCAGTCTTCGGAGGATCAGTTTCCATACCACATTGTCATGCTTTCTATGGTGCATCTATTAAAATTGGGAAGAATCCTGGTGGACCTGCTGAATTTCCTTAGCCTCCTGAGGAGGTAGAGGCGCTATTGTGCTTTCTTGACCTTCATGTCAACGTGAATGGACAAGGATGGTAGACAAATGGTTGTTTAACATAATCCTCCATACAATGGGACATGAAGATTCCCACAAATCGGGCCATGGAATGCCATTACAGAAATCTTTGACATAGGGGACCTTAGTCCAAAACTTGCAGCCTAAGCTATGCTGCATAAATACCAATAAGAATCTGTAAGTTCTGTATGATTATTGCTGCCTTAGGCCATCCAACCCTCCCAATAATTACTGTATTCAATCTGGATGAACAATGCTATGGATGCAATCACTTGTGACCAGGATTTGTATCTCATACAGTTGGACACTGCATGTATTTCACATGCAGGGTATTATAATTACAGATGACTTCAACAAGTATTGTGTAAGTGCCTGATTAATGCAATTACTCATTGAAGGGCTTCACATCACTCACAATTAGAGCCATGTTCAAGCAGAAAAAACGCACTTACTCTGCCCAATTTTGATGTAGCCATTTTCCACTTGAACTATCGCATGAGGATGAAAAACAACCCATTCACACTCAGCCATATAAAACCCAGGCTCAACTTGACAATCAAGACACACCTAAGTCTCCAACTTCTTTTTTTCCCTTACACTCCCTGTTGGTCCCATCAGTACTGAGCTTCCACATGTTCCCAACCAACACTGTGATACATATTTTCAACTCCTAACATTACCCTTGAACTCCTCAGCTTAGCCATACCAACTATTGTGCTGCACTGTCCCTCAGTTGAAGCAAAGCTGGTTCTAAACTATAATGACCCTGGCCCCCCCTTCCCTACTACAGAAGTGGCCCCTGATTACCAACCATCACCCACCCCACCGCTGCTCCCTCCCAATGTTGACTTACATTGAGGAGATGACTAGAACTGACTGTAACCGAAGACCCTGACTGACTTGGACAGACAGCACCAACTACTGAGTCACCAGATCTCTGACAAATCTCTGTTAAACTGACTTGCCATGAATCCCTGGACTGTTTACAATGGACCTACAGGACTGACTATGACCTGTGCCTGGACTATTGAATTGGAATGTCTGACCCTGACCACCACAAGCAACGGATTGACCATGTCCAATCCCTCTTCCCATCTGAAGTTGAATACTACCACTGACTGTGTGTGACCTGACCTACAGAAGGGGCTGCAAGGTTTGCCATTTGTGCCTAAATCTTCCTGTTGGGTTATGGAGCCTGCACCACCAACCTGCCCTAGCTCTCCCCGATCAGTGTTTGATTTGATGTGTTATTGGAGGAATGTGGAATTTGAAGCACAAATAGATCAAGGGGCCAAATGGCCTACATCTCCTCCTAAATTGTACAAATGTCTGCCTGTTAACTGCATGCTGTGTGAAGTTAATGAGACTCAATTGCGGTCAGATAAAGAGAAACTAAACTGATAGCGAGAAACAACTGGAAGCACGGGTGTATTGACATTTAAGAAGCATTATATATATTCTCTTGCTTCGGCATCAAAACAGACATGTTCATCTCTCCAGTTTTCTCTGTTTATTTAACTATAAAGATGTGTTTGCTTCACATCAACAAACATTGCTTGTACTGCAACATGAGAAAACAACACATGGATCTTTTATTAATTAATCCAATTTGCCAGCCATGATATTTTTAGTGCATGTGCATCAAATTAATTTTAGTTTTAATTTCATGCTCTTTAGGTTTTAGTGTCAATGATCGTTTAAAACCTATTAGTCTATTGGAGAAGAAATAAGAAGTAATTGGGCAGATCAACTCAATTAATTTGATGAGAAAGGAATAATATGATTTAGCAGACTGGTATTTCTATTTTTAAATTACATCTTAAGAAATGAAAAATAGTTTATTTCACCCACATTTGAAGAGAGACTTGGCATATTACCAGGGGCATTACAAAGTTACAAACTACTGTGCTTTTAGTGAGATTACTCAAAATGAACACAGCTTGGACCTGACAGTTGCTAAAGCGTTGACATGTTTGAATAAGGAGCAGACATGACCATTGTTCACCTTTGGACTCTCAATATGAAGCTGCTAAATAAATAAAGTTTAATTAAATTTCTCAATGTTCAGTGCTTTCATGAATGACAAAATGGCCGGTCAATTTGGAAAACACTCATCCTCACTTTGAAACTGCATCATGCTCCTACAGTGTCAGGATCCAATCATGCCATTCAAAATCAGGAATTTCAAAATACACCCACATTTTAAACCTCCATTGTCAAAGGATTTAAATATAAGCTAATGGAGATTGAAAATTGATCTCTATGTTTTCACTATTCACTGGCCGACCCTACGAAATTTGTTTCACACCTATGATATTATGAGAAGCTATTTAAGGTTTTGTTTGTTCAAATTAGAATTTACTTTGCTTGTCCAGGAAGTACAGACTGCAATACTGTGATACAAAGTCAATATTGTACTCTCAAGTGACATACAGACAAATTTTTCATGAAACTGTAGCTGCTTGAAAAAATGGTTGAAGATCTGTTTTCCAGAATTGTGCCCACTTCGTACATTGTACAAGTACCAAGGGTGAAGGAACATGGTGATAATGAATGCATATGATTGGTGATTATTTTGTTAAAATATATAAATCCGAATGAAATGCAGAGCTTGTTATTTTTTTAATGTTGCGGTATGCAGGATATTTGTTTATATCCATGGATTGTTCAGGAAAACTTCACTTAATTGGTTTAGAAAGGAAATTGATTAAACAGTTTTAAGGCCTATTTTTCACTGTCATATTCTTTATTTTACTATCATTTGGCGTGTCTGTGTAGCAATTGATTCTATTGCTTTATTTATAGTTGCCCATTTACATTTGTGCCACTAATGGGTTTTATACTTAAGCAACTACCTTTGCTAAGTCTATTTTAGTCTAGATTAAGATGGAGAGCTGCACCATCTTCTGCAAACGTATCAAGGCTAAACTATCATTTAGATTTAGCTTATTAATCATTCGGGCTATCATTAGACATAGAATTGGATGTAAAACTCCACTTAGCAGATTGAACTGAAACTACATGTTTCAAGATTTGGAGGACCCGGTGTTGGACTGGGGTGTATAGTGTTAAAAATCACACAACACCAGGTTATAGTCCAACAGGATTAATTGGAAACACTAGCTTTCGGAGCGACGCTCCTTCATCAGGTGGTTGTCAATCACCTGATGGAGCAGCGCCCCAAAAGCTAGTGCTTCCAATTAAATCTGTTGGACTATAACCTGGTGTTGTGTGATTTGTAACATTGTACAGGTTTCCAAGCCACTCTGGTGGATTTCTTTTGGTAATCAGGTATTCAAAAAGGAAAGATTGAGCCCTGTGGAACTCCACTGCAAACAGCCTTCTTGTCACAAAACCAGCCTGCAATTAGTACTTTTTGTTTCCTGCCACTTAGTCAATTCTGTACCCAGCTTGGATTTCATGTGTTTTTTTAATGTGTCTGCCTTGGGGGACCTCATCAAAAGTTTTGCTTTAATCCATGTATATAATATTCATTTTGCTACCTTAATCAGTCCATGCATCCATGTCAGCATCCTAATGATATTCCTCTTCACACTTCCCAACACCCTGCCACCCTTCCTAAAGTGTGGTGCACTGAAATGTCCATGCATTTCTGGCTGGGGTCTAACCAGCTTGTATCTTTAACATTGTTTAACATTGCTTCTTTGCTTTTGCACTGTGTACCCCTAATCACAAAGCTGGAAATCCTGTAAGCCTATTTTTTAATAACCATATCAGATTTGCTACCTTTAAAGATTTCCATAGATATTGCTTCAGGATTTCTTTAACGTGGATGTAGTGGAGGGAAATGGATTTTTAATATTTCTCCTGTTCAGTATTGGTAAAAGACTCCACAATATGTGACATACAACAGTCAGTAGTGCAATGTAGCAACCAAAATACATTTCCAATGTTTCCTGTGGAATTCCATTATGTACTCCAACCAGAACAGTCTGCACCATTCAGTGGAACTGGATATGTGAAGCTCATATATACAGCTTCATAAAAATTGTGTCCAGTCAGCAATTGTGTGCTAAACCTGTAGGAGTCTGATTTTAGCACCTGCAAGCAAATTCAAATTACGGCAATGAACAAGATGGCACAATGGTTAGCACTGCTGCCTCACAGCACTACTGACCCTGGCTCGATTCCAGCCTTGGACAACTGTTGTGTGGAGTTTGCACATTCTCCCTATGTCTGTGTGGGTTTCCACTGTGTTCCATCCACAGGCCAAAGATGTGCCTGTTAGGTGGATCGGCCATGCTAAATTATTCCATAGTGTCTAGGGATGTGTAGGCGAGGTGGACTAATCATGGTTAATGTGGGAATAGGGCCTGTGAGGGATGCTGTTTGGAAGATTGGTGCAGAGTTGATGGCCCAAATCACCTTCATCTGCATTTGTAGGGTTTCTATGAACAATTGTTTCCAAAATTGGAATAAATTTGGAATTTCAAAGAGGCATCTCTTAACATGCTGCTATCCATTTGGTGGAGGGTTTTATAGCTCACTTAGGTGAATAACTGGCTTGCAATATACAGTCAAATCCACAGCATAGGTGTAATTCCTGCACTGACAATGATTATCATGACAGCCCCATCTGTCCAACTTCAACTGAGGTGTGGTGATCATCAGCTTAAACCACCGCCAATTATATAGAGTCAGAGATGTACAGCATGGAAACAGTCCCTTTGGTCCAACTCATCCATGCTGACCAGATATCCTAAATTAATCTAGTCCCATTTGCCTGCATTTGGCTCATATCTCTCTAAAGCCTTCCTATTCAAGTACCCACCCTGATGCCTTTTAAGTGTTGTAATTGTACCAGCTTCTACCATTTCCTCAGGCAGCACACCACCCTCTGTGTGAAAACATTGCCCCTTAGGTCCCTTTTAAATCTTTCCCCTCTCATCCTGAACCTATGCCCTCTAGTTCTGGACTCCCCCAACCCAGCGAAAAGACCTTGTCTATTCATCCTATCCATGCCCCTCATGATTTTATAAATCTTTAGAAGGTCACTCTACAGTCTTCAATGTTGCAGGGAAAACAGACCCAGCCTATTCAGCATCTTCAACCATGTGGTGAAACAAACTCGGTACCACAGCCATATTTGCTTCCTCAGTGCCTGCCTCCGTAACCAACTCATCCCACACGGACTCCGGACCACCTTTAAACCAGCAGAGTTTGGACCCGAACAGGACAAACAGTACAGACTACAGATTCAAAAACACCAGAAACAGTTCTCCTTCAAGATCCTCCGTGCCACGCTCGCAGCAATGCGCCGGCACCTAACCTCTCTACAGTCAGCCCTGCCTCATTTGAGGGCCACACTCTCTCAGAATTGCAAAGGACCCTTTCTGTACTACATCCTGAAGAGAATTCATACTCTCAACAAACAGTATTTCAATTCCATCTCAAACGTCAAAAACTGTAAGTACAACAAACTTTTATCTACCCACCTCCATAATCAGCGCTCCGCAAACATTCCAGAAGATTCCCCTGGCCTCGGCAACGACTCAGACGCCATTAGCCATATGGCTGGTGCAGCTACCACCCCTACGCTGATTGATGATGTCACTTCCGCCCTCATCACAGTCACTCCCACAACCACTTCCGCCCCTCACAATTCCTTATGCATCACACGTGACATCACGTCCACCCCTCACATCATCGCTGATGCCACATGCTTAATGACTTGAGCAACCCCTATTGCCGTGGTCACCACCACTTCTGTCCCCACCAGCGCCACTCACCCGCATTCTGCTGACACGCCCCCCACAGACCCCACTGTCACTATCCCCACCCCCCAGAACCCTGAGGGGAACACTACCCCTGCTCATGACTCCACCCCCATTCCCCCCACCATCACACCCACTCCAGTTACTGGCTCCACTCCCAGTTCCACACCCACACCAGATCACAGCTCCCAGCCCTGCCAAGTTTTCACCATCCCTCCAGACCTCCCGCTCACTGAGGATGAATGATCAATCCTCAGCAAAGGACCCACCTTCATCCCCCTCCGTCCATGCATCAATGAATTTAATACACGCCGTGATGTCGAACAATTCTTCCGTTGCCTCCGCTTCCGAGCTTACTTTCACAATCAGGGTTCCCGCCCACCTTCCGAGGACCCCTTCGCCCACCTCCAACACACTGCATCCACCTGGACACCACGCGCCGGCCTATTACCTGCCCTCGACTTGTTCATTTCCAACTGCCGCCGGGACATTAACCTCAACCTGTCTACCCCCTCCCCCACTCCAACCTCTCACCCTCACAATGCGCAGCCCTCCAATCCCTCTGCTCCAATCTCAACCTCACCATCAAGCCAGCGGATAAAGGGGGCACATTGGTAGTCTGGTGCACTGACCTCTACACCACTGAAGCCAAACGCCAACTCGAGGACACCTCTTCCTACCCCCCCTACTCGACCATGACCCCACCCTCCCAGACCATACAGAACCTCATCACCTCAGGAGATCTCCCATCCACAGCTTCCAACCTCATAGTCCGGAAACCCCGCACTGCCCGGTTCTACCTCCTTCCCAAGATCCACAAGCCTGACCACCCATTGTCTCAGCATGCTCCTGCCCCACTGAACTCATCTCTACCTACCTCGACACTGTCCTATCCCCCCTCGTCCAGGAACTCCCCACATACGTTCGAAACACCACCCACGCCCTCCACCTCCTCCAAGACTTCCATTTCCCCAGCCCCCAATGCCTCATCTTCACCATGGATATCCAATCCCTCTACATATCCATCCGCCATGACCAAGGCCTCCAAGCCCTCCGTTTTATCCGCTCCAGACGTCCCCAACAGTACCCTTCCATCGATACTGTCATTCGTTTGGCCGAACTGGTTCTCACCCTTAACAATTTCTCCTTCAAATCCTCCCACTTCGTCCAGACCAAAGGGGTAGCCATGGGCACATATGGGCCCCAGCTATGCCTGTCTCTTTGTTGGCTAGGTAGAACAGTTGATCTTCCGTAATTACACCGGCACCACTCCCCACCTCTTCCTCCGTTACATTGATGACTGCATTGGCACCACCTCGTGCTCCCACGTGGAGGTTGAGCAATTCATCAACTTCACCAACACATTCCACCCCGACCTTAAATTTACCTGGACCATCTCTGACACCTCCCTCCCCTTCCTGGACCTCTCCATCTCCATTAATGACGACCGACTTGACACTGACATTTTTTACAAACCCCACCGACTCCCACAGCTACCTGGATTACACCTCTTTCCACCCTACCTCTTGCAAAAATGCCATCCCATATTCCCAATTCCTCTGCCTCCGCCATAGAACACACCAGATCGCCTCCTTCTTTAGAGACCGCAATTTCCCTTCCCACGTGGTTAAAGATGCCCTCCAATGCATCTCGCCCACATCCCGCACCTTTGCCCTCAGACCCCACCCCTCCAACCATAACAAGACAGAACGCCCCTGGTGCTCACCTTCCACCCTACAAACCTTCGCGTAAACCAAATCATCCGCCGACATTTCCGCCACCTCCAAAAAGACCCCACCACCAGGGATATATTTCCCTCCCCACCCCTTTCCGCCTTCCGCAAAGACCGTTCCCTCCGTGACTACCTGGTTAGGTCCATGCCCCCCTACAACCCACCCTCCCATCCTGGCACTTTCCCCTGCCACCGCAGGAACTGTAAAACCTGTGCCCATACCTCCTCCCTCACCTCTATCCAAGGCTCTAAAGGAGCCTTCCAAATCCATCAAAGTTTTGCCTGCACATCCACCAATATCATTTATCGTATCCGTTACTCCTGATGCGGTCTCCTCTACATTGGGGACACTGGGCGCCTCCTAGCAGAGCGTTTAGGGAACATCTCCGAGACACCCGCACCAATCAACCACACCACCCTGTGGCCCAACATTTCAACTCCCCTTCCCACTCTGCCGAGGACATGGAGGTCCTGGGCCTCCTTCACCGCCACTCCCTCACCACCAGACACCTGGAGGAAGAACGCCTCATCTTCCACCTCGGAACACTTCAACCCCAGGGCATCAATGTGGACTTCAACAGTTTCCTCACTTCCCCTTCCCTCACCTCACCCTAGTTCCTAACTTCCAGCTTAGCACTGTCTCCATGACTTGTCCGGACTTGCCCTACCTGCCTAGCTCCTTTTCCACCTATCCACTCTACCCTCTCCTCCCTGACCTATCACCTTCATCCCCTCCCCCACTCACCCATTGTGTTCTCTGCTACTTTCTCCCCACCCCCACCCTCCTCTAGCTTATCTCTCCACGCTTCAGGCTCTTTGCCTTTATTCCTGATTAAGACTTTTGCCTGAAACGTCGATTTCGCTGCACTTTTGATGCTGCCTGAACTGCTGTGCTCTTCCAGCACCACTAATCCAGAACATTGTTTCCAGCATCTGCAGTCATTGTTTTACCTCTATTCAGCATCTCCCTATCGCTCAAACCCTCCAACCCTGGCAACATCCTTGTAAGTCTTTTCTGAACCTTTTCAAGTTTCACAACATTTTCCCTATAGCAGAGAGACCAGAACTGAACGCAACATTCTAAAAGTGGCCTAACCAATGTCCTTTACAGCTACAAAATGGCTTCCCAACTCATATACTCAATGCTCTGACCTATAAAGGAAAGCATACCAAACGCCTTCTTCACTATCCTACCTACCTGAGACTCCACTTTCAAGAAGCTTTGAACCCGCACTCCAAGATCTCTTTGTTCAGCAACACACCCCAGGACCGTGCCATTAAGCCCTGCCCTGATTTGCCTTTCCAAAATGCAGCTTCTCACATTAATCTAAATTAAACTCCATCTGCCATTCCTCGGCCTATTGGCCCAGCTGATCAATATCCTGTTGTACTCCGAGGTAACCTTCTTCCCTCTAATGAGAGAGCAGACCTCTGGGACTCCAGCCAGTTCATTCATTTGGTGCCTGTTTTCAACTATCAGTGAAACTACCCCCCTGGAGCTTCTGAGGAAATGCAAAGTAGAGATATTGAAAGGTTAAGTAAATTGGCAAATAGAGTATAATGTGGGAAAATGTCATGTTGTTCATTTTGGAAGGGAGAACACAAGAACAGAGTATTACTTAAATGGAGAAAAACTGAAGAAAGCTGCAACACATAGAGACTTGGAGGTTCTTGTACACAGAAAGATAGCACATAAGTGTAGCAGGTCATCAGGAAGGCTAATAGACAGTTGCCTCATTTCAAGGGGTTTGGAGTATAAGAGTAGGTAAATCTTACTGCAACTATACAAAGTGTTGGTGAGACCACAACTGCAGTACTGGGACCTTTTTTAAGGAAAAGTATAATTTCATTGGAGGCAGTTTACAGAAGGCTCACTAGGATGATCCCTACTATCAAGTTAAAAATCACACAACACCAGGTTATAGTCCATCAAGTTGTGACAACCACCTGATGAAGGAGCAGTGCTCCGAAAGCTAGTGTGCTTCCAATTAAACCTGTTGGATTATAACCTGGTGTTGTGTGATTTTTAACTTTGTACACCCATTCCAACACCGGCATCTCCAAATCATGACCCCTATTATGAAGAGATTGTCTTATAAGCAAAGGCAAAACAAGTTAGGACTCTACTCACTGACATTTAGAACAATGAGAGGTGATCTCACTGAAGGATTCTTAAGAAGCTTGACAATGCAGATGCTAAGAGGATGTCTCCTCTCATAGGAGAGTTCAGGATGAGAGGACAGAATAAAGGGACACCAATTTAACACTGTGACACTGAGGAATTTCTTCACTCAGAGAGTTGTCAGTTTATGGATCTCTTTGCCACAGAGTTCTAGGGACAGAGTCCTTGCTTATATTTAAGGTTGAGGTAGATGGACTCTTGATCAAGGGTGAAGAGGAAAATGCAGGAAAGAGGACGTGAGCAGTGTCAGGTCAGCTATGATTCTATTGAGTGGTGAAGCAGGTTCAAGGGGCTGAATCCAGTTCCTATTTCTTAGGGTCTTACTGGATAATGTAATTACAAAGGAGATTAAAGAAAAATGGAAAATTGTAATTGTAGGATTAGTTAAATGTACGGTGCTAAAGTGCTAATTGTAATGATAAGAAAAATGCAAATTTAAACATTGGCAACCCTAGCCCTAAAACTAACCCAGAAGAGGATTTGGCTAAATTTCATTGAGATTAGGAAAAAATCAGGTATCAAAGCAACACACTTAGAATATCGATTTGTATATTCGGGTGGGACAGAATATCGAACAGTCACTGCAAACTATCATTCCATTTCCAAATCACTGTCTTCTTTAAAGTTCATGAATGTGTTATTGCTTCCCAAATCTGGGTCCAACATTCCTGGAACTCCATACTCTTCGATCTGGTTTATTCCCCTGCTACAGTATCAAAGTGGCTCTGATCAAAACAAAAAAACTTACTTTTTGAATGAGACATCTATCATTATTCTTGTGACCTGTCTGCAGTCTTTGGATGGCTAACTACACATAAAAATAAAAGTAAAAACTCACATATAGGTGTAGTTTATAGGCCACCTAGCAGTGTACAAAAAGTACTAATCATTTTTGAGAAAGATACGGCAATAATCATGGGTGATTCTAATCTACATTTAATTTGAGTGAATCAGATTGGTAAGGGCAGTCTAAGTGATGAGCCTATAGAGTGTTAGAAGGACAGTTACTTAGTATATTCTGAAGCTAACCAGAGAGCGGGCTGTAGTAAGCAGAAAGTGCTGGAGAAACTGGTGAAATTCAGCAGATGAGCAGCATCTGTGGAAAGAGAAACAAAGTTAACGTTTATAGTCTGATATGACTTTTGTTTCCCTCCCCAGATCCTTCCAGTCTTGATGAGTTTGCTCAGCAATTCCATCTTTACTTCAGATTTCGATCATCTGCAGTATTTTATTTTTGTCAATAAGTGTTGTGTTGGAAAAGCACAGCCGGTCAGGTAGCATCCGAGGCACAGGAGACCCAATGTTTCGGGCATAAGCCCTTCACCATTCTTGATGAAGGGCTTATGCTCAAAATGTCGACTCTTCTGCTCCTCAGATGCTCTCTGACCAGCTGTGCTTTTCCAGCGCCACACTTTTTGACTCTGATCTCCAGTATCTGCAGTCCTCACTTTTGCCTAGTATTTTATTTTTGGTTAAGCAGGCTGTCTTATGTGAAATAAGCCAGGATTAATTCATGATCTAAATAGTAAAGATACTTAGGTAGCAGTGATCATAATACGATTGAGATTTGCAATCAGTTTGCTGAAGAAAGAAGTGGATTGAGCACTATTGTATTAAATGTAAACAACGTCAGTTATGAGAGGATGAAGACAGAGCTTGATGGAATGAGCTGGGAAATTACATTAAGCATTGGTCAGCCAAGATGCTGACAGAAATTTAAGCATAAAATTCAGAATATTCAGAAAATATATATACTGATGAGAAAAAGATGATTCCAAAGTAGCTTAAGGTAGTATCAATTTGAAAGAAAATGCATAAATTTCTGCAAAGGAGAAAGGCTGGTCAGATGACTAAAAGAATAAAGAACAGCAAAAATTAACTAAAAGATTAATAAGAGAGAATGCAAACTATAAATATAAAAGCAGGTAGTAAGAGTTTCAACTGATATTTAAGAGGAAAAGCGTAAAGAAATGGGAATTTGTTTTGTGGAGAGTGGATCGGCAGAATTAATAATGGAAAATAGGGAAATGGCAGGAAAATTGAATAGATATTTTATACATGTCTGCACTGTAGAGGTTTTCAATAATATCATAATAACTAATTGTAATCAGAATGAGAAAGGGATTGAGAAACTTAAAACAATTGTCAGGCAAAAGTTACTGAGTAAATTACTCAAACTAAAGTCAGACAAGTCCCCTAGCTCTGCTGGACGTCTCTTTGGAGTGTAATAAGACATGGCTCTCCCATGGTGGGTGCATTAGTTTTAATTTTCCAAAATTCCCTAAAATTGTGAAAGGAGTCATCAGATTGGGAAATAGCAAATATGGCTTCTCTATTCAAGTGAGGAGAGAGATAAAACAAAGCAGGCTATTTAGCCCAAAATCTGTCATCATGAAAATGCTAGAATCTATTATTAAGAAGGTTATAGCAGGGCGCATAGAGAGTTTTAATGAAATGAGGCAGAGTTGACATGTTTTTTGTGGAAAGAAAACCATGTTTGACCAATTTATTAGAGTTCATTGAGGAAATAGATAAAGGGAACCTGGTGGAAGTACTGTACTTTGATTTCCAGAAGGCATTTGACAAGATGCCATTTCAAAGATTACTGTATAAGATGTGGTGTGCAGGTGCTCATGGTGTGCAGGGTAACATAGTAGCATGATAATACAAAGATAGGTGAGACAGCAAATTGTAAAGAGGACATAAGAATTCTGCAAAGTGATATGGATAGGATAAGCAAGTAGGAATAAGAAATTGATAACTGGAATATCATGTGGGAAAATAAGAACTTGTCCACGTTGGCAGAAAGAAAATAGACAAGTAGCATGTTTTTAAATGGTAAGAGATTGCAGTACTCTGGGGTAGAAAGGCATCTTAGCGTCCAGGTACACGGATCACAAAAAGTTAATATGAACGTACAGTAAGTAATTAGGAAGGCAAATGGAATTTTGCTATTGTTTGCGAGGAAGCATAAAATTAGGAATGTTTTGCCGTAGTTGTACAGGGCACTGCTGAGATCACAAGATATAGGTGCAGAATTAGGTCATTCAGCCCATTAAGTCTTTTCTGCCGTTCAATCATGGCTGATTTGTTTCTCAACTCCATTCTCCAGCATTCCCCCCCATAATGGAGCACTGAGTATAGGTTTGGCCTTCTTATCAAAAAGAAAATGGAAATACATTCGAAGCAGTTTAGAGAAAGTTCACTGGACTAATACTTGGAAATGGGGAGAATGATTTTTTGAGGAAATTGAGGCCAAAGTCTTCAGTGTCCTCAGAAACACTGATCACTCTTCACTCAATCTGCCCCCTCGCTGACTGAAGCTGAATCCAGGCTGTTGCTAATCTTGCTATCATGTTAGTCCTTGAGATGAGCTTTCAATATAAACCAGTGCCATCATTAAGACTAGTACCATCTCCATAATGTCATATGGCTCCTTAGTTCATCTGTTACTAAATCCTTCAATCATGCCTTTGCAGAATAGAATAAAATATTTTTTACTGTTACCTGTACTCCAGTACAGAACTGCAGGAGTACAATGAAAAGCCTACAGTCCATTCTGCACTGGCCCTCAGCTGCACCAAGGTAAGTTGTGTTGCTCCAGGACTATTTCTGCTCGTGTCACTCCAGGACTCACTTCCCCTTGTGACGCTCTAGGTCTTGTTTCCCCTCAAGTTCTGCTAGGGCTTGTTTCCACGCGCACCGTTCTGGGACTCGTTTCCACTCACGCTGCTCCATCTCCTTCAGATTTCAATATTCTAATACATTCCTTGCTGCCTCTCATATTCAATCCACAGTAGACTTCAGATCATCTAAAACTCTGCTGCCTGTGTCTTAACTTGCACCAAATCTCATTCACTCAACTATCAATTGGAATGATACCTAATAGAGGTCAGAAAAATGAGACCTGATCTTAATGAACATTTTTCATTCTGAGGACTTTTGAGAGGTTAGTTTCTGAACAGATTTTTTTTGTTGGAAGATTCCAGAACAAATGTCACTATCGCGAAATGAGGAGTCGAGGATGGAAATGAGAAGTTTTTTTTCTCTGAGGTTCATTAATCTTTGGAATTCTCTACCCCAGACAGCAGTGAAGGTTAGATCCTTGAATATATTCAAGGCTGCATCAGACAGATTTTTGAATTGAGGATCAAGATAGCATAACAGCAACTTAAATTATTGTGCTTCATAAAATGAGATCATCAGCGTAGCATGTTTTTCTTTGCTGATGACCCAGTTACTATAAAATGATCTTATCACAGATAGTGATCATATTAGCACTTACCATGATGACTGCAATATCAAATCTTACCCATTTCCTTTTCAGTGCCAAAATTAAACCAGAGAGATGCTAACTCACTAAAAATATTAGGATCCTATAATTGCACGGGAATGTAACACCAAGTTAATTTTCATACCTTTAGATGATAAATAAACAGCAGCT